>NC_052157.1:29218690-29830738 GCF_902713615.1 Scyliorhinus canicula
GAGACCGCCCCACCCATCGAGAAGAGACCATCAGATTGGGGGATTTGTGAGACATCGATTGGGAAATGATCCAATCGATGCATGGCAGGTAAAGCCCGCCCCAAAAAGGCACGGACATTGGGGACCCCTATAAAGATAGACCCCCGCACATGGTTCTGTCTGTTTTGTGCTCCGGCTTGGACTGCTGTTTTGACTTCGACCCAGATCTGCTGTTGTATCCTGACTCCGACTCCAGCCGTTGATCCTGTCTTCCATCACCAGCCGTTGAGCACCAGCCATCGTTCAGTAAGTCCCAAAACGACGCTCGCTACGTGAACTTATACAGTATTCGACTAATAACGAACAGAAGGTGCAGCCCAGAAAGGAACAAAGGCCTTGTCCCCTGACCTTGCTGGTTCCCACTTAGATAAGTATTTAGTCGTTTATTAGTAGAAATAGGTATTAGTCTTTAGCGTGTGCATGCGTATTTATTATATTTGTATAATAAATATTGATCGTTGGAACTTACTAATCGGTGTATAGTTTTATTACTTTGAACCTGACCTTGAGATACTTGTGAGGTGTTTATATACGACACCTGGCGACTCCGAGCTGAAATTACACACACAGAGCTGTAGCAGTGTTAAGCACACGGCCTTTAAACGGAGGCGTGTTAATACACTCCAATAAACGCGTATTACACTCAAGTAAAACGTGCAACAATATCATGATGCCTGCCATCATTTTTAAGAACTCCAATGAAAGTAAGTTCCTTTTAAAATGGAGGCTGATGACTTGGAATTTCATGCTTATGCTTCACTGTTTTGGATCCAATGCAAAACACCTTGGAGGTGTGAAGACTTTGGAAGCGTGTAGTTGGATAATGGAGACACATGTTGAAAAGAAGAAGGCTTTGTTTATCTGTGTTGTCCAAATATTTGTTCAGTATTAAATCATGGATAAGCAATACCTTTTATTAGCTCAACACAAAAGCCATTTCCTGCCGGAAACTTCACCGGCCTTTGATTCAAGCCCCTTTCCTACTTTCCTAATTACTACATCAGGCTGAAACTCCAACATTAGCCCATCATCCAATTGCCTTGATATCACCGACTTTGACTTTCCCTGTTGACTTCCCCAGCTTTACCCTGTGAACGTTTGGTAGGGCAACCTCCAATACACGGTCACACAGTGGTTAGCGCTGCTGCTTCACAGCGCCAGGGACCCAGGTTCGATTCCTGACTTGGGTCAACTGTGCGGAGTCTGCTTGTTCTCCACATGAGTGCGTGGGTTTCCTCCGGGTGCTCCGGTTTTCTCCTACAAATCCCGAAAGACGTGCTTGTTAGGTGAATTGGACATTCTGAATTCTCCCTCTGTGTACCCGAACAGGCGCTGGAGTGTGGCGCATAGAGGATTTTCACAGTAACTTCATTGCAGTGTTAATGTCAGCCTACTTGTGACACTAATAACGATTAATACTATTATATATCATTCCCAATCCTCGTCAGCTCACGGAAGCTCATCTCACCTATCACCTCTGCCTTTATCAACTGCCACTAACCTAATCCCTCACCACTGAATTTAACATTCTCATCTGTAATAATTCCCGGAGGTGCGGAAGGGCCAATCTGGTTTCTTTTAAGCTAAAATAAAGCCACAAGCATGGCACACAAAAGGAACATCCCAGCCCAGGACTATGGGGAACTGCCGCTCTGGGTCCTGAAGCTACATTTAAAGGTCCCACTAATGAGCCCCAGTTTGACGGCCCTCCACCCACTCACCACAGGAACTGATATTCTGCGAAGCCCGGGGGGGGGGTGAGATCAATCTGAGATCTCCCCCCCCCCCCCCCCCCCCCCCCGGTGCTCCTTGTGAGGGTTTCCGCACCAGCTTTGATCACAATCCCACCACAGTCCATAATAGTTTGGAGAATTCAATCTCCAGTCTTAAACCCGCTCTGGAATCCTCTTATTCTGAATCTGGTCTACCACATACCACTCCTTCCTTCTGTCTGCTCAGTCAGTTCCTTTAACAATCAAACCCCTGTATTCTCTCCCCCCAAAACAAATAGAATTCCTCCATTAAACCCTTCCGCCTTCAAAAGCCACTTAAAATAGATCTTCTTCTTTAGTCAACTGTTAGAGATGTAACTTTTCTTTCCCCACAATGTCTGCTTTGGTCCAACCTCCCATCCGTCCCTGGTGAAATACTTTTCGCAAAGTTAAAGCCATTCTAAAATGAACATTGTTGTTCTCTCGATTATCTCATTGTTATATAGTTTTCCCACAGTCACTTTTATTTCAAAGAACTGATTCCGAGAGAGATTGAATAGCATTCTAATCTGATAGATAGTACGATTAGTGAACTGTGGTATTCTTCTTAACGTGATTGGATAATGTGCAAGATTTTTAAAATTTCCTTTGCCTTTGGTTCAGTTTGCCAGAGTGTCACAGAATGGATCCAGTTTTGGTTTTGACATGTCCCACCTGTGTACGTCAAATGATTTGTCTCATTCAGGTTAGGTATGTATTCTTTATTTCTCATTTAAGTTTATAGAGTGTCATCTTTCACTTTATTCCAAAGTACATTATATTTGGTAAACATCTTGGGAGTTTCGAGTAATTATGGTCCTATGGTGCAATTGAGTTCAAGCTGTAAAGTAATTCAATTAGGTTGTCATGCAGTTTATTCATTTATGGTCATTGTTTTATTTCTTTTTTGCGGCCTGGAAATCGCGTACTGAATTCTGCCGCCTCAACTTTCTCTCGGACGCTGGGGCCATTTCTGCATTGGCCACCCACACCTGATTGGTGGGATGTCCAGTCCAATCTTCTGGGAAGGGTCCAATTAACAACCAGTCAATTAAGGACGGTGGGTGGCATGCCGAGTTGGCAGGGTGACTGAGCTCACGGTTTAAAGGGCTGCAGGCTACCATCAAGATGGATGCTTGGAGAGAATTGAGGTGGCGAGCAGAATCTTACATCTTTAGTCTTTGATGATGTGCGGGGCCATTCTCAGGTCAGGAAGCCAATCTTCTGAAGAGCAGACAAGCCAGTTGCTCTTTGCCAGAGCAGACAAGGATGGAAGTGGTCAAGAGAGTGAGTTTCAGCAGTGTATCCCTTTCAGGTGGGGACCATGTACCAGTGGGGCAAGGACCTCAAGAGGGCATGACAGGCAAGAGGCATAGCCCTTTCTGGTGCCAGTCCCTACACACTGACTTGCCCATCGTCCGGCATACCATGCCCCAGGTCACCTCACTGCTGTACTAATTCCTCTCCCTGCAGGCATCTCACATTCCCACCTACCATCCATAACTTATACTTTCTCTCACTCTATTGCCCTCTTGTACCCATGCCTCATGGTCACCCTTCATGAATAATAGCCTTCACTCCTCTGGAACAAGCCATTCTGACCACTTTCACCTCTTTGTTTTATTGCCTTGCAGCAGAAGGGCACAGATGTCGAGTTGGGGGAAGGTGGAAGGGGTGGACCTCCATTAACTGGTACCTTGTTGGTCATTGGCATTGCATACTCCCTTGTCACTGTGAAGGCAGTTTTGCACCACAGGGACGTCTGGCGAGCTGCCTTGAAATGTGGCTTTGGTGCCCACAGCTTGGCAGCTGCATACAAATGAGGCCAGTGTCTCAGATGGCTCTGGGCTCATGGTGTTTGCAATAGACGGGCAGAAAATGTGCTCCACGCATCAACAAATCATCATGTGCCTAAACTTAAAATCAGCCCCTTTATCAGATAGATTAGAGATAGTCAACCTTTCAACCCTCAACAGCCAGGAAAGGAAATCTTACATTGAAAGATTCACAGCATTGAAATGCTATCCACAAATATATTCAACAACATCCCCATTGTGATTGAAAGTGTAACATGTAAGACATTGTGAAATCTTTCCATCAATGTGACTTTTGGAGTACTTCATTTATGGATTTTTCTTCAAATCAAAGTTGTAGTCGCCCATTCCTCTCTGCTCATTATTTCCTTTCTCCATTTCATTGTCTCTCTCTCTCCTTTCTTCCCCGATCTTCATAATCTTTTCCCACGTGAGCCCCTTAATCTCATAACCTCTTTCTCATCTTCTTAATTCCTGATTCTATTTTTCACTTTTCCTCCTGTCTCTCTTTCCCATTATCACCTCTCATTTAATTTGTTAGATCATTACTATTTACTCTGTCCTTGTCTCTCATTCCCTTGCTCCATACTGTTCTATCACAGTTCTTTCTCATTTCCTGAATCCAATTCCCTCATTCATTCACTTTAACACAATCCCCCCCCTTTCCCTCATTCCTCTGTTCTCCTTTGCTGTCTCTTAATCTCTATTGGTCTGTTTCTCATTTTGACTCTCCTTCCTGTTTACACAATGGCTTGCCTCTCTCATTTCTTTTCCTGTCTCTTTCACTTTCTCGTTCTGTCACTTCCTCGTCCCCACCCAACTTTCCTGGTCCTCATTCCTGGGATGGTTATGGCTGCGACCCTCTGGGTATAGCAGGCTGAGATGCTCCTGAAATTTCTGGAGTCACCTGTAAAATTTCAGACTAGTTTGGGCGTAGGCTAGTCACCAGTAACAATTGCCATGACTGTGTGTTTTTGATTTCTGAGATTTTTCACTGGTTGGATTTTAAACTGAAACTGTGTACAAACAATTGAGGGTTTTTTTCTGAAACAGCCCCTTACAGGTCAGTTTAGCTCAGTTAGCTAGATAGCTGGTTCATGATGCAGAGCAAGACCAGCAGTGGTTCAATTCCCACACCGGCTGAAGGCCCCACCTCAACTTGTCCCCTTGCCTGAGATGTAGTGATCCTCAGATTACATCGCCACCAGTCAGCTCTCCTCCTCAAAGCCTATGATTTTAGGGAAGCACGGTAACACAGTGATTAGCACTGTTACTTCACAACGCCAGGGTCCCAGGTTCAATTCCCGGCTTGGTTCACTGTCTGTGCAGAGTCTGCACGTTCTCCCTGTGTCTGTGTGGATTTCCTCCGGGTGCTCCCGTTTCCTTCCACAAGTCCCGAAAAGACATGCTTGTCAGGTAATTTGGACATTCTGAATTCTCCCTCCATGTACCCGAACAGGCGCCGGAATGTGGTGACTAGGGGATTTTCACAGTAACTTCATTGCAGTGTTAATGTAAGCCTACTTGTAACAATAAAGATTATTATTACGAAGACAATCAACTCCCTGCAGGGTGTGTAAGACCTATCTCCTGATTATTCATACCATGCTGGGACTTTGCAAATACTTTTGAGTTGAGATGACAAAATTCATTTTCCTGTTCTGAAACAATAACTGCAGCAGGCATGAACTAATCAAGCCCCCCGGAATATTCAACCTACAAGGTATTGAAAGGGAAGCCTTGTCAGGCAACAGAGAGGAAGAAGTGAAAAGGACAACGCTGGACTGAAACCGTCTGTTGGAGCCGTGTGCCTGCTCTGTCTCTCTCTCTCTGAAAACACTGAACCTAGTTTATAATGTCAGCATCCTGAGAGAAAACTATTGGGAGCTGAGATAATTAAAAATGTGGAAATCTGACTGTATCCAGGAAACAGCCAAACGAAATAGCCACCATGTTGAACACCACATTGAGACCAATTAAGGAACAGCTGACTGTATGCTCCATTTTTTTCTTTCGTGGACTGTGAAATCCTTATAAGCCTATCCTCTTACTCTACCATCTGTACTTGAGTGTGCGTAGGCCCAGGCAGATATGCGTCATCACATTAATGGTGTTGAAATTTTCTTGTATGTTTTAGTTTGGGAATAGTTTCAATCAACCTCGTTCTTTGTTTAACCGACGAAAACCTGTATGAATAATCCTCCATAACCTCGACATGTAAATATTGTGACACTTGCAAAATTAACAAAGCCCATCCTCTCTAAATTCTTTTTAAAAATACAAGCCAGTGAAACAAGGAGTGGGAGCATAGGGGAGTCATTGTACCCCCTCCTCCCCAGCTTGTAACATTATTGCTACTGCTTGCTCAGCACATGATGTGACCTGATTGGAGTGGGAGGCAATTCTTCTTTCTTTGTCAGAAAGAAGTTTTCTAACAAAGCACAGGTTAAGCATCAAACCAGGTGTCTTCTAATGTTACACTGTCCCTGAGCTATGAGGGGGACCTACCATCGCAATTTTAAAAGAGTTCTATTTCAGTCACAATCAATTGGAGTTCAGAACTTATCGGAAACATTGTTAAGTTCATTTGTGGTGGGTTTTGCAGGGAGTTTCCCGCCGGCTTTGCCAGCAAGTTCCAGGCCGCAATCAAATGACACTCAGTCACTTTTCTGGGCCCTGGGGAGTTTCTCTCCCGCTTAGACCACATTTAGGGCGCGATTCGCCCAAAAGGGAACAAAGTTCCCACAGTGAATTCATTTAGCCGCGTGTTTCCCGGTGCTCGCAGTGCCGAGAAACACATAGTTATTCAACGTGACTGGCGTTTGTATAACGGACCTGAATGGGGAAGTTGGGCTGAGTCCGCACACAGCCCCGTTTTGTGGTGGGGAGCTCTGCTCGCCGGAATTCCGCAGTGTAACGAGAGATCGGGACGCCATTATTAAATGGTGTCCCAATCTCCGAGGCCTCCACAGTAATTCCCAATCTCCACCCCCACACCCTCCCGACACCCACGCAGGGCACCCCCGGCTCAATCGCGTGCAGAAAATGCCAGCTGGGCACCTTGGCAGTGCCAACCTTTCAGCCTGGCAGTGCCCATTGCAGCTGGCAGTGCCACCTGAGCACCGTAGCAGTGCCAGGCTGGTATCCTGTTGGTGGCTGTGCCAGGGCACCACCCTGCCCAATCCGTTTGTGATATAACCGGCCCGCCCTCGTTGGCAAAATCAGGATCCCACCGTAGCCTGGTGAGAAACCAATAACCACCTCATAAGGCCAATCTTCAATACAATTAACGGGAGCGACGCCTGATCCAACGGCCTCACGTGACCTAACCACCTCCCCAGCAAATGCTCACGTGGGTGCCAATTAGTACTCCTTTTTAGAAACGTGAAGCTGGCAGCAGAGCTGCTGTGGGGACCCGAGGGGATGAGTGGCCATCTTCGCTCACAGGCAAAGAGGCCGGGGGCACTGGGGCTGGTGCTCGGTGTGGGGTGGGGGAACCCCGAATTGGTCCACCGTCGGTGGGGGGGGGGGGGGGGGATTATGGAGCCGGGGGTTGGGTGGCCACCCATGGCCTCGGTTGGGGGGGGGGATGGGTGTCTCAGCACCCATGGGTCTACCATGCCAACCCATGGACCACATGGTCTCGTTCTGGGGCAACCCCAACCAGGCTGTCCCACCGACCGCCCATAACTCCCACTGACCGAGGAGGCCTCTGGTCCCTCGGCTGAAGGCGACTGCTAATTGGGAATTGGCAATCATAGTTAAGTGAGCACCTCACAGTTTCCAAGTGGAGAGGCTTGCCAGGTAGCATGTGGAGGTTATTGCCGAGCATCCCAATCAGACCATGATGCCTGGACACTGTGCCTGGACACTGCAGGAAGCAACACCATGGATGCAGCAACCAACATCAGGGCTGGGCCCCAGAACTAGGGATATTTCCGCCGCCAGAAGGTGGGTGAGTGCACCAGGGAGGGGACTAGCACCCAGTCCAGATAACGTTACGTGCAGGCGTAATGTGCAGCGTGTGGAATCCGGTGACTAGGGGCCCCTGCTTGGGCTGGGGGTGTGTGGGCAGGGCGCGCAGATCGCAGGGCATGTCGGGGAGGCGATGGGAGACATGGAGGGTCCTGGGGTGGAAGACACCACTGGTTTTCAGTCTCACACCTTCTCCCAAATCCTTACAGATATGCCATGAGATGGACAATATCTTGGACCCCATGGATCTTGCCCTAGTGGTGCTGCTGGCAGGCCAGGATGTCATACGCAGGAAGAGGTGGCAACAGCTGCGTCGACAGAGACTCGAGACAGCAGCCCATATGGAGGACCCTGCGCCACACCCCGTGGGCCTGGCCGCCCAACAGGCCCGGGAGGGTCCCAGAGGGGGAGGCCCACGACAGCCCAAGGTATACAGGCGTTGCTTGTCTTTCAAGCAGATGACGGACTGCGTGTGCCATGTCCTTGTGGACTTGGCACCACGTGGAACAAGAGGATACCCGCTCCCAGTGACCGTCAAGGTCACCGCAGCTGTGAACTTATGCGCTTCAGCATCATTCCACGCCTCAAGCGGGGGCATGTCTGACATTTCACAAACTGCAACCTACAAGTTCATCCGTGAAGTCGCGGATGTCCTGTTTGCTCGGGCAGAAAACTATATAAACTTTGACATGGACCAGGCACAACAAGATGCCCGGGCAGCAGGATTCTCCGGCATCGCAGGGATTCCCCAGGTCCAGGAGCTAGTAGATGGCACGCATGCCGCCTTGTGTTCACTGTGCCATCAGGGAGTGCTCTACATCAACAGGAAGGGGTTACACTCCTTAACCATCCAGCTTGAGTGCGACCACCTCGTGAAGATCATGCATGTGTGTGCACACTTAACAGGGAATGTGCACGGCAGCTACATCCTGGGGCAGTCGGACACCCCCGGCATCTTCGGGGACCACCCCAGGATGGCCGGTTGGCTCTTGGGGCATCAGGGCTGTCATTGGACTGTTGAAAATGTGGTTCCGATGCCTCGGCTGCTCTGGTGGTGCACTGCAGCACATTCCCCAGAGGGTCGTCCGCATTGTGGTGGTCTGCTGTGTCCTCCACAACCTGGCACAGCATCTGGGCAATGTGCTTGAGGTGCAGGGGGAGGATTATGTAGCCACCTCTGAGGGGGAGGACAATGATGAGGAGGCACTGGACCAGGAGGAGCCGGAGGACGAGCCCGGGGAGGACCCCAGGACCAGCCGGAGAATGGAGTACAGGCGGGAGCAATAAGGATCTGGCGAGCTTGGAGGGCCAAGGAGTGGCTCCTCCTCGCCCACTTCACCGAGCACATGGTCTCATCCGCCATTCCTCCCCTCCCTTCCTGCCTCCCCTTCCCCCCTTCCCCCTCCTCTCCCCCCTCACTATCCTCCCCCACTTCCCCAAATTTCCCACCCTCCAAGGGTCTGTGTAAACATCCCTCCAGGGTGATGGGACTGCATCGGCACTGTCAGCGGGTCACTGCTGAGGGCAGGGAGGGGTGATGATAACCCACTGAGAGCTGAGCGCTGCTGCTCCTCTATCTATTCTCTAATCTGACCCCTGCCTGAATGCTGAGTGCTCGCTCACCCATCATCTGCATGTGGTGCGCAGGTGGCCGGGGGGGTGGGTGGGGGGGGGGGGGGGGGGGGGGGGGGGGGGCGGGGGAGTCCTGGACCTCCATTTCCAGGCAGCTGGGGCTTCGCTTTCTGGATGAAAGTGCCAGAGGCGTCATATTGGTTGAGGTCAACAAATTTGAATCAGTAACTAAAATGTCCCGAACTGCCCCACTCTCCCGAATGTGCTACCCCACTTTCCCCGCACCTCCCAGGCTGTCTCCCCACCCTTTCTGCCCCCCCCCAATGCACCTTCCTTACCCCCTTTCCCCCCTCCCCCCAGTGCCTTCTCAGTGATCCTCGACATGCTTAACTTCCATGCTCTACCGCTGCGTTTAGGTGTGTCTCCAGGATGCACATCAGAGGTGGAAACAGCGAGCTACTTATCATGTCCCATGGCCTCCAATGCCCCTGGCGGGAGTTCTCTGGGGGCTGGGGGGCCCTGGCAGGCCTACAAGAGGCCCATGCCTCACCATGTACCGGGTGCTGACGGCGAGACACGCCGTTGCCAGGGGGTGAAATTTGGGGGAGTTGGTGGCCACCTTCACCACTCCATAGGATGCTCCGGGTCGACACCACGCCCTCCCCTCCCAGTCAGTGCCCATCGGGCCCTGGGGTGCACCTCAGGACTCGATCCAGCTGCCCCTACGTCATCTGTCTCTGCCAACCCTGACTACTCCCCAGTGTCTGCAGCATGGTGTTAATGCCCTCAGCCATTCTCCTCAATGACAGGGACATGCTCTGCAGCGCCTCAGCAATGCCCACCTGAGACTGGGACAAGCTCTGCAGCGCCTCAGCAATGTCCACCTGGGACAGGGACATGCTCTACAGGCCCTCAGCAATGCCCACCTGAGACAGGGACATGCTCTGCAGGCCCTCAGCAATGCCCACCTGGGACTGGGACAAGCTCTGCAGCACCTCAGCAATGCCCACCTGGGACAGGGACATGCTCTGCAGGCCCTCAGCAATGCCCACCTGGGACAGGGACATGCTCTGCAGGGCCTCAGCAATGCCCACCTGAGACAGGGACATGCTCTGCAGCACCTCAGCAATGCCCACCTGGGACAGGGACATGCTCTGCAGGCCCTCAGCAATGCCCACCTGAGACAGGGACATGCTCTGCAGGGCCTCAGCAATGCCCACCTGAGACAGGGACATGCTCTGCAGCACCTCAGCAATGCCCACCTGAGACAGGGACATGCTCTGCAGCACCTCAGCAATGCCCACCTGGGACAGGGACATGCTCTGCAGCACCTCAGCAATGTCCACCTGGGACAGGGACATGCCCTGCAGTGCCTCAGCAATGCCCACCTGAGACAGGGACATGCTCTGCAGCACCTCAGCAATGTCCGCCTGAGACTGGGACATGCTCTGCAGCACCTCAGCAATGTCCGCCTGAGACTGGGACATGCTCTGCAGCACCTCAGCAATGTCCGCCTGAGACTGGGACATGCTCTGCAGGGCCTCAGCAATGTCCGCCTGGGACAGGGACACGCCCTGCAGTGCCTCAGCAATGTCCGCCTGAGACTGGGACACGCCCTGCAGTGCCTCAGCAATGCCCACCTGAGACAGGGACATGCTCTGCAGCACCTCAGCAATGTCCGCCTGAGACTGGGACATGCTCTGCAGCACCTCAGCAATGTCCGCCTGAGACTGGGACATGCTCTGCAGCACCTCAGCAATGTCCGCCTGAGACTGGGACATGCTCTGCAGCACCTCAGCAATGCCCACCTGAGACTGGGACATGCTCTGCAGTGCCTCAGCAATGCCCACCTGAGACTGGGACATGCTCTGCAGTGCCTCAGCAATGTCCGCCTGAGACCGGGACATGCTCTGCAGGGCCTCAGCAATGCCCACCTGAGTTTGGGACATGCTCTGCAGGGCCTCAGCAATGCCCACCTGAGACTGGGACATGCTCTGCAGGGCCTCAGCAATGCCCACCTGAGTTTGGGATAAGCTCTGCAGGCCCTCAGCAATGTCCGCCTGGTACTGGGTGACCTTCCTCAGTGACTGGGGCATGCTGTCGAGACCCTTAGCCATGGGCGTCACCGACTGAGCCACGCTTTGGACACCTCCACTCATGCTGCTGAGGTCGTGCACCAGGCTCTCCCCTGCGGTCGCCACCCGAGCAGTGTTGGCCTTGGTGCCATGAATGCCATCTCCTGCGCCCGTAGCCTCTGGGATTCCTCCAGTCGGCTATGGACCCGCTGGAGTGTCGCTGACATCCCTGTCTGAATCTCACCACTGAACCCTATTGACTGCATCAGCTCCGGGTAAACCTGGTCCAGAGGCTCAGCATCTGACTGGGACCCAGCTGGGTCCTGGGATCCAGCATCCCTCCGACTGTTATCTCGCCTGGGCATTCCTGCCCCCATCTGATGTGCATCTGCAATTTGTGATGTTCACCAGAATGTGCTCCACTATTGTTGCCCACCAAGGTGTGTGTCTCTGCGCTGGTGGAGGGTGGGGATGACAACAATGCCGCAAAATCAGTGGTATCCACGAGCGCTCCTCCGAGGTGTTCTCTTGGGAGGCGGGGTGGAGGGGGAGGGGGACCAACTTGGATGGGCCGGCACTATCAGCTGCATGTCCTGCGGAACAATAGACATGTGATCAGTGGGGGGGGATGGGTCAGGTCTGTATGGCATTAACAACTCACGTGAGACAGATCATCTGGGTTGGGGCTGCTGGATCCTCAGTTCTGCACCATGCGCTGACCTTTATGGTGCTCACTGATCTGTCCTTGGTTACCCCGGCAACCTCTAGCGCCCGTTCCTCATAGGGGGCGAGTACCCCATCACTCATCTGGGCCCTCACTCTCGGTTGTGGGCCAACTTTTAACGTGGGGGCACAGAGGGAGCATCGTAAACTAGACGGGTGGTTCATCGTGGGGGTCGGGGGGGGGGGGGGGGGAGGGTGATGCTCAGGGGTTGGTGGTTTGGGAGAGGGTGATGGGGAGTATGAGGGGGAGGGCAAATGGAATGGCGTGGGCACCACTGTTGGACATGGGTGTGTGGGGGCACGGAATGGTGCTGGGCGGGGATGGTGCCAAGTGCATTCTCTTGGGGGGCGGGGGGGCGGTGCCAACCTATTCAAGTGGCCCGGTAGAGGTCGTTGACCTTTTTGCGGCACTGGGTGCCAGTCCTCCGGGTCACATTCCCGAGCTGACTGCCGCTGCCACTTCCTCCCAAGAGGCATTGGCTGCCCTGTGGCTGACCCATCCAGACCCTCGGTGGAACAGAGCGTCCCATCTGGCCTCGACCACGTGGAGCAGCCTGCCCAGATCGGCACCCCTGATTCGTGGGGCTGGGCATCCCGGCGGCAAGGCAGCCAGCAGAGTGGGGTTGGTTTAAGTGCTGCTTCCCCCTTGTTAGCGGGGAGCTGGCATGCGTGGTCCTGGAGAATCAGTCAGCGGGACCACCATTTGCGGCGTGAAGCCCGTGGGGTCTCGTTAAGTGGACCAATTAACGTTTTATAGCGGGACGGCCTCGCCGGGCCGAGGGTTGGGAAACTCGCAGCAGTTCCCACTCACTAGGAACTTTTTTGTAAAATCGCACCCAATATTTCAGTATCTGTAATAGGTGCAGATTGGAAGAAGGGGCAGTATCCAAATAACTGGCATTTCACGATTGTTAAAGAAGAGGTAAAGAAGTAGTGGAAAGCTAAGTCAGAAAATAAATGTCCTTTGCTTTAACAATAAAAAAACCTGGTCAATTGCATCTAAACTTGGATTGTAAAGCCTAAAATTGACTAAACTTTTCAATGGAAACTGTAACTAAATGCAATACTCTTAAAATAAAATAGAACTATGCTAGGACAGCACGGTAGCATTGTGGATAGCCCAATCGCTTCACAGCTCCAGGGTCCCAGGTTTGATTCCTGCTTGGGTCACTGTCTGTGTGGAGTCTGCACATCCTCCCCGTGTGTGCGTGGGTTTCCTCCGGGTGCTCCGGTTTCCTCCCACAGTCCAAAGATGTGCGGGTTAGGTGGATTGGCCATGATAAAATTGCCCTTAGTGTCCAAAATTGCCCTTAGTGTTGGGTTGGGTTACTGAGTTATGGGGATAGGGTGGAGGTGTTGACCTTGGGTAGGGGGTAGGGTGCTCTTTCCAAGAGCCAGTGCAGACTTGATGGGCGAATGGCCTCCTTCTGCACTGTAAATTCTATGAAAGTTCAATTACAGAAGACTTTCTGCAATTCCATTTACTGTTGCAACAAAATGGACCACAGCCACGGTACAAGAAATACATATCGGTGTGTATATTGTAACGTGATTTCTCCATTGATATTAAATTACTTTGTTCTATTTCTAGTTTTATAGATTACCAACTGCTGAAAGCTTGGATGGACCTGCACGAGAAGTTCCTCTTCTGTGAGTTACTCCTGGGCCTATGGGCTAACTCAGCTCCAGTAGAACTCAATCCTGTCCCGAGAATTCCAAGGGAAAGATTTCAAAGGACTCGCGCGAGAGAGAGAGACCTGAATGGCAATATTCTGAACCACTTTGGTACGGGCTTGTTGTTCTTGCACTAATGTACTGAGCAGATTGACCAGAAAACCAACCTGTTGTGTTGAGTGAGCCAAACCAATTATATGGCATTAAGCAATGTTACTGTGACAGTGCTCATCATGGAGTTGCTCGGGTTGACAGTGGCTTCACAGAGCAGGGCCAGACCCTTATCGTTCTGCTCAGCGTGTGGGAGATCTGACATTTGTCTTATCTAAGACCGGCATTAGATTAAAATGCTGCTCTGGGATTTCCAGTGTTCCTGTCTGAATGGCAGCTGCATCCTCTTAGCTGCATGTAACCATTTCAAATAACTTGACACCTGTCCAGCACTAAAATCACTGAACACTGTCTGTGTTTTTATAACATGCACTGTTTCAAGTGCCCTGCTATTCTCTCTGTCTTATTTTCATGCATTCTGCCTGACAGCCTTAATGGGATTTTGTAGCTGTACAGATCTTCCTCAGATGTTCTTGCTATATTCGAAGCATGGAACAAGCTGCCATTTGAAAGCAGTCTCTTTAAATGACACACCACAAGAGTGGTAAGCCATGACTACGCATTGAAAGTACTTTGTTGGATTTGGATTTGTCTATTGTCATGTGTACCGAGGTACAGTGAAAAGTATTTTTCTGCGAGCAGCTCAACAGATCATTAAGTAACACAAGGTATACAATGCAACTACATAACACTGGCATCGGGTGAAGCATACAAGTGTAGTGTTAATGAGGTCAGTCCATAAGAGGGTCGTTTAGGAGTCTGGTAGCAGCGGGGAAGAAGCTGTTTTTGAGTCTGTTTGTGCGTGTTCTCAGACTTTTGTATCTCCTGCCCGATGGAAGAAGTTGGAAAGAGTGAGTAAGCCGGGTGGGCGGGGTCTTTGATTATGCTGCCCGCTTTCCCCAGGCAGCGGGAGGTGTAGATGGAGTCAATGGATGGGAGGCAGGTTTGTGTGATGGACTGGGCTGTGTTCACGACTCTCTGACATTTCTTGCGGTCCTGGACCGAGCAGTTGCCATACCAGGCTGTGATGCAGCCCGATAGGATGCTTTCTATGGTGCGTCTGTAAAAGTTGTTAAGGGTTAATGTGGAGATGCTGAATTTCCTTAGTTTCCTGAGGAAGTATAGGCGCTGTTGTGCTTTCTTGGTGGTAGCATCGAGGTGGGTGGACCAGGACAGATTTTTGGAGATATGTACCCCTAGGAATTTGAAACTGTTAACCATCTCAATCTCGGCCCCATTGATACTGACAGGGGTGTGTACAGTACTTTGCTCAGTATAATAGAGGGCTAAGTACGCAGCCTTGCGGGACCCCGGTATTGAGGATTATTGAGGAGGAGGTGTTGTTGTTTATTCTTACTGATTGTGGTCTGTGGGTCAGAAAGTCAAGGATCCAGTTGCAGAGTGAGGAGCCAAGTCCTAGGTTTTGGAGCTTTGATATGAACTTGGCTGGGATTATGGTGTTGAAGGCGGAGCTGTAGTCAATAAATAGGAGTCCGATGTCGGAGTCCTTGTTGTTGAGATGCTCTAGGGATGAGTGTAGGGCCAGGGAGATGGCGTCTGCTGTAGACCTGTTGCGGCAGTATGCAAATTGCAGTGGATTATCATAGATTATCATAGAATTTACAGTGCAGAAGGAGGCCATTTGGCCCATCGAGTCTGCACCAGCTCCCGGAAAGAGCACTCCACCCAAGGTCAACACCTCCACCCTATCCCCATAACCCAGTAACCCCACCCAACACTAAGGGCAATTTGGACACTAAAGGCAATTTATCATGGCCAATCCACCTAACCTGCACATCTTTGGACTGTGGGAGGAAACCGGAGCACCCGGAGGAAACCCACGCACACACGGGGAGGATGTGCAGACTCCACACAGACAGTGACCCAAGCCGGAGTCGAACCTGGGACCCTGGAGCTGTGAAGCAATTGTGCTATCCACAATGCTACCGTGTTGCTGGATCAAGGCGTCCTGGGAGTATGGCGGTGATGCGCTTCATGACCAACATCTTGAAGCACTTCATTATGACTGAAGTCAGGGCCACTGGACAATAGCCATTGAGGCACGTTGCCTGGTTCTTCTTTGGCACCGGTATGATGGTGGTCTTCTTGAGGCAGGTGGGGACCTCTGAGCGGAGTAGGGACAGGTTAAAGATGTCCGCAAACACATCTGCCAGCTGGTCTGCGCAGGCTCTTAGTGCACGACCAAGGATCCCATCTGGACCCGTCGCCTCCCGAGGGTTCACTTTCAGGAAGGCTGATCTGACTTTGAAAGCTGTGATGGTGTGTATGGGTGAGTTATGGGCTGCTGGGGCACTTGACAGCGGATCATTGGTTTCCTGCTCGAACCGAGCATAGAAATCATTGAGTTGATCGGGGAGGGGTGCGCTGCTGCCGGAGATACTGCTCGGCTTCACTTTGTAGCCCGTTATGTTGTTTAGGCCTATACACAACCGCTGAGAGTCTGCATCGCTAGTCTGTGTCTCCAGCTTGGTCTGATATTCTCTCTTGGCACATCAGATGGCTTTGCGGAGGTCATTCCTGGATTTCTTATACAGGCCAGGCTCGCCTGACTTGAACGCTTCAGACCTGTCCTTCAGTAGGGAGTCAATTGCAATTGAGCCATGTTTCCAGTTGGGGAACGTACGTACTGCTTTCCTTGGCACGCAGTCGTCTATACATTTGCTGATGAGGTCTGTGACGGTGGTGGCATATTCATTTAAGTTGGTCGCTGAGTTCTTAAATATGGGCCAGTCCACTGTCTCTAAGCAGTCAATGCCAGCAGTGTGGGCTCAATTCCTGTACCAGCCTCCCCGAACAGGCACCGGAATGTGGCGACTAGAGACTTTTCACAGTAGCTTCATTGAAGCCTACTTGTGACAATCAGTGATGATTATTATTATTATTACGTAGGAGTTCTTCTGTTTCCTCGGACCAGCACTGCATGACCTTTTTAGCTGGATTTTCCCGCTTGAGTTTCTGCTTGTATGCTGGGAGTAGGAGCACAGTCTTATGGTCTGATTTCCCACAGTGCGGTGGGGGGATGGAACGGTAGGCACCCTTGATTTTTGAGTAGCAGTGGTCAAGAGTGTTGTCGCCACTGGTGGGACTGGAGATGTGCTGGTGGAATTTTGGCAGTACACTCTTGTGGTTGACCTTGTTGAAGCACGGTAGCACACGTAACTAGCACTGTGGCTGCACAGCGCCAGGGTCCCAGGTTCGATTCCCTGATGGGTCACTGTCTGTGCGGAGTCTGCACATTCTCCCCGTGTCTGCGTGGGTTTCCGCCGGGTGCTCCAGTTTCCTCCCACACATCCCGAAAGATGTCCTTGTTAGGTGGATTGGCCATGCTAAATTGCCCTTAGTGTCCAAAAAGATTAGGAGGGGTTATTGGGTTATGGGGATAGGGTGGAAGTAAGGGCATAAGTGGGTCGGTGCAGACTTGATGGGCCGAATGCCCTCCTTATGAACTGTATGTTCTATGTTCTTTAAAAGTCCCCAGCCACGATGAACAAGGCCTCCAGGTGTTCTGTTTCGTAGTTGTTTATAACAGTGTACAATTCGTCCAGCGCCTTCCTCACTTCTGCCTGGGGTGGGATGTAGACCGCTGTGATAATGGCTGAAGTGATCTCACGTGGAAGATAGTATGGGCGGCACTTCACGGTCAGGTATTCCAGGTCTGGGGAGCCACAGTCGCCACATCCAAGCACCAGGAGGAGTTGAGGAGGAGGCACACCCCTCGGTTGCCTTGCGATGTCTTGAGGTTGTAAATATTTCTAAATAAAAGGGACAGGATTCTCCATCCAGCAACTCCAGAATCGCAAAATGCGATTGGGGAATCGCGCGTGAGCCGAAACTCGTGGCTGGCGCTCGGCGCCCAACGGAATGCTATGCTCCGATGCCTCGACAGTGGAGTCAATGCATTCTACTCTGCAAGTACAGTAAACGCTATTTATATATCATTCATGACCCTGACCCGGTATTCCTGATATTCCCCTGGGCTCCTGCAATGGTCCGCCTCCGCCAGGTGGTTTTAAAAATCAGGAAATAGGCTGCTGAGCGAGAGAGAGGAGGGAGGACATGTTCCCAGAGGTGCCTCTGGGAGGGTGGGGGGGGGGGGGGGGGGGGGTCTGCCAGGGCTGGCAGGCATGGGGCCGACCAGGGGATGGGCCTTGGGGTAGGGGTTACCCGCCGGGACCACGATGTTCAGGCATGGACTGCCAGTGCCATGGCCTGCAAGGCAGCCACCTTGCTGTGTACCCCACTGACCGGCCACCATGGCCCATGGTTGCGCAGAGTAAAAGTGACCGTCTGGGTGTCGCCACCCAACCAGCACCCCCCCCCCCTCCCCCCCACCCCCCCCCCCCCCCCCCCCCCCCCCCCCCCACTAATGGGAGCCACCCATCGGCGTGGCATCACCCGGCTCACCAGAGACCCCCATGGCGCTGGGCACTGATGAGCCAGGGGTGCGGTGCGGAGGGCAGAGTTCCGGGGGAATGGATGGGTGTGGGGATGGTGACGAGGGAAGGGGGCAGGGAGGGGGACATGCAGGGGCAGGGAGGGGGACATGCAGGGGCAGGGGCTCCATTGCAGGCCGGGGCCACCGTGTAACCCATTGGACCTGGTTGGGCACATGGGTACACACGATGCTATCATGTCTGCCTTTCACCCTCTGCAGCGAATGGACTTAGGAATTCAACCAGGAATGGTGGCCTTCATCCCAGCCGCCATCTGAGGCCTGAGGATGGGGAGCCATCTGCCCAACAAGCTGAGGGAGAGGTGCCACATCAGGCCTTGTATGTGCCGGCACAGCCTATCATTCGAGGACATGCCGGACCGTGCATGCCGTCGAAGATACCGGCTGAGCTGGGGGACAGTGTGACATATTGCCAGATCATGGTGTTCCTGGCACCGCGGGGGAATGGGGGAGGACACCCACTCCCGGTAGCCACCAAGGTGACGGCCGCCCTGAACCTTTACGCCATGGGGTCTTCCAGGCGCCGAGTGGGGACCTGTCCAGGATTACACAGACCTCGGTGCACAGGTGCATCTGCACCATCATGGAGGCCCTATATGCCCGGTCACCACAATAGGGGCTGGTTTAGCACACTGGGCTAAATCACTGGCTTTTAAGGCAGGCCAGCAGCATGGTTAGATTCCCGTACCAGCCTCCCCGGACAGGCGCCGGAATGTGGCGACTAGGGGCTTTTCACAGTAACTTCATTGAAGCCTACTTGTGACAATAAGCGATTTTCATTTCATTTTTCATTTCATATATCAAATTCCATGTGGACAGCGCCCACCAGGATGGCTGGGCAGTGGGATTAGCCGCCATCGCGGCTACCTGGGATGCCCCAGGTAGAGGGGGAGATCGACGGGATGCATGTCCCCCACGGGTACCAGCCCATGACGGGCAAGCCTTCACAAACTGACAGGGGTTCCACTCGATGAATGAAATGAAAATCGCTTATTGTCACAAGTAGGCTTCAATGAAGTTACTGTGAAAAGCCCCTAGTCGCCACATTCCGGCGCCTGTTCGGGGAGGCTGTTACGGGAATCGAACCGTGCTGCTGGCCTGCTAGGTCTGCTTTAAAGCCAGCGATTTAGCCCAGTGTGCTAAACAGCCCCTACTTTCATTCCCTGACCGGGAATCGAACCCGGGACGTGGCGGTGAAAGCGCCGAATCCTAACCACTAGACCACCAGGGAAGCATGAGCAGCTGATCTGTGACCAAGCTCTGCAATATACGTCTGCGCCCGATACTCGAGCAGCGTGCACAATGCCTTCATCCGGGCACATTCAATGATTCATGACATCACTGAAGCGTACACTCGGGTGAGGAGTTAGCTCCTGGATGGCAGGGGTTACCCGCTAAGGTCGTGGCTGATGATGCCTATCCAGAGGCCACAGGCCGACATGGAGACCCATCACAACGACACCCATGCAGCAACCAGAGGCTTGAATGAGCGGTGCATCGACATCCTGAAGATGTGATTTAGGTGCCTGGACCGCTCTGGAGGGGCCCTCCATTCTAGCACTAAGACGATGTCCCACATTTGCCTGCTGTGTCCTCCATACATCGCACAGAAGAGGAGCAATGTACTGGGGAAGGGGGAAGAACGGCAGGCCTCATCCAATGAGGAGGATGCAGAGGAGGGCCAGGATGGCCAGGCCTGGGCAGGCCTGGGCGGGCACAGGAGGTTGCACACATGTGCGCCAGGGCCGGCACGAATGGGATGCTCTAATCGTCTCTAGGTTCATCAATGAGGGGGCCTGGCAGATGGCACAAACATCCCGCCCCACTCACTTCCTCCTACCCCCCTCCTCCCCACCCAACCACCCATTCCCATGACCTCCCTGCACCATCCATAACCCCTCGCAACCCTCTCCGTGATTTCTACCTGCCTCACTATGGGGTGCAGCCCCTGGGTTGGCATCAACAGTGGTTCTGGTCCATGGGATGGAGGATGATGAAAACCCATTCTGCGATGAGCTCTGGTGCTCTACATCGTTTGACAATGTCTGACTCCTGCCCATGGCAGCACTTTTCACCCTCTTCCTGGGTGATCCCTGCATGCAAGCTGTCCAAACCATCACACGGTCCCACCAAACCTTTGGGGTGGAGGAGGTGGGAACGGGTTGCAGAGGGGAGTTGGGATTGGGGGGGGGGGGGGGGGGGGGGGGGGGGGGGAGGGGGGCAGGTTACCATGGCCATGTGCGGTTTCCGACTTGGGGCTCCAGCCCATGCCCACCTCTAACATCCCCAATCACCACCCACCCCCTCCACTCCAGCACCTTCTCTGCAGCCCAGCCCATCCTAACACCCCTCTGATAGAGCACCCTAATAATACATCTAGGTTGATCCCCAGGAGATAAATACTTCAGGAGAGGAAGCGACCTGTTGCGATTCCCACCCTGTGACCTGGGTCCCCTTTGGCACCCGAACCCTGGGACGACCAGGCCTGGATGGCCCGACAGTCGCTTGGGTGTCCCAGGTGGCTTGGTGCCACTTTGTTCTGCCCGTTGCCCATCGGATGCGCCAGGTACAGGTGGTGGGAGTCCGAGGTGCTATCGTGTTCCAGCATCTTCCCTGCGGGAGTCACTGGCACAGCCCATCACCCCCTCCCTCGGGGTGCCCGGTGGAACCTGGGCGACTACTTGGGATGGGGGTGCCACTGGAGAGAACTCCTGGGGCACCCTCGCCACCTGGCATTGCAGTCCTGGAGGCCCACTCTCATCTCAACCAAGGTCTCCATGCTGGAGGCTATGGAGCACAGGAACTGGGCCACCTCCCTCAGTGACTGTGCCACCTCCCTCAGTGACTGTGCCAACTCCCTCAGTGACTGTGCCACCTCCCTCAGTGACTGTGCCACCTCCCTCAGTGACTATGCCACCTCCCTCAGTGACTGTGCCACCTCCCTCAGTGACTGTGCCACCTCCCTCAGTGACTGTGCCACCTCCCTCAGTGCCTGTGCCATCTCCCTCTGGGACTGGTTCAGGTCAGCCAGCGCCCGGGCAATGCTGTTGACACCCGCAGCCATAACCTGCTGTGCCTAAAGTGGCGCTGCAATGTCCAGGTGGCCCTGGTACATAGTCTGTGACTGGTGCTCCGGAATATCTCAGGCTGGTGTTTGGGGGCTCGTGACATTGTCCATTGCCGACTCCTTGGTGGAATCCGCTTGGGGTTAGGGTCGAGGGCTGGGGAACTCAAGAAGGGCCGGCCTCGTTGCTAGGTGATCCTGCAAGACATGATGCATGATTGGATCGTGGGTTGGGGTGGTGGGTGTTGTGGGGGAGATGGTGTGGTGTAGCGGTGGTGAGGGGGTGATGTAGGGGTGGTGAGGAGGTGGTGTGGGGACAGCAACTCAGCGGGGGCTCACTTGGTTGACCGATACCCACCTCTGCCTCAGCCCACTGACAAAGTCCAGTTTGCGCTGCCCTGTGATGGTGAGGTGCTGCAGATCTGGCAGTCCCCCTCCAGTCTTCTCTCTCTCTCTGCAGTTACGCGCTGCCTTCTCCTTGGGAGGTGTGGGGCAGATACCAAAAGCATGGTCGGTCACGTGCAGTGCAGGGGGTGAGCAGCTGGTGGCCTTTGTGACCAGGGCACCCAGTCACGGCGGGTAGTATGAGTGCTGACATGTGGTACAGGGTGGTGAGGGTGCACTCTGCCGGGTGACATTTGGTTGCCCTCTGGGTGGGGGGTGGGAGTTACGGGTGTGTAGGAGGGGGGTTGGTACTGGGGCATGGTGCTAGTTACTCACCCAGGGCGCCCTGAGGAGGTCATGCAGCTTCTTCCTGCACTGCACTGCTGTCCAGTCTTGGTGGTGGGGCCCATGGCACTCAAGGCCTCTGCCATCTGTGCCCAAGCCCGGTGTACGGCGGCGGGTGGCAGCCTTCTTCCCAGCCTGGGGAACAGTGTGGCCCGCCTCTCCTCCATAGTATCCAGCAGGGTCTCAAGCTCTGCGTCCGTAAACCGGGGTACTGCTCTCCACGCTGCCATCTTGTGGTCTGGGATGAGTGTGTGTGGGGAGTGGAGTGCTAATATGCGGCTACAGCTTGTCAGCCTCTCGAGTGGCAATCCCGGCCCTGGCGAATCGGGCACCGTTTCTCATTGGCATCGAGCGAGTTGCACGTGTGACCAATTTAGTTGTTGGAGAAGACTTGTAGAAATCCACTGATTGAGTCCTGGCGTCAACACTTAGTTTCTAAAACGGAGAATCCTGCTCAAGGTATTTGACAAGGTGTTGCACTGAAGGAGGGACAAACTGCACAAGATAAGAGCTTATGCTGCTGGGGGGCGGGGGGGATATATTGGCAAGGAGAAAGGACTGGCTAACTAACAGGAAACAGAGTCGGGATAAATGGGCCATTTCCATTTGGCAAACAGTAAGTAGCAGAGTCCCAAAGCGATTGGTGCTGTGGTCTCAACTATCCATGATCCATATTAATGACTTGGATGCGGGGACCGACTGTTTTATATCGAAGCTTTCTGACGATACCAAGATAGGTAGGTATGCACATTGTGAGGATGATAGAGAGCATCTGCAAAGGGAGATTGCTAGGTTAAGTGAGTGGGCAAACATTTGGAAAATGGAGTATAATGTGGGAAAATGTGGGGTTGACCACTTTGGCAAGAAGAATAGAAGAGCAGAGTATTATTTAAACGGAGAGACTACAGAACGTTACTGGACAGAGGGATCTGGGTGCCCTTGTACATCAACAACCAAAAAGTGAACATGAAGATACGGCCAGTAATTAGGAAGGCAAGCGAGGTGGAGAGGTTGAGTATAAAAGTAGGGCAGCCTTGCTGCGACTGTATAGGTCATTGGTGAGACCACACAAAGAGTACCAAGTACCTTACTTAAGGAGGGACAAACTGGAGGCAATTCGGAGAAGGTTTACATTCCTGCGATGAGGCTTTTGTCTTATCAGGAATGGTTGAGCACGTTGGGTTTATACTCAGAGTTCAGAAGAATGAGAGGTGACCTGATTGAAACATATGCCATTCTGAGGGGGCTTGTGGGAGAAAGTAGAGCTGGGGCACACAGCTTAAAAATAAGAGATCTCCCATTGAAGATGGAGATAAAGTGATATTTTCTATCTCTCAGAGGGTTGTCAGTCTGTCGAGCTCTCGTCTCCAAAGAGTGGGGGAGGTGGGATCATTGGCTATTTTTACGGCTGGACGCGGGAATCAAAGGGGGTGGAAAGGAAGTGTTGAGGCAACAGTCAGATAGCCATGACCTCGCTGAATGGCAGAGCAGTACCGAGGGCCTGAATGGCCTATTCCTGCTCTCAATTCGTAAGTTGGCCGGTTGGATGCTGAAAAGATGTTTCCTCCCATGTGCAAATGGAAGGATTTGCAAGTTGATACTCAAACCTGTTTCACCACGCTTTGAACACAACTTGCTTGGCCATCAGATTCGACCCACTAGGCCTCCTACCGAGTCAAATTTAGTGTTCTGATTGTTGAGCACATTGTACCCTCAGGAGTGTACCCTGCTCCATTGGATAGTTTAGCACTTATTCTGCTGCGGATAACCCGCTGGATAACTTCAGCTGACCTGGGTTGGTGCACAAAGCAGACGAACTGGCGGAGAGTCAGTAATGGTGATGTTTCTCAGCCAAGTTTGTCACACCTTGAGAGGTTTTTAAAAATAGTTTTTGCAAATCTAAATTAATCCTTTCTTTTTTTTCATTTGTGGGCGCATGCGCAGGAGAATATTCGCTGTGCCTGTCCCAACGCTCAGACATCAATCGTGTGCACAGGCCACTTGCAATGTATCCTCAGCGTAATGAATGGAATCAAATCCCCCCACCCCCAGACTCTCTCTTACTGCACTTAAAACATGGGCCACATTCAGAATAGCGTACGCCGTATGTGTGCACTTAATAATTCTTCAGTAGCACAAGCTACTGTGTAACACCAGATCAATAAGCCTGAATCATAATTAGTTTATGATTTGAAAATCTGACAATCGGAGAAACTATCTCATGATAATGGTTTTATGCGTTGTAAATATTTCAGATATTGATTGCGGTATTGGGTGACTGTGATCACCTTGTGTGTTGGTAATAAACCATATCGTTACTCTGGGCAGTACTAGTCTCCCCATGGCCTCTACTAATCTTTGATATAATAGTTACATTTGTTACAGGCTGTTTTACTTTGGCAACTATTGTTTTCGGCTGACACAGTGACGGCCCTGAACATAGCCAAAGGAAGCCACTGAGTGGCGCTAACTGTACAGCTCACAGGTATTTACACAGGCGAGTCCCAGCTCTTGCAGTGCAAGTGATTTCTTTTGTGATGGGGCCAGTGTTTGATGTGAGCTTTGTTTTCTGTTCCTACAACATGGGACGCTGTGTAGAATTCGATTTTCATACGCCACGATTGGCCCGTAACTCAACTTCATTTTTATTTTAGCTTGGCCATTGTCAGTGAGATTTACAGATGCGGACTGACTAGAGAATGGGGCTGCTGCAAAGCACCAATTATGCAGCGCGGGGTCCTGCACATCTCTGGAATGAAGAGTCGGGTCAAAGAGAAAGTTCCATAAAACTGTCAGTTTTTTGTGGGAGGTCACATATTTAACATTAAATAAATCAAGTAACAAATTCAATTAAAATCAAACCTTTTTATAGCGAAGAAGTGGTGCTTGTGGCATTTTTCATAGAATACAACTGGTGCTTGGAGACTCACAATGGTTTGAAAAACATTCCAATGACAGCTCAATGGAGACATAAACCATCAAGCGTATGCTATCACTATTGACAGAGCCTTCAATTATTGCTTGCTTGCACCATATCTTGGACTCTGGATTAACTGGAAAACTTGCATGAGTGCCCTTTATCAGTGCTACTTCCATACCATTGGTTTTTATTGCTCACCATGTAATTATAGAAGAGATGTTATTATAAAAAATATATATATTTAGAGGAATTGGCTTCCAGCATCTTTACATTAGACAAATGTTTTTTAAAAGTCCAAGCCACAAATCTTGCAAAACTGTTCCTCCCTGTCGAATGACTGTGTTTTATGACTGATTACATGATTGCAATATTGTAAAACAACTGTCTTTGTGTCAAGCCTTGTAGGCCAGCAAAACAATAATCAGCAGCCGTCGTATTTTTGAAACTTCTTTCTGTAAAAGTCAATGAGGGGAGTCGGGGTGGAGGAGAGGGGAGGGAGGGTGGAGGAGGAGTATGAGTTTCAATAGCCCAAATTAGCAGTGGAAAGCTTTTTCTATATTGTAATGCTTACGGTTATGGCTATGGAGGATGGTTATCAATCGAACTAACTTTAGCAATGATCATGAAAAGCAGGCCACAATTCAAAAGAAAAGGTGATATAAATTATTGCTAGAAAGACTGCTTTTTCAGGCACCGGCTGAGAGAACACTTTAACATCTACTCTTTCGCTCATTCTCCAGGCGTCCATCTTTGTTCTCCTTGGTAACAATTCCACATCAACAGCAGGTTTTCTCTCTGTTTCATTTCCAACGTTGCCTCCAAAATCATTGTTGCTCTTTCCCAGTGCAACACACTTCCCGTTTGGCGACCACCCCCTTCCTAATCATAGCAATTTCCTCACCCAGCTTATCACAGTTTCCTCCACTGTTTTTCTCCATCCATTTTATCCTCCCTTTAAGCTTTGCTCATCTTTTCATTTTGGGTTTCACAAATTCTTCATATTTGTCCTGGTTTGGATTTTTATTACTCATCTTTTAAATGCTAAATGTCTGTATTTTGGATTTCAAATCTACTGTGCCAATTGGTTCATGGAATCCCAGGATCTCTATTGCTCTGGTGGGCTGTGGGCTGGTTGCAGTGGGCTGGTTTAGCTCACTGGGCTAAATCACTGGCTTTTAAAGCAGACCAAGCAGGCCAGCAGCACAGTTCAATTCCCGGACAGGTGCCGGAATAGAACAGTACAGCACAGAACAGGCCCTTCGGCCCTCAATGTTGTGCCGAGCCATGATCACCCTACTCAAACCCACGTATCCACCCTATACCCAACAACTCCCCCCCTTAACCTTACTATAGGACACTACGGGCAATTTAGCATGGCCAATCCACCTAACCCGCACATCTTTGGACTGTGGGAGGAAACCGGAGCACCCGGAGGAAACCCACGCACACAGGGGGAGGACGTGCAGACTCCACACAGACAGTGACCCAGCCGGGAATCGAACCTGGGACCCTGGAGCTGTGAAGCATTTATGCTAACCACCATGCTACCCTGCTGCCCCAATGTGGAATGTGGTGACTAGGGGCTTTTCACAGTAACTTCATTGAAGCCTATGCGTGACAATAAGTGATTTTCATTTTTTTTCATTCATTTCTTTGTCCCCCCTCACTGGAATGTTTTCGATCGTTCCCTTTAAAGGTGGCACGGTGGCGCATTGGTTAGCACTGCTGCATCACAGTGCCGAGGACCCAGGTTCGATCCCAGTCCCGGTCACTGTCCATGTGGAATTTGCACATTCTTCCCATGTCAGCATGGATCTCACCCCCACAACCCAAAGCTGTGTAGGGTGGGTGAATTTGCCACGCTAAATTGCACCTTAATTTGAAAAAAAAATTTTTTTTAATAGTTTGTTCCCTTTCCGCTTTAAATATGTCCCATTGCTGTACTACATTTGACAAATTTTCCTAATTTAAAAAAAAAAATCTTTATTGTCACAAGTAAGCTTACATTAACACTGCAATGAAGTTACTGTGAAAAGCCTCTAGTAGCCACATTCCGGCGCCTGTTCAGGTACACAGAGCGAGAATTCAGAATGTCCAATTCACCTACCGGCACATATTTTGGGATGTGTGGGAGGAAACTGGAGCACCCGGTGGAAACCCACTCAGACACGGGGAGAACGTGCAGACTCCACACAGACAGTGACCCAAGTCTGGAATCAAACCTGGGACCCTGGCAAAGCACCAGTGCTAACCACTGTGCTACCGTGCCACCCATAGCATATATTTATTTCCATTCTTACGTGGTATTAATTTTATTGTGATCGCTGCTTCCTAACTGTTCCACTACTTTCAGATTGTCTCGCCATTTCTCTTCGTTACCGAGAAGCAAGTCAATAAGTGATTTTTTTTGTTGGAATAGCAACGGACTAACTGAAGAGATGGTCCTAAGCATCTGCCAGAACAACTCCCCTTTAAACCACTAATGTTGTTTTAGTCTATTTCTGAACATCTAACTCTCCTACAATTATAGCTCTGCTGTGAATATACACCTCTCTAATTTGTCTATAAATGTCATCCTCTATTTCCTTTACACTGTATACAATCAGATTAAAATCCCTTTCTAGTTCATGTCGAGCAGCTGATGACTTTCCAGACATTGATACAAGAACAGTTGACAGAACAAAAAAATGGCACTTCCGACCACAAATTTTTGAACTTTGGGCAATTTCAAGAAAATAAATCCAAGGTTATTAGCTAAGAATGCTGTTCGCAGGATGGAAAACACAATTAGAATCAAAATATATAATTAGCATATGTTGCAATTAATACGAACTAATTTTCAAAGCTGAGTAATTCAGTAGAAGTTATCCAACATTCTCGAACAAGACTGACATGAATGCAATTAAGAAAGGAAATAGCGAAGAGTGTACATTATTTATATTAGCATTATTGACATCCAGTTCACAAAGCAACAATTACTCACATTATGGAGCATAATGGTTCATAGAACAACAGGAACATAATTAAAGACTTTGTTAAAGAGAAGGTTTTAGAGAAATCTTTTAATGGGGAGGGGGGAGAGAAGGGAATGAATAGTGCTCCAGTGTTTGCAATCAGAATGCTGAAGATTTTGTTGCTAAAAGCACAGTGAAGAAATAAGAGGATGCAAAGTGGGGGATGGCTTTGGAACGGGGATTGGCTGTGGGCTAGCTCAGTCCGTAGAGCGTGAGACTCTTAATCTCGGGGTCGTGGGTTTGAGCCCCACTTTGGGCGCCATTGTTTGGGTGACACATTGGTACTGCTGCCTCACAGCTCCAGAAACCCGGGTTCAATTCCGGCCTTGGGTGACTGTGTGGAGTTTGCACATCTTCCCGTATCTGTGTGGATTTCCTCTGGGTGCTCCACTTTCCTCCCACAGTCCAAAGATGTGCAGCCTAGGTGGATTGGCCATGATAAATTTCCTCTAATGGTCCAAAAGGTTAGGCACGGTTACTTGGTTCCAGGGATAGGGTGGCGACGTCGGCTTACGTTTAAGTGGGGTGCTCTTTCCGAGGGTCTGGGCAGAGTCGATGGGCCAAATGGCCTCCATATAAGGGCTGGTTTAGCTCAATAGGGGCTAGTTTAGCAC
Organism: Scyliorhinus canicula; assembly: GCF_902713615.1. Taxonomy (NCBI): domain Eukaryota; kingdom Metazoa; phylum Chordata; class Chondrichthyes; order Carcharhiniformes; family Scyliorhinidae; genus Scyliorhinus; species Scyliorhinus canicula. The sequence continues at coordinate 29,247,240 of NC_052157.1, forward strand.
AGGGCTAAAGAGCTGGCTTTTAAAGCAGACCAAGGCAGGCCAACAGCACGTTTCAATTCCCATACCAGTCTCCCCGAACAGGTGCCGGAATGTGGCGACTAGGGGCTTTTCACAGTAACTTTATTTGAAGCCTACTCATAGCAATAAGCGATTTTCATTTAATTTTTAATTTTTCCTTCTGCACTGTAGGGATTCTATGATTCTATGATTATGGGTGCTGGTTTTAGCAGTAGATGAGTTGAGGCAGTGCCAGATATGCCAATGTCATGGAGATGGAAATACTGATGATGCAGGTATGTGATTGGAGGAGGCTCATCCTTAGATCACATATGATACCAAGATTGCAAACAGTCTGATTAAACTCAGACAGTTGCAACAGAGCGGGATAGAGTAGATGGCGAGGGAAAGGTGGTTGTGCTCAAGACAATGATTTTGGTCTTCCCAATATTTAATTGGAGGAGATTTCTTTATTCCACTGCTAGATGTTGGAAAAGCATTTTGACAATTGACAAAGTTTAGTGGGGTTGAGGGAGGTGTAGGTGAAGCACAGCTGGATGGCAACAGAGTTCACATGGAATCTGGTGGTTTGGGATGCTGTTAAGTAGATAAGGGACAGAAGAGAGCTACGAATAGGCCATGGCGAGGGAGCAGGAAGAGAAAACCTTGAGGGTGACTCTCTAACTATTACAGGAGTCGTAATGATGGAGCCAGGTGAGAATTGTCCCATCCAGCCGGGCAGTATGTGGAGAGATGTTGAAGGAAGATGGTGTGGTCAACAGTGCGAAAGGCTGCAGACAGGTCAAGATGGATGGAGAGGTTTAGTTCATCATTGCCACAGTTACATTAGGTGTTATTGTGACTTTGATAAGTGCTGTGTTGATACTGTGAAAGACGTAGAAGTCGATTGGAGGGATTCCAACAGGCAGCTCCTGGATTGTGTAGGCGACAATGCATTTGAGGACTTTGTTTGGGAAATGGAGGTTGGAGATGGGGGCATAACGTATAAGGATGAAAGGGTCAAGGGGCATAAAAGAGAAACTAGAGGACAAGTTCAGGACTAGGACAAGGGGTGGGAAGAACCTTAGAAAGATTTAGGCCATTGGTCTCAGGCAAGGGACGAAACTGGCAGAGGAGGTGAATGGATAATGTTAATCTGTGACAATAATCTAATAATCTTTATTGTTGTCACAAGTAGCCTTACATTAACACTGCAGTGACATTATTGTGAAAAACCCCTAGTCGTCACACTCCGGCACCTTTTTGGGTACACAGAAAGAGAATTCAGAATGCCCAATTCACCTAACAGCACGTCTTTCGGGACATGTGGGAGGAAACTGGAACACCCGGAGGAGACACACTCAGACACAGGGAGAACATGCAGACTCTGCACAGACAGTGACACAAGCCGGGAATTGAACCTGGGATCCTGGAGCTGTGAAGCAACAGTGCTAACCACTGTGCTACCGTGCCGGTAGTCCATGAGCTGTTAGTACCTGATGTAGGAGGTGAAGATGGAGGAAACATGGAAACAAAGATGGTTTGCAATAGATAAAAAAATACTCTCTTTCGCAGGATGGTTTGGAATAGCAACTAGTTTTGGCGGAACAAGAGTAGGATCCAATGGTCCTCTGCTCCAGGGTCCCAGGTTCGATTCCCGGCTTAGGTCACTATCAGTGCTAAGTCTGCACGTTCTCCCTGTGTGTGCGTGGGTTTCCTCGGGATGCTCCGGTTTCCTCCCACAGTGCAAAGACGTGCAGGTCACGTGGATTGGCCATGCTAAATTGCCCTTAGTATCCAAAAGGGTGAGGAGGGGTTATTGGCTTATGGAAATAGCGTGGAACTGAGGGCTTAAGTGGGTCGGTGCAGACTCGATGGGCCTAATGGCCTCCTTCTGCACTGTATGTTCTATGTTTTTGCAAAAATATACTTTATTTGTAAACAGGTCTGAAAGAACATTACAAACATTTCAAAATGGCCATCTCAGAGAGGGCAGTTACATTCAAGTTGTCCACATAGACCAGGTAGCACTCTGAGGTGTTTCAACACAATCAAAAGAATATTCTCAGAATGTTTTTTATTATTCCATTCTCAGAATTACAAAACCAATGTGTAGAGCAGATGGGGAAAGCCCTTAATCCATCTCCTTACTTTCTCCAAAAACCAATTCAAATTCAAATTGAATCCAATTCATGGTCTCACTAGAGAGACAAACAGGGTGCAAGCTGACAAGAAAAGGCTTTGCACCTGATCTTGGGTTTGATCCTAAGCTTGATCTTAGCCAAAAGCCAAAAACGATAAGAAAAGAACATTATTGAAAAAAAACATTTTGAAAAAATATACTTTATTCATGAAATATCTGAAAGAAACATTTCAAATTGTCGTAACATGAAAGTGCAATGATATTCACATTTTCTACAGAGATCAAGATGCACTCTGAGGTGCTTCAATTCAGTAATGAGAACATTAAAAACGTTTCAATCTTTTTGTTACAGAATTCAATTCTGTTCAAACTATATACATCAGTCATGTTGCACTCTGCAGGGCTTTAATACAGTGACATACGGTTAGGATTAAGTACACAATCCAAGGGGTTTCCAGCCCCTCTGTGTGCATTTGCGGAATGGCCTACACAGTGGCCTTCCCCCATTGTGCCTTTGCGGCAGCTGCTCCAAGCTTGTAGTCCTGGACCTTGGAATGTGCCAGTCTGCAACACTCGGTCGAGGACAGTTCTTTGCATTGGAAGATCGACAGGTTTCGGGCAGACCAAAGAGCGTCTTTCTCCGGGTTGATGACCTTCCAGCAGCAGTTGATGTTTGTCTCACTGTGTGTCCCTGGGAACAACCTGTAGAGCACAGAATCCTGCATCACAGAGCTTGCTCGGGATGAACCTTGACAAATACCACTGCACCTCTCTTCAGGCCTTCTTTGCAAAGGCACATTCCACAAAAAGGTGTGCAACACTGCCTCTTACCCCCAGCAGCAGCTTTGAGGACAGCATGGGGGGGGGGGGGGGGGGGGGTGGTGGTGAGCGAAGAGACGTCAAGCATGCATGAAGGATCTGATGGGGAGAGCCCTTCTCACCACCAGCCTATCTCGGTCTTGGTGCTCATTTGAACGTTCTGGTGATAAAGTGTTCTGCCACATGAGGCCGTCTTGGTCAGTGTTCTTGAGGCGAATGCAACCAGCCACTCCCTACCGTCATTCATTGATGTGAAAATGGCACCAGTGCCATAAGGTAAGGCATTGCACATGACTAGGAGTGATTTGGCGGCATCATAATGCGTCAGCAGGCTTGGTGAAGTCAGCTGTCCTTTTACTTTCGCCTCTTCCCAAGGCCCCTCCATGCCCACTCCTGATTTTTCCTTAGCAGTGCGTGCTATGGTTTGGTATGGTTGCGAGGCCTGGGATAAATTTGCCGCAGTATTTTACTAGTTCCAGAAACTATCACAATTTGGTTGTGTTTTCCGGGGTGGGACATATATTTTCCTCCACGGAGTGTCAACCCTCCCGGTCTATATGATACGCCAGATATACAACCTCTTTGGCATGGAAAACGCACTTCTCTTTCTTGAGCTGTACGTCCATTTCTGAAAAGCGGCGGAGCATCTTATCCCAATTGTTCAAGTGTTCACGTTCCATCGTGCCCGTGACCAAAATGTCATCCAAATAAACCGCCACACGTGGTAAGCCCCGCAGCATCGAGTATCCGTCCATTCTGGAGGCCCTATTTACAGTCAGTTTATAATCACCACAAAGAAAATCAGCTTTTTCTGACTTTAGGACAGGGACAACTGGTGCTGCCCAGTCGGTGAATTTAACCGGCTTGATGATCCCCAAGTCTTCTAGCCGCTCGAGCTCCGCCTCAATGTTTGATAACAGTGCGTAGGGAACCGGACTCGTCCGAACATATTTAGGTTTTGTGTCAGGGTCTGCATGAAGGGTACTTGTCCAATATCTCGTAGAGGTCTCCTAAGCCCATTTGGAAAATCCACTGCCAATCAAGGTGGAGACGCTTGCAGCCAGTCATGACCTAGTAAACTGGGCCATGCCCATGCACTATTGCACAATAGTCAGCGGTAGGCTAATGGCCTGCTGTCCGTATAATACTGAGGTCATCATAGTCCCCATTATGGCTAAGTGGTTCACACATATATGTGGCCGATCTTGCGTCAGTATCTCGCAACTGCAAACATTGTACTCCTGATTTGATCTTGTTTGCCTACAATGCCCTAGACAGCGACTCCTGTGTCTAATTCCATTTCAAAGCAATGGCTGTTTACTTGAATGGTGATCCTAATGGGGGCAACTTTGGATGCCATGATACAGTTTAACTGAATACACTCGATCTCTGATTGTTCTAAGCCACTGCTCCCAGAGGCTTCTCCGGCCGCAGCCCTTCATCTTCTGGGGTCTCCTTCTACTGGATCGGGGGACGGGTCTTGCCTGGTCGACTCGGTCCTAGACCATCGGCCCTGTCCTTGGTGGTGTCCCACCCAGGATGGGATTCTGGGAGTCCCCAGTTTGGAGGGTATCACATGCTGTGAGGGGAGTGTCCCACACAATTGACTTCCATTCCCTGCAACTCCTGCACTCCCTTCTCTCCACTCTCTCTCAACAGAGAGATTTTCCACGACTTTCTTCAAGTCTAGCAGTTGCTTTGTGAGTAACTTCCATTGAGTAGCCATATTATTCACACCGCAGACCAATCTGTCCCGTAGCATTTTGGAAAGAGAAGGGCCATACTCACAAAAGTCAACCAGTTTCCTCAGATGCATCAAAACCTTGGTTACTGACTCCCCCAGGATTCTTTCAGCCGTGATAAAATGGTACCGTTGCATGATGACCGATGGCTTGGGTGTTGTAATGGTTCACCACTAGCGTTACCAACTCCTCAAACAGCTTTATATCTGGGGTGTGGGGTACATTAGGCTTTTGAGTACACTGAAGGTGGGCTTTACAGTTATCACTGTCTGATGCGTGTCACCAGTTATAGCGTTGGCCCTGAAGAAATAGCATTTACGTTCTGTGTATTGCGTCCAATCTTCTACGCTCACATCAAACACATCCGATCTCTTGAACAGCGGTATTTGAAAGTAGTACAAACCTTTCCCCAGTGGTATGAGTAGAGATGGTCTGGCTTCCAACGATTAGCGGTGCCGTCCGGTGCTCCGCTTAATCCTTGTCACCAATATTGTGATCACACGAGAGGCGTAAAGAAAGTGGTTATTTATTATTGAAGTAACTATTTACACGACACACACAGGCCCCAGTCAAGACTATTCTACTCGGCTCCCACTCAAACCCAGCTTTTATACATAGTGTCCATTGCTCCGCTGATGGGGCCCAAGTCGTACACGTAGAGACTCACAGGGAGATTAATTGGTCCAACCCGATAGGTCTCGTGCAGGGCATAACACCAGCAAAACCCATATCCCATAAAGATTAATTTTAAATAGCATCTATCAGGTGTATGTGTGGCTTTACAGCTGAGCCCTACAGTTTAAACATTCCAATGGGATAATCCTCCCCATATATCCCTGTCATTGCTAAGGTTGCAAGAATCACATCATCTGAGGACCAAGCAAAGCGTTGTGAATGACACAAGTGAAGAACCGTTTTGTTACAGAATCAATTTTGGATCAAATGAACCATCAGAGGAACTTCAGTTTCAACATCTCTTCACGTTTTTTCCCCCCACTAATAGCTGTTCAGTAGTTGATCATTTTGGACACCAACTGACACTAGCCATTGATTCAGCAACATTTTCTGCATTATTCTTCATTTAATTAAATTGGTGATTCCACAGAAATGTCTTCAATTCCAATCCGCAGCTATGCTGACAAAAAAGCTGCGCAGTTACAAGATCTAGTTTCTAACTGAGTGACTTTCAGTAACTTTTAGGCCGTTCTCGTGTTTTGGGTCGTTTCTCAATTAAAAACATGTCACCTGCGCTGGGATTTCGCCGCACTGTCGGTGGTTTGTCCCAAGGGGCAGAATGTTGCGCTGATTGAACATTTTCAGCAGTCGGGTCCCAACCTCACCCAGCCACGGTCATCAAGAAGGTCCTTTCGTCATTGGCCACCTCTGGGCCTGCTGTCCAAATGAGGGCAGTGCTGGGTCCCTGACGGAGCTAGGCCAATCACAGCACCCGGAGATGTGGGCCAGCAAGCAGCCCCACCCACGCAGGCAGAAAGGAGAGTTCTAATAATAATCTTTATTGTCACAAGTAGGCTTACATTAACACTGCAATGAAGTTACTGTGAAAAGCCCCGAGTCGCCCCACTCAGACGCCTGTTCTGGCAGACAGAGGGAGAATTCAGAATGTCCAATTCACCTAACAAGCACGTCTTTCGGGACTTGTGGGAGGAAACCGGAGCACCCGGAGGAAACCCACGCAGACACGGAGAGAACGTGCAGACTCCGCACAGACAGTGACCCAAGCTGGGAATCGAACCCGGGTCTCTGACACTGTGACGCAACAGTGTTTTATTTTAATAAATGTTTTTTATTGGGCTTTTGAACAAAGTATATTTGTCATTATGCACACAGGATGTGATATATATAAAAGAAGAGAAGGGCGCACACACACACAAATCACAAAGGGAGAGGGAAAAAAAGTAACAATACGAGAGAAATACAAAATCAAATAATGTAACTGGTAGGGTATTATGCACCCGCAAAACCGCAGCACCTCTGTACACTTGGCAAAATTATTTACACACATAAGTAGGCATCTGTTTGTGGGGGGGGGGGGGGGGCGTAGACTGGGGGGCAGGGGTAGACATACATTTGGGTGCCAGAGAGACAATTCCAGAGGGCAATCCTCGAATGGGTCTGGTGCTGGTGTTGTCCCTTGCTTCTCCTGGACGGATTTTGCTGCCGTTGTCGTCTCGTGCTCACTATCGCTTCAGCCGGCCCCCCTGTCTTTCGCCTGTATCCTCCTTTTTCTCTGTTCCTGTGGATACCAAGTTTGGTAAGTGGGCTCTATGTATCACTTTTAGCTGCGTCAGGCTGAGCCTTCCACATGTGGAGGTGGAGTTGACCCTATGCAGTGGTTCGCTCCAGAGTCCCCGCCCTATTCGATCCCCAGGTCCTCCTCCCATTTCACTCTTGTTGCGTCCAGTACGGTGTCGGCCCTTTCTACCAGTCGGTCACACATGTCACTACAGTTTCCTTTCTCTAGTGTGCTTGCGTCCAGTAACTCTTCCAGTAATGTCTGTTATGGCGGTTGTGGGTACGTCCTTGTCCCCTTTCATAGGAAGTTTTTGAGTTGCAGGTACGTTAGCTCGTTCCCCCTGGCTAGCTGGAATTTCTCTGTCAGTTCGTCCAGTGTTGCGATCCTGCCGTCAGTGTATAGGTCCCTGACTGTCAGTGTCCCTCTGTCCTGTCTCCACGTTTTGAAGGTGGCATCAGTCAGTGCTGGTGGGAACCTATGGTTGTTGCAGATGGGAGCTTTGTCCGACATTTTGGTCAGGCCAAATTGCTGACATAGTTGGTTCCAGGACTGGAGGGTGGCTATCACCACCGGGCTGCTGGAGTGTTTCTTGGGTGGGGATGAGAGTGCCGGTGATGCAACAGTGTTAACCACTGTGCTAAAGTGCCACCCATTCAAGTTTGCCTTAAAAGAGAACATCAAGAAAGGGCAAACAGAGGCCAACAATGGGCTAGTTAACCTGGCATCGGTTGTGGAGGAAACAATGGAATCCATTATTAAGGAGTGGGAAACAGGGCACTTAGACAATCATAATATGATTAGGCAGAATCAACATGGCTTCCTCAATAGGAAATAGTGTTGGCAAGCCTAATCGAGTTGTTTGATGTAATACGCAGGGTAGGTCAAGAGGAACCAATGGATGTAGTCTGTTTGGATTTTCAAAAGGCACTTGGCCAGATGCCATTGGAATGATTTTTAAAAATTCTTTCATGGGATGTGAGTGTCACTGGCTCGGACAGCATTTGTTGCCCATCCCTAATTGCCCTTGAGAAGTTGGTGGTGAGTGACCTGTTGCAATCCTGAGACACAAGGTGAGAACTCAAGCCATTAGGGGTTAGCATGGATGGAGAATTGGCTGAAGGACAGAAAATGGGGAGTAGGAATAAAGGGGTAATTGTCAAGTGGCCGGGTTGTTACCAGAGGGATGGACAGGAATCAGTGCTCAGGTCACAGCTATTGACAATCTGTGTTAATTACCTAAACAAAGGGATTCAATGGGGCTGGTTTAGCTCACTGAGCTAAATCGCTGGCTTCTAAAGCAGACCAAGCAGGTCAGCAGCATGGTTCGATTCCCGTACCAGCCTCCCCGGACAGGCGCCGGAATGTGGTGACTAGGGGCTTTTCACAGTAACTTCATTGAAGCCTACTCGTGACAATAAGCGATTTTCATTTCATTTTCATTTTCATGTATCTATCCAATGTTTACTGACATGTAACACTAGGTTGGAAGTTACAAAGACACAAGAAGTCTGCAGATTTCTAAGGCAGGTTAAGTCATCTGCAAAGAAGGTGATGTTTAGGGTATAATATGTGGAATAATGAGGTTAGTAACTTTAGTAAGTAAAATAGAAAAGCAGCGGGCTGGTTTCTTCAATCCCCGACGCCAAAATCACGTTTGGCGAGGGGGCGGAGAATCCCCGATGACGGCAAAATCAGGGGCGGCGCTGATTTGCGATGCTCCGCCCTCTGAAAAGCAGCCTCTAGGAGTACGCTGCATGCTGTATCCACGGCCTCAGGCCATTGCCTGAGGCCTGCCCTGCAATGCTCCGTCCCCGACCAGACAACTTACTGACGGCGTGGGACATGCGTGGTCTCACCCGTCGTGAACTCAACATGGCGGCTGCGGACACAGTCCGACGCCGCCATGGTCGGGGGAGGGCTGATCTGTGGGTAGGGGGGACTTCATTCGCGGCTGGGGGCACTGTGGGGGGGGGGGGGGCAGTCAATGGCACGCGAGCAGCCGAAGGGGGGAACTATTTTTGAGGTCCGCCATGAAGCACAGCGCAGCCGGCACCGTGCACAGGCGCGACCCCGGCAGTGCTCCGGCTCGTATTAGGAACTAGAGCTAGGAGCTCTACACTGCCTGGCTGATAGCCCCCCCCCCCCCCCCCCCAAGCAGCGAATTGGTGGCCGTGTTGCACCAGTTTTCCTAGTGTAAAACACCACCGTTTTCACACCGGTGTGGGGACTTAGTCTCCCAAACAGAGAATCCAGCCCAGCATTTTTGAAATCTGTGAGAAACTATAAAATCTTGTTGTTCAAAGGGATTTGGGTGAACTCACACAGGTACAGTAAACAATTAGGAACCCAAAATTGTATACTGACATTTATTGCAAGAGGTTTGGGGTACATGGGTAAGGAAGCCTTGCTGTAATTGGACAATGCTTTGTTGGGACCATGCTTGGGATACTGTGTCCAGATTTGGTCCCTATATCTAAGAAAGGATATATTTGCTTTCAAGACAGTGAAACAAAGGCTCAATAAATTGATTCATGGGATGAGAGGATTGTCCGATGAGAAGAGATTGAGTGAAACGGGCCTATACTCACTACAGTTTAGAAGAGGGGAGGTGATCTTATTGAAGCGTATAATATTGTGCGAGGACTTCACAGTAGCATTTAAGGGCAGCACGGTAGCATTGTGGATAGCACAATTGCTTTACAGCTCCAGGATCCCAGGTTTGATTCCTGCTTGGGTCACTGTCTGTGTGGAGTCTGCACATCCTCCCCGTGTGTGTGTGGGTTTCCTCCGGGTGCTCCGGTTTCCTCCCACAGTCCAAAGATGTGCAGGTTAGGTGGATTGGCCATGATAAATTGCCCAGAGTGTCCAAAATTGCCCTTAGTGTTGGGTGGGGTTATTGGGTTATGGGGATAGGGTGGAGGTGTTGACCTTGGGTTGGGTGCTCTTTCGAAGAGCCGGTGCAGACTCGATGGGCCGAATGGCCTCCTTCTGCATTGTAAATTCTGTGACCTGACATGGTAAATGCTGAAAGATCTTTTCCCCCAGCTAGAACTAAGGGGTTGAAAAATGAGGAATGTCTTCACTCCGTGGGTTGCGAATCTTTGGAATTCTCTATCTCAGAGGGCTTTGAATTTTCAGTCATCGAGATTGCTAGATTCTTGGAATCTCATGGAATCAGGGAATATGGAGGTCAGGCAGGACAGTACAGTTGAGTCATAGATCAGCCCTGATCTTATTGAATTGTGGGGCAGACTCAAGGATCTGTATGGTCTTCTCCAGCCCCTATGTCATACGTTATTCTGGTCTTAATAGAAACTGACATGGTTTGCCAATTGTTAATATAGAACATACAGTGCAGAAGGAGGCCATTCGGCCCATCGAGTCTGCACTGACCCACTTAAGCCCTCACTTCCACCCTATCCCCATAACCCAATAACCCCTCCTAACCTTTTTGGACACTAAGGGCAATTTAGCATGGCCAATCCACCTAACCTGCATGTCTTTGGACTGTGGGAGGAAACTGGAGCACCCGGAGGAAACCCAGGCCTCAATTTGACTTGTCACACACAATAATCTTCTGGTTCCATGCAAATCAGGTTAGAAGTCATACACATGCCCCTCGCATCTCCATTGGACTGACTTTCAGGTGGAACGAGAAGGTAGGTGACGGAAAGACAAGTGTCAGACCAATGGACCCATCACATTGGATGTTGCCCTTCCCAAACAAAGGGAGCCAAGGATTCCAGTTCACAGTACTGGAAGTTCCTATAGCATTGGAAGCTCACTCTCACTGCCTGGCAGGTTTCTGTGTTCTGCTTTGTTAACTGTATGCGGGTTCTTGTTTGTCTGTGTTTAAACTAATGACTTGAGAGTAAGATGTTTTGATTACATTAATCACTGTCAGTCTCTTCGGGAATTAAGCTCTTTGATGTAAACCTCTGGTGTAGGAAAACAGGTTTTTTTTAAAAAAAAGAAGGTAACTGTATTCACACATGCTGACGACAAAAGCTTGGACAGTTTAGAGGAATTTCTTACACTTTGATAACATTTTGACTTCTTACGTCAATCTCGGGCTGCAAAGTCAGGGGCACTACTAGCGGCTGTTGTTTTAGTTGTAAATAGTTGGTCTGCACTAACGTTTCAAGATGAGCTATTTGCTCAATGCCCGAGTATGTCTCAGGACTTTGGCCATTAATAATACACATCGTATTAATTCAGCTCCGGTTCTGAGACCCTGTGAACAGGTCTCAAATTGCAGAAGGGGTGGAGGAAAATCCTGCCCTCGCTTTTTTTTTCTGCACGAACAACATTACCCGTTATTGCAACAAACAGGCTCCGAAAGTAGGTCTTGCCTCTGTAAAAATCAGAGCTGTTAAAACAAATACCGTAATCACATAATGATGTCCTGTTTTTTTACGGTGCCTTATTGGGATTCTTTTTCACTTGCAATGACTTACTTTGAAGGGCGGTGACCGGGGTTCTGCAGGAGTCCCCCTCCTGCCAACACCCAGTGGCCATTTGAGCATAAGAAGATCCCACCAACAGCAAAGTGGCGACTGGTGCAAGGGCGCCTTTTTTGGTTGCTGCTATTGATGGAGGGAGGAATGTTGGCCAAGATACAAGAGGAAAACTCTCCTCAGTTCCTCAAATGGCGCCAGAAAATCTTAAATGCCCAATCTAAAGTAGGCGGTAGAACTCTCTTTGGGAGACAGGTTAGAACACTGGAACGGTCAGATTGGGTGGTAAATGTATTTGGAAGTATATGAATAAAATATGAGAAGGAAATAATTTCAGAGGTTGAGACCCCCCCCCCCCCCCCCCACCCAGGCAACAGTGAAGATTGGCCTCATTCGCTGGGGGATGCTGGGAACAGTGCAAGTGTTAAATGTTACCGACTGAAGGATGCTGTGTCTGCATTTTTTTTTATGTGAAAAGTTCGTTTACTTTGGACAAATTCGAGCCGCTTCGTTCCGCAGAAGCTGGTTTGTGTACTTCAAACTTTTCGTTTTCATTGGCAAGGAGGGGTCCCAGCTGCGGATACTGTCTGGAGGCTGTGGGAACAATCCGCCGTCGCTTCTGAGCGCCTCTGCTTTCCATGGTGACACGATTGAGTTCAAGTGAGTTTGACTGGGTAGGGAGAGAGCGAGAGAGGGGGGGACTCCTGTCCAGACAGGAGTTCACAATACCATTTACACCACATTCTGTTCTCTCAACTGGTGCGTTTCTTTAAAAAAAAAATTAAATCCAATGCAGCTCTGAAAATAACAACTGTTCTGCCTTGGAATCTTTCTGAAATAAAAAAAACACTGCTTCTTGTGTAAGTTTGATGACATTTTTTTGCGAATAATGCATTAAAAGCCACACTGATGTGACAGAATTGTCCTTTATCCCAGCTCCCTGGTCGTGTAGAAATGGTCCTTCCGAGAGATCAAACGCCGCTGACAGAGAAATAGATTTTAGAAATAATAGATTGGCTGATAGTTGAAAGGAGGGTGAGAGAGGATGTTAGAGCGGCCAGATAACCCCAATGTCACTGGGAGGCAGGTCCGCAGCTGAAAAGGGTTGAAGCAGCCGGATTGAGGAATTTGCTACAACTCCCCCGGACGGAAGGTAGCGAATTCAGTGAAAGGGAGTCGCTCTTTTTCGCTCGAATTACTCCAAGATTATTCACTGGCAATAAAATACAGCGGGGCGGAGGTTAGCAATGTCTGGTGGTGTTTCTAATGGACAGGGGGGGGGGGAGGGGGGGCATGGTTTGCCTCTCTTCCCAGTTGAAAGCTTTGACTATATTCCAGCTAAAGAGGCAAGGCGGTGAAATGCTTGCGTTTTTACATTGTCTCCGCGAATGAAGTTAGCAAATGCCCCAACATCCTGCACACAGGGATCTCTCAGCATCGCCTGCCCGCTGAACTGGGGGGGGGGGGGGGGGGGGCAATGAATCCCTATTGGAGTGGAAATGTTAATGCCCCCCCTTTCTCTCTCTACAGGTGCTCCCTGACCTGCTGAGCTTGGCCAATATCTTCACCGTGTGCGTTTTAGAACAAACATTTCTAATTGATTTGGGGAATTCGGGCGGTGCTAAAGGATTTGAAGCGGTGAATATTCCGCACTTGGCGTTGTTAATCCAGGTCTGTCTTGGATGAGCAGGTGATGGGATCAGAAGATTATTCCAGACCATTAGGTGGCCGGGGCAAAAACAGAAATGGTCCCTGCTGAATCCAACGGTGCGTCAGTCTAACGCTAGAGAGGCGAAGATTGCAGACTGCTGAACCTTATTTTTGGAGCATATCATTGAGAGAGGGCAGCCCAGCCCCTTCCCAACTGATGCCCAATAAGAGAGGGACACAGGCTGACACCTGCTTATATACAAAGCAAGGAGCTCAAGGCGACAAGTCAGAATCTCTGTTCAGCAAAAGTAGAGAGACAGAGGAGGGGAGGGGTGGGTGGGGTGGGGAGGACATTAATACAATCGACACAGCGCGTCTCGACAAATCGATAGGATGACTTCCAGTGAAATCGAGTTCCCCACTGAGGTGAAGGCAGACCCCGCCGCTCTCATCGCTTCCCTTCAACTCCTGCCGTCTCCAACAGCGAATCTGGAAATCCAGCACACTAAGGTTGGTGCAACCGTGTCAAAATCAAAGGTTAACTGGTGTGTGAGCGGGAGCTGGGCAGCAGGGTGATGGCACACAGCAGCACGGGACAAGGTAGCAGAGTGACAGTGTGTGCTGGCTGCTTTTAGCCATGGCCTTTGGACCCACAGGCACATCTTGTGATCAGCAGTTCCAAACTGAATTTGGGACGGTGAGGCTGTTTGATTTTTAAAGGGAGGGGAGGGGGTGGGTGAGGGACATGATTCCAGCGACAAGATGCTTCAGCTCCTGTTTCTGAATCAGCTCTCCCACCTTACCCCCCCCCCCCCTAAAACACAGCCTGTGGGCACATTGGAGAGGGGGTGGGGGAGGTGTATAAACTCCCACCCACCCCAAACAACCCCCTTTATGTTTCCTGTCTCCAGCACTTCGCTCTATAGCCAACCTCTTGTTTTTTTTCTTATTTATCTGACTTGTAAACGACTGTGAGAAGAGCAGGTGCTTTCCCCCTCGAGATTCCCCCACCCCCTCCCCCAGAAGGGAATTGGAGTGATAAACATTAACCCCGGAGACAGCAGCAGAGGAGCGCCGTGTGGGAAACTCGCACAAATACAAGCTACTCAAACACGAGTGTGTTCTGCCTCTCTCTCTCTCTCTCTCTGTGTGTTACACAGTAGCTGCCAAGGGGGGAACCTGCCTGAGTGGCGGTCCCCTCCTGTCCTCTGGCAGTATTTATCACTGACTCTTTCTGACGCCGGGGTTGTGTTTAGGACGGGAGGGAGTGTGAGTGCCGTGGGCTGGCGGTGTCCTTGATCTGCCTGGGATGCGCTGATCGCAGTCTCTCACTGACTGCCTGGCCTTCATGGACATGTTGGCAATGTTGGCCAGGCTGTTCCCCGGGATGGCCCACTCCAATCCCTCCTGGAGACCCACTCCAATCCCTCCTGGAGACCCACTCCAATCCCTCCTGGAGACCCACTCCAATCCCTCCTGGAGACCCACTCCAATCCCTCCTGGAGACCCACTCCAATCCCTCCTGGAGACCCACTCCAATCCCTCCTGGAGACCCACTCCAATCCCTCCTGGAGACCCACTCCAATCCCTCCTGGAGACCCACTCCAATCCCTCCTGGAGACCCACTCCAATCCCTCCTGGAGACCCACTCCAATCCCTTCCGGACACCCACTCCAATCCCTCCTGGAGACCCACTCCAATCCCTCCTGGAGACCCACTCCAATCCCTCCTGGAGGCCCACTCCAATCCCTCCCGGACACCCACTCCAATCCCTCCTGGAGACCCACTCCAATCCCTCCTGGAGACCCACTCCAATCCCTCCCGGACACCCACTCCAATCCCTCCTGGAGACCCACTCCAATCCCTCCTGGAGACCCACTCCAATCCCTCCCGGACACCCACTCCAATCCCTCCTGGAGACCCACTCCAATCCCTCCTGGAGACCCACCAATCCCTCCTGGAGACCCACCAATCCCTCCCGGACACCCACTCCAATCCCTCCCGGACACCCACTCCAATCCCTCCCGGACACCCACTCCAATCCCTCCTGGAGACCCACTCCAATCCCTCCTGGAGACCCACTCCAATCCCTCCTGGAGACCCACTCCAATCCCTCCCGGCCACCCACTCCAATCCCTCCCGGACACCCACTCCAATCCCTCCTGGAGACCCACTTTCCCCCTCAACCTGCACCTTTCATTTCCCACAACCTTCACTTCATAAGGTGTGGCTCCACAGTTCTGACAAGGAATCTTTAGAAAGTCCAACAATCGAGTCTCTTAAATCTGGGAGTTTCACTGTAGACCTGGTTAAATTAAAAATGCCCCCCCCCCCCACCCCCTCCCTCGCTGGGCCCGGGGATATTGAATATATCTTTTTTATTCCTAAAGATATATTAACAGCATCTCAAAAGATTTGCGGCTTCAATCGGATTGGCCGAGGTTTTCGGATTGTTCAAACAATTCTTTATGGATTTGGATTCCCCCCACTTTATTTTACACAGTGTGTGTGTGTGTGGGGGGGGGGGGGGGGGGTTAACCGTGGTGAGATGGGGGATTTGTTATCGGCACAGATCTATCAGAGCAATATGCTCACTATGTATTCCACAGAGATCATTTCACTGGGCACAAGTGGATCTCCACAGGGAAGGAGGGAGATTTATGGCTGTTTAGTGGGTTGGGGATAGAATGGAGCCTCCAGACGCCTCTTTAATGCAGTATCCACTTACCAATTTATTAGAAAGGAAAAACAAACAGCTAAAACGGGGCGAGATTCCGTAAGGCGACCCTTTGAATCCCTGTTAAGCGGAATTGGCCATGAAAACTGGCTCTCTGAGGCCTCTGAGACAGAAGGTGGGGCGGGCTGCTGGGCGAGCTGGGATCTGCATTGCGGGAGCCTGGGGGAGGGGGGGGGGGGGTTAATGCTTCATCTGTGCATTTATATATCAGGACACTTTCCCACCACTTTACACCTCCCCCTTGTCAGAGAGGAGCAGTGCAAGTGGACGAAATTATAAATATGAACGAAAAGTGGGTGCAGAAAGGCAAATTATATCATTCATATAAACCAGACACTCTAGTTAATCTTAAAGTACATTTTAAGTAAGACAGGCAGAAAGAGGCCGCAGGCCACATTTTGCGGATCTGTGATATGTTTCAAATTGATGCTGATCGCAATCTTGCTTTTCCCAGACTTTACCAAGTTCCTAATATCCCAGTGAGAGAGTTCAGTGCCTGTGAGAGGGGCTGGAATATTCCATTTCATTGTTCAAACCAGTGGGACCTGCATTCAATTGTATATCAGACTGCTCCAGCCCATGGCAAACTGCAGTGGGCTGGTTAACTTTCCTGTCTGGATTCTTATTTCTAGGAGGGCTCCCATAAAACAGAAATTCTTCCCCCCCACCCCCCCAAAAAAACATTTGAAAAAATGTATCCAACAGCAATGCATTGGAGTGAGGGGAGAGTAGATCTGTGAGCCGGCAAGGTTCCCTCGCCAACAGTCAGGGTACATTCACATCCCCTGCTGCAGTATAACTACAGCCCGACTCTCCAAGTCACACTCCCACCTGATTTGAGAGGCAATTGATCTCAGGCTCCCTGAGGGGCATCTCATTTTTCCACCTCAAAGCCACTTTCGGCCTTTTACACCCGATCTGCGGCGCACACGATTCACATGTGGTGTGAACCTCAAACTGATCCGCGCCACTGTCAATTATTTACGTGTGACAACGTTTTCACACTTGGGTTTGACTGGGACGTTGAGGACGAATCCAGCGCACGGTCTACCTGCTCCTAATTAACATGTTTCGAGTTTTCCCATCTGCTCTTTACAGATTTACATTTCTAACTGTTGCGACGATGGTCCTGTTCAGGGTTATGTGTGGAGATTGTCCCGTGTATGTGTGGAGATCGTCCTGTGTATATGTGAAGACCGTCCTGTGTATGTGTGGAGATCGTCCTGTGTATATGTGAAGACCGTCCTGTGTATGTGTGGAGATTGTCCCGTGTATGTGTGGAGATCGTCCTGTGTATGTTTAGAGACTGACTGTGTATATGTGAAGACCGTCATGTGTATGTGTGGAGATTGTCCTGTGTATGTGTGGAGATCGTCCTGCGTATATGTGAAGACCGTCCTGTGTATGTGTGGAGATTGTCCCGTGTATGTGTGGAGATCGTCCTGTGTATATGTGAAGACCGTCCTGTGTATGTGTGGAGATCGTCCTGTGTATATGTGAAGACCGTCCTGTGTATGTGTGGAGATTGTCCCGTGTATGTGTGGAGATCGTCCTGTGTATGTTTAGAGACTGACTGTGTATATGTGAAGACCGTCATGTGTATGTGTGGAGATTGTCCTGTGTATGTGTGGAGATCGTCCTGTGTATATGTGAAGACCGTCCTGTGTATGTGTGGAGATTGTCCCGTGTATGTGTGGAGATCGTCCTGTGTATGTTTAGAGACTGACCGTGTATATGTGAAGACCGTCCTGTGTATGTGTGGAGATCGTCCTGTGTATGTTTAGAGACTGACTGTGTATATGTGAAGACCGTCCTGTGTATGTGTGGAGATTGTCCTGTGTATGTGTGGAGACCGTCCTGTGTATGTGTGGAGATTGTCCCGTGTATGTGTGGAGATCATCCTGTGTATGTTTAGAGACTGACCGTGTATATGTGAAGACCGTCCTGTGTATGTGTGGAGATCGTCCTGTGTATGTTTAGAGACTGACTGTGTATGTGTGGAGATCGTCCTGTGTATGTTTAGAGACTGACCTGTGTATATGTGAAAACCGTCCTGTGTATGTGTGGGGACTGTCCTGTGTATGTGTGGAGATGGTCCTGTGTATACGTGGAGAATGTCCAGTGTATATGTGGAGATTGCCCTGCGTATGCGAGGAGACTGTTCTGTGTGTGCGTGGAAATTGTCCTGTGGCTATGTGAAAACAGCCTTGTGTATGTTTTTTTATTCATTCACGGGATGCGGGCCCAGCCAGCATGTATTGCTGTGGGTCTGGAGTCACATGTAGGCCAGACCAGGTAAGGATGGCAGATTTCCTTTCCTAAATGACATTACTGAACTAGATGGGGGGTTTTCATGACAATCAACAAGAGTTTCATAGTCATCATTACACTTTCGATTCCAGATTTCTTTATTGAATTCAATGTCCACCAACTGCTCTGGTGGGATTTGAACCTGCGTCCCCATATCATTACCCTAGGCCTCTGGATTAGTAGTCCAGTGACAATACCACTATGCCAGTGCCTCCCCTTTGTGTGGAGACTGTCCTGTGTATGTGTTGAGACTGGCGTGTGCCTATGCGAAGACTGTGCTGTGGATATCATAGCATTTACAGTGCAGAAGGAGGCCATTCGGCCTATCAAGTCTGCACCGGCCCTTGGAAAGAGCGCTCTACCCAAGCCCACACCTCCACCCTATCACCATAACCCAGTAACCCCACCCAAATCTTTTTGGACACTAAGGGCAATTTAGAATGGCCAATCCACCTAACCTGCACATCTTTAGACTGTGGGAGGAAACTGGAGTACCCAGAGGAAATCCACACAGACACGGGGAGAGAATGTGCAGACTCTGCACAGACAGTGACCCAAGCCAGAAATCGAACCTGGGGCCCTGGAGCTGTGCAGGAACTGTGCTAACCATTGTGCTACCGTGCTGCCCCATGTGATATACGAAGACTGGGCTGTGTATATGTGAAGACTGCCCTTTGGATGCATGGAGGCTGGCCTGTGTATGTGTGGAGAGTGACCTGTGTATGCGCAGAGATTGTCCTGTGTTGTGTGGAGTCTGTCCTGTGTATATGCAGTGCTCTCTTCTAAGTAGGTCCCAGACAGGTAGGAGCTAAGCAGAATGGACAGGGTTCTGCCTAGTTTGAACTCAATCTGAGACTTGTAGCTGCATATCCAATTCTCTTTGGAAAGTCAATATTAAACAAGCTTCTATCACCTATCCTGACAGTGAATTCCCAATCAAACCAACTCACTCTATAAAATACATTTTCCTCATCTTCCCTCTGTCGATTTTGCCAATTTACTTAAATCTAAGCCCTTGGTAACCAACTCTCCTGGTAGTAGAAACAATTTCTCATTGTTTTAATTATCAGTTTACTCTTTTTTATTTGCCATGTAGTAGACTAGGACAGGAAGAATAAGTGGTGTTTTGTACAATGAACTCAGCTCTATTATTTTAGATGAGCAATTGTTTGTTGGAAGTAAATTGGGTCTCAGGGCTGACAACTTCAGATTACACAATACATTTATCATTTTTAGCTTATTTTACATTTCAAAAGCATTCAAAGTGATGAATGTTCAATTTGGGGGGAAAAATGGTAAGTGATTAGATCCAATTTGAATAAATGTGCTCCAAATTCCATTATAGACAGTTTTGGTTTAGTTTATTCATTTGAAGGAGAAAAAAACAATCTTACCTAAGTGTATAACATCTTGTTTCTAATCCCATATAGTGAAATAAATAAAAATGGTATCAATTATTATTACATCAAGCTTAAAGCTGCATGATTTGTGCTGTATGTGACAAGAAAAGGTAGTTAAATGAGATTAACAGTCAGCATCTGCATGGTTATTTTTTGTCTTTTCTCATCAACCTCTCTCTAATGACATTGACTCCTTGATTCTATGGGTGGCCGCCACTCTCTGCTATCTCAGTCATATAAGCCCTTGTTGAAAGTGTGAGATTTGGTGACAAGTGCTTGGCAGCTATGCAGCACTGGGGCATCCTAGCTTGCCCTTAACTCAATATCACACACATTCACCTCCAGCAGAAGTCACTGAATAGTGATTAGCAGTGGGAACCCTGGGAACATGTAGGCCAATTTTATTAGGTCAACTCCTGTCCCAGAGCCCAGAGCCGGATTTGACGAACTACTCATTGGATGCCCTCACTGAGTTACTGCGGAAAACATGGAAATGTTTTTTCTCATCAAGTCAGGATTGGGAGTATAGTTTTGGAAATAACCTGTAAAGAGATGTATCCAAACAAATGACAGGTGAAGCAGCATCAGGTTGAGTAAACCTTGGAAGTATAGGACAGATTAATTGATGATTTGATTAACCCATAAGATTATGGACAGAATGACATTTGGATTGTGCAGCCCAAAGGACTGAGGTACAGTGACATTTGCATTGAGCAATCCCTGAGACTTTAGGTAGCATAACATTGGGATTGAATAATCCATTAGGAAGCCATTGGATTTATCATTAATGATTTATTTAGTTTCCCCGAGTACCTGCAAATATGTTTATAAATTGGTACAATTTATCTGCCCCTTCGTAAAACTAAGAAATCATTACCATACTTACATGAAGGGAAAAATGTTTTTATTTGACTTGTCTGTCATAGGATAGTGACATATTGAGGAGCTGAGATGGGAACATAAATTGCTACAGAACACCTGAGAGTTTTGTGAATGCCATCTCAGCCTCAAAATATACAGCCACCAGGATACAGAGTCCAGTGTATGGCATTACAAAGGGATTATTCACTACTGTTAATGGTTAATCAATTCACATCAAGTTTGTGCTTGTAACATTTTAAGAAAACTGTTAACCTATTTAAACCAGTGAGTAAAAATATCAAACCGGGAAATCAATGTTTTTTGTTATGTGTTTGCTAGTGAAGCATGGCCGATAGTAACAGAAGGAAAGTTTCCACAAGGAATCAGATGGTTTGACAATTAGCAATGAATTTGACTGATTGATGCAGGGCAATCTCATATAACATACGTTCGGATTATTATAAGAATGACACAACATGAAATATCACTTGTTCTTATTTTAACGTTCCCAACTAGTCTGATTCTGCACATCCTGGAAATGTAGCAGAGCTTGTAGATTATCAGGATCTTTACCAGAGGGACATAGAATTGAGTCTAAATTCTATCACGTAGTTATGTCTTCACCTGTAGATTTAATATTTGACAGGGCTGCCAGCAGCCTTCCCAGGTGCAGCATCCTCGTGCCACAAAGCTCAAAATTGCCATAGCCGCTTTGCCAAATACTTTCTCTGACGGGGAAATCAGTTGTGGAGTAAGCTGCGGTTCTTTCTAGCGGGAGAAGACAATGCAACTAAAAACAGCATGTGTGTTGACACAAACTGAAAAGAAATCAGATAGGAAATGACTTTAGAAGCAAACATATTTACACCAATTTCCACAATTATGATTTCACATAAAACCGATTAAGCCCCTCAACTTATTTTTTTTTACTTTAATGAGCTCACTTAAATTCATCAGCGTGTTCCGACTTAATAATAGCTTAAAGGCTGCAATAATTAGGCACTGTTCAGTAATACCTGTTTCAGTTCCACCAGCAAGTGCAGGACATTTCAGAATTTAAGTCAGATCCTGGTTAGAGATTACATTTTCGCAGTAAATTGCTTTGGTGGAAATCTGACTCAGGGCGTGTAATGGGCTCACACTTTGAACAAGTACAAATGGGGCCTAATTTCCCCGCATGTTTTCTTTGAGTAAATGTTTCTTTTCTACTTAGACATGAATGTCCCATTAGACAAACAAGGCCGTGATAACTTATTCCCGGGTAAAGACCTTTCCCTTTCTACACAAAGTGGTTGTGTGAAACTGGGGGTCTTTGTAGTTGCCTCTCCCAGCTGCTTGCCTGAGCAGCTCTCAGAGGGAGTGGAAGCAGCGAACCTGGAATAACAACAACATTAGACTTCATTTACCTCTCTAGAGAGTTTAGACCTCGCTAAATGGATTGAATTGATGTGATATTGTACACCAGGCAAGACCAAAGGGTTGCGGTGAATTAACTTTTTCCAGCGCATTTTCATTTAAGCTGCTTTAAAGGGTGAGTGGTTATCAGGCTGCATGTGTGGGTTGTAATTAATATCGCCTTCCACACCTCCACACATTGATAGGTATTTGCACTGTCTGCGTGATAAATTTCACAAATGAAAGCGTTGCTGGTGGTTCTAGGCATTTAGTGATTTCTGTGTCACAAAGTTCAGTCCATTGAGCATAAATCCTGCCTTGTAAACAGCAGGAGCAGTAATGAGCTTTCCTCCACAGTTTAGTATCATTATATCAAATTCATGAAAGGATTCCTGCAGAGGAAGGAGATGTATTCACTGGGCAACAGAAGAAAGGGCCATTTATTCGAGAAAGCTTCAGGTTGCTGTAGTGCTGGGATTTGTTACTTCACACCTTTATCTCATAAGCGCTGACATTTTGTTTGAAACGCTTACCTAGGATGTCATGCCTAGTTTCATGAAAAGGTCAATCACTTTTGAGCTGTCAGGATGTTTTTAACTTTTTTAAACACCGATGAAGTTGATAAAATTCCAGTGCCCCTTTGTATCTGGTACTTAAAGTGATAACATCCAATGATGTTGACACATACCCATCATCACATGTATTTCATTTGTTGTAGTCAGAAAGTCTATTTCAATCAATTCCAATTTTTTTGGGTGTGGGGTGGGGGGGGGGAGGCATTTGTTAATGGTAGAATAGTGTACTTTTATCTGGAAAATATATTCTCGGCTAATACACCCAAAAGCTAATTGTTTAGAAAGAGCCAAATTAATTCACAAAGCGCCTGGACCTGTGCAACACCAATTCAGGGAAGTGTGGAGCACCCGGAAAGGTATAGGGGGAATGGACCGGGTGCACCAGAATGGCAAAGACGTATCTTCACCGCGTTGGCCTACATTATTCATTCCACCGCCGTGCAGGTCAGGGGCTCTGCTATTTGTCTCTGACCCAAGCGATCTGGAGTTCTTCAGATCAAAACTTCAGTCTTGCTGAGTTGAGATCAAACGGGCGAAAGTAGGGATACTGCGGGTGATTCATCATTGCCAAGGCGGGTGATTGGGCCAAATGGAGCCATTGCAAATGAAGTTGACATTCCTGCAATCTCCTCTGTTTGATCAGGGGACAATTCTCTTGATAACATTAATTTTCATCCAGCCACAGAACGGGGAATCTCCTGTAAATACAGATCGGAATACAAATATACATAGAGGTATATATAGATAGCAGATTTTCACACACGGGTGCACGAATAAATGCTCATATGTATGCATATGCTATGCACATACGAAAATAATATATGCACACAACGTACGGTAACTAAATGTATTTATAGTCTATTAATGGCGATATGCTATAGAAAAAAATGGTCTTGAGCAACATGTGACAAACTCGCATCAAAGTGCCCCCATTCCCAATTGTATATCTCTAACTATTCTGTTGATACTAGAAAATATCAGGCAAATTAATGGTCAAGTGTTCTTATTGTGGTGAAGATTTTAACCCGTTTCGCGTTACCCATCAACGTCTGCGTTAAAATAGCGAACGAAGGAACGTTACGTAAAACTGCTAGGCAATCATCCACCTAAATAGCAACGGCGTATTTAGGGATTTAGAATCGTGCATTAATTGCCTTCGGAGTTCCAGAGTCAGGCCGGAAAAATCTTTCAGCCTGGTGTATTTTTCGCAGTTAACGGAGGCGAAAATGCTCAGGCAGCTAATTTTTGCACTTTACCAAAAAGCCACGACACGCATGTTTTCTAACACCACAGGGCAATATATCCAACAAAAAATAACAGGGCAAGCAAGGAGCTCAGATGTCTAGACATATAAAATGCATTTTCAATGATCGGTTGGCAAAACGGCAGGTACTTCGGTTCCTCCAAGAATGTTTTAAAATCTGTGCATTGTAAAAAGGTGTTATTTATGGTGCTCTTTTTAGACCAGATTAGGAGGTTTAAGTAAATTAGACATCAAATATGCGGTAAAGAACTGCACGTTCAGTTAATGCTTTAATTAAAGAAAGTAAAACAAATTGTTGGTGGCATTGTCATAGGCCACTAATACGTAAGGCAATGTTGGCATTGAGTCCCACATTCTGGAATCAGGAAACGTTTAGGGCCGAGCAATATCCCTCAGATACATTTCTTCCAGAAGGAAAATAAACACTTTGGTGCCCTATACTCGCTCTGTTGCCATATGTAAATGTCATGACTAATTGAGGGGACAAGGAAAATAGATAGTGCAAACATTTGGTGCAAGTATTTTGTTCCATAACAAAATGTCAAGTTACATTCCTAGCTTCATAACAGATTGATGGCTGATTGTAAAAGATAGTCAGTGTTTTCTCCTCCCATTCTATCAGTGCCAGGCAGCCCTCCCACAAAGCATTCTCACCAAGACACGACTGATTCTACATTCCTAATCCTTGTTGGTCCTGATTAGTGGTAATGAAGCCTCTGCCTACACTGTTTGAACGTTTAATCAGATTGATATCATGAAATCTCCCTTGAATGACTTTGGAATGCAAAATAGAAGAACCCAAATACAGCTTTGTACTTGAGAATTGGAACAATAAAGCATAATAATGCTCCAAAGAACCAAGGAAACCACAGGCATACAAACCTCTTTAGTGATGTCTATCTATTCTATGTTCCTATGCGATCCCTCCTCCAACGTCCAATCACACTGAATCTCATAAACTGCCTTATGCCTTTATAAACATTTTTCATGCCATTAGCGTCTTATATGCTTTAATTACAAACATCAGTTTCAGGATTAATCCTTGTTACAAATGTATATATTGCCACAAGTACTTTATCTTTTCATATTGAACTTTGGAAACTGGAATGTTTATTTCCAGCCTAGTCTGATTTGGATTAAACAGTAGAATCAGTTTGCATTCTAAATGAAAGGACCCAAAATAGTTTTCTATTGCTGAATAACCGAATACCAGTTTCAGTTTTATCAGTTAAAACCAATGGAAGTAGAAGTGCTTGCTTATTTCTCCAAACTATTTTAGTGCCCTAACAATGTTTTCCTGTCATTTTCACTGGAATTCACATCCTGACACATACAGTGTACATAACTACAGAGATGCAGTGTCCTCCAGCATGAGCTGTGCTGATGGTTGAAGTTCATTATTCAAATGAACATGATGAAATAATATTTAAACTTCCTTTGACTTCCCATAAAGGCGACTTGATTATGTTAATGTTTGGTAAATAAGCATGCGGGAAATAAATTAAAATTTCTAAAACACTATTATTGTGAGGTGGGTTAAAAAAAAAAGGAGGGTTAGAAATGCTGAACAAAGTTTTAAAGTTACAAAGAATGTCGAGTATTTTTAAATAATCCTTGATGTAATCATTACAAAGAGTTGGCTCCTGTTATTAGCAATGATTGGAAGCATTTTTTAACTTCCTGCTGATGGCTGAAGATACAACCAGTGCCGCTTGCTGCCACAACAAAGAAAAGAGAAAAGAAAAACATCTGCGACTCATTGAAACTATAAAAACTCATCAAGGCTACCTCGTCACTCACAATAGTATTAAAAGATAATATTTTCCAGCAGCTACTATTACCTATTATGACTCATAGGTAAATCACAGCTCTGTCTTTAAAAGTCTTGGTAAAGGAGGAATCACAGAATTTCCACTGATCGTTGCATTATAATTCTGCCACGACCTGCGATGTTATGACTTGGCCAGGAAAACTCACCGTCAACATGGTACACCAAAGCATAAACTTTACAGTTTGTCGGACATTGCAACTGCTCCAGATTGTACAAACTGGCTCAGGCGGAAACAGGATCTTCTGGAATCATTCACATCAGGGGAAAGGATTTACTCAGGGTACTACTTGTCACAGCATGGTAAATGCATTCAAAAGTATTTACAATGTTGTTAAACATAGTTACCAAAGCAATTCCTCCCCTCAGGAGGAAAAATAAACATGGCATGTGTTAATAGATACCAGCTATCCAGTAGGCATTAGAACACATATATTTAGACTTTCGAAATCCACTTGTTTAAAGTGCTTTTTGTAAATCCTTTGGTACAGGTAAGTGTTCATGAAATGAAAGGGAAAGCAGATAGTTGAGTTGGTAATTAGTTAGGGAAACTAATGGTCCACTTAAACCATACCAGGTTCACTCCCACAATTGTCAAAAGTTGTGCCTGCTATTGACAGGAAAGTGCTGGTGAAATGCAGCCCTCCTGACCTCCTCTGGTCTTACTTCCACCTGCAGGCCTTCAGGTGCCCTGACAACCATTTGCACCATGTTAGGGCTCCTTATTCCTCCCAGACTAAACCTTATACCTGCTTCAAGTGGAATAAGGTAGTCCTACAACCTGCATCCCCATTCAAAGCCGCACGGAGGTTACACCCCCAGAGTGTGGTGTAACATTCCACACCTCACAGGCACCATAGGCAAAGCACTTGTGGGATATTTGCTAAATAGATAGACATGGGATGACGCATTATAAGATGTCTGGCCGGGGCAGCACGGTGGCACAGTGGTTAGCATTGCTGCCTACAGCGCTGAGGACCCGGGTTCGAATCCCGGCCCTGGGTCACAGTATGGAGTTTGCACATTTTCCCCGTGTCTGCGTGGGTTTCACCCCCACAACCCAAAAAGATGTGCAGGCTAGGTGGATTGGCCACGCTAAATTGCCCCTTAATTGGATAAAATAATTGGGTACTCTAAATTTTAAAAAAAAGAAGAAAAAAAGATGTGTGGCCTTTTCTTGTAACAATATTTCATTTAACCTAGGCAGGGTCCTTTTTCATCTGCTGGAGGATCAAGAACAACCAACTATCAGATAAATAAGTTTTCCTTTACCTATAAAGGGATCATATGCTCCTCAAAGATAATGTGCATTAAACCCATTGAATCAATTCTCCTGGTCCAATGACTCTGCCATTCAATATAACATACGTAGAACAATACAGGACTATGCCTAAGCACCATACAAATTGCAACGTGGCAAGTCTTCAGAAAGCACACAGATTATTTTGGTGCTTTAGCTTTATTTACTACGATGAAAGTGATACTGGCCATCGCTTGTGGTGGTGGCAGTTAATGATGGAACACTTGAGAGTTACACATTTACTTTCCCTGTGAGTGGCACAAAAGAATGGTTTGAAATTCCACAGGGTACTGAACTCCATGGAAATCGTACAGAGTGCAGCTAGGTGTGCCAAAATTGAGAGTTTGGAACGGCTCAGCACATGGGCTAATAATTAGCAAATTATATACTGAGAGGTCAAATGCTGATGCTGCTGTGAGGTGTGAAAATCTGTAACATCATTGCTTTCTTTACTGTTATATTTGAAGATTATGACAGAGAAAGAGCAATTGTGAGAAGCATGGTTGAAAGTCCTTGAGCTGGTCTATACGATGCCAGACAGTGATCAATAAAGCAAATAGGATGTTGGGAAATAGCTTTAACATTTCGTAAAAGCCCAAGCAGGTTGGGCCAACTCTCTGGATTTAGTGGCCATCAATAATGGTGCAATTTTACAGTATAAACATTTTATTGCAGCACTGGAAAGATGGTTCTGGCCATGGTGCCAGTTTGATATTATGCAGCAGGTGCAAGGTTAGAGTGGTCGCCCACAGTTTGACTTCGCATCAGTTGCCTCTGCAAATATCTGCAAAGTGTATCCGTAGCCTCTGCAAAACCAATTGTTGGAACCTAAGGGTTAAAAAGAAACCAAACTATTTTACTTTTAAGTTTTTAACATTAGAAAGGTGTTGACTGATTAATTTTTACAACAAGAAATCTCAGGCAAAATCAAAGGGTGCAAAAGAAAACATGTGCATGTTTTACCTGATTCGAGACCAGTTTGAATTGAGAGTGAGCCATGTGCTCTTCTGGTTCCTCTGCCGAAATGCGGCATGGAAGCACAGTGGGTAACACTGTTGCTTCACAGCTCCAGGGTCTCAGGTTCGATTCCTGGCTTGGGTCACTGTCTGTGCGGAGCCTGCACGTTCTCCCTGTGTCTGCGTGGGTTTCCTCCGGGTGCTCCGGTTTCCTTCAACAAGTCCCGAGAAGACGTGCTGTTAGGTAATTTGGACAATCTGAATTCTCCCTCTGTGTACCTGAACAGTCGGCAGAATGTGGCGACTAGGGGCTTTTCACAGTAACTTCATTGCAGTGTTAGTGTAAGCCTACCTGTGACAATAAAGATTATTATTAAAATGCTGTTGAACTGGTCCACCTGGCCCATCTGCACTATTGGAAATTTGTATTTTTAGACTCAAAGAGTTTTACAGCACAGAAGGAGGCCAACCAATGAAGAACTTTCAAACCTAATCCCCCTTTCCAGTTCTTGTAGTTAGCAGTTTGAAATCATTGAAATCTAAACTTAAATCACGTTAATGCAAGTTGAGGCTTTTTTTAAAAAGAAGGATAATTGCACGCATTAATTACAAGAAGGGTGAAGATAATTGAATTCATCTATTTAGGCTTACAAATGATATTGATGATATGAAGGCAGTAGGTTAACCACTAAAATAGCATCAAAGAACCAGTTCCCAATTTAGAAAACCGCAAGCTAAACTGTAGCTGAGAGAGAACTCCTGATAACCATTCCCAGTTAAACTGGGTGAGGCCAGTGGGCGGAATAGCCATTTCTCACCCACAGCTCTTTCATCCCTAGTTTATGGTCATATATTCCTCACATAAAAGATCTGGCACAGATAATAATCTGGTTGAAACATCAGGGACTGGATTCTCCGATTTTGAGGCTATGTCCGGAGGGTCCGTAGCGTTTACGTGGGGCAAATTGGTGCTGCCCCACCAATGGTGAGGGGCTAGCATCCACACCATGTAAAACATATGGCCTCCACAAAATAAACGGCCAAAGCATGCGCACGGCGGCGATACAACACGGGTTGCGCCATACAACATGGCGCCGGCCGTGCGCGGACCCTGATCTGCCAGATAGTGCCTCCTGGACACCCACTGGCTATGCCTTGGCCAATCCCAGCCCTCGCCAAAGCCTCCCGGCCAGCAGCATGGCTCTCGCCCGACTGTGGTGCCGCTGGGCACAGTCTGCAGCTGCCACGCTGGATTCCCAACTGCTGAGACCACACGTCAACTGCGCGGTTGGGAACTCGGCCCATTGGGGGCGGAGCATCGGGGTAAGGCCTTCAGGTGATGTTCTGTAGCCATCCCAAGGCATGCGGTACGCGCCGTGATGATGTCCTTTTGGGGTGGGCTGAGCATGCGTAACCTGTGTAAAACAGGCGCCGCCCCCCCCCCCCCCCCCCCCCCCCCGATTCGGTCGTAAAAATTGATTCTCCGCCCAATCGCCAATTACAAAATCGGTGTCGGGAAATGGAGAATCCAGCCCCAGGCATTTTCTGTGTAAAAGTCAAGCTTTCTATGTTCTGTGTTCATTTGCATTGGTCATATTTCTGTTTAAATCTTACCCAAATACGAATCATGTTCACTGTAAGAATATTTTATCAGCATGTTATTTGTCATCGCCACAAATCAGTCCCATAAGATTCTTTGGAAGAATGGAGGAGGTGTAAGTGAATCAGCTTATTATTATTTATTTGTATTCCCACCTCAATTGTCTGAATGGTTATTTATATTCCCTCCTTTTGGTTCTCTCATGAACAATTCCTCAGCTTAGAAGTTAGGTGGACAGCTTGTTCCCAGGGATTTGTCTGTATAATGAGACATATGCAAAAGAGAGAGATGGATTGGAGTGAATCAAATATCCAATTGGACAGTGTGATATCTATGGGGACAAGCTGGTGTAGTGGCAATCTGGGAGCATGGGTTCAAATCCCATCATGAAAGCTGGTGGGATGTCAATTCAGGTAATCAATCTAGAATATAAAATCAGTCTCAGATGGCGACCATGAATCTAGCACTTTAAAAAAATGTCCATATACTTCCCTGATACCCTTTAAGAAAGGAAATCTACAGCCTTTGCCCCGTCTAGCCTTCCTATCACTCCAGACTGACAGCAATGTGCTAACTGTGCTCTGAAAGGACAATTAAGGATGGGCAACAAATGCTGGCCTTGCCTGCGACCCCCGCATCACATGAAAGAAAATAAATGTTATTTATTAAAATCATGTAAGGTCAACGTACCTTAGTTTTCTCATCAGCCCTTTTCTTGACAAAACCATTGTCTTTGTTTAGTTGCGTAGGTTTCAACCGAGCATAGAAGTGTGCAAAACGTGATAGAGACAATCATTGACCTATTCCTAAAGTTGTCCTCATTGGATGCTGAAGTTCCTGCTGATAACATTGTTTGAGTCTCATGAAGTCTAATATTGAAGTCACCGCCTGGGAACATATTAAAAATGATCAGGTTTATTAGCACAGTGATTTTGAAATATGTCCTTCACTTATGACCTTTGGGGTGATAAAATGAAACATGACTTAAGAATCAAAACTGCTTTTGATTAGATTTGTGACTTCAGCTGTATTGCACAATTACTGTAAGACTCAGCTGTTCCTATTTCAGAATGAATTTCAGTTTAGTATCTGTTCCTGATTTCTAAAACTTGATCATGTATATACAGTTGCATGGCACATATATTACAATCTAATGAGTATACCTGGAGTCCTGTACGTAAGAGGGGCTGTTGTCTTGCAAATGCAAAATGATCGCAAGTCACAATATGATATTTATTTGGAATTTTGGAATATGAAATCTATGCCACCTTTGTATCGTAACAGCCAGTGCCTCTCCAATGACATTTGTGTTTCCCAACCTCATGTCACTTCCACTCCAATGATAATCGTAAGTTTTGAATGTTACAAGGGGGCGGAAATGAAGTTGGAACAGGATATGAAATTTCCTGAGTTATCCTAGGCACAGGTGCCCAATGTGGATGAGGTTATGGAATATTTACAAAACTGTGTCATTCCATGACTTGGAAGACACTGGAAGCCAAACAGCTGCTAATGCTTCACAAATAGCTGAGCATTTGATGCCTGCCTCTCTGAGCATGGGAGTCGAAAATTCTCCAAGCAGGAAGCCACATATGAGAAAAGAATTATTTCTATGGAATGAACTTGCAACCAGCTACTAAATCAATTAAAATACAAGAAATTCCCATTCATTCAATCCTCCATTCACCAGAAGTTATTCCTCATGTGGGAAACCATTACTTGGGATGCGAAAACCCTTCCGGCACCAACACATGTGTGAGACTGGAAATACAAAAACATCCCACCCCGTCCATGAGAAACACTTGTGGTTAAGTTCTCGTGATGTATAGTAAAACAATTTTAAAATGATTAAATATTTCAAGAAAATTAATCGAACAAATCTATCTAAAATAAATAGTGATTCATCTTCAGCCAGTGTAGTGAATCTGTGGAGTTCTTTACCACAGAGGATTGTAGTGGTTGGGTCGTTAAGTATATTCAAGGCTGGAATAGACAGATTTTTAATCAGTAAGGGAATCAAAGGATAAGGCAGGAGAGTGGACTTGAGGATTATAGCAGATCAGCCATGATCTCATTGAATGGCAGAGCAGACTTGATGGGCTGAATGGCCTGCTTCTGCTCCTATGTCTTTTGGCCTTATGGATCAACTGATGGATTCAATTAACAACTTTTAGATTTTTGACTAGAACATGGTTCTCAAATAACTACCCCTTGTTCTCTATTCTAAGATAAAATACATTGAATCATTCATTGCTGCCTTAATGGAGATTTGGCCATAAGGCTGATGGACTTGTGTTATGTCTAAGCATAAGTGTGAGTCGCCTAAAACATTATTCTTTCATGGGAAGTGGATGTCGCTGGCAAGATCACCATTTGTTATCTCCAATTTGCCCTTAAACTGAGTGGCTTCAGAGGGAAGTTAAAAGTCAACCACTTGCTGTGGATCTGGAGCCACATGTTGGATAAGACTGGATAAATCTGGAAGTGGCTAGCACTGTTGCTTCACAGCGCCAGTGTCCCTGGTTCGATTCCCGGCTTGGGCCACTATCTGTGTGGAGTCTGCACGTTTTCCCTGTGTCTGCGTGGATTTTCTCCCACAAGGTGAATTGGGCATTCTGAATTCTCCCTCCGTGTACCCGAACAGGCGCCGGAATGTGGTGACTCAGGGCTTTTCACAGTAACTTCATTGCAGTGTTAATATAAGCCTACTTGAGACAATAAAGGTTATTATTAATAAAATGTAACTATATCAATTGGAACCTGTACACATGTGATCAGTTCTAAAGATCAGAGTTGGGACGGGTACGAATATTGAACTAAGAGTGTCTCTATCTTCCAGTACAGCACAGAAATAATAGCAAAATAATTTGAACTGCAAAACACATTCCAGAATACAAAATACAAACTTTTTTATTCCATTGTGAAATAGAATAGATTAAAAGAGGTTCCTGAAAAGTAGCAATGCAGTCTATCAAGCCATAAACATGCAAACAAAGCACTGGGATTTATTTTTGAGGAATAGAATTTGTAGAGAAGTTGCATTAATCATATATAGGACTTTGGCTAGGCTGCTTTGGGTCAGGATTTAATGCAGTAGATTGGTATTTCACCACTTGCAGGCACTGTCTATTAAAGCCTGACAACCTTCCTGAGGACTTGGGGGGTAGGGTGTTCCTTCTTGTTTGGGCACCTGTGGTCCATGAAAGTACCAGCGGCAAGTGCCAGCCCCGTTAGAAGATGTCCCTGACATCGCGATGAAAGCCCAGCCCCCACTGGGCCTGCCTAATTTGCTCTGGAAATCTTCCAGCCCACTTAACTGCATATCAAGCCTCCCCCAGCATTACTGATCCAGGGCCTGCCGCACTACAAACATTGCCCCCTGCTCCTAGAAGCACTGCTTGGACTGAAGAGCTGGCAGTCCTCTAATTGGCCAGCCGCTGTTGGAGGTGGGATAAACCGCTTTTGAGGGGGCGAGAGGCAAAACCCAGGACTGCAGGCAATGAACTCCCTTATCAATGCAAAATACAGTTGTGGCTTCCAGATCTGGCAGAGGTGAAATTGCCCTGACATTCTGGACACCTAATCCCCTGCCATGGGAGGACTGTGCACAGTTCTGGTGCCAATACTTCAAAAAGGATGTAGAAGAAACAGATTTAGACGGAGGAAACCAGAACTGAAATGGCACAACTATTGCGGGAGACTGAACAAGCAGGTATACCTTCCTCAGAGTTGACCCAAAGGAGCTCTTAAAATTATGAAGCAGTTGATAAGATAGGCATACAGAAGCAGTTTTCTCATACAGGGGAGTCTAAAAGTAGGGGTCATAAATATAAACCAAGTGACCAATAAACCCAATAAAGAATTGAGGAGAAACCTGTTGACTCAGAGAGCGGTGAGACTGTGGAACTCCCTACCACACCGAGTCATTGAGGCGGATAACATCAGTCCATGTATGGGGCAGCAAATAAATTAGCCAGAGAAAGGAATGGAAGGATATGTTGATGGGATCAGGTGAAGTAAGATGGGAGGAGGTTCTTGAGGAACATGAACACCAATATAGACTTGATGGGCTGAGTGCCCTATTTCTAAGCTATGAAATTCTATGTCATTCCATGTATGTAATTAATGGAAATATGTTGATGACGGGAAGTCTGAGCTAAAAACAGAACTGGACAGCTAGTCAGTCAGCATCTGAAACAAGAATACATTGCAGGTGGAATCCTTCACCAGCACCGGAGCAACAGAATAATTGCCTGGAAAATTTACATGAGAATGTTATCATACGAACACACTCATAACCAATGCTTCTATTCACTATTTGAATGAAGATGTTAATCCAGTTAGTTTAATTGATCCAATGTCTGTTTGAAAATTGCAGAGAGGGGAGTGTATAATGTGTTTGTTCATCAACATTGCTCATGGTAATTTCCCATCTAATGCCCATATTGATTGCTAAGAGTGAACTGGTGAATTAAGAGTGGCATTTGTCATCTACCAAGTTTAGATCAGACCATTAGAATTAGAATTAGAACAGTACAGCACAGAACAGGCCCTTCGGCCCTCGATGTTGTGCCGAGCAATGATCACCCTACTCAAGCCCACGTATCCACCCTATACCAGTAACCCAACAACCCCCATTAACCTTATTTTTTAGGACACTAAGGGCAATTTAGCCTGGCCAATCCACCTAACCCGCACATCTTTGGACTGTGGGAGGAAACCGGAGCACCCGGAGGAAACCCACGCACACAGGGGGAGGACGTGCAGACTCCACACAGACAGTGACCCAGCCGGGAATCGAACCTGGGACCCTGGAGCTGTGAAGCATTGATGCTAACCACCATGCTACCGTGCTACCGTGCTACCATCTACCCATCTTCCCTCACTGAAGAGAGATAGCACACCAGGCAACTAAGGGGGGGTGGGGGGGGGGGGGGGGGGGGGAACGACACACTGCCAGCTACTTCTGCCATTTCCCAACCACCCATTCACCCGCTCCACACTCCCCTGCTCAACACCTTGGGACATAGAACCCTTCTATCTCTTAATGCAAACAGACAAAGTTATCAAAAGCAGGGGTTTTTATCTTTGACAGCATTTTGTTCTCTTCCAGGTGGCAATGTTAGAGAATGATACCAGCTTTTTTCACCATCAGTTAATTTTGATGGCAAAAGCAGTCTGTGCAGTCGGTGCAGCGAAAGTGCCTTTGCTTTGCCAATAGATACTTTAAACACCAACTTCAGAAAAGTTCTAAAATGGAGCAACATTTCCACTCCTCACTGCAACCACCACTCTGGCTTTTCTGAGCGAGGTGCCAACGAAGTATTAATTTATGCTGAATTATGGGCCGTCGGTGCTCAGTTCTCACACATGTCTAAGCTAAACACATACCTAACTATTGCAGCTGGCATCTACTGGGATCACCATTCATTTGTATGGACTAAATCTGAAGGCCAGATTGCAGATTGAAAATACACTGCTCTAACACATTGTTGCACTGAGATCAATATCTCCTAAGAAACTCAACGTTATTTAAACATTCAAGATGCACAAAGGTTTGTTGTCCAAAACCAAGCATATTTTGTATTCAGAATCCTCTTCAGTTCTCCACCTGACAGCTGGTCTTTGATAATTATTTGCTGAATTATGGCAGGTTGTTGTAATTTATTTGACATCACATGCAGGGTGTAAATTGACCAGAATAGAGGCAGGAACCTGGTGCTGTTGGCATTAATCTGAACCACAAGCACATTGCCTAACTAACAGAGCTAACCCGCCCCTCCGTTCAGGTGCTAAGCTAGACAACTCACACACAATTTCTGTGAATTCTAAGTTCTGTGCTACGCGATGGCTGAACCCCTTGCAACAGGTCATGGCTGGAACTGTGTCCCTATCAGCCCTGCGTAGTGAACATTCGAGAAATGAAATATGAAATCATGGAGGATGGAATCATAGAATCATAGAATTTACAGTGCAGGAGGAGGCCATTCAGCCCATCGAGTTTGCACCAGCTCTTGGAAAGAGCACCCTACCCAAGCCCACACCTCCACCCTATCCCCATCACCCAGTAACCCCACTCAACAATAAGGGCAATTTTGGACACTAAGGGCAATTTAGCCTAGCCAATCCACCTAACCTGCACATCTTTGGACTGTGGGAGGAAACCGGAGCACCCAGAGGAAACCCACGCAGACATGGGGAGAACGTGCAGACTCCGCACAGACAGTGACCCAGAGGGGAATCGAACCTGGGACCCTGGAGCTGTGAAGCAATTGTGCTAACTACTATGCTACCGTGCTGCCGTAATGAGTGATGGAATGGAAGGCCAAATTATGCCACAAACTATCAGAAGAAACTTGACTGTTATTGACATCTTCTGAATCCCGAAGTAAAATTACAGCAGCCAATTATTTTCTGAAGTCTATAATTGTAAAGCTTGCAACGCCTGCATGTAATTAGAATAATTCTATAATGGTCTATAAAAGTAGAGCTGAAATTTCATTGATTGAAAACTGAGAGGTTATTTTGAAATAATCATTGTAGTAGAGAGTGTCATATAATTTACAGAGGCTTAATAAGGGAATATATATTCACATGTTATGGCCAGTACAATAAATATCTTAAGTTACATGTTACGAGGTCATAAATATTCCATTTATATCATTTCACAATGGGCATGGGACAACTTATTTCTAATGTACGTTAATTCATTTAAAAAAAGAATCAAAAGAGTATTTGTATGGTCTTAGGAGTTTAATTTGAATTTGTTGAAATGGCTTTGTCAAGTCATGTTACTATTATGATGTCACCTATCTTTATTTCTGTTCATAATCCTCCATGTGAGTTTGAAAAATATGGAATAGCTGAAAGCCTGATATGTGGGCGAAATTCTCCCAACGGGAGACAAAGTGCCGACGCCGGAGTGAAAACCGGAGTCTTTCACTCCGGCGTCGGAGGCCGCTCCTCACCCCCTATTCTCCCACCCCCAAGGGGCTAGGAGCGGCGCCACGTCAATTACTCGCGCTGGGCCTTGGTGCCGCGTCAAAGCGGCGCCGTGTAAATGATGCGGCTGGCGGCGCCTAAATGACGTCACCCGCGCATGCGCAGGTTGGCCGGCGCCAACCCGCGGATGCGTGATTGCCGTCCTCCCCACGGGCGCCCTGCAAGACATGGAGGATTGATCTTGCGCGGCGGCAGAGGAAAAAGAATGCGTCTTTTAGAGACGCCGGCCCGCCGATCGGTGGGCACCGATCACGGGCCAGACCCCTACTGAGCACCTCTCTGGTGCTCGATCCTCCCTCCCCCCCTCCACAGGCCGCACAGGCAGCGTTCGCGCGCTGTTCACGCCGGCAGCGACCAGGTGTGGTTGGCGCCAGCGTGAACCCGTCGGATTGGGCAGGCTGCTCGGCCCATCCGGGCCGGAGAATCACTGCTCGCCTGTTAGAAACGGCGAGTGGCGATTCTCCGAGTGGCCTGTCCTGAAACGCGGCACGCTGGGAGAATCGTGTGCGGGTGCCAGGGCGGCGTGGCGGGAATCGCCCGACACTCCCGCGATTCTCCCACCCGGCGTGGGTCGGAGAATCGCGCCTGTGATGCCTGAAGTGTGTTAAAGGCTGGAACATATTGTAAGGTCGAGATGGCTAATCAAACATGAGACCCAGTCTTGAGTGTTTTATCAATACCACCTAAAGTCAGAAATATTTTTGGCTTTGGAATATAATGCTGATTACGTGTTACTGGTACATAGAAATATAGTTTTTATTTAACCTTCCAGTGCGAACTTAGCATTTTCTATTTATGTTTTACTATTATTGGGTGTATTACTCCAGAAAGCAAGATGTATTTGTGTCCAGCTTGTGTACTATGTCATATGACCAGAGGTAAATATTACTGCTTATTTCACTGCCTAATTCAAAGGGCTATGTCAAATCTGTGATTATATGGGTGTTGGATAATGGTTCCCTAATGTGAATGTGAGCCAATGTCCGCCCATTAACCTCCAGGTGCCCCTATCCTATCCAGCATTATGTCATGCTCAATTGTCACCATGTCCTTACTGATCTGTATTGGCTTCTGATCGCCCAATTGGGCAGCACGGTAGCACAAGTGATTAGCGCTGTGGCTTTACAGCGCCAGGGTCCCAGGTTCGATTCCCTGCTGGGTCACTGTCTGTGCGGAGTCTGCACGTTCTCCCCATGTCTGCGTGGGTTTCCTCCGGGTGCTCTGGTTTCCTCCCACAGTCCAAAGATGTGCAGGTTAGGTGGATAGGAGGGGTTATTGGGTCACGGGGATAGGGTGGCTTAAGGGGTCGGTGCAGACTCGATGGGCCGAATGGCCTCCTTCTGCACTGTATGTTCTATGTTCTAAATACCACAAACATTAAACGTTAAACAAACAATACCATAAACGTTAAACCATTTTGAGCAAAGTGTTGGTCAATGTTCCTGATAGCCAAAGTGGGTAGGAGTGAAGATACAAATCACCCAGAACACCGTAAAACCACAAGATACAGGAGCAGATTAGGCCATTCTGCCCATCTCGTCTGCTCCACCATTCAGCCTTGGCTGATATGTTCCTCATCCCCATTCTCCTGCCTTCTCCCCATAACCCCTGATCAAAGAATCCCCTTATTAATCAAGAACACAACATTTGTGCTTGAGTTGCTGTTTCCTACAGGGCTACAGACCAAGGGCTGGATGGTGGAATTAGACAGAGTAGTTCTTTCTCAGAACATAAGAACTAGGAGAAGGAGTGGACAATTTAGCCTCTTGAGCCTGCTCCACTGTTCAATACGATCATGGCTGATCTTATCATGGCTTCAACTCCAAAGTCCTGTTCATTCTCCGTAATCCTTCAGCCCATTGCTAATTAAAAATCTGCCTAACTCCTCCTTAGATTTACTCACTGTCCCAACATTGTCCACACTCTGAGGTTGCGAATTCCACAGAATCATGACCCTTTGGGAGAAGTAGATTCTCCTCATCTTTGTTATAAATTTGCCACTCCTTATCCTGAAACTATGACCTCTCATTGTCGAATGCCCCATGATGCGCGATCAATAACCAGAGAAACGAAGGAGTAGTCCGAATTGAAGGCTTTAATCTACAAGATGTTTCCCCAGCAGCTTGAGTAGAGAAAGAACGATGGCTGCTGGGAAACATGGGTTCTTATACCCCGCCTCATTGGGCGGAGCTACTTACGTCTTGACCAATGAGGAAGCAACACTTGGGCCAATGAGCAGTGAGCCTTCTCCACCAATAGCAGCTCACGCTCCCAGGTACCGTAGTACCTCTAGTCATACTACCACACCCCACAAGAGGAAGCATCCGCTCAATGTCTACTTTATGTCTACCATAACAACCAGGATCTAAATGGATAGGGGAACAGACTCAAGGGACTGAATGTCCTCCTCGCATTTCTAGGAATATGTTTTATTCCTAATAGCTCCTCCTTCGGACTAGTATATATTTTTGTTGAATTGTTAGTGCTTTTTCTTTATTAATGGCACTAAATAAGTTTAAGTTGTTGTTGTTCATATGCACAATTAATAAAATAAAGCCAGAATACAATTCAAGAACTTTTCATAGCCATCTAGAACATTCTGAACATGACTGAATAGTCCTATCATGACTACATATACTAATGACCCCCAGGGGCAGTAACTAGGCTGATTAACACACTTCTACTCTTTATTAATTACAATTCCCTCTTCACATTTTTCCATTCTGACGCACTGATACATGCTGGGGTGTCATGGGTATTGGTCACTCTCCAACCTGTCACCCAAGTTGCCACTCCATGTGTCTCACCCCAGACAGTGAGCACCAGCTGGTTATGGTGAATCACAGGAGCATCACAGACGAGCTCAGTGGTGTCCCTCCCCAATATCTCCACATATTCACATTTGCGCCGCAGTCATTGATTGGTATCTCAAACAAGATTTTGGGGGTGATTTTCTTCTCTGGCGCTTAAGAGTAGTGAAGCCAACCTCTGTGTTAGAGAGGAGATCAAATAATTCAACAAGGCCAAGAGTGGAATCTAGGACATTGCTGGTGGGTCCAAAGGCTCTACTGAATGGCCTGTACATTTAATAGCTAGGTGGAAGAGTATTGCTGAAAAAAAAAACATGTTGTTGAAGCTTTTGGTCTTGCACTCATCAGGATAGATCCACTTGCCAACCAATCCACACCTTTGTCTCATGCAGTATAAATTGTTGTTCACTCTGAGCTTTGGTTTTCTTGTGAATTTGTCCTGATGTGTGTAAGAAGAAAAGCTTTGATGAGTTGTCTCTTTTTTCATCAATCCTCAAGCTTATATATTATTCATTCTGAAACAAATCTTCTGGTGATCTATGGAAGACGCGGTGGTTAGATTTAATATATATTAACCCTAAGCTACACAATTAGGTCGAAAAGGCACTGATGGATCTCACACCCGGACAGTGAGAACTGGTTTAAATTTTGGTGGTGTCTCAAACTGTTTAAAATAGAGTTTTTCAAAGTGCGGATCATGACAAACCTGCCGATGGGTCGCGGGCAAGTGTCGGAAGGGCCGTGGATGGTTCAGTCACTGTGTTCCAGAAAGAAGAATCACTTCCCGCTGCGCCCATCAGCTGCTCATGGCATTTAAAATGAGAACCACTGCATAATCAACCATGGAGTCATCCGACCATAAGAGGCAACAGTGAGCAGGTCAGTGCGCCCTGCATGTACTGTATGTACGTGCTTTTGGTGCAAAATCACGGAGGCAAGTGACTTTAATTTTCCAGCGAGGCGAGCAAGGGGACTATGAACATGGATTGTTTTGTTACGAGGAAGAGACGGCCAGAGACATAAATAGGCAGTGTACCTACTGGCCCGGATCTCACATCAGAATTTGATGGAGAGAGCTGCTCTGAAGAGTCCATGGAAGGACAGAGCAGTGCTGGTGTTACTTCTGTTAGTGTACAGAGCTCCAGGGCCTCCGGTGAACAACCTACAAAGAAGAAACCTGAATCAGGAACTAAGCAGTATAAAGATAATTTCTTGAGGAATGGATCTGTTAATTATGCCAATGCAAATCAGGATGCAAATGCCATGTGTGTTATATTAAGATC
This sequence comes from Scyliorhinus canicula, assembly GCF_902713615.1. Lineage (NCBI taxonomy): Eukaryota > Metazoa > Chordata > Chondrichthyes > Carcharhiniformes > Scyliorhinidae > Scyliorhinus > Scyliorhinus canicula. Next base: position 29,287,623 of record NC_052157.1, read on the forward strand.
GCCAGGAACTGCAGAGTGTGGTGAACTCAGCCGAACGCACCACACAAACTTGCCACCCCCACATTGATTCTGTATACACCTCTCGCTGCCTCAGGAAGGCAGACAGCATTATCAGAGACCCCTCCCACCCAGGCATTGCCATCTTCCAGACCCTTCCATCAGGCAGAAAGTACAGAAGTCTGAAGACCCGCACATCCAGACATAGGAACAGCTTCTTCCCCACAGCTACAAGACTCCTCAACGACTCCCCCTCGGACTGACCTGTTCCCTGTAAGAACACTATTCACAACACCCTCTGCTGCTCTTGCTCATGTATTTGCTTTGTTTGGCCCCTTGTTCCGCACTGTAACCAAACACTGTTTGTCAATATACTCTGTTGATTATTCTTTTTGTCTATTATGTACGTATTGTGTATGTTCCTTCAGCCTTAGAAAAATACTTTTCACTGTACTTCGGTACATGTGACAATAAATTAAATCAATCAATCAATGCAGGGAGGTACTGGCGAGCGAGAGATTAAAACCCTCAAAACTGCAAAGGTATCTGAAGACTAAACATGGGGACCTCGAGAACCAACCTCTTGATTTTCTTCAAAGGGTGCAGTGAGAACTGAAATAATCAGCTGAAGTCCTTCGCAGAAATGTACCATTGAATGACAAAGCACAATTAGCTTCTTACATAGTAGCTTACCATGTAGCTAAAGAGAAAATCCCCACAGAGCAATTGATTCTCCCTGCAGCATTAGAATTTCATTAAACTCAACATGCTGAATGCCAAGCTTTTTAAGGTTCTGTGGTCCGATATGGGGGCGAACACACACATTTATTGTTCCTCACGGGGGTACATTGGCTGTCAAGGAGCCAGGTGCTCGGAAGAGTTTACGAACCGAGGTATGAAATCCTTCTTTTCCTCCTTGAGAAATTGTCCCCTCTGATTGATCAATTTAGTGATGAAACTTGGATGTTAACTCTGTCTTACCTTGCAGACATCTTTTCAATTCTAAATGAATTGAACCTCAAATTGCAAGGAAAGGATCAACATTGCTTTTGACACTTTGAAGAAATAGATGCTTTTCAAAAGTCACTGAAAGTTCAGCAAATGTGAGCACAAAACTAAAACTACTACATGTTCCCCACACTACTACGACACATCAGGGAACTGACAATAGACTGATAAGCCTTATTCACTCACATCTGGCTGTGCCGATCAACAGTTTTGTTGCTACTATTGTAAGGGTCTTTCCTACTGAATCACTTATTTCCCCTTTCATTACATTTGCTGTTATCATCTGGATCTATAGATGCTTAATGGACATGTGTCTTTAAGCCAAGCAGCAGAAAGAAGGAGGAATTCAAGAAGTTGCAACGTAGTACATGGTGTGGCTAGAATTAGAATTAGAACAGTACAGCACAGAACAGGCCCTTCAGCCCTCAATGTTGTGCCGAGCAATGATCACCCTACTCAAGCCCACGTATCCACCCTATACCAGTAACCCAACAACCCCCATTAACATTATTTTTTTTAGGACACTACGGGCAATTTAGCCTGGCCAATCCACCTAACCTGCACATATTTGGACTGTGGGAGGAAACCGGAGCACCCGGAGGAAACCCACGCACACACGGGGAGGACGTGCAGACTCCACACAGACAGTGACCCAGCCGGGAATCGAACCTGGGACCCTGGAGCTGTGAAGCATTGATGCTAACCACCATGCTACCGTGCTCCCAACCTTTTCGGCACCCGCGAGATGGGGTGGGACTCGGTTTGATTGATTGGATGTTGGTTACTGAATTGGCCAATAGCCGTAATCAGACCGATAACAGGTGGTGATTGGATCTTACACAATGGAATGATTTTCAGAGACCCAAGGAGTTTGAATCATGGGCACTCAGGGGCAAGGACGTTCTCTTTCTTCTCTCGCTCCAGAAAGGCTGTGAGTCGATGTATTTCTGAACTTACAGAGAACCTGAATGAATGAATCTACCATAAAACCATTAGAGACCTGGATCTGAAAGTTTACTTTGAAGGAAGGTCCGATTAACGACAACCATCTGAAACAAAGACACTCTTTCCTTTTACTTATGATTTTCACCGCTCTCCTCCCTTCTGTGTTTGTCTGTCTTGTGTGCGTGTGTGTGTGTAGAAAGTGGGGGGGGGGGGGCGCAAGTTAAAGTGGGAGATTAGAAATTAGATGGTTGTTAACTATTTATATTTGCTGCATATTGCATTATTCTTCTTGTTATAAATAAAATGTAATTGTGTGACTGTAATTACTGGACAGCCAAGGACCAAAGACTTCAGGTATTTTTCCTATTGGTTATTAGCGGTTAACTCAGTTATGTTGCAACTCTGGGTCAAGTGGGGCTGGAATTGACCGCACACTAACCCAAGGTGTTGTTTCCAGAGGAGAGATTTCCAATTTTGAAATCGAAGAGGTGGGTGAAAAGTCCCTTTGAGTTTGAGATCCCAGAGTCAGTTATTAACTTACAGCTAACTTCAAATGAAGAGACTGAGCTGCTGCACCTGACCTGTGATAGCCCATTAAAAACACACAAGTCCATGAAGCTGTCAGTATTCTGCTGTCGTGTCTGCCAGGAGTATCCAGTGCTGAGTAAAACAAGCATTTTGTTGCTATTGCCCTTCATGACGACCTACATGTGCGAGTTTGGATTTTCCGTTTTCATTTTTTTTTCTTTTAAATTTAGAATAGCCAATTCATTTTTCCCAATTAAGGGGCAATTTAACGTGGCCAATCCACCTAACCTGCATATCTTTGGGGAGACACGGGGAGAATGTGCAAACTCCTCACAGACAGTGACCCAGGGCCGGGATTCGAACCCGGGTCCTCAGCTCCGTAGGCAGCAATGCTAACCACTGTGCCACCATGCCGCCCTCCGTTTTCATAAAGGTGAAGATGGCACAAAGGAAACGGCTGTTCTCAGCACCTGATATGCGCATTGCCCTCTCGTCCTCTGGACCTGATTGGAGTGAGAGCGTGCTGAGGATCAAGCAGGCTCACCATTTGCATTAATGGTAGGCGAATGTGGCATGGATCACAAAGTTCAGTCAGTGTGGATCGCAGAGTTTGGCCGGTTGGTAAAAATGGATCTTGGGGGAAAAAAGTTTCAAAAACGAATGGTTTAAAAGACTCCAACAAGGCAATTCTCTTTAATGAAGTGTGAACACCTGGTTGTCAGCTTTCACACAGGTTTCTGAAAGATCAATGCTACAAGGTGGCTGAACACCAGATTGGATACATTTCCATGTAAAAGAACACCCAGCACCACACGTAATAACGCGCAAAATAGTAATAAATGAAAGACAGAAGGCAACACAATAACGGTTACATTCTTAATACTTTGACGTGTTGCTCCCAAATTGGGATCAAACATGTTTTTTATTTGGCAAGCAGAATTAGCTCATCCATGTCTTCCCCCCTCACAGGCTTTTAAATCAACCAGAGGGATATCAATAAGAAACGTATAAAATATGAAAATCTAATTTATCATGTGAGAGTACCTTTAAGAAATAGGTGTTTATTTCTGCAGTGATGTCAGAGAGTGGGTGAAGCTAGGCTGTCTGTCAGCTTTTTACTTTCGCTTTAGGCTTTTTGCTGCAGGGTGGGTTTGGTTTCATTTTAGTTTTGGAGAAGCTGCAATCACAGCAGGATGTGTGTGAATCTCTGCAAGCTTATGAGTGTCCATTTGCTGATTTCAACGTGGTAACTGTTCTCAGTAGTGAAGTTAAACCTGAGGTACTTCTGTTAAAGGTTTTGTTTTAAGTCTTATGGATGTTAAAAGGAAAGCTCAAGGATTACTTAGTGTGGTAGTCTTTGGGAGTTGTATTTGAATTAATGAGATGTTCACTGTATGTTTTAAAAAGGTTAACTTGAGTTCATAGAATAAACATTGTTTAGCTTTAAAAAATACTTTTCCATTTCTGCTACACCACACCTGTAGAGTGGGTCGTCTGCTCCCCAAGCAACAATCTATTAAAAGTTGTGGGTCAGGTGAACTCCATGTTACACTTTGGGGTTCTCTAAACCCTGGGCCATAACACATTTAACGTCATGGACAATTCATTAATTGGGCGGCGTGGTAGGACTGTGGTTAGCACTGTTGCTTCACAGCACCAGGGACCCAGGTTCGATTCCCAGCTTGGGTCACCGTCTGTGCAAAGTCTGCACATTCTTCCCGTGTCTGCATGGGTTTCCTCCGGGTGCTCCGGTTTCCTCCCACAAGTCCTGAAAGACACGCTGTTAGGTGAATTAGACATTCTGAATTCTCCCTCCGTGTACCCGAACAGGCGCCGGAGTGTGGCGACTAGGGAATTTTCACGGTAACTTCATTGCGGTGTTAATGTAAGCCTACTTGTGACAATAAAGATAGTATAGATTCCAGCACCTGCAGTAATTTGCTTTTATGTTAGATGAAGTGGTTTGCAGGGAATTGGGGAATTTCACCAAACCTTTTTTACTATTACAAACCCTGCTCAAAGTTCTGTTCCCATTCTAACCCCAGGGCAGAATGCACAGGTTGTGGAAGGGGAGGAGGGGGGGGGGGGGGGGGGGGGTGCGCGGATGGTGGGGTTAGGGACTGGAGGTGGGAGCGGGAGGGGCTCCAATGATCAATGGATTGGAGAACCGGGCTGCCTTTTTGAATAGCCTCCAAGTGTGTTACAGCAGAGCGGCACCAGCTGATACTAAATCCCTTCGCCCTTCAGCAGTGAGTTATGTGGCCTTAGTCACTCCTTTTGTAAATCTGCCAGATGTGTGTGTGTGCCAGCTGCAAAGATTCATTCATGAGTCCGTTCCAGGGAGCTGCTCTTTATGGTGCATCTCCTTGGAAGGGACCAGTCCCCATTTTCGGCGACTGAATAAATTTACGCATGGGCTTGGCTGACTATAATAAATCAGTCTTCAATTATATAAATATTTAGAGTGTGTTATGCATGCGTCTTTGGGGCACAGGAGGTGACTATAAATACTGTTCCTGTGCAGACTTAAACAAGAGTAAAAAGGGGCGGGTTTAAATGACTTCGATATGTTGTAAATAAAAGTGAAATAAAAGTTTGTACACTAAGATTTTACCGCATTCCTGCCAATTTAGAAAGAATCTCACGCGTTTGTTTGGAGTTTTGGCAAATACCAACCTTTCCCAGGACTGAAGATACACAGAGTGAGAGGGTCAGTGGTGAAATGTGAGGTTTAGACGGGTCGAATCTGTTCATTGTGGAAGAATCGTGAATCTGTGTGGAACCGAAATGCCATTTATAAAACAGAAATGATCTTCATTGGAGCGGAAGCAGCATCTGCCATTCACAAAGCGCCTTTACCAGAAATGCCACTTCACAAATGCGCTTCATCTCAAAGTGTGACAAAGTTTGATGGGAACAGGGGTTTCAGTCAAAACTTTCTAGCTTTGGGTTGGCTGCAGATTGATCACTAGTCTGGCCATCCCAGAATTGGACTTAGAATCATAGAATTTTACAATGCAGAAGGAGGACACTCAGCCCATTGAGTCCGTACCACCCCCTGGAAAGAGCACCCTACTTAAGCCCACACCTCCACCCCATCCCTTCAACCCAGTAACCCCACCTAACCTTTCTGGACACTTAAGGGCAATTTAGCATGGCCAATCCACCCAACCTGCACATCTTTGGACTGTGGGACGAATCTCAAGGTCGTCTCCAGCATGGGCTGGATTGCAGAGAGAGCTTGTCCTAATGGTGAACAGTTATTCAGGAAGTAACGGGATAAAGCATTGAGTTCTGGGTCCTGCTCACTTGACTCCGCCACCGCAGAATTCAACAGAACACAACTGACAGAGAATGAGGTAGTGAGATAGCAGGTAGGAAGTTATCAGATTGAAAGATATCTTCAATAGATATAGGGGGCTGGGTTCTCCGATTTTGAGACAAAGTGTTGACGCTGTGAAAGCTGTGGACATTTACGACGGCAAAAACGGCGTCAAAAGGCCACTGATTTCCCACTTTGCTGGGGGCTAGCAGGGAGCCGCCGTAAATCTTACAGCTCTCGCTGCCAATCCAGCCCCAGCATTTCCGGTTCAGAGGCTGCACATGTGCAGGGCGGCCTGCAGCGGCCATGCCGTGCTCCATGGCGGGTTCAGCCCACGGACCTGGACTGCCAAAGTTTTTTATTTCTTTTTTAAAAAAATTTAGAGTACCCAATTATTTTTCCAATTAAGGGGCAATTTAGTGTGGCCAATCCACCTACTCTGCACATTTTGGGGCGAATCCCATGCAGACACAGGGAGAATGTGCAAACTCCACACGGACAGTGACCCAGAGCCGGGATCGAACCTGGGTCCTCAGCGCCGTGAGGCAGCAGTGCTAACCACTAGGCCACCATGCTGCCCAGACCTGCCAAAGTTGGCCCCCCTCTGACCACACGCGCACCCCGGACCGCCCACTCACATTGTCCCCAGCCCCGAATGAAGCCCGCCCTGCCCGCCAATCGGCCCTCTCCCGACTGTGGAGGCCCCGGACTGAGTCCGCAGCCACCACACTAAGTTCATGATGGGTGGGACCATGGGTCGGCAACGGAGCATCGCAGGGCTGGCCTCAGGCAACGGCCTGAGGCGGTAGATACTCGGCACGGCGTACTCCACGAGTACGCCCATTTTCAGGAGGCGGAGAATTCAAAAACCGCCGCCGCTCCTGATTTTGGCGCCAAAACAGATTCTCCGCCCCGTCACCGAATGCAATTTCAGCATCGGGGAGTGGAGAATCCAGCCCAAGTCTGGGAGAAGATCCGCTGCCTCGGGTGTGTTGTTTGTGACAACTTTACTTATGAGTCCATTTTATTTGGATATCATGATGCTGGCGGATGTGGACCAATTCCTCTTTATAACGTGACCCCCCAGGTGAGCACAACAAGGGGAACCTGGATGTCAACTTATTCTTCACTTTGGTAAGTTCCTTTAATTCAACCGGATGGTTAGATTCGTTATGAATCAAGCACAAAGGAGCCACATTGAATTGGATTTGTTTTCCGCTGATGTCTCTGGGACAACCTTCTGGATGGCAAAGGGTTTGATCTTTGCCCCTGATCCTATATTGGGAACTGTTCCCAGAATCTGAGAGATCCTTCACGAGAATTAGAGACCGTTTCAAGGGATTTGGATGTTGAAAATTTGGTTTTGGTTAGCCGATGGTGAGGGGAATATAAAAAAATAACTCTCTCCCAGCCATCGAATAGATTCTGGAATTCACAAATATATCAGGGCAAACGTAAAATTATGAGTCTATCCCTGTTCGCAGGATTTGTAAAATCTGATTATCAGTTCTGGAGTACAGGAAGTTTTTCTTTTTAAATTACTTATCATTTGATTCTACCCACTGTGAGTGGCTGGTTTTCTGTGGTCTCTGGATGGAAGGACTCAGACCTCCCAGCTGCTTAAGTCGTTTATTTCTGGAGCACAATGACCATTGCTACATCACAGCCTCTCCAACCGCACCGACAGCAGGAACGCATTGAAATCCCTGTCTCCCGCATTGGGAACTGTGGATAACACACCCAGCCTTAAGTCAAACCAGCCCCCCCATTCTCCACAAGCCGCCTCAGGAAGATTCCACAAACCACACAGCGAGACTGCGGCACTCCCTCAATCATTGAGACATCCTTAAACTGCTGGGAAATAGGAGCAGTCTGCCTGGGAGCAGGAGCGGTGGAAATCTTGCACCCTGTTCAAAGCCCAGAGAGGGAGAGATAAACCCAACAATTACAGAGCAGTCAGTCTAATGTCGGAGGAGGGGGAGATCTTTTGAGACATTAATCCCGGACAAAATTAATTGTTACTTGTGAAGAAAAAGAATGAACTTAATGCCTGCCAGCAGGGATTTGTGGTTTGACTAACTTGGTGGAGTTCTTTGTTGTAGTAATGGAGAGGGTTGATGTGGGCAGTGTGGTTGATGTTGTGTATATGGACATTCAAAAGTTTGAAAAATTACCACACGAGAGGCTGGTGAGCAAAACTCCAGCCCATAGAGTTAAAGGGGCAATGGTCATCTGAATTTTTAAAAAACCCTGTCTATAAGAGTCAGAAAGTAGAGTGCAGTGGTGAAAAATTGCTTTTGAGGCTGGATTGAAGGATATGGTTGTGTGCCCCAGGGGTAGGTATTAGGTCCACTACTTTTTGATACACATTAAAGACCTGTTCATGAGTATACAAGACAAAGTTTGCCGAGGAGACAAAAATTGCAATGCAGCAAGCAATGTGGAGACGGTAGCAAACCTCAGGAGGATATAGACTGGAGAAAGACAGACGTGCGACTAATGAAATGTAATGCAGACCAGTGGGAAATAGAAGATGAGGAGGCACAAAATAAACTAAAGGACAACTTTAAATGGAGGGAAGGAGTAGAAAAGCCTGGGGGTGGATGTACAAAGGTCTTTGAAGGTGAGAGGACAAGTTGATCAGAAAGGCATATGGGATCCTTGATTCTAAGCAAAGAGGTTATAAAACACTAGCTTAAATAATGTGGCCAATTGGGCAGTATGGTAGCACACGTGGCTAGCACTGTGGCTTCACAGCGCCAGGGCCCCAGGTTCGATTCCCCGCTGGGTCACTGTCTGTGCGGAGTCTGCACGTCCTCCCTGTGTCTGCGTGGGTTTCCGCCGGGTGCTCCGGTTTCCTCCCACAGTCCAAAAATGTGCAGGTTAGGTGGATTGGCCATGATAAATTGCCCTCAGTGTCCAAAAAAAAGGTTAGGAGGGGTTAGTGGATTATGGGGATAGGGTGGAAGTGAGGACGTAAGTGGGTGGCTGCAGACTCGATGGGCCGAATGGCCTCCTTCTGCACTGTATGTTCTATGTATGTAATTCTAAGCATTGCACTGGAGGAAGGATCCCAAGGCTGGAGATGGGTTTCAGTGGTTTGCTTCAGCTTCACAGAGACACCGTAGAAAGTGGATTTCTTCTTCACAGATTAGTGAAGATTAAGGGGAGGCGTGATGGGGGTGTTCAATATCTTTTGATAGAGTCATGTGGAGAAACTGTTTACAGTGGCAAAGAAACCAGAGGTGGCTGATTTAAGATCATTTGTAAAATAAAACCAGAAGTCACGAGGAGAACATTTGTACGCAGCGAATGTGCAGTACATGCCTGAAAGTGTGGTGGAAGCAGGTTCAACAATTACTTCCAAAAAGGAATTGAATAAATACTTGAAAATGTTGCAGGTCTGTTGGAGAAAAGAAGGGAACTAATTGGATAACTCAAAGATCTGGCATAAGCACGATGGGCCAAATGGTCTCCTTCTGCGCTTTAGGATTATATAATCCAGAAGTGGTTGTGATTTAATGACAAATTTAATTGGTAACAGTCAGTACCACCACTAACCAATAAGACTCATACCTCGTACATATATGACTGGAGAGAGAATGGAACCATTATCCAGTTGTGCCTTGATAATATAATTCTTTATAGATTGGCCTTACTTTCTTGTCTCAACAGCTTTTTATTAACAATGAGTGGCATCATTCAATGAGTGGGAAGACTTTCTCCACCTGCAACCCTTCCACGGGAGAGAAAATCTGTGATGTTCAAGAAGCTGACAAGGTAAAATGTCAACATTGATTCCTAACTGTCAAGATAAAATCACTCCAGGGCAGCACGGTGGCGCAGTGGGTTAGCCCTGCAGCCTCATGGCGCCGAGGTCCCAGGTTCGATCCCGGCTCTGGGTCACTGTCCGTGTGGAGTTTGCACGTTCTCCCCGTGTTTGCGTGGGTTTCGCCCCCACAACCCAAAGATGTGCGGGGTAGGTGGATTGGCCTAGCTAAATTGCCCCCTAATTGGAAAAAATGAATTGGGTACTCTAAATTTTAAAAAAAAGATTAAATCACTCCCATTTTAATTTTTGTTAGTTTAGCATGTCCAATATATGTGCAAAATCAATTTTTAAAAGCCAGCATCAGGGGACTTGTAGAATAATTTTAATCAGAATATATAATAATTTTGCAGACGGCATAATATATAATGATTATGCAAACACGTGGGCCAGGAATTGCTGGAAGAATATAGGCGAATTAATGGTGCTCGCCATTATAGTTTGTAGAAATATCAAACAATTTATAGAATTTAAAAGCTATGCCAAAAGTTACAACTTACCACAAGTTGTTGGGTGATTTATGCTCGTCTTACTATTAGCCTCAACAAAACTGAAAGAATTGGAACTTCAATGGGCCTCCCCATTGAAAGAAATTGCATTGTTAATCTTGTTGCAGCATTTAGAATTGCTAATTCATGTCGGTGAGGACCCTTCAAATGGCATGACAGAGCAATCGATCTTAAAGGACCAGAAATAGAACCATGAAGCCGTGTGGTCTCAGTCCAGCAGGTCGTGGATTGTTCCAAGAGTTTCTTTTAAAAACCTGGCTTCGCAGTATTTGAGTGTCGCTCTCGTAATTCACATTTCTGTTAGTGTCGGAGGGTAATGATTTTCTGGATGCAAAGCTGTTTTGACACTCAAGAAGGCAATTAAGATAGATTCCTTTGAGGAAATAATTTTGGGATGTAGCATATGTGTAATTTGAGACATGAACTGGTAAATGTAGCATACTTGAGGAAAAGCAATGATTTAGGGCTTATGGCTCCCAAAGTTCTCCACCACTGGGATTTTTCGTCCATCATTTCTATGCCTGTTGTAGACTAATTGATAGGGATTGATTGCTGAAATCAGTCAGCAGTTCCATCATTATTTTATTATGCAACTAACAGTATAATAGAAGGTGAAATGGATGGATCCGGGTGTTGTTCTGTCTCACAATTGCTATTTCTCTAAGAAAGCAGTGCAATAATTTACCTATGTGTGCCCTACTGATCACGATGGACAGGGCTTCTCGTTTCATGTATCAAGAATATTTGTCCATTTTGCTACCCTGCCATTCATTCATTCATTCATTAACTTCTCAAGGATCAACACAATAATTCACAAACACAACTGAGTTACAAGTCTTCTGCTTATTCATTTGTAAATGTTTTCTTATTTTTATGTTCTGTCTCTTCTCTCTCTCTCTCTCTCTCTCTCTGTGTCTCTGTCTCTCTCTCTCCCATTATATAAACCCATTCTTTCTTTCCTCTCTTTATTTCTCTTTCTGTATCTGATTGAACTTTAATTTGCCCTTGTCTGCCATTTGCCGTTTCTTTCTCTTTCTATTTCTTTATTGGTTCAGGAAATATTCCATGAAGCACAATAGCAATGAGGTTCCAGGCATGGCATTGACATCACTGCACCATCTTCACTTCGATGTTCCAGCAATTCTCATTGCATCAATTTTCTTTGTCTTTTGTATAAGTGCTATACGACGATGTGTATCGAGTTTCGGCAATGTATACTGACATGCGAAATTTACTGTGAAAAACACAAAGTTTGCTGTTACATTTTATGGATTGGTTGCCTACAACATTTTGTTGTTGTCTTTTACTTTGTACTTCTACAGGCTGATGTGGACAAGGCGGTACAGGCTGCACGGTTGGCCTTTTCCCCGGGCTCCGTGTGGAGGAGAATGGATGCATCAGAGAGGGGTCGGCTGATCGATAAACTGGCAGATCTAGTAGAACGGGACCGACCACAGCTTGCAGTGAGTATCTAGTCACAGCTTTGACAATCAGACAATAAATTAAATGAACAGCACCTTGTAGAAGCAGCAAAGAGGGAATTCCATCCCATCCATAGTTGAACTAAATATAAATGCAAAGACAATAAAAAATAAAGTGTAGTTAAAAATAACGTAACATATAGCATAAAGTATATAATATTTAACATGGACCCTCCCATATATACCCGAGGAACATGTACTCGAGGATCACGTAACCAAGGAAGATATTCCGTAATAGCATATACCATAATTCCACCTGTTAATGACAAGGCTTTAGATTCATTTATTTAAGTACGACCCTCATCATTAGTTTGGAAAATATTGGCATCTTGTATCTAAGAGATTATGTTACCTTTTATCATTAATACGAGGTATTTAGGGGCAACACGGTGGCGCAGTGGTTAGCACTGTTGCTTCACGGCACCGAGGATCCGGGTTCAATCCCAGCCCCAGGTCACTGTCTGAGTGGAGTTTGCACATTCTCCCCGTGTCTGCGTGTGTCTCACTCCCACAACCCAAAGATGTGCAGGCTAGGTGGATTAGCCACGCTAAATTACCCCTTAATTGGAAAAAAAGAATTGGGTACTCTAAATTTATATTGAAAAAAAGATCCAGGCATTTAGCCGAATTATATTCCAGAATATATATCTTCTGGCATTGAATTACCTCAAAATCTTATTGGTTGTGTGGCCACTGAGATAGTGGGAATAAAGTCAGTAACCAGCCGAGAGCCTTGGTTTGCCCTTACATCTCTAATGATCCACTTGCTCTCCTTCATGGGGGCAGAACCTTTAGCTGCGTCGCAAAGTCTAGATAGATAGCTAGAAACAGGCACCATTTATTAAGGAGCAAAACCAATGTCACAGGTTGATGGACTGGCTTTTCGCCTCAAGGTGAATCTGTTGGCACAGGTGCATGAGGCAAAATGCAAACTTTATCACATCTCCTACATTTAAATTTTTTTTTAAACTGTGGAATGAAACATTATTGGCAGAAAAATATTTTATGCAATTGTGTACTATTCCTCTCTTTTATTCCCATTTAAAATCATGAGATTAATGTTTCCATTCAAATGTCAGACCATGGAAATTCATTTGATTATAGATAAACTGAGGGATACGCTGCCTACTTAAACTATATATAAATTAGAATTAATTATATTGCATCAAATTATGTTTGATCCAAAAATCTTTGCTCCAGACTGATACAATTGTGAACAAATTGTGTTTTATAGAGAATAGTAAAAGAGAAATATTCTATTATCAATTAAATAAACTTCTCCTTTAATTCCTTTAAAAGAGTAAGATAAGCTAAAAGCCTCATTACGATTTATTAATTAATTGTGTCTCTTGCATTATTGCAAACTCCAATACCCTATCCAGAGGGCAGTTGTAAAGATCATTCTGGTGAAAACCCTTCTTGTCGTCCATTTCTTTAGTTGAATAAATTGTTCTCTTAATCCTCCAAATAATAATGCACCTGCTATAAACACATTAGGCGCTTAAATCTCCTCTGGTAGCAAACTGGTAATGTCTTCAGAAAGGGTTCCCTTATGCACTATTACAATGCACAGGAAAACGTTCTGCAAAAACATTAACCAATGTCCCGCCAGAGGAAGTGAAACCCCAAAATGTCAGACATCTGTGGGAAATATGAATAATCCATTTTACAATCCTAATCACATTAACACACTCATCGCTTTGTCAATCATGAATGATATGGTCGGTGTCTAATTGAATATAGAGCACACACCATAAGAGACTGATATGTACCTTCAAGTAACTAATCTACAAGGCACACGGTAACCTCACTTTCTGTCTCCAGCTTGATTTATCATCTCACTGAATTGCATTATGTTCTTTGCAGACACTTGAATCTCTAGATAGTGGAAAGCCATTTCTCCAGGCTTATTATGTTGACCTACAGGGAGTCATAAAAACTCTCAGATACTTTGCTGGTTGGACTGACAAGATTCATGGCAAGACAATTCCAGTCGGTAGGTTGATAAAGGAAAGGAACTCATTCGTGTTTCGTTTTGACAGAGATTCAAACAGAGAGTACGAAAAATTAAAGTTGTAAAGTTAATGAATAAACTATGTCTGTGCCTAACCTGGTTTATGTTTAAATAATTCTCTCACCAGGGGATATGAACTTAAAGCTTGTTTTATCTCATGTGGGGAATAATGCAGATAAGTTAGCTAAATATCAGGTGCCTTCGTTCAGGTACAGCAGAGCTGTTATACTTACTGATAACACAAGGTACAAGTCTGATGTGGATACTGTAGCCTAGACTAATTAACACTGCTGGGCAATCTAGACCTGATGTGCAATGATACTTAGAAACGTTAGGATGTATTTATACTCAGAATCTCCAAATTTGTATGTATGGAATATGATATGCAGCCAGAAGACTGCAGGCGTACTAACATGGACACTACTTTTGAAATACAACTTTATGCGGCAGCTAATACAACTAGCTACACCATCACAGTGCTGGGTTTTGGTGCACTCATATCTGACTAAGATTGTCTTTTGATTATTCATTGATGGGATGCGAGTATCGCTGGAAAGCCCAGCATTTATTGTCCATCCCTTTCAGAAGGTGCGACATCTTCTTGAACCACAGTTCATGTGGCGTAGATATACCCACAGTACCATGAAGGAGGGAATTCCAGGATTTTGATCCAGCAGCAGTGAAGGAATGGCGATATGGTTCCAAGTCAGGGGGGTGTGTGGATTGGAGGGGAACTCGCAGGTGGCGGCGTTCTCCTACATCTGCTGCTCTTGCTATGCTGGGTGTTAGAGGTCGAGGTTTGGAAGGTGCTGTAGAAGACGTTTTGTTGAGTTGCTGCAGTGCATATAGAAGACACTGTTACTATTTTGTGCTGATGGTGGAGGGAGTAAATGTTGAAGGTGGTGGATGGGGTGCCTGCCACATGGGCTACTTTGTCCTGCATGGTGTTGAGCGTCTTGAGTGTTGTTGGAGTGCAGCACCCATCCATGCAAGAGGAGAATGTTCCATCACACTCCTGACATGTACCTTATAGATGATGGAAAATCTTAGGGGAGTCAGGAGGTGAGTTACTCACTGCAGAATTCTCAGCCTCTGACCTGCCTTTGCAGTCGCAGTATATATATGGCTAGTTTCTGGTCAATGGTAACTCCCAGGAATTTGATGTTCAGGAATTCAGAAATGGTATTGCTGTTGAACATCAAGGTAAAATGGTTAGATTCGCTCTCATTTGAAATGGCCATTGCGTCTACATGTGGAATTGTGAATGATACCGTAATCATGAGCGAACATTCCCATTTCTGACCTTATAATGGAGAGAAGGTCATTGATGAAGCAGCTGAGGATGGTTGGGCTCAGATCAGGATATGATTACTGGTTTATTCTTGCCACTTTTGCTTTGATGCACATCTGAAATCACTTCAAATTGACAGGAAACTGGCAGTATAACCCTAACCATGGAGACCTGATTATTGCAAATCATACTGTTTCCAAAAAGATGTCAGATGCAGTTTACTTTTCAGTCTGATACCATTGATTAACACTCTAGTTATACAACCAATTTCACACTAATGTAAAGCAGTTTCAGACTTTTAGCAATGCAACTGTATGATTTAGGGGCCGCCGCAGAATCTTCTGGGCACTTTACGAAGCTCAGCATTGAGTTTTTTTAATATATGAATCAACCTTTGCTGCTTCATTCCTCCAACATTAAAATAAAGCTGAATGGGAACGAATCTCTCTCCTGTCATGCCAGATGTAATTCACATTCTACAGTGATTGGTCTCAGTCTAGTAACACTGCAGCCCAAGTGTGCACTGTCTGGGCAGCTGATGTAAAGAATCAATTGTCCTCTGATACAAACCAGACCTTGAAAATATTGCTTGGTCTAACCTTCCACTTTGAACGTTTGTATAGTTCAATAATTGATTTTGGAGAATTGATAATCTACATTAGCTTCATTGACATTTTATCAATGACTGCCCACTTAGAGATAGTTCTGTTCTCCTGCACCCGACAGGAATTGTTCTAAGACAATCAAAGCTCAATTTATTTGGGATCCTCATTCCCAAAAATGAAGAAACTTCTCTCCCTGTCTTTATTGCATCAGAGTCCAGGTACCAAAGGAGAAGCACAGCGTTGTAGTCCACTGCACCACTCACTCTTTGACATGCTCCCATTTGAAGATACCTTTCATTTCCAGCATTTTCCATGTCAAAATAGCAACCCTAGCTGAGATTGCTAGCAATTCTTAGTCAGATTTCAGCGAAGGCTACTTCACACTGGGTGATCTTGGAGAGTGGCAGACCCATGTTCCGATGTTCCAATATTTGGATGGGCGCTTTTGATCATACTGACTGGACACACAACTGGGCATTGTTCTGCCAGTTTCTACTCTGCAGTGGTACACCCTTTAAAATCTATGTGTGGAAGGGAAATTAACAATCAGCATCAGCACCGGGCATCGTACTGGGCTGTGCAACATTAGGAGTTATTGGAGAACTTTTTATACTGCTCAGCCCACATTCACCTGAATGGTGTCAGCAACTTCCAAAAGCACTAGCCTGGCACAAATGAGCACTCGGCCAATGATTTGGGGGAAGGATCAAAACAACCTAGTATCTAACTCAGCAATGAGAGACACAGCTTCCTCCTAATCACCACCACTTGAATTCACTCAAGGAGAGGCTTTGCAATTACTGAGAGAAAATAAAATGAGGGATTGTTGACTGTTCTGTCTCCTGTTTGCCATTGTCACTCTCAGGGGGCGATTGGCGCTAATCCCGCTGTGTCGGGAGCATTTCGGGAGTGGCTCAAAACGGGATTTGCGCCAGGCGGCAAACAATTTTCCATGCTCCCGGGCCCTCCCAGCAGACGTAACCTGGTTCACACTCTCGCTGGGCGTGAACCAGTTCCTCATTTAAATATGCAGGATCTGCTTTAAGCCGAGATCTCCCAGCTTGCACAATCCCCCCCACCCCCACCCCCCACCCAGCGCAACATGAAGCCAGTGCAAATCACTACACAAAGGGTGACCAGGCGTGATGACCATGGTCAAAGGTTGGTGCCTGAAGGAGTAGGGCTGAAAGGGACTAGGCCTGATAGAGTGAGATATTTGAGGTCCCCGTAGCAGGATGTTGCTCACCTCGGGTCGGGGCTCGGGGGAGGAGGGGGAGTGGGCGGTAGCGGTGCTGGTGCCGGTGCTGCTGATTTGAGGGGTCCTGAAGCCAGCGAATGTTCGGGGAGGCCTCTGCCATCAAGAGTGGGGGTGGGGGGGGGTCTTTAACGTTATTCTGAGATTGGGGCGTCCTTTAAAAATTGTGCTTTGATCCTTGAGGAGTAGCACCTGCTGGTGTCTTTAGGCTCCGCCCCCGTCAATGCCAGTGCAAAGCATGACCCCCGCCCCCGACCCCAAACAGATCTGGATCATGCCGACCCACCCGGCGAGAAACGCGGTGCGGTTCCACACTCAAAATCTTTTGGGAGAATTGCGTCCTCTATTTTGACTTCCCCTTAAGTTCTGACAAGAAACAAAATAATTCCCCATTCAAAATTGTGTCCTCCTCCAAGGAACTGGGATGGAAATTTTCGGAGAGGGGAGGAAAAAGGAATTAGGACACAAAAAGATTTATTTCTTGGGGGTTGTTTTGCGGGACTGAAGGAGCTGGAAGCGAAGTATGGGCTGGAGCAGGGGGAAATGTTCAGATACATGCTGGTTCGAGATTTTGCCAGAAAGGAGATACAGAACTTCCCGGTGGAGCCGGCTTCCACATTGCTGGAGGAGCTGCTGACAACAGGGGGACTAGAGAGGGGGGTAGTGTGGGCGGTTTATGGGCCTATTTTGGAGGGGGAGAAGGCGCCTCTAGAAGGGATCAAAGCAAAGTGGGAGGAAGAGTTGGGAGAGGGTATGGAGGAGGGGTTCTGGTGTGAGGTGCTCCGGAGGGTGAACGCCTCCACCTCGTTTGCGAGGTTGGGGCTGATACAGCTGGGTGGTGTATAGAGCGCACTTTACAAGGGCGAGGATGAACTGGCTCTTTGAGGGGGTAGAAGATGTGTGTGAACGTTGCGTGAGAGGCCCCGTAAACCACGTTCATATGTTTTGGTCCTATCCAAAGCTTGAGGATTACTGGAAGGAGGTGTTTAGGATAATCTCTAAAGTGGTGCACGTGAAACTGGACCCGGGCCCTTGGGAGGCCATATTCGGGGTGTCGGACCAGCCGGGGGTGCAGAAGCAGATGCTGTAGCCTTTGCCTCGTTGATGCCTCGTAAGGTTAAGGGGGGGGGGGGGGGGGGGGGGTTGTTGGTTTACGGGCATAGGGTGGATACGTGGGTTTGAGTAGGGTGATCATGGCTCGGCACAACATTGAGGGCCGAAGGGCCTGTTCTGTGCTGTACTGTTCTATGTTCTATGTTCTATGATCGCCCGAAGGCGGATACTGTTGGGGTGGAGATCAACCTCTCCACCCTGTGCCCTGGTGTGGTGGGGTGACCTGCTGGAATTCTTAACGCTTGAAAAGGTCAAATTTGAACTGAGGGGAAGGATGGAGGGGTTCTACAATTCATGGGCGTTATTCATTATGCACTTTCGAGAATTGTATCACACTGAACATTAGGAGGGTTGGGGGCTGGGGGGATGGGGAGAGGGGACTGTATGTGTTAATGGTGACTATGGGTGATTCCTGATTCCTTTTTGTCATTTGTTTATGTTAACATGCAGGCTTGGTGGGAGGATGGGGTCGTGGTTATTGATATGGGGATTGACATATTTGTTACTGATTATTGTTTATTGTTGGGTGTAAATTTGGGAGAAAATGTGAAAAAGGGAGAATTAAAAAAAAATTTTTTTTAAGTTGTGTCCTCTGAATGTTATAGTATTAGCTATTGTAAGTCAGTTGTACAGGATGGCATACAAGCATTAGAGTCAAAAAACCTTCTCAAGTTTCTTAACCTAATTCCTTTGAGAGCAGTAGTTTAGCCGATTTTTTAAAAAAAGTTTCCTCTATAGTGGAAACTGCTTTTAAAAGCACCACTTGATTAAAATGTTTAATCATAGAGAATTGCAGGGTTAGAACAAATTGAGCTCTGGCTTCCAGAAGTGGGCGTATATGATGGAAACACATTAAAGAACTGGCATAAATGATGACAGAGTCAGGACCCAGATGTCTTTCCAGTTTATTCTGTTTTGAAGAGTGGGAGGGGAGACAGAGTTAGACTTTATAAAATGTACACGCAGTGAATCTGTCAGTCTGGAGTGGTAGTATTGTGATGTCAGTTCAGACGTCTGTGCAGCTTAAAGTAGACTGAATTATGATCAATGATAAATCATTTAACAATCTATGTCTAATCGAAATAATTACAGTGTTCAAGAAATATTTCCAAGTGGGTGAGTAGTTTAAAGGGGTTTCAAATCATAATTTTCAAGCATATCTGATCTTAAATTCTTGCCTCTTTGATAATGAAACACATTGCTCAAAAAATGAGTCATTTCTTCAAAACGCTGCTCTGTTATTTTCAAGCAAGTCCCTGCCGCACTTTTGTTGGAGATCTTCATGTGTCAGGAGTTCTTCAACCCCCTGAACCACCCCATTTCTAGAAATACCCCCCTCCAAAAAGAAACTTGACGTCTTGTCGGTTGTCATTTCCAAAGCATTTACAGATATCTCAAAACTGAACCACTGCAGGATTTCAGTTCAAATCTGAAACACCTTTGGAAAAAAGGGGCTGGTTTAGCACAGGGCTAAAGAGCTGGCTTTTAAAGCAAACAAAGGCAGGCCAGCAGCACGGTTCAAACCCTGTACCAGCCTCCCCGAACAGGCGCCGGAATGTGGCGACTAGGGGCTTTTCACAGTAACTTCATTTGAAGCATACTTGCGACAATAAGCGATTATATTTCATGTGCGTTGTCCCTCTGGTGTTTTGACAGTCCTTTCTGAGGCTGTGATTCATGCATTATAACTTCTGTATTTTCTGCTGGTCCTCACATTTTGGGCGTGAGAATGGGAATTGTTTATTGAAACACTTAAAGGAGGAGATGTACCATCAGAGCTTCATTATAAAATCACAGTTGAAAAGAATGATGTTGAACTTTAACATCCTTTCATTTTATTTCTATTGCTGTTGTTTCAGAAAACAGAATTTGTTTAAATGGTCCGTGCTGATGACAGCATGAAAGAAACTGGCCAAGAGGAGTTGCTTATCCCAATAATGTGAAGAAGTTGAACTAAGATGAATAGATTATCAAGGGTTCAGGGTCTTCTGCAATCATTTTAATGGCCTATGTTAATTCAGCTCCATTTCTAGGATAATTTTTTACATTCACGTCATGAATTTAAAAAAAAGACAACAAACCAATTGGGTTTTTTTTCAATTGTTTAATTTTAATGCCATGTCTCATTTAAGACTAATGGGCGACATGTGACACAGTGGTTAGCACTGCTGCCTCACAGCGCCAGGGACCCGGTCCATTCTGACCTTGGGTGACTGTGCGGAGTCTGTACATTCTTCCTATGTCTGCGTGGGTTTCCTCCGTTTGTTCCGGTTTCCTCCCACAGCCCAAAGATGTGCAGGTTAGGTGGATTGGCCATGGTAAATTGCCCCTTTGTGTCCAGTGATGAGCGGGTTAGGTTACGGGGATAGGGCGGAGTGGGCTGGGGAGTGGACCTGGGTTGGGGTGCTCTTTCGGAGGGTCGGTACAGACTCAATGGGCCGAATGGCCTCCTTCTGTACTGTAGGGATTCTATGATTCTATAATAATGCTTCAAAACATTGTACTAAATTAACAAAAAACTGTGGTTAACATTTGATACTCAAGATATTGCTGCTGTATATTAATTGAGAGCGCAAGTGTATTCCTAATTAGTCATGATTTGGGATTAGATGAGCCAGTGAGGCATTAAAAATTCAAACATATTTTGGAAATGCTCTAATTGGGTTCTACTTAATGCAATACCGCTCATGCTAGAATTATTTTTAGATTTAGTTCAGCTGGTAACTGTTCATGTAAATAGTTTCTACTCTTGTTTTTCCAATTAATTTTTGTGTTGGAAAGTGTCTCAGTAGGAATCCTGTCCTTTACTGGGCAGCATGCAATGCATTTGTTTGTATCCAACTTGCCAGTGGAGCGGCCTTATCTTGACATGTTCTTGGTTCTCAAGTGATAGGAGCACGTGCATTTTAAACACTTGCAGAGAGGTTCAAGTGTGGAGATAAAATTGTGGAACGTTGTACAGCATTTCCTATGCACCTTCCTTCAGGCACCTTAAGATTGGTGTCAGATGTGCCGGCCTCATTCAGATGGACTTCTGTTGATACCTCCCAGACAAAGACCAAGCAGTTTAGTTATTAGTTCAGAAACCGTGGGGGGGAAAAAAACTGTTGTTCAAAACAATTAAAGAGAATTAGAATCCATCTTTCACAGTACTTTGTGGAAATAACCCTTGGACACTGGCGATTATCTCAAACCAGGCCATTAAAATGTGGCGTCAAATTTAAATTATATGGAATGTGTCTGAAATACGCTTTTAGGAAAGCTTTAAAATAGGGATCCTGTTATCCGGATGAGTCAGTTCGTTTTTCAATTTAGCAGCTGAGCCTAAAAGGCAGAAGGCTTACTTTGAATCTTTGATTTTACAGAGGGCTGGTGGCTTTGCTCTGGGTCACAGACGTAACCGCATGAATGGCAGGAACCAGCTCCCAGAATCCGCATTTAAAGCGCACCTTAAAAGGATCTTAAGCTGCCTCAACCAGCAATGGAGATGTTGCAATTAGTCAAAGGGCCCCTGGGTTAAAGAGAGGCCAGCCTTACTGCACTTCATGCCAATCTAGTAATCCCTCGCAGAAATACAACCTCCTAGGCTGGAGCGAGATGGGACTTGCGTTCATAAAAGTGCCTTTCACAACATCAGGATGTCCCAGAGCACTTCACAACCAATGAAATACTTTTTAAAAAGCTGTGACAAAAATGAGAAAGATCGTAAGCATCTTCGATTGCTGCCAAATCAAATTGAGGATCACCTCTTGCACCATCACACAGAAATAACTGATTTGTGTCCTCCAAAAACAGCTGACTTCACTGAGAATAAAAATACTCTGGAAATTGGATAAATGCAAACATTTGACTCCATTCTTCCACCGAGTATGGCTGACCAGCAATAATGTGACTTCTGGGTGTTGTGCAGCTTGGAACTTGGCTGTTTTACAAAGAAATTGTATCTCATGGGGTTGTCATTTAGCTGATCCTTGACTCCATGCTGTCATCTGTGCCTGCGCATCCACTATTTAAATTTTTGTTTAAAGTTCCTAATGACACATTTTCCAATACCTGCATCTAACCTTCAGAAAATGTCAAGCTATTTACAGCCTTACATCAGACTGATTTTGAACCTGGCGCAGTGACAATGGCTGGGGGCTCGCTCACAGTTTGAAGTTAAGATGAAGAATAAATGATCGTACATTTATTTTGCATCTCTCCTTTGCATTGCCAAGGTTCTGGGTGGCTGAAATACATTCGAGTAACAAGGATAGATGAGTGTTTACTATTTTCAGATGGCTATATTTTACTATAGATATAATTGACACACTACCCATAATGGGGCGGCATGGTAGCACTGGTTAGTACTGTTCGATTCCCGGTTTGGGTCACTGTCTGTGCGGAGTCTGCACGTTCTCCCCGTGTCTGCATGGGTTTGCTCCGGGTGCTTACGTTTCCTCCCATGAGTCTCAAAAGACGTGGTGTTAGTTAATTTGGACATTCTGACGTCTCCCCCTGTGTACCCAAACAGGTGCCGGAATGTGGCGACTAGGGGCTTTTCACAGTAACTTCATTGCAGTGTTAATGTGAGCCTACTTGTGACAATAAAGATTATTATATTATAGATTTCCGCACCCGCAGTAATTTGCTTTTATGTTAAATGAAGTGCTTTGCAGAGAATTGGGGGATTTCACCTACTTGTGACGATAAAGATTATTATTATTATACCACTATACAATCCATAAGGCACAACATAAAAACATAAGAAATCGATGGTAGCTATGTTGTGGAGATGCCGGCGTTGGATTACGGTGAGCACAGTAAGAAGTCTTACAATACCAGGTTAAAGTCCAACAGGTTTGTTTCGAATCACTAGCTTTCGGAGCACTGCTCCTTCCTCAGGTGAATTAAGAAGGAGCAGTGCTCCAAAAGCTAGTGATTCGAAACAAATCTGTTGGACTTTATCCCCGTGTTGTGAGACATCTTACTGCAATAAGAAATAGAAGCAGCACGAGATCATACGGCCAGTTATGCCTGTTCTGGAAACCCCCCCCCCCCCCCCCCCCCCCACCATGTTCTAGATTCCCCAGCCAGGGCAAGCAACCTGACAGTGACAACGCTGTCAAGTTCCTTCAGAATCTTATAGTGTGTCAATGAGCATGGGCTGCTGCACCTGGTGGCCGGTTGAAGGCTGGTGTTAGGATTTGAATGGATAGTTTGCGTCTTAACTCACTTCTCTCCCAGGTGGAAGGGGAAAGGAATGGATTTTATTCAACTGCAAGGAAGGAAAGTAGGTTAGGGACATCTGAAATAGAAAAGCATTGTGAAAAGTGTGCTTTATTAAAGAATCAAATTGTTGAAACATACATAAAACAATGATAAAAGCAAAGTTGTGCAGATGCTGGAAATCTGAAATAGAAACAGGGAATGCTGGGAAAACCCAGCAGTCCGGCAGCAACTGTCAAGAGAGAAGCAGAGTTTCGTTTCGAGTCTGTATGACTTCTTAAGAGCTGACGAGTGGTAGAAATGTGATGGGTTTTATGCTGTTGAAGGGAGGGGGTGGGACAAATGGAGGAAAATAGAAGATCAGGGATAGGTTGCAGATCGGGGAAATTATTTGACAGATGTCATGGACACGACAAAGGGAGTGTTAATTATAGTGTTAAAGACCAAGGCAGGTGTTAATAGTGGCGTAAAAAGGTCAGATAGCGGAATGTATAAACAGCAGAACAAGGATCAGCACCTTCTGAAAACATAATATGAGAAAAAATTACAGACCGGCCATGGGGGAGGAGGAAGGGGCTGGAAAAAAATCAAAATGGAGGACAGAGTTCATGGTTTGAACTTGTTGAACTCAATGTTTAGTCACGAAGGCTGTAACGGTCCCAATCGGAAGATGAGGTACTGTTTCTTTGGTTTGCATTAATGATATTAAACGCACGGTGGCAACCAATTTGTCCCTTTTTGTAACAGGGATTATTTTACCGAACAGTTTTATCCACTTTAAGGATTTGCTTGAATTTGTTTTACCAAATCAACGTCCGTTTGTCAATATTATAAAGTGACAGTAAGAGAAGCTCTACATATTTTCTCTCCTGTGCAAGTTGATTAATGTGGCCCCAGAAGTATTTAATGTTTTTTTTATGCAGCCAAATCAAACAGGAATGATGAGTAATTGCAGACCTCTGTTACAGATGGAGATTATTTCACATTTACAAGACATGAGCCAATAGGGGTGTGTGGACAGATCATCCCTGTGAGTATTATTCATCAACAGTAGGTGTTTATGTTCTTAGAAATACCACAGACTACAACAGAAGAGCGATTTTTAATCTTATTGTTTGATCACCTCTGACTGAAGGGATAACTTGCAGCTGGCAATCCTTAAATAAAGACCAGCATATTGAACAGAAGGTGCAGCACACATTTCAAACAGTAAAAGAGGCTTAACTTATTTCTTTGGCTACATTCATAGTTAATTTACCGCGTGTATTAGTGAGAGAAAAACAGCATTGGAACTTCTGAATGATGCATCATGTTATACTTAACATACAAAATTTTGTAAATGTTCACAACCGATAGGTAGATAAAACGTGTGCACTTTATAATGTAGATTGTGAAGTGTCCCCTGATATACAGTGAAGGGTTCTGTTTAAACAATAAAGCTCAATCCCTTGAGGCGGATTCTTTCAGTTAGATTTCAGTATACCGGTGATGATCTATAAAATAAATTATTATATTTAGAAAGTAAGGGCGGTGACATTTGGTTGGCAGATTTTAAACTGGTGTAGTTGCGAGTAAATTAAACAGCAGCCCTGTGCTTTACATAGATGACTTTCAGATGTCGATTGAACTTTTGAGTGGGAAATAATTGTTGTATAAAATTGTTATCTATTTTGGGGCAACACGGTGGCGCAGTGGGTTAGCCCTGCTGCCTCATGGCCCCGAGGTCCCAGGTTCGATTCCGGCTCTGGGTCACTGTCCGTGTGGAGTTTGCACATTCTCCCCATGTTTGCGTGGGTTTCGCCCCCACAACCCAAAGATGTGCAGCGTAGGTGGATTGGCCATGCTAAATTGCCCCTTAATTGGGAAAGATGAATTGGGCACTCTAAATAAATTGTTATCTATTTTGATGCGACTGTACTTATAGGGGAGTGACTGGCACACAGTGTGATTTATATTTTTGTTTCATTTCATTTCATTTTCATAATGTAAGTAAAATAACTGATGTCCAGACACGCAAGAATTGTATCTTGTGTAAACAAGCTGCATGCGTAGAAGGAAAAACGTGCTTTTATATACAGCCTTTCACCACCATCCGACATCTCAAGGGAGTTAACAGCCAAAGTTCTGAGAGTAGCTACTGTTGCGATGTAGGAAATGTGGCGGCAAATTTGCACACAGCGAACTCCCCAAACAGCAATGTGATAATGATCGGAGAACCGTTTTTTATGATGTTGATTGTGGATAAATTTTGGCTAGGACATTGGTAGCTCCCCTGCTCTTTTTGAAACAGTACAGTGGGATCTTTCACATCCACTTCAGAGGGCAGGCAGATCTCCTGCTGTTAACCACAAGGTGGCACCTCTGACAGTGCAGAACTCCTTCTGTACTGCACTGGATTTTTGTGCTCAAGTACTGGAGTGGGGTTTGATTGGGCCAAGAACACAGACACAGCAAAAAACAATTAGTAGATCTTATATCTTGATCAAAGATGTCAATGAAGAGCAACTTCAAGCAATGAGCCACCTAACACCTCAGGTCACTGAGTTCCTTATCTATGTCGTTATGCTGGGAAAAGATCTAAGCAATTGCAGTGCACTTGCACACAGGAAGTGAGGTCACATCAGCAAAAGGGGCACGCAATCCCCAGGAAACTCTTGTTCATCTCTTAGCAGTCGGTTCAAAGGCTGATAGTTGGGGGGGGGGGGCGCTAGGGTTAGGCTGCCATTCGGCTGCAGGGGGGGCTCAAAACGGGAAAGAAAATGCATATTAAATGTTTGTCCCGTACCAGCCTCCCCGAACAGGCGCCAGAATGTGGTGACTAGGGGCTTTTCACAGTAACTTCATTTGAAGCCTACTTGTGACTATAAGCGATTTTCATGTTTTCATGTTTCATGTTCACTAATCACGCCAACTGGGATGTCAAGGTTTAAATCAGTAAACATCGTTTTCTGTCAAAGCTTCTAATTATATCTACAATCTAAAAGCGTTCGCAGTGTGTCTGGATTTTACCGTTGATCAGGATTTCTAAAAGCATAAACCAAACTGAAGTAAAATACACCATAAAATCATTCAATCTAGCTTCCCCCTCCCTCTCTGAGAAATCATGGAAATTGTGAAAAAAAATAAAAATGAAATTTGGTGAGAAGGAAAATATCAAATCAGTATAAACCTTGAAAATATGATCCTGAAGGACGTACAACACAAGGGAGCTGTTGCTTCTTCAAAACTGATGATCTACCAACTACTCGTGTTGGCAGATCAACACTAAAGCCCACTTGTTTGTCCATTATTTTTTTTTATTTTTTTCACTTATTGTCACGAGTAGGCTTCAATGAAGTTACTGTGAAAAGCCCCTAGTCACCACATTCCGGCGCCTGTCCAGGGAGGCTGGTACGGGAATCGAACCGTGCTGCTGACCTGCTTGGTCTGCTTTAAAAGCCAGCGATTTAGCTCAGTGAGCTAAACCAGCCCCATTGAATCCCTTTGTTTAGGTAATTAACACAGATTGTTAATAGCTGTGACCTGAACACTGATTCCTGTCCATCCCTCTGGTAACAACCCGGCCACTTGACAATTACCCCTTTATTCCTACTCCCCATTTTCTGTCCTTCAGCCAATTCTCCATCCATGCTAACCCCTAATGGCTTGAGTTCTCACCTTGTGTCTCAGGATTGCAACAGGTCACTCATGGAAGTACTAAAATAAATAGGTGAACGTCTGTTTTAAACTAGAGACAGAGGAACCGTCCTAAGATCCTGACAGATGTTGGTCATCAGTAGTGATCTACAGGCTTAAATATGGAAAGTTAGTTCAATGTGAATGCATCAATAGTGCGAGTAAATTCCTCCACAGAAACGTGCAAACAGCTTGTGAGCAGTTGGCTTTTTAATGAGTTCTGAAATTGTGTCACCTGAACGTGATTCATTTCCTCGCCCCCCCTTTTTAATTATCTTTCTGTCCTTCATCTACCTGCAGTGGAACTTTCCTCTCCTCATGTTTGCCTGGAAGATAGTCCCGGCCTTGTGCTGTGGAAACACAGTCGTCATCAAACCAGCAGAGCAAACGCCCCTGACTGCCCTCTACATGGGAGAACTCATCAAAGAGGTGTGTTCCTTTTATCTCGATATTTTTTGACTTTCAACGATGACGTAAGTGATGAGGTCTCTCAAAATCCCTGTTCGTTTCCAGGCAGTTTTCGTTTTAACTTGTTTTATCTCATCCTACTTTCACAGGTTGGGTTTCCTCCGGGCGTGGTCAACATTGTGCCTGGGTATGGCGTGACGGCTGGGGCAGCAATAGCCTCTCACATGGACATCGACAAAATCGCATTCACTGGATCAAATGAGGTAATCGACCTCCCAGAATTACTGTCAAAATCAGGGTTGTGCTGGCTTATATGCAATTTAGTAATAATAATATTAATAATAAATCATCATAGTTTATGCTGAGTTGTTAAGTAGCATTAGGTAATAGTACGAAATATAAAGAATCTGAATTTATTTATTTTAAATAAATTTAGGGCATTATTCTCCGCAAATGCGGAGAGTCGTAAAGGCTGCCGTGAAACCGGCCGTGTTTCACGGCAGCCTTCACGCCCATTCCCGGGACCCGATTCTCCCCCCCCCATCGGGGCTAGGAGCGGGACCCCGGGAATCACGGCGTCGCGGCCTTAACGACCGTCGTTAAGGCCGCGCGCCAAGATGACGCGCGGCCGGCTCCAACCCGCGCATACGCGGGTGACGTCATCACGCCATTGACGGAACCCGAGCATGCACGGTTCCGCATTTCTCCACCGTCGCCCGACAAGATGTGGCGGCTTGATCTTGTCGGGCGGCAGAGGGGAAACAGTGCGTCCCTTTTGGACGCAGGCCCAACGATCGGTGGGCACCGATTGCGGGCCTGTCCCCTCCCGAGCACAACGGTGGTGCTCCCGCCCCAAACGGGCCTCTGGATGCCCCAAACAGCGTAAAAAACGGCGAGCGGCGATTCGTGACGTGGGTCGGGCGTGGGGGGGGGGGGGGGGGGGGGGGGGGGAGAATAGCGGGAGGGCGTGAAAAATGTCGGGAGGCCCTCCTGCTATCCTCCAAACCAGCGTGGGCAGCGGAGAATCGCGCCCTTAGATGCAAAATTCTTTTTTTCCAATTAAGGGGCAATTTAGCGTGGCCAATTCACTTACCCGGCACAACTTTGGGTTGTGGGGGTGAGACCCACGCAGACACGGGGAGAATGTGTAAACTCCACACGGACCCGGTGCCCTGCGCCATGAGGCAGCAGTGCTAACTACTGCATCGCCGTGCTTTCCCAAAAAAGAACCTGCATTTGTGCAGTTCTGTCACATCCTCAGGGTTTTCAAATTACCTCATAGCCAATGAATTGAAGTATGTAAATATGGCAGCCAATTTGCATCTCAAACACATGCAATGAGATGGAGGACCAGCTCTGCTCTCTTTGTGATAGTGGTTGCTTCAGGGGTGAATGTTGGCACCTGAAAACCCACTGTCCTTCTACAAATACTGCTGAGGCATACTTTACATTGGGCAGACAGAGTTTAGGTTTAACATCTCATCTGGCAGCACGGTGGTGCAGTGGTTGGCACTGCTGCCTCACGGTGCCAAGGTCCCAGGTTCGATCCCGGCCCTGTGTCACTGTCTGGGTGGAGTTTGTACATTTTCCCCGTGTTTACGTGGGTTTCACCCCCACAACCCAAAAAGATGTGCTGGGTAGGTGCTTTGGCCCCACTAAATTGCCCCTTTACGGTAAAAAAATGAATTGGGTACTCTAAATGTATTTTTAAAAAATATCTCATCTGAGAGGCAGCTCATCTGTCAATGCGGCATTTCCTCTGTCAGGCACTGCATGAATCAAAATAATAATAATCTTTATTATTGTCACAAGTCGGCTCACATTATCACTGCAATGAAGTTACTGTGAAAAGCCCCAGGTTACCACATTTTCACGCCTGTTCGGGTACATGGAGGGAGAATTCAGAATGTCCAATTTACCTAACAGCACGTCTTTCGGGATTTGTGGGAGGAAACCGGAGCACCCGGAGGAAACCCACACAGACACGGGGAGAATGTGCAAACTGCGTACAGACAGTGACCCAAGCCGGGAATCGAACCTGGGACCCTGGCACTGTGAAGCAACAATGCTGACCATTGTGCTGGGTACTGTCACAGGAGCTTAAACTTGTGTCCTTCCTGACTTTGGAAATGAGTATGCCCTGGACTGGCCCAACATGATTCTGAACACAAAGAAAAATAAATAATTTTCTACATTATCGGGGTGATCGATTCTCCTCGGGATGCTCATGGCTCTTACTTCCAGGAGACCTCTGGATCACCCCGGAGGGTTGGCAACACAAGTGCCAATTGATGTTGGACATTGTGCAGTGAATGAACCCAAGTACATCATATGGAAAAGCCTTGAGCGCTGTCAAACCTTTTGTCCCACTCACTTGCCAAATAAAGGGAGGATCCCAGATCACTGGTGCCAGTTCCACACTCCTACTGTTGCGCAGAATGCTCACAATAGCACAGCTGCAGAAAGGGTAATGGACTGCAGGCCTTTTGAAAGTGTTCCTGCCACATCAGGAGTTCCGAGTCAGCACAGCTTCTCTGGGACCATCACAGATAGATCTGCACATGTTACAAATGCCAACAAACCTTCTGTTATTTCTTATGGGAGGATTACACTTATGTTGCGTCAATCGCAAGCGACATTAGGGGTTATATTGATTTTCTGGCTACTAGTTACCAAAGACCTGTCATTTATTTATTTTAAGCTAAAATGAACGATGCCGTTTTTAAAATCATTAATAATAAATTTATGGCAGGATTGGATCAGAACTTAGGTTTCTAGAAATGATGGTCTGAATGTTATCGCCGGACCCCAACCTTAGAGTGAACAGTGGTCCCGAGCCTTCACTTTTTAAATTTAAAAAATAAATAAATTTAGATTACCCAATTCATTTTTTCCAATTAAGGGGCAATTTAGCATGGCCAATCCACCTACCCTGCACATCTTTGGGTTGTGGGGGCGAAACCCACGCAAACACTGGGAGAATGTGCAAACTCCACACGGACAGTGACCAAGAGCCGGGATCGAACCTGGGACCTCGGCGCCGTGAGGCATCAGTGCTACTCACTGCGCCACCGTGCTGCCCCCCGAGCCTTCACTTAACATCACTGGCTCAGATCTGCTACCACAGGCAACCTCCTAATTTGCCACCTGTGGGCCTCAGCATCCAATCACGGATGGCTCCTAATGCTGCTGGTCCAATCAGAGGGCAGCTCTGAAACCTCGACAGTGCCATTGGGAGAGGTGGGCGCTACTGAGGCAGGCAGGAGGCCTTGGGAGCTGGGGTCAGGTAGTTTTCAAAGAAATGCAAAAATATTCAGTGTCCCGAGAGCAGAAACTCCGGCGGGGGGATAGTTGGGGCTGTGGCAGTTGCCTTCCTGCCCACTCTTGGGGCCACCAAGCCCCTCTCTGTGCAGGGTGGTCACATCTATTTAGCTCCCCACATGGCACGGAGCACTCCACAATGAGCAAAGTGTGACGGCCCTGTAAATTGTCCTCTAATTAGGTCTTTCTTATGCCAATGAGCAGCCCACTTCCATAGAGCAGACTGTTGATCCACATCTGGTCCCACCATTTGTAAGATGCCCGAGCGGAAGGGTCAGGTCGGTGGGGGGAGGGGGGGGGGCACTCTACAATTTTACCCTCACCCGCCTGCCAGCCTGCCTACCAGGGGCCAATAAAATCCTGGTAAATGTGTCATTGACTGTACCTCTTCCATCAATGCTAATCGTAATGCAGCTATATTCATCCTTTAGGGAGCTGGTTAACCAGTATTAACAGCTAACAGAATTTTAATGCAACAAGAGGGATTCAAGACCTTCCTCACCATTCTATGCTTAAACAGATCAGTGGACACTATGAGGAGACGCCCTCCAGCAGCAGCATGAAGCAGCACAAGTGGCAATTCTGTAACTCCTGAGAGCATTAGAGTGACTAGAATTGATAGAGATGCATTGAGATTAGTGACAGGCAGGCTCTCTGTACCATATCTAGTTCAACAGATAACTATGCAGAGCTCACCCTCCACCAGTGCTTCTAGCTCAGTTATTGATAATCAGGCTGGCAGACAACCAGCACAGAGAGGGTTACCACACACACAAGTGGGAACATATACACCGACTCGACTGCACAATGCAGCAGAATTTCAATATGTCTCCCAATCTGCTCTTCAATCATTGGGCTGGATTCTCCGGTGCCCCAGTGCATGTTTCTCAGCGGCGCTCCATTCGCTAGTGGCACGATTCTCTGTTCCCGCCGCTTGTCGATGGGATTTCCCATTGTAGCACCCCATGCCGCCGGGAAACCAATGGGTGGGGGTGCACTGCCGGCGGGTACAAGGAACCCCGGCAGCGGAGAATTCCGGCCTGTATCCCAGAAAAGCAAACATCATTTTCAAAACTGGCCAATTCTGTGACTGTCTGGGAGGTTGATGTATGGCAATTCTCAATGGCAGTGCATTGCAGCTGGTTGATTGTCATCGTGGGTCTTCTCCGAGCAAGAATCACATCTGATGCACATCTCTGCAGAGTCTGAGCTTCCTCATCCACGGTGCCCGGGGAACACACTCTGTAGCAGTAGATCTGATAAGCAGGTGGATCCGCAGCACCTTTCGCATTTCCAGCATTCCTTATTCTGACTCTCACCAGCGAAATAGGTGTGAATAAACACAGCATCGATACTCTCAGACAGAAACTGCTTTGTATTTTTGGAATAATGCTCCAACTTGCATTACTTCATTGAAATTACTAATGCCAGGTCTGACCTAGAATAAAATGCTGACTTTTCAACTTGAATGTACAGCTGTGGAATACTGAATGAGTTCATACTTAAATGATCTTCAACAAGGCCTCAACAAGCAAGGTAGAGACATTTTGGGAGGGATTCTCTCAGCCCAGGGCAAGGACCGGCAAGAATCGCGCCACGCCAGCCCGACGCCGGGACGCGGTTCTCCGCAGAACGGAGAATTGCCGCCATAGGTGCCGGCGTGGTTGGCACGGCGCTGGTCGGGGCCATTCTACCCGGCCCCCCCACCCCACTGAGTCCCGCCGGCACCGTTCACACCTGCTCTCAGCAGGCGGGACCTCGGCGTTGAAGGGTCCGGGAGAGGCCTGTGGGGGGGGGGGAACGGGAAGGGGAAGGGGGGAGGGGGGGGGGGAGGGAGGCCTGTGGGGGGGAGGGGGGGGAAGGGAAGGGGGGTCCTACCCCCGGGAAGGCCTCCGATGTGGCCAGGCCCGCAATCGAGACCCACCGATTGGTGGGCCAGCCTCTCTGGCTGGGGGCCACCTATCGTCCGCGCCAGCCCCTGTAGCCTGTCAGGGCCGGCGCGTTGAAGGGAGCCACTGCGCTTGCGCGGACTCCGCGGCGCCCAGTTCACGCCAGGATCAGCAGCTGGAGGGGTGTGGGTCGCTCCAGTGCCGTGCTGGCCCCCTGTACGGGCCAGAATTGCTCATCCTGAGGCCGTGTTGACGCCGCCGAGAAACGTGCCGGCGTTTCCGACGGCGTCAACACTTAGCCTCAGGATCATAGAATCCCGCACTTTGTTCCCACTCTCCTCGCGTTCACTAATCAATTTTTGGACACAGAATAGACATAGTGCAAAAGGGGGGGGGGTCCATGTCTGGGGAGATGGGACTTGAGATTGGGGGTCAGCCTGCATTGCGGAACAAAGAGCCAGAGGTTGTGGTGAGGGCATTTTAATGTTCCTCATACAAGTGGTACGATGCTGCTGTGGGCGCGATTCTCTGGCATCATTTCACTCCAGCGACAGTACAGCACGGCCGGTGAATAGCGGGAGAGGCCAAAAAGGAGAACCGCGCCAGGCACCAAACTGTTTGTGATGCAACTATGGGTGAAATCGGGATCCCGCGGTAAAGTGGCAGGAAATCAATTATCACCACTTAAGCTCTATTTCCATACAATTAACGGGAGCCACCCCATATCCAAAGGCCTCCTGCGATCCAGTGGCCTCCCCAACAAGTGGTCACCCTGGCGCTGATTAGTACTCTTTTTGCAAAAGGTGAACCTGGCGGATGGGCTGCTGTGGGGCGGGAGAGGGGTGTGGGGGGGGGGGGGGGGGGGGGGGGGGTCCATGTCTGGGGAGATGGCATTTGAGATTGGGGGTCAGCCTGCATCGCGGAACAAAGAGCCAGAGGTTGTGGTGAGGGCATTTTAATGTTCCTCATACAAGTGGTACGATGCTGCTGCCCCACTATCCCCCCTCCCCCCTTTCCCCCAATGCACCCCCCCGTGCACACCCCATTACTTACCCCCCCAACAACCCCTCCCCCCTCTCCCCCAATGCACCCCCCCAGTGCACACCCCATTACTTACCCCCCCAACAATCCCTCCCCCCCTCTCCCCAGTGTCATCTCAGTGATCCTCGATATGCTTGGCCTTCCTTGCTCTACCGCTGCGTCTCGGTGTGTCCCCACGATGCACATCAGAGGTGGAGGCAGCCAGCTGCTTAACGTGTCCCTTGGCCTTCGATGTCCCTGGTGGGTGTCCTCTGCGGGCTCTGGGGCCAGTTGGCCCTGGCGTACATGGCGGCAGCACATGCAGAGCTGTGTCACCCTTCTGGGTGCTGACTGCGAGACACGGCCTCATCAGAGTGTTGGCACCATCGCCAGTCCATAGGATGGGTCCAGGTTGCCACCCTACTCCCCATCCTCCCACTCAATATCCATTGGGTCCTGGGCTTCATCTCGGGATGCAGGGTCAGTTGGATTGAGCCCTGGCTGCCCCTGCATCATCTGGCTCTGCCAGACCTGGCTGCTCTCCATGGTCTGCACCATCGGCATTGCTCCTCAGTGATTGGGCCATGCGTCTCGGCAATGCCCCGCTGCGACTGGGACAAGCTCCGCAGCACCTTGGTCATTCCCATCTGACAGCGGGAAATGTCCCCCACTGCCTCATTAAGGTCAGCCTGATACTGGGTTACGTCCCCCAGTGAGTCAGACAGTCTGCCAAGACCTTTAGCCATGGCCGTCACCAACTGAGCCACACCTTGAACACCACCACTAATGCTGCTGACATCATGCACCAGCCTCTCCACTGGTCGCCACCCTAGCAGTGTTGGCCTCAGTGCCACACATTGCCGGCGACACCTCCTGTACCTGTAGCCTCTGGTACTCGTCCAATCGGCTATGGACCTGCTGGAGTGTCACCCTCCGAATGTCCCGGCCGCACCTTATCATCTGCAGCAGCTTTGGATAAACCTGTTCCAGTCACCTGGTCACACTTCCCGAGCTGTCAGCCGCTGCCACTTCATCCCAAGTGGCAATAGCTGCCCTTTGGCTCACCCTCCGGGACCCTCGGAGGACCAGGAGATTCCTCCTGGCCTCCACTGCCTCTTGGAGCCTCCCCAGGTCCGCGTCTCCAAATCTTGGGGCTGGTCGTCTCGGCTCCATGGCTGCGAGCTGTGTGGGGATGGCTGTGCAGGTGCTGTTTTTTCCTCATTCTTCTTTAAAGATAAATTTAGAGTACCCAATTCTTTTGTCCAATTAAGGGGCAATTTAGCGTGGCCAATCCACCTACAGTGCACATCGCTGGGCTGTGGGGGTGAGACCCACACAGACATGGGGAGAATATGCAAACTCCACACGGACAGTGACCCAGAGCCGGGATCAAACCCGGGTCTGCGGCGCCATGAGGCAGCAGTGCTAACCACTGTGCCACCGTGCCGGCCACTGGCGAGCCTTCATTGGCAGTGTGAAGTCCGTAGGGCCTCGTTAAGTAGACCAATTAACATTGTGTTGCATTGCCGGACTCGCCAGGCTGAGGTCTGGGAAGCACGTGGCAGTTCCCGCAGCTACCATACTTAGAAATCTTTCCGGAGAATCGCGCCCATTGTGTGCACGGTTTTCAAGAGTAACGCACCTCGTCATGCTCAGCCCAGCAAATCCCTCCTCTCCAGATAATTATCCAATTCTCTTTTGAAAGTCACAATTGTATCCTCCTCCCCCACACTCCAAAGCAGTGCCTTCCAGATCCTAACCATTTACTGAGAAAAACGCTATTTCAATCATGTCACCATTGCTTCTTTTGCCAATTGGGATCTCCTGATTCTCCATCTGTAGACACTTAAAGAGACACTGAACATGGAGGAATAGCACCAACATCACTTTTTTACCCAGGTCAACGTGTAGCAAACACAAGGAAAATTGCTTTGGTTGTTCCGGAATGGCACGCATCATGGCAGCTCAGGGACTGTCAGCGTCTGCAATGGGATGTTTAAAGGAATCTTGTGGTGACCCTCCCAATTCCAAGGTTCAAACACAGTGCAGGCAAAAAGTTGTACAAAGCGAATGTTGAGCCCTGAACCTCAATAATTGGCCAGATGAAAAGAAGGGTCAGTTTAAAAGACACCAAAAATGGAAATTCAGACGTAAAATCCTGGGGCATATTTTCTCCTTCAACATGCATGAAGAGCGCTCTGTGCAAAGATCCACATCGAAGAAAGACAGAGTTGCATTTATTTCCGTGAACCCGGACCTCTCAAAGTGCTTTACAGCCAACGCAGTAATAGTTGAAGTGTGGTCACTGTTGTAATGTAGAAAACACGACAACCAATTTGTGGAAAGCAAGATCCCACACACAGCAATGTGATAATGACCTGTTTTAAGACCAAAAGACATAGGAGCAAAATTAGGCCATTCGGCCTATCGAATATGTTCCCCATACGATCATGGATGATATGTTTCTCAACCCCATTCTCCTGCCTTCTCCCCATAACCCTTGATCCACTTATTAATCAACAACCTATCTATCTCTGTCTTAAAGACACCCAGTGCAAGATTCTCCGGCCCAGCCCGCCCGGCGACCTGAGAATCCCGCCTGAGGTCAATGGACTTTTCCATGGTCCGCGTCCCGCCTGTGGCGATCTTGTGATGGGCGGGTGGAAGAATCCAGCAGTGATCTGGCCTCCATAGCCTTCTGCAGCAAAGAGTTCCAGAGATTCACCACCCTCTGGCTAACGAGATTACTCCTCATCTCAGTTTTAAAGCATCGTCCCTCCAGTCTGAGGCTGTGCCCTTGGGTTCCAGTTTTTTGTGATGTTAATTTGGGAACAAACATTGGGCAGAGCACGAGGTATATCTATCCTGCTTTTCTTCAAAACACTACATGGGCATCATTTTCCAGTTCGCCATTGACGGGTTTGCATATAGCATGTCACATAAAATTCATCAGGTGGCCTTCCCACCGAACCTCTACCTGTACAAAGCAGGGGACTGGAGTTGCCGATGAGGCATGGAACAACCCATTTGTCCTCACCCCAATTACTGGCTCTCTTTCTATTGAGCCTCAATTTTGAGTCTGCCGGAAGGAGTTCAGGGGCTGGGGGAAGCCTGGCTGGTCACTCAGCTTGGGTCTCTGGCTCCCACAAGGTCTGCCCTCCAAGGTTACTCACTCCCCTTCTGGCCTCTCCATCAAGTCTCCTCCCCACCATCCCCAGGCCTCATCTTCGCTCCCTGTTGTGAGAACCCTCGTACTTACCTGGTTCAGTACCCGGTGACTTTGAATCTGGGGCTGCTTGTGCTCCCAGTCCTGGCTATTGCTGTCACTGGGGCGGCTGGGACTGCAGAGCTGCTGGTCAATCAGATTGGATCTTTGGATGGTTAAATGACTGTGGGGTAGCCATGATCAGCAAGGATGTGTTCCCCGCTGACTGTTCAGGTAGCCAGATGGGAAACACCACCTCCTGATCTTTTAAACCCACGTGAGCAAACAGATGGGATCTTGTTTTAATGACCCAACCAGTGGGCAGGACATCCAACAACGCAACTGTCGAGAGTAATGCACTGGAATTCAGCCTTGATTTCTGTGCTCAAACCCTGGAGTGCGACTTGAACATATATGGGCAGCACGGTAGCACACGTGGCTAGCACTGTGTCTTGACAGCGCCAGGGTCCCAGGTTCGATTCCCCGTTGGGTCACTGTCTGTGCGGAGTCTGCACGTTCTCCCCGTGTGTGCGTGGGTTTCCTCCGGGTGCTCCGGTTTCCTCCCACAGTCCAAAGACGTGCCGGTTAGGTGGATTGGACATACTAAATTGCCCTTAGTGACCAAAAAAGACTAGGAGGGGTTATTGGGTTATGGGGATAGGGTGGAAGTGAGGGCTTAAGTGGAGACTCGATGGGCCGAATGGCCTCCTACACTGTATGTTCTATGGTAAGAAATCTTACAACACCAGGTTAAAGTCCAACTGGTTTGTTTCAAATCACTAGCTTTCGGAGCACTGCTCCTTCCTCAGGTGAATGAAGAGGAAGGAGCTGCGCTCTGAAAGCTGGTGTTTGAAACAAACCTGTTGGACTTTAACCTGGTGTTGTAAGACTTCTTACTGTGCTCACCCCAGTCCAACGCCGGCATCTCCACATCATCTATGAACTCGGAACCTTGACATTCGGAGGCTAGAATGTAGCCAACTGCCAGAACTTCAGATGGGAAGCTGCTCCCCCCCCCCCCCCCCCCCCCCCCCCACATCTTTACTGCCTGTTTATTTTAATAGAGGATAAATCATGGGGACGGAGTCACATGCCCCTTTCTGCTCCCAATGTAGAGGTTTGTACATTCAGAACTGTGAAGATAAAACTTCCCCACACAGAGCAACGGGTTTAGTTTTGCCACCGATGTTAAAAGCTCGGAAATATTTTTTGGCAGGAGTCTAATAACTTTACAGCCACAGTGGCTCTGTGTTGAATTTGTTTGAAAAATCTGCTCTGGCACTTTGGGATGGTGCTGGTTCGCACATTTGAAGAATAAAATGTGACCATTTGCATTATCACAAACGACTTCCCTTTAATATAATGCACATTTGCAGATTCTTTACCAAGATGA
The DNA here is from genome assembly GCF_902713615.1 of Scyliorhinus canicula. Taxonomy (NCBI): domain Eukaryota; kingdom Metazoa; phylum Chordata; class Chondrichthyes; order Carcharhiniformes; family Scyliorhinidae; genus Scyliorhinus; species Scyliorhinus canicula. The sequence continues at coordinate 29,325,639 of NC_052157.1, forward strand.
AAATTGGCAGCAAACAGTAGTAGAGTGAGGGGGTTGAAACACTAGTCATCACTGTCATAGAGGTAAGCACTCAGGAGGCTTTTGTGGGTGTGGAGGCAGGGAGGAATCTTCTGGAGAGACCTCCAGAGCCTGGGATGCAAATGCCCGAAGGCTCTCCAGCAGATGATAGATTGGGAGGGGTACGTGATGCAAAGAACATCAGACTCATAACAACTGGGAGTATGTTGCCAAGTAGATTAAAGAGCACAACGCAGGGACAGAACAGCGTGACATCTCTAGGGAGATGTGTAAGTTGAAGGAGGATTTTGAATTCAATTCCATGGTGGAGGGTTAATAATAATAACAATCTTTACTGTCACAAGTAGGCTTACATTAACACTGCAATGAAGTTACTGTGAAAATCCCCTAGTCGCCACACTCCTACGCCTGTTTGGGTACACAAAGGGAGAATTCAGAATGTTCAATTCTCCTTAACAAGCATGTCTTTCGGGACTTGCGGGAGGAAACCAGAGCACCCGCCCGGAGGAAACCCACGCAGACACGGGGAGAACGTGCAGACTCCGCACAGACAGTGACCCAAGCCGGGAATCGAACCCGGGTCCCTGGCGCTGTGAAGTAACAGTGCTAACCACTGTGCTATCGTGCAAATGGATGTTGGGAAAGGCAAGGGTGTGAGATGGAATTGGGAGTTAATGTCGAGTAAGATTCAGGCCACAGATCTTTGGGCAAGTTGGAGTTATGCAGAGTGAAACAGCTCGCACAAAGTCTGCATCTGTCAGAGGAATCTAATAACCTTTGTCATAAAATTTAATCCAAGCTATTCTGGGTGCCTGAGGTGATGGGGCACTGGATCAGAAAGTCTGCCTCAATCACCTTCCGTGGACACAATGCAATGAGGTATTGATTTATTACTTGGGAGTACAAGCAGCATGTCCACAAAACAACAGGTTGCACTGTTAAAAGGCAAAATCACTTCATAAGCAATGAGTCTGACAGCTTTCTTTTTTTTAAATAACTGTCAGTGTTTTAATAGCGAGATTCAAACTGTTTCACGACGAGTATTTCAAAGTTGTAAATGCACTGGAGGTGGCCTCTCCAGCCAAGAAGAGTTTCGTTGAAATTCTAGAAAGTTCTGTTTTCATTCAGGGCATGTTCTAAGTTATATTGTGTGGTTCGTATAAATTGTAGTTTTTTTTCCCCCCTCTTCATTATCTGTACATTTTAAAGGTCTCCTGATTCTAAAAAGGAGAATTATAATTATTGAAAATCTAAAGCTCCTTCTCATGCAGCCAAACAAAAACCAGATGCTTACTGGGACGTCCAGCCATTAGAAACTGTGTCCTTTTTTAGGTTTTGATTTCCTGTTATGATCCAAGTATCTGAAAGCAGCTGTGTCTCACAGAGGTTAGCATTTGGTTTGATAGGAATACCACGGAACAGGACATCTATTTTCCAATTAAAAAGTGGTCCAGCATAATAAAAGGTCTGCCTGCTCACAGCAATGATCTGCTCCTTCATGAAAAGCTGCAGTGCTGTCCTCCAGAGAGTCTGCCTTGCGAGGCCTTCCTTTGCATCTTTTAGCAATTAATTTCTTACGACGATTGAGCTTCCAGTAACTAAGGTTCCTTTTGCTGGAATTTTCTTCCTGTGATTACTGGAACAATTGTGTTCACTTTTTTTTATTAACAGACTCGGCACATATTTTCACTCATTAGTTTAGTTTCATTGGGGTGGGTGGTGGGTGAGTGCGGATTATCGGTTAAAGTTCTGAAAGATACAGCCAAACGCTGTGACGTGGGGATTAGTAAATGTATAAGCTAGATGGGCTGAATGGCCTTAATTCATCTGTACCTATCCTTGTGGTATTTATGAAGTAAATCTGGCAGATACTGAAATGAACATTGTGGAATAAAAACTGCTGGAGTAAAATGATTTACAAAATCAAGTTAGGTGCCTTTGACGCTGTGGTCTTAGGTGTCAAAATTACTCTTGCAGTTCTTTTTATCTCTGTTGCTAAACGACCTCTTACCATTGGTTATTCCATCCCTCATCCTTCCTAACGTTTGGTCCCACTGACCTCAAATGGAACTCCCAGGTTCTCTCTGTTGGTAAGGCTGCCGCAGGCAATTTTATTTTCATTAATCCCAGATCTTTCTTTCCCTTTCAACAATTTTTATCTCTCAATAAAGGCAAAGCCGATCCGAGAGGAAGCCAATAATATCTCGGGGAATCACGGGATGTGGGGAGTGGGCGGGCTTGTGGAGTTGAAGCCAAAGGTCAGGATGGTGGAGCAGTCTTGCCAGGACAAACAGTCTACATTTATTCCCATTTCTCCTGTTCCTAATTCCATCCATAATTTAATATCTTCAGGAGACCCAAGAAGGTGATACAAACACAGGTTTATTCTTAAATCAAAAGTAAAGGCCGCAGTGCAGCGTATAGCCCATAGCTCTTGGCCGGGACTAGCGATCCCAATCTTGGCCGGCTTTTAAGCGTTAGTTTTACAAGCCACAGCTGTGAGGCCTCCACCCCTCAGCGGGGGAGCTCATATTCCACGGGCCCCACAGGGAGATCAATTGGGTTGGCCCCAGGGGTATCATGAGGGCTATTACAAGCATATTTCATAGAACTCTTACTTCCAACATCTCTCTTGTACTCCTGAACCAACGCAATCTCTCTGCTGGGAGCAAACTTCCTTCCCTATGCCCTCTGTTGCATCTTGATTTGCAATGGATGAAATCCATATAATTCATATTATTGGGGTCAATGTTCCTTTGAGCTTTCCTCTCTTGTTCTCTCCAAATACCAGCTCCACTGCCCTACATGCTCTCCAAATCCTCAACTGTGTTAAAAATCGAGGCTCATAACAGTTTCCTACTCTTTTCCGCAGGATTGTAGAACTCCTCATCTGCCTCATTCTCTCCTTCATCCTCCAACCTCCAAGGCTTTGAACCAACTGGAATTGGAAATCATCCGTTTCCAGTTTACCTTATGTTTTGTCTCAACTTTCCAATAAACGGGTGCCTTGCATTATGGGTCTTTGGCTTTCGCTCTGGCTTGTCAATAAATGTGAAATTTGTTTTTTAAACTGAACAACGAAGTGGATTCCTTTACTCTTAAATTTCCCTTTGCTTTATGAGGCAACAATCCCAATTTTCTCCCAAATTGAAGTATTTTATTCAACAAATGTGATGATTCAGTTTTACCACATAAATGCAGCGACTAATTGATTCATTTTTATTTTGAAAAACAAAGTAATTTCAATGACAATATCAGTCTTTAGGAGGGGGAGAACCATGGTGAGCATTACTGCATCAGGATTTTGTCTTGACCTTTCCAACACATTCCTGGCTGGTCTCTCCAATTCTATCCTCGTTGTCCAAAGCTCTGTTGCCCATGTCCTGACTTGCATCAACTCCCATTGCACCATCTCCACTGACCTACATTGGTTCTTGGTAAAGGAAACACCCCGATTTTTAAATTCTCATCCCCGCTTTCACAAGCCCATCTACAGCCTTGTCCCCCTCCCTAAATCTGTCACCTTCTCTGGCTGCACAGGTCTCTGAAATATCTGCATCCCCCTAATTCTGGTCTTTTGAGTGTCGACAACTTCAATTGCTCCATCCTTAATGACCGTGTTTCCAGCTGCCAGAACATTAGGCTTTGGAATTTGCTCCTTAAAATTCTCAATTTCCCTACTTTTTTCCCCCCTCTTTTTAGACACTGCTTCAAGCCTTTATCTTTGACCAAGTTTTTGTTCACCTGCCCAAGTATTTCCTCATGTAGTCACATTTTGTTATGTAGTGCTCCTGTGAAGTGTGATGTTTTATCATGTTAAAAAGTGCTGTCTAAATACAGCACATATGCACATACCCAAAATGGTCAGGTGATTAGTGCACATCAAGGCAACAGCCAATGTTTTGCCGCATAAAATGATTGATAAAGGGGGCTCCTCATGTAATCACTGTGGTTTGTACCACCCACTACTCCCTAAGAATGGAATATCCGCAGATAGCTGAATCTACACCATGGTGTCACATTGCCAACATCAAGGATGAGAAATTTTAATTGTAAGGAATGAACTGAGAGTCCTTTTGGAGTTTGCACATTCTCCCCGTGTTTGCGTGGGTCTCACCCCCACACCCAAAGATGTGCAGGGTAGGTGGATTGGCCACGCTAAATTACCCTTAATTGGAAAAAAATTAGTTGGATACACTAAATTTATTTTTTAAAAAGGAATGAACTGAGATACTTGGACTTACTGCCACTGGAGCAGAGAAAGTCAGGAGGCGATTTAAAAATGATGAAGGGCTTTTATACAGCTAATAGGGGAAGTCTCTTTCCTGAGTCCGGGGTGGGGATTCAGTGACGCAGTGTTATCAATTCAAAATTGTGACTAAACGAGACGGGGTTAAAGAATGGTGCCTTACAGGGAGCAAATGTAAATGTCGCCACAGTCCCAAAGGACCATTGGCTGTTTTCCCCTTTGAGAACTAACCAGAGGGTCACCACACCTCAGGCGAGGGACAAGGTTGAGAAGACGGGGCCTTATGAATAACCTCATCCGGTACGGGAATTGAACCCACGATGTTGGTGCTGCTTTGCATCACGAACCAATCGTCCAGTCAAATGAGCTAATCGACCACAATTGGAACCTGGAATGCGTTTCTGTAGGGAATAGTTATTCTAAAAGATATTTTAATTAGTATTTTCAACCGTAGGGAATAGTTGAGACACAGGGCACTGCATCTTTTAAGGGATAACTGATATGGAGAGTGATCAGGACAGTGGGTTTGATGTGGATTACTCTGTCTAAAAGTGAGCCCAAGCACAGTGCGCCAAATGGCCTGCTTCTGTGCTGCAAATGGTTACAGTCCCCATGTTCTATCCTTGCCGCCTACAACAACTAACCAGCTGCATGGTTTCAAGTCGAGATGTAGGATTTACTCCCATTGACTTTACTAGATTTCAGATCATTAAATGTTTCAATGGAAAACGGCTGTGTCCGATGTCATGTTCCAACATACCTCGCCAGCTGCAATGCTTACATTTCATTGCAATAAAGTAAACTCTGCTTTTCATTTAAAACAAGAATTAACCTTACCCGCGAAGGAGAAATGGGCTGAGAGGGCAAAATATTGCCAATGGGCACTGGGATAAATGCTCCAAGAGCCTGATGAGTGGGAGGGAACCCTGCAGGGAACCAATGGGAAATTGACCTAGAATCTGATGGGGATTTTCATTGTGCCATCGACATACTGACTGAATCATGTGACACAAAGTTAGACGGGAAAGTGAATAGTGTAAAGGGAACAGGAAATTGCAAAGGGACACAGACAGATTCAGTAAATGGACAAAAGTATGGCACATAGTCCAAAGATGTGCAGGTTGGATGGATTGGCCATGATAAATTGCCCTTAGATTATCATAGAATTTTGGACACTATGATTAAACTAGGACAAAGGTTCGGCACAACATCGTGGGCTGAAGGGCCTGTTCTGTGCTGTATTTCTCTATGTTCTATGTTCTAATAGACCTCAGTGTGAGCACACGGAAGGCCATCCACTTTGGGCACAAGAAGGTTTGGTTGATTTTTTTTATTAAATGGCGAAAAGCTAGGAACTGTAAAGTAGCGAAGAGATTTGGGGGTCCAAGCACACAAAGAAAGTAGACGCGTACAATTTTTTTTCAAACTCAATGGGACAGCAATACACAGTGGAGGGAGCTTATACTTCAGTGTATACAGTCTTTGTCAGATCCTATCCTGGAGCATTGCATTCAGTTTTGGGCACCGTGTTTCCTGAAGGATACCCCCAGCTGATTCGTGAGAACCACACCACGGTGTGGAGAGCTAAATTATAGGGCAGGCTTCACAATGGCTCCTAACCTCTTGAGTAGAGGGGTGATCACATCGAGGTGCTAAAAACGGTTAGAAGATTTGTTGCAGTAGTTACAAAGGAATTATTTTCTCTTGTTGGTGGGGTGGGATAATCAAGATTATGAGGACGCAACCTTAAAATTACAGGTAGGGTATTCAGGAGTTAAATCAGGAAACATATATTTCCTTATAAAGGGTTGAGGAACTTTGGAACTCTCACCCCCAAAAGACTGAGCCTGCATTTTTCACATAGCAGATCTATTCCCGCTATCCGAAGAGTTGGAGGGGGCACATCCCTGCCAACACCAAGTGCCCCGCAACCAATTTACACTCAAATAAGTGGCTGCAGGCGGGACATCCACCCCTCATTCAGAAGGAATTCCCACCTTAGAGAGCTGCCGGACAATCTATTAGGATGGCAGCTCTCCAATCCTTGTAGCAACAGTGCTGCAGTGGACAGAAGAAGAAATGCAGGAGGAGACTTGAGCCTAATACCGGGCACCAGAGACCCAGCTAAGTTCAAGAGTTTCCCTATGGCAGGAAGGGTAGGGAAGGCCTGAGGTTGGGCCGGGGGGGGGGGGGGGGGGGGATTGAAGGGCGTATTCAGGGTCTCAATCTGGCTGGGGGCAGGGGGAGAGGTTCACAAGCAGATTTGTGGAAGAGCCTTTTCTCCTTCATTTTCAAACAACTCTGCTTCTTTTTATTCCATGCGATTATTTCTGCTGGGAACTCTTTGCATTTTTTAGAATATTTCTGGTGAATGCTTTGTTTCATTAGTCTTGATTGCTGCTGACATTTAAATGGATTCATACGAACTGTGGAACAAATCGCGCACCTGTAGACTTTTCAAATATGTGGCCAATGGGGAGGGGTTAGGCGCGTGGGGGGTGGGTGAAGTATAAATATTGAAAAATTGGGCAGTCCACTCTGCTGTCAATATAAGTAAATCTGTATGTTGATCTAGCTCAATACTCCTTTTCTGTTCTTGAAAAAAGTGCAGATATAGATAACCTCTGGATTGACAGCTGTCTTGTGGGCCGAAGGGCCTGTACTGCGCTGTATCGTTCTATGTTCTATGTTCTGGTTGCTTATTATTTTGCACCATGCCGCTGAAAAATTCAATGGCCATTCCATTTGAGATGCTGCCATCTCATCTCCACCAGGTGCAGGGGTTGAAAAGTCAGCCCTCAGTAGCTTTCTAATGTTAAGGTTCAACACAAATCTGTTGAAGTGAGAAGCTCCTATAATTTAGACAGTATGCAAGCTGGTGAGATTGGTTAGGCTGCAAACTCTGGGGCAGGAACCTGTCAAGAGGAAGAGATTTCTCCAGTACGGGCTTCAGCATGAAGGGAAAGTGGCTTGGTACAGATGTGGTGAAAGCAAATCTTCCCAAAAGTCCACAAGACCATAAGACATAGGAGCAGAATTAGGCCTTTTGGCCCATCGAGTCTGCTCTGCCGTTCAATCATAGCTGAAACGTTTCCCGTCCCCATTCTTCTTCCTTCTCCCCCCCCCCCCCATTCTCCTGCCTTCTCCCCATAACCCCTGATCCCCATATTAATCAAGAACCAATCTATCACTGTCTCATACTCAGTGATTTGGCCTTCACAGCCTACTGCGGCAATGAGTTCCACAGATTTACCACCCTCTGGCTGAAGGAATTACTCCTCATCTCTGTTTTAAAGGATCGTCCCTTCAGTCTGAGGCTGTGCCCTCTGCTTCTAGTTTTCCTACAAGTGGAAACATCCGTTCCACATCTATCCAGGCCTCTCAGTATCCTGTAAGTTTCATTAAGATCCTCCCCTCATCCTTCTAAACGCCAACGATTAAAGACCACATTCCTTAACATTGACAAGCTCTTCATTCCAGGGATCTCTCGTGAACCTCTTCTGGACCCTTTCCAAGGCCAGGACACCCGCCCTAGATACAGAGCTCAAAACTGCTCAAAATGCTCCAAATGGGGTCTGGCCAGAGCCTCATGCAGCCTCAGAAGTACATCCCTGCTCTTGTATTCTAATATTGCATTTGCCTTTCTAACTGCACATTAACCTTAAGTGAATCTTGAACTAGGACTCCTAAGTCCTTTTATGCTTCTGATTTCCAATGCCTTTTCTTATATAGAAAATAGTCTATGTCTCCATTCTTCCTACCAAAGAACATAACCTCACACTTTTCCACATTGTATTCCGTCTGCCACTTCTTTGCTCACTCTCCTAGCTTGTCCAAGTCCTTCTGCAGCCCCCCCTCCTGCTTCCCCAATACTACCTGTTCCTCTGCATATCTTTGTATCTTTGGTGGTTGTGGAGGGTTGTTTCTCAAACTGTAGGCCTGTGACCAATAGTGTGCCTCAGGGATCGGTGCTGGGTCCACTGTTATTTGTTGTATATATATTAATGATTTGGAGGTGAATGGAGGAAGCATGGCTAGTAAGTTTACAGATGACACCAAGATTGGTGGAATAGTGGACAGTGAAGAAGGTTATATAAGATTGCAACAGGATCTTGACCAATTGGGCCAGTCAGCCGATGAATGGCAGATGGAGTTTAATTTGGATAAATGTGAGGTGATGCATTTTGCTCGATCAAATCAGGACAGGAGTTGGGGAGAGTTACAGAACAAAGAGATCTAGGAATGCAGGTTCATAGCACCTTGAAGGTAGAGTCGCAGGTGGACAAGATGGTGAAGAAGGCAAGAAGCATGCTAGGTTTTATTGGTCAGAATATTGAATATAAGAGTTTGGACGTCTTGTTGAAGTTGTACAAGACATTGGTAAGACCACACATGCAATACTGTGTTCAGTTCTGGTCACCCTATTATAGGAAGGATACTGTTAAACTAGAAAGAGGGCAGAAGAGATTTACGAGAATGATACAAGGACTTGATGGTCTGAGTTATAAGGAGAAGCTGGATAGGCGGAGTCATTTTTCTCTGGAGAGTAGGAGGCTTAGGGGTGATCTTATTAAGGTCTATAAAATAATTAGGAGCATAGATAAGGGGCTGGATTCTCCAAAAATGGAGAATGCTGGTGCTTGATTCTTGACTTTCCTTAAGAAAGTCCTGAGCGATTCTCCTACCTAGCAGGGGGCTGGCAGGGCCCCGGAGTGTTCCTCACAGCTCTGGCAGCGGATAAGGGGCCCTGACCAAGGCGACTGTGGACTGAGTCCGCAGCCGCCACCCGAGGTTCCCGACGGCCAATACGTGGTTAGAACCACGGCATTGGGAACTCGGCCAGTTTTGCACGGAGAATTGCGGGGGTCGGGGGGGGGGGGGGGGGGGGGGGGCTCTGTCAATCGCTTCAGTGGCGCCGGTCCTGATTTCCTCATGAAGGGCCATTCTCCACCCCCCGGCCGAAATCAGAGGATCCAACCCAAGGTAGATAGTCTACATCTTTCCCCAAAGATAAAGGAGTCTAGGACTAGAGGGCATTGATTTAAGGTGAGAAGGGAGAGATTCAAAAGAGACAAAGGGGGTAAACTGTTTCACACAGAGGGTGGTGAGCATTTGGAACGCGCTGCCAGAGGCAGTGGTAGAGGCGGGTACAATTTTTTCCTTTAAAAGGCAGTTATACAGTTACATGGACAGGGTGGGTATAGAGGGATATGGGCCAAATGCGGGCAAGTGGGGCTAATGTAGTGATAGAAACTGGGCGGCCTGGACAAGCTGGGCTGAAGGGCCTGTTTCCATGCTGTAAACATTTGTGTCTCTGTGACTCTATCATCTGCAAACTTAGCAACAGTGCCTTCAGTTCCTTCCTCCAAATCATTAATGTTATTTGTGAAAAGTTGTGGTCCAAAAAGAGAGCTAATGTAGGGAGGATTTGATGAGGTGACAAGTTGGGTTAATAGTCCGCTGGCCTGATAGGAAACTAGTGGGAGGGAAGATATCAACATTCAGGAAGCTGGTGGGAGTAGGAATAACCATGAATAGAGCAAGGAGTGGAAGGATTAGACATAGTGAAAGTGGGTAGGAGAGAACAACTGCTCCCTTGGTCGTCCATGAGGCCCCCGCCGGTGATTGATTCCCCCCCCCCCCTCAACCAGGGCGACTGTGGACTGAGTCCGCAGCAGCCACCTGAGGTTAGAAAAAGGTTGTAAGGGCAGAAGGGTGTTTTTTCCGAAGAAAAATGGGTAAGAGGGGGATTAGTCAGACAATAAGTACAAGGGGTGGGAGAAAATGTAAAATACCTTAACAATCGCAAGCATATTGGCTTCAAATAACTAATCCCCTAATAACTAATACCTCAACATGCACTAAAGATTATTGTAGCTAGACAAATATTGAAAACCATGGGCAGGATTCTCCGCTTGCCGCCGCTGATTTTGTAATTGCCGATCGGGCAGAGAATCCCTTTTTACGACCGAATCGGGGGCGGTGCCAGTTTTCGGCTGCTCCGCTCCCTCCAAAACGGCATCATCGGGGAGTACGCCACATGCCGTTGGGACGGCCTCAGGATGTCACTTGAAGTCCCTCCCCTGATGCTCAGCCCCCGATGGGCTGAGTTCCCGACGGTGTGGTTCACTTGTGCTCTCAGTTTTCGTGGACCGCGCGTGGCTGCTGACTGTGTCCAGCATAGTCGGCGGGGGGGGGGGGGGGGTTGTGCCATTGGCCTGGGAGGCTTCACGAGGGCTGGGAGGACTGGTGAGGGGGTGGCGAGGGGGGAATCGAGAGGGGCACTATCTGGCGCCATGTTGTACGGTGCGAGCGCTGCAGATTGTCGCCGTGCACATGCACGGCCACAGACCTGCCCATTCCCCAGCCGTTTTTGGCACTGGAGCCGGGAGTTCTACCCGGCGCCACTGCTAGCCCCTCACCGGTCCCGGAATTGGTGAGGGTTCGGTACCGATTTCGCTGTCATAAAACGGCACAGTTCCCATGCCAGCGTCGGCACTTAGCCGCAAAATCGGAGAATCCAGCCCCATGTTTGCTGATTTCCCAATGTGCAATATGATGTCATTTGATGGAGTTTTTAATGCAAGTTACAAATATTTACTGGACTTTACAAAAACATGATAGAATAGATAAACCATTGAAAACCCTGAGAGGCCTTAATCTTCAAGTGGAAGTATTTGGCAAACATCCTGTTTGAATGCAAATGAATGCAACACTAATCTAACGAGTCACTTTGATTTTGGGCATGGTCACCACTTTGCCAGACACCAACGCTTGAACCTTGTTAAAGCTAAAATCCAACCTGTTCCACTGTCTCCTATGCTCTTGCACGTTGTGTGTTGGCAGCATCTCTTTATGGTTTGAGAGTGGTCTCATGCCAATGAGTCAAAAGAATTAAAAATTCAGCCTTCCATCAGGACTTGAACATGATTTGGACTTACGATTCAGTGCAGCACTAAAGGAGTGCTGCACCATTGGGGATGCTGTGACAGGTTGCAACTGAGGTGCAACATGGCTGCTCCAGTGGATGAAATAGGTCCATCACGCTATTCATGAAAGAGTAATAGAATCTTCCCAGAATCCAACTATTGGCTAAAATTGCCAAAACAGGTTGACTGTCAATTTCCCTTCTTCGCTGTGCATGTGCTGTTGCCATGTGCATATCAATTGTTGACAAAACATGAGGACAACACGGTGGCATAGTGGTTAGCACTGCTGCCTCACAGCGCCAGGGACCCAGGTTCGATTCCAACCTTGGCTGACTGTCTGTGTGGGGTTTTCACAAATTCCCTCGTGTCTGCGTGGGTTTCCTCTGGGTGCTCCAGTTTCCTCCCTCAGTCCAAAGATGTGCGGGTTACGCTAAATTGTCCCTAAAAGTCCAAAAGCTTCGGTGAGGTTATGGCGGAAAGGCGGGGGACTGGGGGTGATCTTTCGCAGGATCTGTCCAGACTCAATAGGCCGAATGGCCTCCTTCTGCACTGTAGGGATTCTATCATTCTATAAGGATACTTCAAAGGTAATTAATTGGTCAGTGAGCATATCCTAAAGCTATGACAGGCATAATAATAATGCAAGATCTTTCATTCTGTCCATTAACAAATACGTTTTCAAACAAAAACTGCTACAATCACAACTTTCTTTCAAACATACAGCAGGAAACCAGAAAATTCCAGAAATACTCATTGAAAACGCATTTGATGAAAGTGGGTTACTCAATCTGAAAAGAACCCTTGGAATTCTTTACAAGTAATTGAGTGACCATTGCTATTTGTCATTGACTAATGAAGTTGAGACAGGGTGGGCATGCAAGTCTCTCTCATGCCCGTTACTATTCTCCCCTCAAGATGGAACAGTCCTGCTGACTTTCTAACCTGAAATTGGCAACCCTGGCCTTTAGAAGATAGCCAACTTCAGATGCCAGTCTGCTCTTGGATTTTTTTTTAAAACGATGGAAGACGCTTTAATTAAATGTTGAGAAAGAAAGAGAAAATAAGTAATTCTCCCAATCTGACAAAATGAATGATGCAGTCTTATTTCTGAAAGATTTCAAGAATGTCCTGTTGAAAGTCTGAAGTCAAACGAGGAGAAAGATGTTTCCTGTCTCAAACCCTTAAATGCCAAACTCGCCTCTCTTTGTTGGTTACTTCATCCAAAAGTGTCAATTAAAAGTGGAATCAGCCCACAATAATTTCCCCAAAGCATTCTTCTGACGTTTTACACGGTCAGTCATGATTTCCCATGATAATCTTTTACAAAGTACAAGGAATGACGAACATTTTCAAACATCCTTTTGACAAAAGCTCCCATTGCACAAATCATACCATGTAGCGATTACAAAATTAAGGAGTTTTTCTTCAAGCCAAGAAGCAACAGGAAGCAAACAATAACTTAGAGCCGTGACAAATCTTCCGAGAAAAAGTACAATACTCCCATTTCCAGTGTCTTATTAGGCAGGAAGTTGCAATCTTTCAGATTCCAGTAACCTCCTCTGTGACTGAGAATTGATCCCATCGCCCTCAAGATGCTCCTCGGATACGAAAGACATGAAACTCATCCCGTCAAACCTTATTTTATATCTTTGAACTGATCAACCATACTTTACTTGTAACGTCATTTTATGTTCACAAAAATATTTGTACAGCTGATGAATGGATTTTGAATTTGGGAAACCGGTCAGTGAAAATGAGAGGAACCATCATGCGGGTTAGGTGGATTGGCCATGCTAAATTGCCCGTAGTGTCCTAAAAAGTAAGATTAAGGGGGGGGGGGTTGTTGGGTTACGGGTATAGGGTGGGTACGTGAGTTTGAGTAGGGTGATCATGGCTCGGCACAACATCGAGGGCCGAAGGGCCTGTTCTGTGCTGTTCTATGTTCTATGGTCTATTTGTTTAGATTTCATAGACCACTTGGATCAAGAATATGCCTCTGGGCACTCCAGTGCTTTGCTGCAGGATTGACACTAATTTCTCATAAAGGGGAAACATATTGATAGGACTTCCTTATTATTTTAGGGCAGCACGGTAGCATGGTGGTTAGCGTAAATGCTTCACAGCTCCAGGGTCCCAGGTTCGGTTCCCGGCTGGGTCACTGTCTGTGCGGAGTCTGCACGTCCTCCCCGTGTGTGCGTGGGTTTCCTCCGGGTGCTCCGGTTTCCTCCCACAGTCCAAAGATGTGCGGGTTAGGTGGATTGGCCATGCTAAATTGCCCGTAGTGTCCTAAAAAGTAAGGTTAAGGCGGGGTTGTTTGGGTTACGAATATAGGGTGGATACGTGGGTTTGAGTAGGGTGATCATTGCTCGGCACAACATCGAGGGCCGAAGGGCCTGTTCTGTGCTGTACTGTTCTATGTTCTATGTTCTATGTTCTATTTGCTACCCATGACTGAAAAGATGAACACATAACGAAAGAATATATCACGTAGCACCTTTCGCAATTTGCAATGGGCTTCAGAACCAATGAAGTACTTTTTTTTAAAGCCCACCGTTGTAAAGTGGAAATCTGCCATGCAGCGGATGCATAGCAAGATCCCACATATGCCAGTTCCAATGCAACTACGCTGCTGTGCACCTGTTGAGGCCGATGGCAGGATGGTGCCAAATCGGTCAGCCAGCCTCATTTGATTATTACTGGTGAGTTGCAGGTGACAATTGTGGTCCCTGTGGCAGCTCGGCATAACTACGGGCAAAAATCTTGGCCGTCTCTGCAGGGGCCTTTATGGCAGGGAGCGCAGCCATTTTGGATGCTGAGGCGCCCATTTTAAATCATGATTTGGATTTGTAAAATGGCCCTGACCCCGACCGACTTCAAGGCCACGAGCTTTTGCGCACACCTGAGGGCCCACTCACCCAAAAGACCGTGACTTCCGACAATGCGGCACTTCCTCAGCGGTGCATAGGAGTGCCAGATTATGGTCTCAGGTCCAACGTCTCTGGAGTGATAGCTTGAACCTGAGACTTTTCTTTTGGAGGCTAGAGTGAGACTGAGCCAAGGATGACACCTCCCAATATCCCAGTGGTCAGGAAGCAGTGAGTAATCGCGGTACAGCACGGACTGTGCTGGGGTTACACAAAGCACAGTTAGTGTTCTCGGAAAGTTTGCTCTTTGGCGTTTCTACGTGATGTGTATTAATGCACGTTGTGCTTATCACCACCAACAACCAAACAAATCAAGATTTCCAGTGTCTTTTTGATTTTTGTTTATCCACGTTGGTGAAATTGCTTCACCCTGATTATGGGAGACCTGTTTGGCATTGTAACTGGTTCATACAGACGGTCAAATTGTGCCATTTGGTGGGTCCCGTCTATCTATTGTCTTCTTGCTGACAAAACCGAATGTTATTCTGCAGTTCAGCTGGCAAAGAAATCAGCTCCTAACCTGATTGAATCTGAAAGGACCGCAGTATACTTTATTACTTTCATATTAGTGGCTAGCTGGACACAGGAGAAGCGTCAAAGTAAACACAAGTAAAACAAGAACCAAATCCCAGCCGCCCAATTTTCTGAGTTAACAGCTGCATTAACTACAAACCCCATCATTCACTCAGCAGGGTCTCTGATTTGCCTCCAGTGTGTGCGCCTTGATCCCCTGATTTATTTTAAATAGGAAGAGTGTTAAAGACTTTTGAGTACGCACAAAATGAGACACGTGAATTGTGCTGCCGTTACAGTGTGGGTGCTATCTCATACATGCCTGTTACACTCCTGATATGTTACAACTATATGGTCATATGTAAACAGCTGGCCCTAAAATGTGTCCCTTGGCTGCACAGTGTTTATTGAACCTCTTTTAGTCCTAACTGGTAAAATGTTTCTGAACAGTATTCAACTTTCCTCGGATCTGTGATTTATCGCTTTTCCTCATTTGGATTTCAGTCCTAGGCTGTCCTGAGATTTGGATATATTAAAATCTATATTCTGTATTTACCATTAGGTTGGAAAATTAATCCAGGAAGCAGCTGGAAAGAGTAATCTGAAGAGAGTAACACTGGAGCTTGGAGGAAAGAGCCCGAACATTATTTTTGCAGATGCTGATTGTAGGTTTAACTTAACATGTTAACTATCATATGTAACAAGGACGCACGCACACCCATGCAAATGTACATGCATGCCTGAAAACAAACATGCATGCACACACACGCACACACAATAAAACTCTCAATGTTGGTAGGGTGTACAATTGATGCTAATGATTGCCCACCCATTATACATCCCTTTCATTGACTTCAATAGAGAGGTAAATCCAGCATATAGACTTCCGGCACTTACAGTTGACAAGGCACCAGGTCCGGATGAGTTGCATTCAAGGAAATTGAAGGAATTTATAATGGTACATAATCTTCCTAGACTCAGGGGGTGCAAGAGGACTGGAGAATTGCAAATATTACACCCTTGTTCAAAAAAATCCCAGCAATTGCAGACCAGTCAGTTTAACATCAGTGGTGGGCAAGCTTCGAGAAACAATTATTCGGGATAGATTTAATAGTCACAAAAAAATGTGGGTTGATTAGGAAGAGTCCGCATGGATTTCTAAAGGAGGAAATCGTGCTTAAATAACTTGTTGGAGTTTTTTGAGGAGGGAATTGAAAGGGTTGATGAGGGCAATGCTGTTGATGTAGTGTGCATGGACTTACAGAAAGCATTCAATACAGTGCCACATAACAGACTTGTGAGAAAAGTTATAGCTCATCGAATACAAGAGGCAGTAGCAACATGGATACAAAATTGGTTGAATAATAGGAAGTGGAAGGTAATGGTCAGCGAATATTTTTTTGGGCTGGAGGAAGGAATGTATGAAAATGAAAATGAAAATCGCTTATTGTCACGAGTAGGCTTCAATGAAGTTACTGTGAAAAGCCCCTAGTCGCCACATTCCGGCGCCTGTCCGGGGGGGCTGGTACGGGCATGTAGTGGTGTTCCCCATTATTAGGTCAATTGCTTTCTCTAATATATATTAACGATCTAGATCTTGGTGTGCAGGGGGCAATTTCAAAATTTATGGAGGATGCAAAACTTGGAAGTATTGTGAAGAGGACAGGGTAGAACCTCTAAAGGACACAGACAATTTGGTGGAGTGGGCAGATAATGGCAGATGAAGTTCAATGCAGGGAAATGTGAGGTGATGTATTTGAATGTGAGGTGATGCAGAGGATCTGGGTGTATTTATGCATAGATCATTGAACTTCGCAGGACAGGCGGAGAGAGTAGTTAATAAAGTATGTGTTTTTCTGGGCTTTATTAATAGGGACACAGAGTACAAGAGCAAGGAGATAATGCAGGATTTATACACTCCACTGGTTAGACCTCAGCTGGAGTATTGTGTGGACAGTTCTGGGCACCGCACTATAGGAAGGATGTGAATGGGTTGGAGAGAGTGTAGAAAAGGTTTACAAGAATGGTTCCAGGGTTGAGAACCTTTAGTTATGAGGATAGATTAAAGAGTTTGGGGCTGTTCTCCTTTGCGGGGGGGGGGGAAGAAAACTAAAAGGAGATTTCCTAATAATGTTCAAAATCATGAGAGGGCAGAGCAGAGTAGACAGGGAGAAATTGTTCCCGCTCGTAAAGGGATCAAGAACAAGAGGGCACGGATTTTGCAAAAGAAGCAAATGTGTTGCGAGTAAAACCTTTCTCACGTAACGAGCGCTTGGGGTCTAGAATGCACTGCCAGGAAGTGTGGTGGAAGCAGGTTCAATTGAGGCATTCAAGAGGGGATTAGATGATTACTTGAATAGAAGGAAGGTGCAAGGGTACGGGGCAAAGGCAAGGGGAATGGCACTAAGTCATGACGCTCATTTAAAGAGCCACTGCCGACACGACAAGCCAAATGGTCTCCTCCTGTACCCTAACAATTCATGATTCTGTGATATCAGGCAGCTGATCCACAAGCCCCGGCTAAAACTGAAAGCTCCGCTCACAGAGATCTGGTGCACGCAGAGACCAGCACAGCCACGTACCTGACATTTTGCTGTTGTTCAAGTTTTACAGAGTGGGCTTTGTGAATTCCTTGCCATTCCACTTGCACGTGGCAGCGAGAGAGACAATGACTGAAGGCATGTTGCCCATCTACGCCCACTCTAGCTGTTGCCTTTTGACTTCCCAGTTGGAAGACGATGTCTGGGGATGACGTTTGTCGAAAGAGGAATAAATGTAAAAACAATTGGATAAATAATTTTTTGTAATTATTCATTCAAGGAATATGAGTGATGGGAAGGCCAACATTTGTTGCCCTTTCCTTGAAAAAAGAGAATTTAATATGGGAGTATTTTATTATTTCTTCCAATCAAGCATTTGAATCTGATTGAACAGTAGACATGTTCCCTTAATACTGTGGAGATAATAATAATAACAATTTTTTATTGTCACAAGCATGAAGTTACTGTGAAAAGATTATAATAGTGTTTTGACACCAACCTAGGTGTTTTCAGGGCCATAGCTATTGGCACTGTAAGTAAATCCTCCACTGTGTTTAAGCATGCTTCTTAAAATGTCTTTTTACTAAGTGGGGGTTCATTATTTTCTATACACGTCTAATAGGCAACTTGCGATACTTTGAAATTTATTGGCCAGACAGTCACAGGTACTCCCTGATACAGACAAGGTAATATTCCAACCTCTAACATGCTGGTTTATTCTTCCAGTGGATTATGCTGTGGAACAGGCTCACCAGGGTGTATTCTTCAACCAAGGCCAGTGCTGCACTGCAGGCTCCCGGATCTATGTAGAGGAGCCAATCTACGATGAGTTTGTCAGGAAGAGTACAGAACGTGCTCAGAGGCGAACAGTAGGAAACCCTTTTGATCCTGCCACTGAGCAGGGCCCACAAGTAAGATTTTCTCAAGTAAAACAGGCAGAGATGGTTATTTCAACATTCATTCATTTTCTAATCGAGTACATTTTGTACTGTGCTTTATCTGAGTTTTCTTATTAGGGCAGCACGGTAGCATGGTGGTTAGCATAAATGCTGCACAGCTCCAGGGTCCCAGGTTCGATTCCCGGCTGGGTCACTGTCTGTGCGGAGTCTGCACGTCCTCCCCGTGTGTGCGTGGGTTTCCTCCGGGTGCTCCGGTTTCCTCCCACAGTCCAAAGATGTGCGGGTTAGGTGGATTGGCCATGCTAAATTGCCCGTAGTGTCCTAATAAAGTAAGGTTAAGGGGGGGTTGTTTAGGTTACGGGTATAGGGTGGATACGTGGGTTTGAGTAGGGTGATCATTGCTCGGCACAACATCGAGGGCCGAAGGGCCTGTTCTGTGCTGTACTGTTCTATGTTCTATGTTCTAAACTCTGGACATGCCTGTGTATCAGATACAATCAATAAATCAAACACAAGCATCTGAAGAAAACAGCTCAGGTTAATTTGAGTAAACTCTACAGGCATTTAATTCCAGAGATGGAATGATTTTACATTACATTACCCAGTTGGTCTTTTTTACAATACAATGTAAGGTTAAATTTGTTGCAATATGTAAAGTTGTGATCTTTACAGCATGGTACAAGATTGGTTTATTTTTGGAGTACATTATACGATTGGGGGTTTTCACAGTGCAGGATTGTTTTTCGCAATAAGGCATAGGGTTGGGTTATTCTGCAGTGTTTTATAAAAATTCTTTCATGGAATGCGAGCTTCGCTGACACGGCCAGCATTTGACGCCCATCCCTTATTGCTCTTGGGAATGTGGTGGTGAGCTGCCTTTGTGAACTGCTGCAGTCTATATGGTGGAGGTGCACCCAGAGTACTGTTCAGAAGGCTGTTCCAGGTTTTTGACCCAGCAAATCATTGAATCCCCACAGTACAGAAGGAGGCCATTTCGACCCCGTTGTGTTTGCGCCGACCCTCCGAAACAGCATCCCCACCCAGGCCCACTCCCCCGCCCTTTCCCCGTAACCCCACCTAACTTGAAAATCTTTAGACGTGAAGGGCAATTTAGCATGGTCAATCCACCTAACACGAACATCTTTGGACTGTGGGAGGAAACCAGATCACCCGGAGGAAACCCACGCAGACACAGGGTGAGAACGTTCAAACTCCACACAGCCACCCAAGTCTGGAATTGAACCTGGGTCCCTGGCGCTGTGAGGCAGCAATGCTAACCACTGTGCCACCGTGTCGACCAATATGTTACACGATTGAGTATTCTACAGTACGATATAAGGTTGGGTCCTTTACTGGGATATAACTTTTTCTTTTGCAGAAAATTATAAGATTGCACTTGTTGGTGCTAAATCCCTGCTGTAATGGATTTCATTTGTTTTCAGATTGACAAACTACAATGTGATAAAGTCCTTGAACTTGTACTAAGTGGCATAGCTGAAGGAGCAAAGCTTGAATGTGGTGGCAAATCCCTTGGGAAGAAAGGATTCTTCATTGAACCCACTGTATTTTCAAATGTCACGGATGACATGCGGATAGCAAAGGAAGAGGTATTAGACTCAACTCCAGTTACTTCCAGTATGAAGTAGATTAGATCATTGAATGAAACACTTTGGAATGCAATATTATTGCCAACTTTTATTTTGACTTTGTGTGTTTTCATTCATTTATTTCAGATTTTTGGCCCAGTTCAACCAATTATTAAGTTTAAAACTATGGAAGAGGTAGTGGAAAGGGCCAATAATTCTCATTTTGGCCTGGTAGCTGCCGTCTTCACCAAGGATATCGATAAAGCGTTAACAGTTTCTGCTGCTATGCAGGCTGGGACAGTCTGGTAAGGACCCCACGATGATGTTGAGACGAGGCTGCCCAGGATCCCATCACTTGTCTGAATTATCATTAGAGGAAAATGATCATTGATTTCGAGGCAAAATGCATGTCCTGACAGGTCAGACCTGCAGAACACGTGTGGCTGGATTCCCCGCCCCACCGCGCCACATTTCTCTTTCACCCCGCCGGCGGGTGCTCCTTTACGTCGGCTGGTCAAAGGGGTTTCCCATTGTGGGGCAGCCCCACGACGTTGGAACACCCCCCGGGTTGCCGGCAAAACGGAGTATCCCGCCGGCTGAGAATCCAGCCCCACATATGTGGATCTCTTGGTTATTTGGTTTGGAGACTCTGAAGTATGGTGGTGTCAGACACCAAACTCAGCAAATCAGATGGAAATAGGTAAATTTTGCAAGGCTACACTCATGACATAGAATCCCGTTATCAGGAGCGTGGACCGGATAATCATTCAGAGAGCTGCACTTCGATTAAGCAATGGAGCTAAGAAAGAGCAAGAGGCAGTAAACATGATCAGTGGGAATTATTAATAGCCCACCCAACAGTAGTGGTAATGTCGGGCACAGTTTGAATCAGGAAATCAGAGATGCATGTAACAAAGATAATACATTGGGGACTTCAATTCATATATAGACTGGGTAAACCCAATTAGCACTAATGCTGTGGAGAATTAATTTTTGGCATGTATACAAAAACGTTTTCTAGAACAGTATGTTGAAGAACCAGCTGGGGAATAAGCAATTCTGGATCTCATATTGTGCAACGAGATAGGGCTTATTAATTGTAAAGGAGCCTTTAGGGAAGAGTGACCATAAGATGATGTAATTTTACATTAGGTTTAAAAATGCTGTAGTTCCATCTGAAACCTAAACAAAGGAAACTACGAAGGCATCAGGGGAAACTTGACTGTGGTAGATTGTGAGGTATGATGGTAGACAGGCGATGGCTAGCATTTAAAGTATTTCTACATGGTTTACAACAAACATACATTACTTTGAGGCACAAAACTGAAAAGGAAAAGTGATCCAACAGTAGCAACCATAAAGTTGGATGGGCAACATAAAATCCCAGTCAATTGCTGTTTAATTCATTTAAATTGATTTCTTGCTCATCAGTTGGGGGGGGGGGGGGGGGAGGGGCTTCTGACTCACTTTTGAGGACGTAACGAGCTGCACAGATAAGATAAGGGGGGAATCAATGGGTGTGGTGTATTCGGATTTTCAGAAGTCTTTTGATCAAGTCAGGCATAAGAGGCTAGTAAACAAAATGAGGGCATATGGGTTTGAAGGTAATATGTTGGCGCGGATTGAGGACTGTTTCATGGACAGAGAAAAGAACAGGAATAAATGGGTAATGCTCAAGTTGGCATGCTGTGACTGGTGGGGTGCCACAAGATTCTGTGCTTGGGCCCAGGCTGTTATCAATGATTTAGATGTGGGGCTAAGTGTAATAATACTGATACAAAACTTGGCGAGAATGTGAGTTGTGAGGAAGATGCAACGAGGCTTCAAGGTGATGTAGACAGGCAAGGTGAATGGTCAAGAAGATGAAAGATGGAATACAAGGTGAAAAAACGGGGAATTATTCACTTTGGTAGGACAAACAGAGAAGCAGAGTATTTTTGAAATGGTGAGGGATTGGGAAGTGTGGATGTCCAAAGGGACCTGGGTGTTTCAATAGTCACTGACAGCTGGCATGCAGATTCGTAGAATCATAGCATTTACAGTGCAGAAGGAGGCCATTCGGCCCATCGGGTCTGCACCAGCCCTCGGAAAGAGCAGCCTACTTAAGCCCACCCTTCCACCCTATTCCAGTAACCTGACTAATCTTTTGGACACTAAGGGGCAATTTTGCATTGCCAATCCACCTAACCTGCACATTTTTGGACTGGGAGGAAACCCACGCAGCAAAGTGGGGAGAAAGTGCAAACTACACACAGACAGTCACCCGAGGCTGGGATTGAGTCCAGATCCCCGGAGCTGTGAGGCAGCTCATTAAAAAATTCCAATAAATTGCTTAATTATTATTTCTCTTACGCAAAACCACGCTGATATTTGCCAATTACCTTCAGTTTTTCAAGCCATAACCTCAATGGTTGATTCCTGCATCTTTCCCATGATTGACATTGCAGGCAGTTTTGATCCCCTTACCTAAGGAAAGATATACTTGCCACAGAGGGAGTGCAAAAAGGTTCACCAATCTGATCTCTAGGACGGCGGAACTCTCCTATGAGGAGACTGGGCCTGTATTTTCTAGAGCTTGGAAGGATGAGAGGTGAAGCGTACAGACTTCTTACAAGGCCAAACAAGGTGGATGCAGGAAGTCTGCTTCCCCTGGCTGCAGTGGGGGTGCGGGGTGGTGGTTCTAGAACCAGGGGACACAGTTTCAGAATAAGGGGGAGACCATTTCGGAAGGAGACGAGGAAGAATTTCTTCACTTAGAGGACTGTGAATCTTTGGAGTTTTCTACCCAGAGGGCTTTGGAAGCTCAATCGTTGAGTATGTTCAAGGGAGATAGATTCCTTGATAGGAATAGGATAGGAATGGGGAGAGTGCTGGAAAATGGTGTTCGGGTAGAAGATCAGCCATGATCTAATTGAATGGCAGAGCAGGCTCACAGGGTTACTCCTGCTTCTATTTCCTACGTTCCGATTGAGAGTGGAATCTTGCAAAATGTATAATTCTAACACATTAACACTATCACAAATGTTCACAAGCTGTGGCTTTACGACAAACGTCGATAGACACCAACCCATCAACGAGGCAGTGCCACATTCACAATTGTGAGAATGGATTTACCTTTGGAAAGCAAAGCAATGCAGATCCCAAAAATAACATTGCCAATATACTCGCATTTCATACAGCAAAGAAACAAGCCACTCAGCTCACCATGCCCCTGCTGGCTCTTTCAAAGAGCTGCCCAATTAGCCACACCTCTCTGACCCTTTCTGGGAGCCTTACAAATATTTCCCATTCAACTAATGACCCCAATTCCCTTCCGAAGGTTGCTCGTGACCTTCCATCCACCACCCTTTCAGGCGCTGTGTTCTAAGTCGTCAGAACTCAATGCATACCAATTCTCCTTTCCTTCCTGGTTGTTTTTGCTCATGCTCTTCAATCTGGGTCCTCTGTTTTCCAACACTGCTGCCAATGAAAACAGTTTTCCCTCCCTCCTCTATTAAAACCCTTCAAAATTTTCAACACCTGGTGTGAAATCTCCCCTTTCCCATTTGTGCTCTTAAGGCAACAATTTCAGCTTCTCTAGTCTCCTCACATCACCGACTTCCCTCATCTCTGGTACCATTCTAATACCCAGGACGGGACACGATAATTCATCCTGAGGCTTAAGCGATGATTTCTCGAGCTTTACCATAAGGCCGTATGAAATAGGAGCAGAAGTAGGCCATTTGGCCAGTCTTGTCCGCTCCCGCTTCTCTCCTCAAAGCCTCTGTTAATAAAGCCAAGCATTCCATATGCTTTATTTAAGCAGCCCGAGCAACTTATCCAGCCACGTTCAACGATTTGTTCATGCAAAGCTTCCCAGGTCTCTCTGTTCCCGCACCCTCTTTAAAATTGTACCTTTTAATTTCTATTGCATCTTCTGATTCTTCTTTCCAAAATGCATCCATCATTCACACTCCTCTGCATTAAAGTTCATCTGCCATGTGTCTGCCCGTTTCAACAGTCTGTCTATGTCCTCCTGACATCTGTTACTATCTTTCTATGACATGGTTTATTCCAGCAGCATATCCAGTTATCTTCTGCTACAGAGTAAGGGGAATAGATGCTGAACAATGGATTCAAGCTGTCCAAATCAGTTAAGTGTGTTTCTACGTCACTCACTGCTTGTGAAACTTGCCAGCCCATCTCATTCTTCAGGCTGTTGTTGGCACAAGGCACCGAGCAGCCTCTTGCCTCAGATGGTTTCCAGCCTGTTTCACAGGGACTGATTTAGTGAGCTCATTCTGTTATTACAGTCGACCTTCTGGGAGGAGAGAATGTTTATTGAAACAAAACATATCAAAAGTCGGACACTGATCCCTGAGGAATATTGAACATCTTAGATTCTATCTTTTGTTTTATTCAGGATTAGCAAACTCTGAGCTATATAATATTGTAAGCAAACAGTGTTCTCTCATGAGTTGGAGCGCACAATGGAGATTTCTTTGCACGATGAGGATTTTAAATGTAATTTTCAAGTTTTTCTTCTCCTTTGTGCTGTTGAATTGGGATTACTTTATTTTGGGCCTTTGTCTGCCGTGAAATGAAGTCTGGAATTCTCCGGCCATTGGGATTCCCTTTTCCCGCTGGGAGTGCACCCCTGCCCTTGGGTTTCCCAGCGGCATGGGGTGGCTTCAACGGGAAATCCAATTGGGGATGAGAAAATATCAGCCATGATTGAATGGCGGAGCAGACTCAATGGGCCAAGTGGCCAAATTCTGCTCCTATGTCTTATGGTCTTATGGACAAGCAACGAGAAGAGAGAATCCTGCTGCCAGTGAATGGCACCCCACTGAGAAACATGTGGCTGGGGACCAGAGAATCCCAACCAAAACTATGTCCATGCATGTGTGGGGCTCCCCCTAGTGACCAAAATGGCAAATAGCAGCTGAAGCATACGCACCTGGCTCAATCTCTAATCTGCTGAGTTAGTTGATCTCAGACAGTCAACCAATGAGAGAACTGTAGTTGGTTCTAGTATCCCTTAAATGAAGATTAGAAGTCAAAACAAGGTTCTTGCTTTTGATTGCTTTCCATTGACAAAAAGTGATCATGAGTGTGTGGATAAGGCCGGACCTGACTGTGATGTTCCCTGTCTCTTTTGAAATGGGGCAAATATCGGGTTAGCAAAAAGGCAGCCTGTTGATCTCATGAAATTGACCCTCTGTTGGAGGGGTTGCGGTGGGGGGGGGGGGGGGTCAGGAGAGCTCCTGTAATTCAACCACAGCCCACAGGGGTCCCGTGGAGTCTGGAACATCAACCCCCTGGGCGGAATTCTCCGCCCCCGCGAAAAATCAGGAAGGCCATCGCGAACTCGGCTGTGTTTCACGCCGGCCTCGGAGGCCGCTCCTCTCGCCTTATTCACCCCCACCCGGGGGGCTAGGAGCGGCCCTCCGTAACTCTCGGCCGCCAGGCCTTGACGCTTGCGTCAAGGCGGCGCGCCGAGAATGATGCGGCCGGCGCGCCTAAGTGATGTCAGCCGCGCATGCGCAGGTTAGTCAGCTCCAACCCACGCATGCGCGGTTGCCGTCTTCCCCTCCGCTGCCCCGCAAGACGTGGCGGCTTAATCTTGCGGGGCGGCGGAGGGGAAATGTGCGTCCCTTTGAGACGCCGGCCCGACGATCGGTGGGCATGGATCGCAGGCCAGTCCCCTCCCGAGCGCGGCCGTGGTGTTCACTCTCCGCCCCCCACAAGCTTCAAACCATCTTTTGGCGCCATGTTCACGACGGCAGCGACCAGGTGCCGTCGTGAACCAGTCGTGAACGGCAGGCCACTCGGCCCATCCGGGTCGGAGAATCGCTGGTTGCCATGAAAAACGGCAACCGCCGATTCTTCTGAGCCGGGGGGGGGGGGGGGGGGGGGGGGGGGGGTGAGAGAACCGCGAGGAGCGCCGGGGGGGGCGTGTCGTGAGTCGCCCGCCCCTCCCGCAATCCTACCACCCGGCATGGGGAGCGGAGAATTCCGCCCCTTCACCCTGACTCCAAATCAAGGTCAAGTTTAAAAGATCGGCGGTCGCTTCCAGTGGTCCCACTGGTTAGAATGCATTGTGATCGTAAAAGAAGAATATGTCATGAAGTAGCGGGAGCTCTGAAAGTTCCCTAAACAGACATCAGCAGGTTCCTCGTGAACACATTCAAGGGTTAAGTTAAGTTAATGTTCACTGATTTTGGTCTGAATTTTACCAAATCCAATGTAGTGTCATGCTCATTTTAGGTTGTCTTGAGGCACGGGACTTTTCTCCCTGAAATGGTCTTGTTTGTCTACCCAGAAACTATGAGCAACTTGGACCAATTTCCTTCCCCGTTCCTTACAGCCACCCAAACAGCAGAAAATTCTGGATAAACTCAACAGGTCTGGCAGCATCTGTGGAGAGAGAAACGGAGTCATGTACTGGGCCAGAACTTTGGAACTGCCTCCCTAATACCACAGTGGATGTACCTACGCATGGACTGCACCGGTTCAAGAAGGCAGCTCACCACCACCCTCTCAAGGCCAATTAGGGATGGGCAACAAATGCCGGCGTAGCCAGTGAAGCCCACATCCCGCAAAAATGAATTTTTAAAAAGTCCATAAGAAGATTCAATAATGACTCAAAACTTTATCTCTGTTTCTATGTCCACAGATGCTGCCAGACCTGCTGAGTTTATCCATCATTTTCTGTATTTTCACCCAAAAGGAGTGTCTGTTTGAGAGTGTGGCTGGAAGCTTGGTGATCATGAGTGACCTCATTCAAGAGATAAATAGAAAATTGTGCATTCAGGTGCATGCTTGATGGATCTTGGACTGTCTCACGCTCCGACCCAAAGGGGTAGAAATGGGAAAACTGTCCCCCACATAAACCCTGTGAGCTTGAGGCCACCCAAAGCAGCATCTCTTCGGGCCTCGAGCCTCCCTATCTCTGTAATCTCCTCCAGCACCCAACCCCCTGTGATATCTGCGCTCCTTCTGACCTCTTCCCAACTACCATTGCTCCAGGACCGGTGGCTGCGTCTTTAGTTGTCGAAGCCCCGAGCTCTGGAATTCCTTTCCTACACCACACATTTCTCCTTTAAGACCTTCCTTAAACCTTATCTCTTTGATTAGGTGTTGGTCATCCGGCCTAATATTTCCTGATGTTGCATGGTGCCATTATTTTTAAATAATGCTCCTGTGAAGCACCTTGGCATGTTTTGTTTTATTAAAGGGGCTATATAGATATAAGTTGTTGTGGGAGTACACAATGGATGTGGGTGTTCAAAAGGGGAGTCAGTTTGAACTTTGTTTTTTTAGAGTTCAAACTTTAATGGCAGTATTGCAAATAACTGCGTAAATAAATGCTTTAACATCCACACACGTACACACACATCCCCCCTCTACTCAATTAGGAGATTGACAACTAGTCATTTAAAAAGCAATCAGGTTGGAGTCAAACATGTTTTACCTCCAACGTACATTTGCACAAATATGCATTAATTTCCAATTTGATCACGCACCGCACGTGGGTGCAGTCAGTCAATCGGGACCTGTACTGTATCATGTGTCATTTCTATTGTGATTTCAAAGCCTGTGAGTGTTATTACAACGGATTTCAATGCACCTCATGTCATCACATCACAAAGAGAAGTTTGGGGAAGGCATTTTCATGATGACCGTGTCCCTTTAAGGTTGGCCACATACTGAAGTATGTCGAGACAATTTGTGTGCATTTTATATGCATGAAGTTACTTTAGAAGCATGCTTAGTTGGACTGATAACATCAGCCCTCAAACTCACTAAAAGTATGCTCCAAATTGCCTTGTATTTTCAAAATCCTGGCTTTGTACCAAGGAATTTCAAGCAGCAGGACCTACTCCAAGAACTGAACCATTTGCACAAATGTAATTACTGAAACAGGACAACTTTTCATTAAGGTATTGGAGGAGGACTGAAACGTGACACAATTCAAGTTTTGAGTTGCTATCCATTCTGACTTGCTTGATCTTATTCCGTTTGGTCTTCAAAGGTGGTGCCCCCCTTTTTCCATTTGGTAAATTTTAAATACTTGTCTGTCGCAATTAAATTCATTGTCACGTGTCATGTCTCAAATACCCCTTTACAACTCATCCTTGTGTTTTCTGTTCAGCATCTGCACTTGCACTATTGGTGGTTGAAAAGATTTCTTTGAGCAATAATTGAAATCAAATTAAACTCATTTTTTTTTTATTGCAGGATTAATTGTTACAATGCCTTAAATGTCCAGAGTCCCTTTGGTGGATTCAAAATGTCTGGCAATGGTCGAGAAATGTAAGTGCTTTTATAGACTTGGGTTTCAGAACACTGTGTCTCTCACCAAATCTAAGAGTGCTGTTTTATTTCCGCAAACACGTCTTCTGTTAAACGTGAAAAAGTTAAACACTGGAGACAAAAAAACTGGAGCTCCCCAAACATACGGTGTTTTAAAAAATATTTTCTGGTATAAATAACAAGGCATTATTTTAGACAATTGTACAATGTGAATGTGTTCTTTTTCTCTAGGGGCGAGTACGGGCTAAAGGAATACACCGAAATCAAGACTGTAACTGTCCGAATTCAACAGAAGAATTCTTAAAGAGTGCTGTGAGGCTGGTGCTTTGTTCATGGACCCAGTAGGAATCTGCTCTGTTATTGACAGAACATAATGCACAACAGTGGTTGTGCAGCATACGGTTGAAGCTTTATCTTATAACAAAAAAGTAACAAAAAATATACTAGTGAATGTATATGTACCACAAATACTGTGTATTTGAGGAAAATACAATATAATCTCAGCAACTTCCCCGAGTGCATTCATTACATGGTGCTCCATCGTAAATAGTGTTTAGCCTTTGTGTAAATCTGTCAGCTGTGGAAATTTAATGCACCATGTATACTCAATGGTGTCAATGGAACTATGACAGCCCAGTTCTGTCGCTACTAACAGTTTGGGAACTGCCACTACCACACTTTTTCTTTTAAACCAGCGTGTCCCACTGGCCGGTGCTGAGCAGAGGTAAGTGGAGCAGGCTCACGTTGAAAGGATGAGGGAGGCCAGACTGATGTTAGTGTCCTCTCTTCCTGGAAAGGGGCACAGATCGGAAACATGAGCCCTGGCCCACGCACTGTAACCCGAATATAAATATTTAGGTATTTGCTCCATGGTTTGTTGGTAGTACGCCGATCATTTCTCACAACCACTGCCAGCGCTGTAAAAGAACCCAGAAACTGCTGCAAGAGCAGGTTTCAAGCTGGGAATCCAACTTTTAAAATAGATATCTGTATATGCACACCGCTAGCACAATTTTAACATGAAACTTTCATTGTATTCCACTATGTACAAGGGAGCCTTGGAGTTCCTGCAGCCAGGGAGGTTATTATTGTGGGGGTGGGGGTGAGGGGGGGTGGAAACTTGATTCCCCTTTCGATTTGACGGAAACACCAGGAGCTTCCGTGGGCCCTTCCAGCAGAAGGTTCAATTCTGACCTTATGCCAGAAATACCTGTGAATCCCTGTTAGTCCAATTTGAGGTTTGAATGCCTACCATCTAATGCAGTTGTTGCTCGCAAACCCTTTGATCGGAGTAGCATTGTAACATTGTTACAGGACAGAAACAAGCTCCTCCGGCCCAACAGCTCCATGATTGTGTTGATGCTCCACCTGACCCTCCTCGAACACCACTTCCTCCAATTCCACCTCCTGTTCCCATCTACTTCCTGTGTTAATCTAGCTTCCCCCTTAAATGTACCAATGCTAGTCAACACAAGCTACTCCCTGGGGTAGGGAATTCCACATTCTCATCCAAAGATGTTTCTCCTGAATTCCTGATTGGACTTATCAATTACTATTTTACATTTATGGTGACTCGTTCTGGCCTCACCCACAAGTGGAAATATCTTCTCCACGTCTACCCTATCAAACCCTTTCATAAATGTAAAGGTCTCTATGAGGTCTTCTCTCAGTCTCCCCTGTTCCAGGGGAAAGAGCCCAATCTGTTCATTTTTTTCCCCCTGTTGCAGCCCGATACTCCCACTATTCTGCCCAGTCAGGTGGGGACCTCAGATGTGTCAGAAGCAGAGTGGGCACCCACTCATAATATGCAAAGAGCCAAGTCCCAGTATTTGCACAGGGGTCAGTGACAGTCTGCACAATGCCTACTCCCAACCTCAGGCCACCCCAGGATATCCAGGACCCGGATCCAATTGTGTTGGGTAACAGAAAACAATGTTAGACTATCTAGCCCCCAACATATGCAAGAGGAACAGAATAAACTCTGTAGTCGGGGGTTGGGGGGTTTGTCATTAGCACCAAGTTCAAAGCATCTTAAACCTGCCAGTGCTCTATCCAATGAGGATAAGCTTTCTCCTGTCATTATGTGCAGTGACCAAGAACCTAAACACTGAAGATTTTCCTCTGGTTGTTATTTCTAGCAAGGTTTACACTTTTTGAACATTATAAAGAATTCTCCAGGAATACCTTCTCGGACTGCATTTGTTTATGTCTCAATGGGTACAGAAGCCAACCCACGGATTGCCTCGACAAAACCAGGCTTCCATAACTCATGGGACACTAACTTTTCAGCAAACCTTTGTTCTCACTGATTTCCAAAGACAGGTCGGAAAATTACAATGAACAAACAGCGCTCTACTGAAAACAGCATATTGCCTCGACCTAGGATACCTACTCCCTTGCCAAAGGAAACAAGATTTGATAAAAAATGTCTTTACAAAGACAAAGCCCGTATAAATGTGCCATGTCCTCTTTCTATGTTGTCTGGGACATTGTTACATGTTGCGCCATTAACTGTTGAGTGTTATCAATGTATGGAATAATTCTTCGGACGTAGCAACATTGAGAAATTCAATGTTTAGGATACATTGTTTAATGGCAATGTTACAATGTAACACAAGTCACTTGGCACTGTGCCAGACATTAGGCATCAATGTAATAATTTGGAATATTTTTGACCAGAGGTTTCAATACCTGTCCTAATAAATCGTTACAATTCTTAACAACACAGATGACGGCTCAGCAATCTGCAGCACATATCGGAGAAATAAAACCTCTTAATCAGATCTGTTGGCAATAAAATCAAAGAAGGTCTGATATGAAATGGGAAGATACCAAAGTAATTAGAGGCATGTTTCAGTTCTGAATATTTTCTAGTGATTACTATTAGTGATAATAGCAGTCTAACAATGAACACACTTATAGGGCATAGCTCTGTCCGGTGGACTTTACTCCATTTAAATTAGAAAGTTAACACTTATATCAAAATAATAGGTAGAGGAATTTCATACAAAGTCATTAAGCATTCATAAGTTAATATCACAGTCATTTCAAGGCTTTTGGATACGTAAAAGATTTTGTCATTACACTATACTGACAGTGATAAAAGCTAATCCTTTACTATACTTCACCCTTCTGACTCCACTCCTATGAAATCTGAGCATTAATTTGATAAACTTTCCCTATTCCTGCTGTCTTTCAGATTCTCTGATTCAAGTCACCTCTGGTTGATGTCACAATAAAAAGCAATAATGTATAAATACTCGCATTTTTATACACTGATTGAATGACTGCAAATTTCTTCTTGTTAACTGTACTGCAGTTTTGAAATCATGTATATACAATTATGTACTATGAAGATATAAAGATATTTTCTATACTGTTTTTCATTAAAGAACAAGACACATTTGGTATTGGAGTGTGAAAGTTATGTAAAACAATTTGACTAAACACCTGCTGATGTTTTAGATCAGAGTATTGGGCGCGTCGTGTTGGTTGCGGCTAGATCAGTACAAACAAAATCCCTGGGCAGCACTGGTTAGCACTGCTCCTTCACGGCGCTGAGGACCCAGGTTTGATCCTGGCCCCGGGTCACTGTCCGTGTGGAGTTTGCACATTCTCCCTGCTTTTGCGTGGGTTTCACCCCCACAACCCAAAGATGTGCAGGGTGGGTGGATTGGCCACACTAAATTGCCCCTGAATTGCGAAAAGAAAAATAATTGGGTACTCTAAATTTGTTTTTCTTTTAATTTAAAAATAAACAAAATCCCTGTCTGTGGATTTATTTCTTCTAATCTGGTCAAAAACTCCGTCCCATTATCCAAACACTACATTTAACATGAAAAAAAACATCCGAGTAGAGTGACAGACATCTTCCACTTCATTATTCACCTGTCGGAAACAGAGCTTTATAGTTGGAATCCAGCTCATTTTCTCTCCCCTGGCACACAGACTAAAGTCGAACAAAAATAGAATGACTGCACTTGGCTCTGGCAACTGTGCCTAGCTACCTGCCTCTTTGTATTTAGCCCAGGAACTCCTGTCACTCATGAAGTTCTCCCATGCAAGTTGTGATTAAACGAGAACACTGGATCCTTCCCTCCAACTAATTATTATTAAGAATTTTTATTGTAATACATAAGATTCCATTGACCACTCGATATTTTAACTCTTACCAGGCTAAAGATGTCAGCACAGAAAAACTTGCATAAATGTTTGGTGAGATGAATAAAGCCAGAAAGAGAGCGGAACATTTTGGCAATTGATGCGATAGCTAATAAATGTTTTGGCTTGTTATAAAGTCTACAATCAGTCACTGTGAGGCATGAAACAATCTGAACTCATCACGTCTGAATGTGATGACATCCTGGCAATGACGACCTGCCTGATTGTCACCTGGTGTGTGGTTAGCCGAGCAAAGATCTACTGCTCCCCCTCATTCAGCCCATTTTGATTCCTTCAGCCAAAGACATGCTTTAAAAAAAGGGGGGTGCCCCATCGCAGCTTCCATTTGTTTCTTAAAGGCTTCCAAAATGTTAACCTCCACCTCAATAAACAAAAATTGATTCCACATATTGATCACTCTGTGTGAAGATTTTTCTGCCGTTAGCTCTAGTTTGGACCTGTACCCCCATCACTCCTGTCACAATTTAATGTAATATTTGAGTTTACTTCACCTATTTCTTTAATCTACAGACCTCTATAAGTTCACCTCTCACTCCTTTCTATTTTTGGAGGGGACGCCCAGGTTCTCTAAAGCAGATCTCTGAAAGTGAGGGCCATCTCCTGGCCCTTTCTCTGCTCTGTTTTCAGCATTTAAATCATAGAATTTACAGTGCAGAAGGAGGCCATTCGGCCCATCGAGTCTGCACCGGCTCCTGGAAAGAGCACCCTACCCAAGGTTAACACCTCCACCCTATCCCCATAACCCAGTCACCCCACCCAACACTAAGGGCAATTTATCATGGCTAATCCACCTAACCTGCACATCTTTGGACTGTGGGAGGAAACCGGAGCACCCGGAGGAAACCCACGCACACACGGGGAGGATGTGCAGACTCCGCACAGACAGTGACCCAAGCCGGAATCGAATCTGGGACCCTGGAGCTGTGAAGCGATTGTGCTATCCACAATGCTACCGTGCTGCCTTGTCTCCCTTGTTTCTGGGTGACCAAAACCAGATGCAGTATTCAAAGGGGAAATCTGACCAGCGCGTAATAAACTATTCCTATCTCTTGTGATTAATATTCAATTGTTCTGTCTACATAGTTAATCATGAAATTGGTTTTATTGATTGATTGGCCATGTTAATGATGAGTCCACTTAGATTCCTGGGCCTCCCTTCATCTTTCATCGTTAGTCATTTTGTATCAGTCACGGAGTATGTGTATCACCGAGTGTCCCTTCCTGTGTGTAACACTTGTCTCAGTTCAATTCAACCTGCCAGCGTTCTGCCTTCCTACATGTTTGTCTGACTCATTCTGTAATTTCCAAACTGCTGCAATACTTGGCTTGACATCATCTGCAAACTTGACCACTTTGTTTTGAAGTCCTGAATTCTGGGAACTTGTGAAAGTTGGGGCTAGTAGTGTTCCCGGTCGCAATGGCTGAGGCAACCCATTGGCTCAAATCTGGGAGCTGGGGAATTGGGAAAGAAAGCAAGCAGATGTGGGGAGGATGGGATTGGAGGATGAAGTTGGAAGATTGTGGGGAAGAGATAACGACAGAGCCATATGGATAGAGAAAAAAGGGAAAAGGGATGTTACTTTGGCGTGGTAAAGAAGCAGTTTTGAAAACACCACAGAGCCGGATAATGGATTGAGGTGGGTCCATCTTGCACCCAGCACATTGTAGTCATTTTAAAAAAAAAATCATTTTTATTGAAATTTTTACAAAATATAAACATCTCAACTCTATTAACAAACAACCACGGTAACACCCCAAAAACAACACTCACCCAACTTCAAAAGCAACTACAAACAAAAGAAAAAACAAAAGAACACCCAAACAACAAAAGGGAAAGAAATAACACCCGCCACATCCCACAAACCCATGTACACAGTTCTCCCTCCCACCGATCCAAACCCCCCCGGGTTGCTGCTGCTGCTGGCTTATTTCCCTACCGTTCCGCCAGGAAGTCCAGGAAAGGCTGCCACCGCCTAAAGAACCGTTGTACTGAACCCCTCAGGTCAAATTTCACCTTCTCCAATTTAATAAACCCCGCCATATCATTGATCCAGGCCTCCACGCTTGGGGGCCTCGCATCCTTCCATTGGAGCAAGATCCTCCGTCGAGCTACTAGGGACGCAAAGGCCAGAACACCGGCCTCTTTTGCCTCCTGCACTCCCGGCTCCACTGCAACCCCAAAAAGTGCGAGTCCCCAGCCTGGCTTGACCCTGGATCCCACCACCCTCGACACCGTCCTTGCTACACCCTTCCAAAACTCCCCCAGTGCTGGGCACGCCCAAAACATATGGGCGTGGTCCGCTGGGCTCCCCGAGCACCTAGCACACCTGTCTTCGCCCCCGAAAAACCTACTCATCCTCGTCCCAGTCATGTGGGCCCTATGCAGCACCTTGAACTGTATGAGGCTAAGCCTCGCACAGGAAGAGGAGGAATTCACTCTCTCCAGGGCATTCGCCCACGTCCCCTCCTCAATCTCCTCACCCAGCTCCTCTTCCCATTTACCCTTCAGTTCCTCCACCGAGGCCTCGTCTACCTCTTGCATCACCCGGTATATGTCCGAAATCCTCCCTCCTCCAACCCACACCCCCTTGAGCACCCTATCCCGCACCCCTCGTGGGGGCAGCAAGGGGAACCCCTCCACCTGCTGCCTGGCAAATGCCCTCACCTGCATGTACCTAAACATGTTCCCCGGGGGAGCCCAAACTTCCCCTCTAACTCCCCCAAGCTCGCGAACCTCCCCTCCACAAACAGGTCCCTCAACCTCCTAACCCCTGCCCTGTGCCAGCCCAGAAATCTGCCATAAATGCTCCCTGGGACAAACCGATGGTTCCCCCGTATCGGGGCCTCCATTGAGCCCCCCACTTCTCCCCTATGCTGTCTCCACTGCCCCCAAATTCTGAGGGTAGCCGCCACCACCGGGCTCGTTGTATGCCTTGTTGGAGGGAGCGGCAACGGCGCCGTTACCAGCGCCTCCAGGCTCGTGCCCACACATGACGCCGCCTCCATCCTCTTCCATGCTGCCCCTTCCTCGTCCATTACCCACTTACGCACCATCGCTGCGTTGGCAGCCCAATAGTACCCACAGAGGTTGGGCAACGCCAGCCCCCCCCCCCCCCCCCCCCCCCCCCCCCATCCCTGCCCCGTTCCAGGAACACTCTTCTCACCCTCGGAGTCCCATGCGCCCACACAAATCCCGTGATACTCCTGTTGACCCTCCTAAAAAAGGCCTTCGGGATAAGGATGGGGAGGCACTGGAACAGGAACAAAAACCTCGGGAGCACCGTCATCTTAACAGACTGCACCCTCCCCGCCAGTGACAGCGGTAACATATCCCACCTCTTAAACTCTTCCTCCATCTGCTCCACCAACCTTGTGAGGTTGAGCTTGTGCAGGGTCCCCCAACTCCCAGCCGCTTGGACCCCTAGGTACCTGAAGCTCTTCCCTGCCTGCTTCAGTGGGAGCCTACCAATCCCCTCCTCTTGATCCC
Source organism: Scyliorhinus canicula (assembly GCF_902713615.1). Taxonomy (NCBI): domain Eukaryota; kingdom Metazoa; phylum Chordata; class Chondrichthyes; order Carcharhiniformes; family Scyliorhinidae; genus Scyliorhinus; species Scyliorhinus canicula. The sequence goes on from NC_052157.1 coordinate 29,361,264, forward strand.
CCGGATGCACCACAAACAACTCACTCTTGCCCAGGTTCAACTTATACCCAGAGAAACCCCCGAATTCACTAAGAATCCTCATCACCTCCGGCATCCCCCCCCCCCACCGGGTCCGCCACATACAGCAACAGGTTGTCCGCATACAGCAACACTCGATGCTCCTCCCCACCCCACACCAGGCCCCTCCAGTTCCCTGACTCCCTCAACGCCATGGCCAGGGGCTCAATCGCCAACAGCAAGGGGGACAGGGGGCACCCCTGTTTCGTCCCCCGATACAGCCGAAAGTACTCCGACCTCCTCCTATTCGTGGCTACACTCGCCATCGGGGCCTCGTAGAGCAGCCTCACCCACCGGATAAACCCCTCCCTAAACCCAAACCTCTCCAACACCTCCCACAGATACTCCCACTCAACCCTATCAAAGGCCTTCTCCGTATCTAATGCCACCACTATCTCCGCCTCCCCTTCCACAGCCGGCATCATAATGACATTGAGGAGCCTTTGTACGTTCGTATTCAACTGCCTTCCCTTCACAAACCCCGTCTGGTCCTCATGAATAACCCCGGGCACACAATCCTCTATTCTAGTGGCCAGGATCTTTGCCAGCAGTTTAGCGTCGGCGTTCAGCAGCGAAATCGGCCTATATGATCCACACTGCAGAGGGTCCTTGTCCCGCTTCAGGATCAAGGAAATCAGCGCCCGTGACATAGTTGGGGGCAAAGCCTCCCCCCCCTCCCTTGCCTCGTTAAAGGTCCGGACCAACAGGGGGCCCAACAGGTCCAAATACCTTTTATAAAATTCCGCCGGAAACCCATCCGGCCCCGGCGCCTTCCCCGACTGCATGCTCCCTATCCCTTTGACCACTTCCTCCAGCTCGATCGGCGCCTCCAGTCCCTCCACCTGCTCCTCCTCCACCCTCGGGAATCGCATCTTGTCCAAGAAGTGCCCCATTCCACCCCCCTCCACCGGGGGTTCCTACCGGTACAGTTCCCCATAGAAGTCCCTGAAGACCCCATTAACCTCTACCCCCCTCCGCACCACCTTCCCAGCCTTATCCGTCACTCCCCCAATCTCCCTGGCCGCGTCTCGCTTTCGGAGCTGGTGTGCCAGCATCCTGCTCGCCTTCTCCCCACATTCATACACCGCCCCCTGTGCTTTCCTCCACTGAGCTTCCGCCTTTCTGATAGTCAATAGGTCGAATCTGGCCTGAAGGCTACGCCTCTCCCTCAGCAATCCCTCCTCTGGAGCCTCCGCATATCTCCTATCCACCCGCACCATCTCCCCGATCAGTTTCTCCCTCTCCCTCTGCTCCCCCCTCTCCCTATGGGTTCGGATGGAGATCAATTCCCCCCTCGTCACCGCCTTCAATGCCTCCCAGACCGTCCCCACTCGAACCTCCCCATTATCATTGGCCCCAAGGTACCTCTTAATACACCCCCGAACCCTCCCGGCCACCTCCTCGTCTGCCAGCAGCCCCACCTCCAAGCGCCAGAGCGGACGTTGGTCCCTCTCTTCCCCCAGCCCGAGGTCCACCCAGTGCGGGGCATGATCTGAAATGGCAATGGCGGAGTATTCCACATCCTCCACACTCGAAACCAACCCCCTGCTCAGGACAAAAAAATCAATCCTCGAGTAGGCCTTATGTACATGGGAGAAAAACGAGTATTCCCTGGCCCTTGGCCTCGCAAACCTCCAGGGATCCACCCCCCCCATCTAGTCCATGAATCCCCTCAGCACCTTAGCCGCCGCCGGCCTCCTACCCGTCCGGGACTTGGATCGATCCAATGGGGGATCCAGTACTGTGTTGAAGTCCCCCCCCATGATCAGGCCCCCCACCTCCAGGTCCGGAATGTGGCCCAACATGCGCCGTATAAACCCTGCATCGTCCCAATTTGGGGCGTAAACATTCACCAACACCACCCGCTCCCCCTGCAGCTTACCACTCACCATCACATATCTCCCGCCACTGTCAGCCACCACATTTAACGCCTCAAACGACACCTTCTTCCCCACCAGAATCGCCACCCCCCTACTCTTCTCATCCAGCCCTGAGTGAAATACTTGGCCCACCCATCCTTTCCTCAGCCAAACCTGGTACACCACTCTCAGGTGTGTCTCCTGGGGCATGGCCACATCCGCCTTCAGTCCCTTCAGGTGCGCAAATACCCGGGCCCGTTTGACCGGCCCATTCAGCCCCCTCACATTCCAGGTTATCAGCCGGATCAGAGGGCTCCCTGCCCCCCTCCCCTGCCGATTAGCCATACCCCATCCCTTGCCCACCACCGGCCAGCGTCCCCCGCTCTGCCAGTTTCCCACGGTGGCAACTCCCCCCCACCAGCACCCCCTGCGTCCTCCAGCTCCTTCCTGACCGTTTCAGCAGCAACCCGGTAATCCCTCCCCCCCACCAAGGCTAGGACCCCTCCTAGCCGCGCCCCTCCCTCCACAGCACTCCCGTGAGCCAGCTAACTTCTGCTGACCCCGGCGACTCCCGCCCTACCTCCGACTCCTCCCCACGTGGGACTACCCATCCTCCATCGTGCCCGTCAATGGGTCCTCTCCCCCCCCCCCCCCCCCCCCCCCCCCCCGCCCCGGCTCATGCGCGGGAAAAGAAAACAGCCAGCAACGACCCGCGCTTCTCAGCCCCGACCCCGCCCCCACCATCTCCCAGCGCGGGAAACCCGCAGAAAGCCCGCGCTTTCGCCCTGCCCGGCCCCGCCTCCTCTAGGGCAACTCCCATTGTCAGTGCCCCCCACCAGCTCCCCAAACTCACCGTTTACCCCCCTGCCCGAACCCATCCACCAGACCCCTACAGAAAAACCCATATAGAAAAGACCAATCGACATCACCCCACCCACCCTAAGGCCAACCCACATCTTACATTAAACCAAGCAAATACAAATACAGTATTATACAGCATCCCCCATCTTAGACCCTCAGTTTGAGTCCAATTTCTCGGCCTGCACAAAGGCCCACGCCTCCTCCGGGGACTCAAAATAATGGTGCCGATCCTTATAGGTGACCCACAGACGCGCCGGCTGCAACATGCCGAACTTCACACTCCGTCTGTGGAGCACCGCCTTCGTCCGGTTAAACCCGGCCCTCCGCTTCGCCACCTCCGCACTACAGTCCTGGAAGATCCGCACCTCCGTGTTCTCCCACTTGCTGCTCTGGCTTCTTGGCCCACCGGAGCACACACTCACGATCCACGAACCGATGAAACCGCACCAACACCGCCTGCGGCGGCTCGTTCGGCTTGGGCCTCCTAGCCAGAATTCTGTGGGCCCCCTCTAACTCCAGGGGCCCCTGGAAGGACCCAGCCCCCATCAGCGAGTTTAACATAACCACCACATGGGTCGCCAGGTCCGACCCCTCCAGCCCCTCCGTGAGGCCCAGGATCCGCAAATTCTTCCTCCTCGACCGGTTGTCCAGCTCCTCGATCCGCTCCTGCCATCTTTTATGGAGCGCCTCGTGCATCATCCTCCCTTTCGGAGGCCTGCTTCTGCAGCTCCCGGATCGCAGCCCCCTGGGCTGTCTGGGTCTCCATCAGCTCCCTGGTGGTTACCTTCAACGACTCCAGCAGCTCCAACTTAAGCTCCTGGAAGCAGCGCAGCAGAGTCGCCTGCTGCTCCTGAGCCCACTGCCTCCAGTCCTCCGGGCCTCCGCCGGCCGCCATTTTGTCTTCCTTCCCCCGCTTTTTCAGGGGTGCTTTCTCCGTTTTTCTCCTTACCCCACTCCTGGTCCGGACCATAGGACCGTAGGGGTCGACTCCTGTCCTCTTCCCACGTCGGGATTTGCCGGCACAGCTCCGTTGGGGGCCCTGAAAAGAGCCCCAAAGTCTGTTTTCAGCGGGAGCTGCCGAATGTGCGGCTTAGCTCCGCATTGCCGCCACCGGAAGCCCACATTGTAGTCATGACGCCAGCAGTCAGCAGCAAGCGTTTACAAAATATATCTGGAGCATTCACATTTAATTCCAAGCCAACATCATTTTGACTGTGACTTCTTGCACACTGATAAGGTGCTGTTTAAATTATTCTTCTGTGTTAAATACTATTGATGGAAGCAATCAGTAATATATATTAGCAACCTTAGTCTTTGACCCACAAAATGTTATTAATGTTCCTTTCATATTCCTTTCAAGCTCACTAGCATACCCACCACACCTAGACCCTAAGGATAACTGCCACGGACAATCTTGCACTCTAACTTATTCTTCCCCAGGATCTAAAAACTAATAACTTCCTTCACTTTTGCTTAGAATCAGCATCACCCAACCTTTATTTCTGCATTAATATTTCTCTTTCCTTGACCCTGGAGCAGTCTTCAGCCACAGACCAAGATTTCTCATATCGAAAAGAAATCATCACTGAACCGAATTTGGTCTTTAAGACTCATGGGGGTAATAAAAAAAATGATGATAAATGGAATTTGTATTCATTTTCCACAAAAGAAACCCCTAAAGACAAAAGGTGTCAAGCTATAGTAATCTCATGTTGATCTGGTTGTCAATATATCCTTGTGGGAAGTTAATTTCTGAAGTGATTTGTCTGCACTGTCCTACACAATTGTATTTATCATGATTTGAATCTGTATTTAGGTCTGAAAATGAATATTATACTTGGTTCAATCTCAAATATTCTCTGCGGACACATTTAAATGATTAAAACATTTTTTTGACAAATGTAGTAAGCTTTCCAAAAGACGGCCTTTGACATGACCATTGTGGGGAGCAACTCCATCACAAGGACTGCATTGAGAAATGGCCCACCACCTTTTAATGCCACTCGGGATGGGCAATAGATTCAGCCGTGCCCACATTCTCAAAGCTTGTTCAAGCATCACCTTCGAACTCAAATATAGTTGAAAAGAATTGCGAGGGGCAACGATATGTTTTAGTTCTTTTCATTCAAGGGGATTTGTTTGTAAATCTATGAGCGGGATTTTCCGCACACGCCTCATGGCGCCTTTCGCAGCACCGGAGGTGGCCCGCCGTTAGGCGGTGGTGGGATCTTCTGGTCTCCCTGCCGTCAATGGGGTTCCCTGTTGCATGAAACCCGCCAAGAAACCCGCAGCGGGGGTTCGCCATCGGCAGCACCGGAAGATCCCACCAGTGGGAATGGCTGGCTAATTCCAGTCAATGAGGCCAGTAAGTGTACAGCACAGAAAGAGGCCATTCAACCCAACTTGCCCATGCTGGCCTTTATGCTTCTCTCGAGCCTCCTCCCCTCTTTCCTCATCCAAATCTATCAACGTGATGTTGCTCGTTATGCTCTCTCCTTAATTGTCTCTGTTTATGGCGGTTAATATGGTCGCCGTCCTTAATTCTAATTATGTTTGCTCAAGAGTCGCCAGGTATCTTTTCGATACCGCCACAAGGTTCAATACCGAATTCTGATCAAAGACTCAATGCACCAGTTAGTAAGTTTGAAATCAATGCTCATTTATTTCCACACAGTCAATTATACTCATGCACAAACTCTACTCACTAAACTATCACTACTACTAAAAGCCTATACTTAGCTTCGGGTGGCCACTCAGTCAGAGGAACAATGGCCGTTGTCCGGTTCTGAGGCTGCTGGCATCGAACTTGTACAGAATAGTAGCTAGGAGCGGCTATCTCGTAGCGTGCATTGACTTTGGACTTACTTGTCTGGTGCAGCTGCTAGGCAGGTCTCTCGCTGCTGAGAGCCAAGGCCAAGAAGCTGGACAGGTCTCTCGTCGCTGAGAGCCAAGGCCAAGAAGAACGATTCTTGCTTGGGGGGCTTCCTTTATACCCCAAAGGGGCTTTGCGCGTTTTTGGGCGGGCCTTGAACTTGGCCCCAATTAATTAGACCATGTCCTAATCACCTGTATTAATTTCCTCCAATAAAGAGGTGGCTGCCTGATTGCTGGGCGGTCCCTAGGTGGCCGTTGGCCTGCTTTGTTTTAGTCTCCACTGGCGCCGGAGTGTCTGCTTTGGTATCGTTTGCTTAAATGTATCTCTTTTGTCCCCAGAGATAGCTCATTAGTATGCTAATGGCTTTGCAGTATCGGTCTTGTCTGGGAGCTGCAAACTTCAATCCAGAGACAAACTTTGCACCTGCTTGTTTTCTTAGCATTGTCCAATTTTCCCTTCATTCTCTGCAAGTGTCCATTTTGAAATCGGGACGTGGCCACCCCAGGTGGCTACAGTGACCCTCTATTCCCTCCTTCCCATATGTTTGTCTAATTCTCCTTAAATTCATCTATATTCTTCATTTCAAACACTCCCTGCGACAATTCTGGTTCAAACCTTAACTGTTCAGGAGCAGAGATAATAATAAATGCAAACATGGTTCCATATCAGTTGTGCAAAGTACTTTAGTTCATTCAGACTTTTAAGCACAGCAGACAACCCAAGCTCATACCTATTAACCGGGTTACCCAGAAACTTAGTATGTCTCCATGCCATACTCATATTTATTCTTCCTTTTAGACTTAAAGATTAATTTCCTTGATTTTTTTCCATGCCTACGTATTCACTTCCTCTCCATCCAAGAACTTAGACACTTATCTTCCTCTTCTCAGATACACAAATATGACCTCCTGCAATCCCACAAATTTGTTTGACCCCTCAGACTCAGAAAACATGATCTCCCTTGATCCCAAACCCAAAGCCATGCTCTTTTCTTTCCATGATCCCAAATTATATTTTGTCCCCTTCCCAAATCCATGTACTTAATCTCTGTCCCTTTCAGATTCCCAAACACGTTCCCTTTCATTGCAAACCTCAGGCTCTCCTGCCAGGTTGTCCCCTAAATGTTGTCTAAAAGGCCGACCAAGACACTCAATTGCATCAAACGGCCACAAAGTCTAAAAGGAGTTTAAACCTTCAGAGTCAGAAGGCTATGGGTTAACACCTCGCTCCAGGTGCTTGAATATGTAACCGAGGTTGATGCTTGCATGCCCTACTGAGATGTTGGAGCTGCTGTCTTTTGTACGAAGTGTTGAAGGAAAACCCCGTCTGCCTCCTCAGGTGGACGTGAAGAGCAGTGGAGTTATCTTGGCCAAATTTCACCCTTCAACCAACATCATCAAAACACGTTATCTGGCCATTTATCACATTGCTTTTGTGGGCCTTTCCAAATTGGCTGCAATGTTCGCACAGAATACTTTAAGATGGCTTGAGGACAGGAACGGCGGGCGTTACATAAATGCAAGTCCCCCCTTTAATTAAAGTACAATAAAGAAAAACTGATGAAATACATGAATAATCCAGACCTGAAGCATTAAACTTCTCCCTTTGCTTCAGAGACCCAGGCTGATCTGTGCAATGCAACCACGTTTTTTCTGTTTGTATCTAGCACATCCAATTTTATGGTCTGTTTCGATGTGGATTCTTCCCTCGTAGAATCGTAGAATTTACAGTGCAGAAGGAGGCCATTTGGCCCATCGAGTCTGCACCAGTCCTTGGAAAGAGCATCCTATTTAAGCCCACGCCTCCACCCTATCCCTGTAACCCAGTAACCCCACCTAACCTTTTTGGACACTAAGGGGCAATTTAGCATGGCCAATCCACCTAACCGTGTCTTAATTTGTGTAGCAAGTCACTTTCATGGCAATTTATCAAATGCCTTCTAAAAATGCAGATAAACCGCATTCAGCACATTCTCCTTATCTATAATTTTGCAGTTTCCTTCAGGGATCCGTGCAGTCTATCCCTGATTAGCCCATGCCTTTCTAAGTATTCATTAGCAATAATGCTTTGGCAGGCACCCTAAGAGCTGCTGTTTATCAGGCACCAGCTCACTTTATTAATGGGCATGCAGCACAGGCCTGAGCTCAGTCTTTGCCCAATGCACTTAGCGTCTCAAGATATAAGCCTGAAGGACTTTGAAGGTTTGGAGCATGCGCACAGATAGTGCAAAAGGCTCATAGCCAGCTCCAGTTTTCTTTAATTGAGAAGCTCTTCCAATACTGCAACCAGGAGGTATGAACAGCGCCGATATAAAACAGATGGTGATTAGGAGGTCTGTTACCTTAAGTTGGATGCTTGTTAAAGCTACAGTGTTGTCATAGACGTATCCCTTAGCAACTGATTGGCTTTGCTCTGTTTTGCTGGACTAAGTTATTGAAGCCTTTCTGAATGTGATTCACAGTCCACTGCAACCGTCAGCTTCTAACTATGGACATTACCGTGAACGTTTAATGAGAATGATCAAGAAACCATAACGACAACAGAGATTGAGGTTTTCAACATCCTGGCAGCAATATTTAACAAGGCCGGTAATCAAGTGTGGGGATCGCCATGTGTGATTGAACCCTGCCCATTCTTGGCAACATTAGCAGCACATAAACCTAAATGATAGTGGCGTGCAGCCCAGCACTAAGCGTGCTGCTGCATGACTGCACCCAATCAGCAGGGGCCCCCAAGTCAATGCTGCAACCCAGCACTGCTCAAAGCCAGCCTTAACTCTTAAATGCGAGGCGTATCCTGGCAGCTGCAGGCGCAGGAAGTGGCTGGTGAAGCATCAATGAGCAGAACGAGGAGTGGAAATATCGCCTCAGATCAGGGGAGTGTGCTCCAAAATTCCCTCATGCAGCATTTTGAAGTCTTGGTGAAAGAGAAGGGCCAAAGGAGAGAAGTGGTCCTCCTCGGGGACCTGGACCATTATCATGGCTTTGGAGGCAGAAAGTCTTCAGTCTAGCTCCAAGAATCTGGACGCAGTATCATCAAAGGTTCAATTACCTCACAGGAGTTGTCAAGGTCAGCGAATGCATCTTTACAGACCATGTCCTAACTGAACCATAGGATCCCTACACTGCAGAAGGAGTCCATTCAGCCCATCGAATCTGCACCGAACCTTTAAAAGAGTGCCCTACCTAAATCCACTCCCCGCCCTATCCCCATAACCCCATAACCCCACCTAACCTGCACATCTTTGGACTGTGGGAGGACACCGGAGCACCCGGAGGAAACCCACGTAGACACGGGGAGAACGGGCAAACTCCACAGTCACCCGAGGTCAGAATTGAACCCGGGCCCCTGGCGCTGTGAGGCAGTAGGGCTAACTGCTGTGCAACTGTGTCACCGTGCTGCCCATTAACCTCACTCACACTGCTCCACTCATCACGCTCACATCACTTAGCGAGCAATAGTCTCAAACAGGAATGGCTCATAGCCAACATTCATAACCTTACCTCATCCGTCCACATTTGGCACTGTTTCACACTCACATCTCACAGCTTTCACACGCTGCCAGCCACAGGCATAGCACCCAAACACAATGCACCACCAGTGGCGGACCTACATTTTTGGGGCCCTGAAGCTTGAACTGTTACGGGGGGGCCCCTTCGCAACCAGCAACGAGGTCTGGGTAACCACTGTTATCTTCTTCAATGGGGTTGTTCCACGACAGGTCACCACAAATTTTTAAAATTACATCTCAGATTGTGATTAAAATTGCTGTACTGGATTATCTCACATGTCAAAGTCACTGGTGGGAATAAAAATTTCCTATGCCTTATGGTTTTTGAGTTATGGGGGGATGTAAATTAGGGAAATGTTATATATATGCATGATGCATCATAGAATGATGAAATAAAACATAGAAAAGACCACAGTCATTATAATCTTTTATTTTAGACACCTGTTTCAATACATATCACATGAAGCATATTTTACAAAATACTCTTTTTTCTGTTTTTTCCAGCAACATATTGCCGTACAGTTTTGTCATATGAGAGCACCCTTGCACTCGTTTTCTAGAGACAATATGCATAAAGAATTTAAGCGCTCTTCGGTCATGGTAGACCGAAATTTGTTCTTTATAAAGGACAGCTTTGAAAAATTCCTTTCTGCTTCACAGCTCGTGATAGGCATTGTCAAATACAGCTTAAGCGCAGTAGTAATATTGGGGAACACTTCAATTAGGTGTTGCTCACAAATAAGCTGAAGAACTTCTGCGCATTGCATTTTAGATGGCGTGTTCTCTTCAGTGTTCTGGGATTTCCTAAGGTGCAAATATTCTTTGAACTGATCACCCGCGTTTACTAATTTGTGGTCAATATCATCTTTGTAATACGATATTATAAGTTTAATACTGTCCTCATCAATTTCAGAATTGTTCACCAATTCTGAGAGGAACTTGAACCTTTTCGCAATCTGGGTCAATCCTCTTGCGTAACTGGATTATCAAGCAGTCATAGAGTTGATATAGAACTTCTATCCTAAATTTGTCAGCTCCTCTCAAAGCAGCAATACCACTTGTTCCATCTGAAAATGTCCTTGTAACAATGCGTTTGGAAACATCAGAACAACCTGAGGTGATATCTTCACACAAACGTTTTGCTTCTGATTCATAGTGTGCAATCCTATCGGCTGAATTTTCTCGGAGGTCTTTAACAAACGAAAGTAAAGATGATAGCAGAAGATAACCTTCAAATACATAAATACCAGGGGTTTGGAGTTTCTTACTTGTTTTATTGAAACGCACCAGCACTTCTTCCCAAACAACTGTTAAAATAGCATATTCCAGCTTTACCAACTTGTGGTATAAATTCTTTGCATCTCGTTTACATTCAGGCTTACCTTCCATTCACCTCTTCACAAAAACAATAGTCTTAGGCTAATCTAACACTGTTTCACCTTTATTACTTTCCTTACTTTTCTAAAGATAACATTTATTTTTGAGTAGGGGTAATTAAAATATTGTATCCTTATGAACACTTCATTGAAAAAAATTCTTGTCTAGATCGCTATCACGAGTGCTATCACGTTGAAAATTCACGTTAGCTTTGTGATTGCCGGCAGCACGGTGACGCAGTGGGTTAGCCCTGCAGTCTCACGACGCTGAGGTCCCAGGTTCGATCCCGGCTCTGGGTCACTGTCCGTGTGGAGTTTGCACATTCTCCCTGTGTTTGCATGGGTTTCACCCCCACAACCCAAAGATGTGCAGGGTAGGTGGATTGGCCACGCTAAATTGTCCCTTAATTGGAAAAAATTAATTGGGTATTCTAAATTTATAAAAAAAAATTTTAAAGCTTTGTGATTGCCTTTTCAACTGCTCCCTTTTTTTGTTACGACACGTCATCTATTGTTTGTATTTCTGTCATAAATGTTCATAGTGTTTTAAATTATTTATAATTATTTTATATTAAATATATTTAGAATGAAACATCTTTAATTTGAACATTTTTTTCATTTACGGTTAGCCTACGTGATACTTTAATAACCTTTTAATTTTTATTTTAACTATTGTTTTGTATTGAATTACACTATATTATTAATATTATTTTTTTTTTTAAACCCCTTCTCACACAGTAGACCCAGAATTTTGAAGCAATGTGGACTAAAGTCGCTTCTGGGGCCCCTCCGGGATTAGGGGCCCTGAAGCTTAAGATTCATTAGTTTCATAGTAGATCTGCCCCTGTGCACAACACACACCAACTCATTTCCCTTTCTAGTTCACGTCAAGTTGGCCCCTAATTGGAGGCAGCAGTACCAGGCCAGCAGAAAATTGGCATGACTGCGTGCCATTACTCCAGTGCAGGCTACACTGCTGGCAACCATTGGTGCAACCACATCAGACCTGATAACCAGTGGCAGGATTGAAACCATAAAGAATGTTCCTCCCTCACCACCTTTCTCACATCTCCATCCAGAATCTCCCGATTTACAAGCTGCAGACAATGTGCCCAAATCTCTTGTTTCCCACCCCCATCCTCTTGCCTAAACTCTGCCTGTGGAACACAAACCTGCCACCCTCTCTCAGGATGATACCATTTATCCTTCCACTGCCAGTCTATTAATACAAAGAAAAAGAAAGGCTTGTGATTAGAATGCACCTGACACGGCCTCAGGACATCTCAGGGCACTTTACAACCAATGAAGTACTTTTGAAGTACATAGATTACATAGAACATACAGTGCAGAAGGAGGCCATTCGGCCCTTTGAGTCTGCACTGACCCACTTAAGCCCTTCACTTCCACCCTATCCCCGTAACCCAATAACCCCTCCTAACCTTTTTGGACACTAAGGGCAATTTAGCATGGCAAATCCACTTAACCTGCACGTCTTTTGGACTGTGGGAGAAAACTGGAGTACCCAGAGGAAACTCATGCAGACACAGGGAGAACGTGCAGACTCCGCACAGACAGTGACCCAGCAGGGAATCGAACCTGGGACCCTGGCGTTGTGAAGCCACAGTGCTATCCACTCGTGCTACCGTGTAGTCACAATAAAGTGCAGTACAGCATCCAATTTGCTCACAGCAAGCTCCCTCAAAAAGTAATGTGATAATAATAATCTGATTGTCATAAGTGGGCTTACGACAATCTTACGACATAACACTGCAATGAAGTTACTGTGAAGGGCCAGATAATCTATTTTGGCAATGTTGATCAAGGGATAAATATTTGCCAGTTACCTAGGGATAACCCCCCTTGTTCTTCTTTCAATAGGAATACCAATTCTCCAGCCATTGACATTCTCCAGCCATTGGCATTCTCTGTTACCACCGGCAGCGCACCCCCCCCCCAACCCGCGGATTTCCCGGCTTCACTGGGTAATCCCATTGACATGCGGCAGGAGTAGAGAATCCCGCTGCCAGCGAACGGCGTTCCGCCAAGAATCACGTGGGAACGGAGAATCCAGCCCTGCACCTCCGACTGTGTACCACTGGAGTATCAGCCTGGACTTTTGTACAAAAGCCCGAGAGTGGGCCTTGAACCCACAACCTCTGAGACACAGGCGAGAGGGCTAAAATAAATGAAACTGCCACCTGCTGTTGGTCTCTGTCAGCCAGCCAGCTAGGCCATTGCCACCCAGGCCAAGGTGACAGTGTCCAAGACTGAGCCTTTGAGGTACAGAGCTGCTAGGGGGCGTTATGCAAGCCCGATTACTCCAATGAAGGATAGCAACCCTCCAATGCTACGGCCACTGAGACCATGTTGTACAGGAACTGTTAGCCAGGCAAAGGCATCTGAAGACAGGCACTCAGGATTACATCGAGTTGGCCATTGATGGAATATTAGAATGGTTTGTTTGATAAAATTGGTTTGAATGGCTCTTTTTTAAAAAAAATTTAGATTGCCCAATTATTTTTTCCAATTAAGGGGCAATTTAGCGTGGCCAATCCACCTACTCTGCACATTTTTGGGTTGTGGGGGCGAAACCCACGCAGACACGGGGAGAATGTGCAAACTCCACACGGACAGTGACCCAGAGCCGGGATCGAACCTGGGACCTCAGCGCCGTGAGGCGGTTGTGCTAACCACTAGGCCACCGTGCTGCCCTTTGAATGGCTCTTTTGAGTGCACTTTTGCTTCAATGCTGCGAATCACAGAAAGTCAGTATGCAGGTACAGCAAATGATTAGGAAGGCCAATGAAACGCTGCCATTTATTGCTGGAGGAATATAAAATAAACGTAGGGAGGCTTTACTGCAGCTGAACAGGGGGCTGGAATCTCTGTTCCCCCAGCTACGTGTTTCTTGGCAGCGCGCTGTCCACTGGTGGCCGGTTTCTCGCCTCCCGTCGCGATCAGAGGGATTTTCCATTGAAGCCACCCCATGCAGCTGGGAATTCTGCAGGCGGGGGTTCGCTTCCAACGGGAACAGAGAATCCCAACAGCCAGAGAATTCCGACCAGGGTGAATATCCTGAATACTGTCCGTGGATTTAGTCTCCTTATTTTAAAAATAAAAAGGTAGAATTGCATTAGAAGCAGCAGAGAGAATCTTCACTCAACTCAGTCCTAGGATGGGGGTCTTATCTTACAAATAAAGGTTGAACAGGTTGAGCTCTACCTGTTGGAGTTTAGAAGAACGAGGCGTGATCTTAATAATAATAATAATAATAATAATAATAATAATAATAATAATAATCTTTATTAGTGTCACAAGCAGGCTTACGTTAACACTGCAATGAATTTACTATGAAAATCCCCCAGTCGCCACACTCCGGCGCCTGTTCAGGTACACTGAGAGAGAATTCAGAATGTCCGATTCACCTAACAAGCACGTCTTTCAGGACTTGTAGGAGGAAACTGGAGCAGCTGGAGGAAACCTACGCAGACATGAAAATGAAAAATGAAAATCGCTTATTGTCACGAGTAGGCTTCAATGAAGTCACTGTGAAAAGCCCCTAGTCGCCACATTCCGGCGCCTGTCCGGGGAGGCTGGTGCGGAAATCGAACCGTGCTGCTGGCCTGCTTGGTCTGCTTTAAAAGCCAGCGATTTAGCCTTGTGAGCTAAACCAGCCCCAGCTAAACATGGGGAGAACATGCAGACTCTGCACAGATTGTGACTCAAGCCGGGAATCAAACCTGGTTCCCTGCCGCTGTGAAGCACTTGTGCTAACCACCGTGTTATCGTGTCGCCCTTATTGAATCATATAAGATCTTGAGGGGACTGAATAGGGTGGATGCCAGAAGGATGTTCCCTCTTGTGGGAGAGACTGGAACTAGGAGATACAGTTTAAGAATTAGAGGTCTACTGTTGAAGACAGAGATCAGGGGCGCAATTCTCCGACCCCCCGCAGGGTCGGAGAATCGCCCGGGGACGGAGTAAATCCCACCCCCGCCGTAGCTGGAATTCTCCGCCACCCGGGAATTGGCTGGGGCGGGAATCACCCCCACCCCATTCGATCGGCGAAAGTCCCACCCCAAAGTCCCGCCGCTGGGAGGCCTCTCCCGCTGCCGTGGTTTGAACCACTTCTGGTGGCGGCGGGATCAGCGGCGTGAGCGGGCCTCCAGGATCCTGGGGGGGTGCGGGGCGATCGGACCCCGGGGGGGTGCCCCCACGGTGGCCAGGCCCGCGATTGAGGCCCACCGATCGGCGGGCGGGCCAGTGCCGTGGGGGCACTCTTTTTCTTCCACCTCCACCATGGCAGAGGTGGAAGAGAATCCCCCGGCACGCATACGCCGGTGGTGACGTCAGCACCAGCTGACGCACCGGCGCATGCGCGAACCGGCGAAGGCCTTTCGGCCAGCCCCGGAGCCGGGCGGCGGGCGTCAAAGGCCGCTGGAGCCGGTTTGGGCGCCAGTCGGTGTGGTGCCAATCGCTCCGGCGCGGGCCTAGCCCCTCAATGTGAGGGCTTGGCCCCCAAAGGTGCGGAAAATTCCACACCTTTGGGGAAGCCCGACGCCGGAGTGGTTGGTGCCACTCCGCTACGCCAGGACCCCTGCCCCGCCGGGTAGGGGAGAATTTCGCCCAAGATTTTTTCTCTCTCAAAGGGTCTAAATGTGGAATTCACTTTCCCAGAGAAGAGGAGGCTGGATCATTGAATTTATTCAAGGCAGACTTTGACATATTTTTGATAGACAAGTGAGTCAAGGGTTATGAAGGGCAGATGGCAAAGTGGACAGACCACACCCAGATCAGCCATGTGAAAGCAAAATACTGCAGATGCTAGAAATCTGAAATAAAAACAGAAAATTCTGCATAGACCCAGCAGGTCTGGCAGTATCTGTGGAAAGAAAAACATAGTTCACATTTTGAGTCCATAGGACCCTTCTATACATTGTCATGATCGAGAGATATTAAGAACTTTGGTCCAGAAATAGGGTCCAAGATGTAGCTGGTAATTTAGAGGTTAAACAGACTGAAGGAAAAGACTCAGCTGAGTCAGAGGGATGCTCCCAAAGTCTGAGTTACCTTGTCTCATTCAGACTTAACCTTGTTAGTGGGAATACAGAGGATATCCCGGTTCAGCCAGGATGATCCACTCAAAATCCATTGTCATTTGGGACAACCTTGTTTGACCAGCTATCAGCCTATCACAGAATCTGATGACCTATTTGCCCATCAATTGAAGGTTATTTGAACACCTTCAAATAAGGGGAGTGGGTCCAGGTGACGGGGGAGTGTGCGACGATGCACAAGTGGAATCTGACAACATTGATGGAGCAGGTTAGGGGGATTTTAGGAGTTGGGATATGCTGCACCTGTCATTGGCAGGGAGTGTCCAGGTTAGCACATTAAGATAAATGTGCTGCCGAGATTCCTGTTTGTATTCCAGACTCTACCTGGTGACTGTGTCGCTTCCGCTGGCACCGGGGAGGTATACTGTGAGCCCGGTGGCACAGTCTGCAATCAGGGTGTGGAACCAGCTGAGGAGACACTTTAGGATGGAGGGGATGGAGGTGCTGACATAATTAGCTGGAAATCACAGGTTTAAGCCAGGGGAGATGGATGGCATGAATAGGAAGGGGAGGGAGGTGGGGCTGGTGAGGGCGAGAGTTTTGTACCTGGAAGAGAAGCTTGGAGGTCTGGAAGAGCTGCGGGAGAGGTTTGAGTTGACGAAGGGATGTGAATTCAGGTGTCTGCAAGTGAGGGATTTTGCGCAGAAGGAATGGGGGAACAGGGGGGAGTGCAGGTGGTGAGGATCAAGAATAAATGGGAGGAGAAGTTGGGGGTTTGGGGGGAGATAGGATGGGGACTGTGGAGTGAGGCGATGCGTAGGGTAAATTCAACCTCCTCCAACGTGAGGATGAGCTTGATTCAATTCAAGGTGGTGCACAGGGCATATGACCCAGGCAAAGATGGGTGGGTTCTTCCAGGAGGTGACAGACAAGTCTGAAAAGTGTGGCCGAGTGCCAGCGAACCATGTGCACAAGTTCTGGGGCTGTGAGAAGTTGGAGAGATATTGGGAGGTGGTTTTTGGGACATTATTGAAGATTGTGGGGGTAAAGGTCAGGCCAGACCCAATAGTGGTGATCTTTGGGGTGTTGGAAATGCCGGAGCTGGTGGAGGGGAAGAGGGCCGATGTCTTGGCCTTTGTCTATCTAATTACCTGGCAAAGGATATTGCTGGATTGTCAGCCGGCAACAGTGATCTGTGTGACTTCCTTCAGCTGGGAAAGAATCCTCCGCACCTTCAGGGGCTAGGCTGGTGCCGGAGTGTTTTGCGCCCCGCCAGCTGGCGTGGAAGGCCTTTCACATGCGCAGGGGGGGGTTCACCTACGCGGAGGCCATCGCGGAGGCTGACACGGCCGACGTGTAAGAAAAGAGTGCCCCCGCTCGGTGATCGGTAGTCCCCGATTGCGGGCCAGGCTGCCGTGGGGGCCAGATCACCCCACGCCCCCCCCAGGACCCCGAAGCCCGCCCGCGCCACCAGGTCCCGCCAGT
Organism: Scyliorhinus canicula; assembly: GCF_902713615.1. Lineage (NCBI taxonomy): Eukaryota > Metazoa > Chordata > Chondrichthyes > Carcharhiniformes > Scyliorhinidae > Scyliorhinus > Scyliorhinus canicula. Next base: position 29,378,345 of record NC_052157.1, read on the forward strand.
AAGGGACCTAGTCTAATCTACGCCGGCGGGACTGGCAAGGAACCAGCGGGACTTCGGCCCATCGCAGGCTGGAGAATCGCCGGGGGGGCGCCGCTGTGACCGGTGCACCGTGATTCCCGCCCCCGCCGAATCTCCAATGCAGGAGAATTCAGCAGACGGCGGGGGCGGGATTCACGCAGCCCCCCGGCGCTTTTCCGAGCCGGGGGGGGTCGGAGAATCCCCCCCACGTTTGAGTTGAGGGCATCAGAGGAGGGCTTTGAGACATGGTGGGGACTATTCATGACAACTTTTGAGGAATTGGTTATCACGGGGGGGGGGGAAGAGGGAGGGGTGAAAAGGGGGAAAACTGTACCAACTGTGAATTATGGGGGTGTTGAGAAAATAATGATTTGTGTTGTTGCATTTTTGAATAAGTTAGGAATAAAATACATTTTTAAAAAATGAAATGGGGTTGGGAAGCCAGACAGTCCAGATAATGATAATGGAGTCAAGTCTGGTCACCTCAGGGGTGAACCTTTGCTTGAGAGGCTGGTTGGAGATTAGAGAGGGAGAGGGAGAGAGAGAGACAGGAAATACCCTTTTGAACAGTTACAGAGAAGGTGGTGGAAACCAAGCACCGAGACAGGCTTTGGAAAGGGATTCTGAACCAATATCCCTAACAGACGAAAATTGCTTTGTAAATGCAAGGATTGTCATTGTCTGGCTGTGATAGTGGAACAAGAGCTGTATGTTCACGTCCAGTGTAATTTAATAGGAACTTGTGTGTTAAGGTTAAGAAACTGCATGTAAACTGTTGGCGTTAGTGTTGAAGTAAACATTTAAATATTGTTTCCTTTTCTTTTGTATCAATAAAGTTTATTCATGAAATAACCTTGCCCTATTTCTTATATTATCACACTGGAATGAATAGATCTTTCCGCACTTCATTAAAACTAAAACATGTTATGTATCTGGTTCAATATCTTAGCCATTGTTGAGGCCCGACAAGGCATCTGTATCAAGATCAGCCATGATCTTATTGATTGATGGAGTAGGCTCAAAACTGACTGGCCTACTCCTGCCACAATGGCCTATGTCTCGATGTGAGGGTCAGTGAAAAAGGGAATGTAACGCATGTGATTGCTGTACAATGGGAATTTAGGATTATGTTCTGTGGAACGGTCATGGAACAAGGCAATCACAGACAGTCCAGCCAGAAAGGGGATGCACAGGTTGCTTCCTCTCTTCCACTTCCTCCTCCTGCTCCTCAGCTGAAGATTAGAACTGGAGCCAATCTTTCCACACAGTTATAAAATTAGGAAACAGAGAGGAGTTTAAGTAAGTTATAATTGTATTTCAGGTGTTAGGGATAAGCTACAGCTTTACGTTTATTTATTTATTTATTTTTGCTTAAAAAAAGGGTCTTAGTTTCACATTTTAAAAGTTGCCTGTCGGTCTGAAGGGTTGTCAGTTTGCCGGACTTTTAAATAAGAAGAGAAGTTTGTAACAGCAAAGTAGAAAAAACAATGGGCTCTTGCCCACAGGTACAGGGAGAAACAGAAAGCAGTTTTAATTCAATTGGAAGCAAGTGGAGGAGCTGGACACAGGTGAGGGAATGGCAGAAAGCAGATTCCACAAACCCTCCGAAGATCTCAGAAACCAGGGGGTGGGACAATAAAAGGAAGGCTCAGGAAAACAGTTAAGTTAAGGAACAAGACCAGGGATCTGAACAAGATCTTGTTCAGTGATGTTAAAGTAAGGAGAAGAGGAAAAGGCTCAGATTAAAGAGAGAAAACTGCGGGGAGCAGAATAAAGGCAGAGTGGGTTTATGAGAAGCCAGAATATACGAGGAATCTGGCCTGATAGATCCTAACTTTTATTTTGTGTTTAGAAACGTTGGGGGGGGGGGGGGGTGACTATTGACGAGTGTCACAGGTGTCCGCTGATAGACTTGGGACAAAGCCAAGGATTGATGTCTCCTTACCGTGGGCCTGCGAGCAAGAAGATTCTGTTGGTATGGCTGAATATCTGACAGGGTGTGTGGAAGGTGAAGCCTGAATGAACATGGCAATCTGGGGAGAGGAACATCAGACGGTGCTGTTGAAACCCTGGAGGTGGAGCCCTGTTAAAGATGCCCAAGTGTAAGCGTAATTTGTGACGAAATTCCAAAGCGAGTTATTCAAGATTGGCAATAGGTAACCCAAGTTAAACGACATGCTTCGGTGAGAGCATTCAGCTACTGTGGAGGGGCTAACTCAGTACCACATAGAGCATAATAGATTCCAATGAAAAACGGTGCGGGATTCGCTGGATACATAATTGACACTCAGGAAGCTGACAAGCTGCAGCAGCATATACAAATCACTCCTCACACACACCATCCCAGCCAATCATATACAACATCACTCCCCACACACACCATCCCAGCCAATCATATATACAAATCACTCCTCACACACACCATCCCAGCCAATCATATATACAAATCACTCCTCACACACACCATCCCAGCCAATCATATATACAAATCACTCCTCACACACACCATCCCAGCCAATCATATATACAAATCACTCCTCACACACACCATCCCAGCCAATCATATATACAAATCACTCCTCACACACACCATCCCAGCCAACCATATATACAAATCACTCCTCACACACACCATCCCAGCCAATCATATATACAAATCACTCCTCACACACACCATCCCAGCCAATCATATATACAAATCACTCCTCACACACACCATCCCAGCCAACCATATATACAAATCACTCCTCACACACACCATCCCAGCCAATCATATATACAAATCACTCCTCACACATACCATCCCAGCCAACCATATACATCACTCCTCACACACACCATCCCAGCCAATCATATATACAAATCACTCCTCACACATACCATCCCAGCCAATCATATATACAAATCACTCCTCACACATACCATCCCAGCCAATCATATATACAAATCACTCCTCACACATAACATCCCAGCCAACCATATACAACATCACTCCTCACACACACCATCCCAGCCAATCATATATACAAATCACTCCTCACACATACCATCCCAGCCAATCATATATACAAATCACTCCTCACACACACCATCCCAGCCAATCATATATACAAATCACTCCTCACACATACCATCCCAGCCAATCATATATACAAATCACTCCTCACACACACCATTCCAGCCAATCATATATACAAATCACTCCTCACACACACCATCCCAGCCAATCATATATACAAATCTCTCCTCACACATACCATCCCAGCCAATCATATATACAAATCACTCCTCACACATACCATCCCAGCCAATCATATATACAAATCACTCCTCACACATACCATCCCAGCCAATCATATATACAAATCACTCCTCACACATACCATCCCAGCCAACCATATACCCACATCACTCCCCACACACACCAACCCAGCCAATCATACACACATCACTCCCCACACAACCATCCCAGCCAACCATATACACACATCACTCCCCAAATACACCATCCCAGCCAACCATATACACACATCACTCCCCACAAACACCTTCCCAGCCAAACATATACACACATCACTCCTCACACACACCATCCCAGCCAACCATATACCCACATCACTCCCCACACACACCAGCCCAGCCAACCATATACACACATCACTCCCCACACACACCAACCCAGCCAATCATATACACACATCACTCCCCACACACCTTCCCAGCCAACCATATACACACATTACTCCTCACACACACCAGCCCAGCCAACCATATACCCACATCACTCCCCACACACACCATCCCAGCCAACCATATACACACATCAGTCCCCACACACACCAACCCAGCCAATCATATACAAATCACTCCTCACACACACCATCCCAGCCAACCATATACCCACATCACTCCCCACAGACACCATCCCAGCCAACCAGATATACATCACTCCCCACAAACACCTTCCCAGCCAACCATATACACACGTCAATCCCCACACACACCATCCCAGCCAACCATATACACACATCACTCCTCACACACACCTTCCCAACCAACCATATACACACATCACTCCTCACACACACCTTCCCAGCCAACCATATACACACATCACTCCCCACAAACACCATCCCAGCCAACCATATACACACATCACTCCCCACACACACCAGCCCAGCCAACCATATACACATCACTCCCCACACACACCATCCCAGCCAACCATATATACACATCACTCCCCACATACACCATCCCAGCCAACCATATACACACATCACTCCCCAAATACACCATCCCAGCCAACCATATACACATCACTCCCCACATACACCATCCCAGCCAACCATATACACACATCACTCCCCAAATACACCATCCCAGCCAACCATATACACACATCACTCCCCACAAACACCTTCCCAGCCAACCATATACACATCACTCCCCACACAACCATCCCAGCCAACCATATACACACATCACTCCCCAAATACACCATCCCAGCCAACCATATACACACATCACTCCCCACAAACACCTTCCCAGCCAACCATATACACATCACTCCCCACATACACCATCCCAGCCAACCATATACACACATCACTCCCCACAAACACCTTCCCAGCCAACCATATACACATCACTCCCCACATACACCATCCCAGCCAACCATATACACACATCACTCCCCAAATACACCATCCCAGCCAACCATATACACACATCACTCCCCTCAAACACCTTCCCAGCCAACCATATACACATCACTCCCCACACAACCATCCCAGCCAACCATATACACACATCACTCCCCAAATACACCATCCCAGCCAATCATATACACACATCACTCCCCACACACACCAGCCCAGCCAACCATATACACATCACTCCCCACACACACCATCCCAGCCAACCATATACACATCACTCCCCACACAACCATCCCAGCCAACCATATACACACATCACTCCCCAAATACACCATCCCAGCCAACCATATACACACATCACTCCCCACAAACACCTTCCCAGCCAACCATATACACATCACTCCCCACACAACCATCCCAGCCAACCATATACACGCATCACTCTCCACACACACCTTCCCAGCCAATCATATACACACATCATTCCCCACAAACACCTTCCCAGCCAACCATATACACACATCATTCCCCACAAACACCTTCCCAGCCAACCATATACACACATCATTCCCCACAAACACCATCCCAGCCAACAAGACGGCACTGGTTGCACTGGAGCATGCCCATATAGCTGATGGGTCAGCTGGGGCCAAAGGCCACCTAGGGGGGTGCCCTGGTGGAGTCCCACACAGCATGTGGCCCTAGGTTCACATTAGGCAGTCATATGCCAACAGCATTTACTGTATGTGTGTTCCGGAATGCATTGACACCACTGTCGAGGCGACAGAGAATTGCGATTTGTCATGAAACCGGTGCCCGCCATGATTTTGCCGTCAAATCCGATTCTCCGCCGTATCGCGTAACCGATTCTTGCGTCAGCCAATGGAGAATCCCACCCAGGGTATATCAAGCCAGGTTCTTCCCTGGGATCTGCCTTGTCCAGTAACAACATCAGCTGGACTCATAACAATAAGTGTTTATTTACGGAGATATATATTACAAACATGCGTCTCCTAACCAAAAGCCACAATTTCAGTCTGTTCCTATTTATCAGGGCAGAAGTGAATCCCCAATTAATTCCCACTAGCGGCATAAAATTAAATATTGTTTAATATATAATCAACAGTGAGTACTGCCTGCCATTTCCAGAGCAGTATAGGCAACGGAATTGTCATTTCAGCCCCCCAAAGTTTTGCTTCATGGTGGCTCACACTTACACATGTTTGCAACGGCTAGCCAGCTTGTGGAATGGAGTCATGAGCTAGATGCTAAGAGGATAATCCACGTTGACCAGCAGCCACCCTCTGTCACAGTGCCTGCTTTACTGAGGACCGCAGATTGGGGTAGAATGAACATCGTGACAGCTGGCAGGATGGCGGGCATTCATTGGCAGGGGCACTCACCAACACTCAAACAGAGCCAGTAGGAATTAATCATCAACTAACCTGCACCCTATTGCATTTACTACAATTTATCCCCACTTTCACTGCCTACCCGTGCTGAGTACTTTCCTGCGACTTGCTAAGAAACATGGATCTGTGGAGACTGCGTTTACCTCAGCAGTAACACATACAGGCTACCAACACTTGAAATAGTACAACACTATTTTATTAAGCTAGGAACTGTTGAACATATTTTCACTGTGGGTCAACACTATGTTAGATTAAACTGAAGACCTATGCCTACCCTGACCAGTCTAGACTATCAGCACATGGTGAAGATCTGTGCTACAAGCTGCGAGCTCTGTCCTTCTCAGAGGCTGCATCCCGAATGAGCGGGAAAACTAGTGCCCTCTGGCTTTATAGTGAGCGAGCTCTAACTGTTGTGTGTGATGATTGGTCTTGCAGTGTGTCAGTCAGTGTGTGTCTGCACCATGATATACTAATGTGTATATTATGACAAGTGGGTGTGCTTGCAATGCAGCCTCCCACTATGGGAGCATGTAGCATGGTGCTACACGGTACTATATCGATGCTCAACAATGACTTCAGCCATTTTCCCTTCTTGGGCACTACTTGGTGTTGTATGTTGGTTAATTTAGCTTCGGAATGATTACTGAGACATCGGTACACTGGGGGGCCCATGAGATGCAGGCGCGGGAAAGCAGCTTTGCCGTAGTTTCTGACGTCACTCTCATTACAATCCTTCTTTTAAATTGTTTGCGCAGCATACCCTTGGCTAATCCAGGAGTTAATACTCAGTAGTATGTCTCAATATGATTTTTGGATATGGTGCTGGAGAACAAAATGCAGTAGAATTCTAAGATATCGGACGATGAAAGGGAGCAGCCCCGGATGCCATGGGGCTGAAGCCTCCTCTTCAATGTGGTGACTGGACCTCGAGCAGTTTCTTGCGCCGACACTTTCTGAGGTTCTGAAAATGGTGACTGCAAACATTACCAGAATAGACGGCAGGCATGGCTTGTTGACGCAGGATTTGAGTGCTCGTGAGATCGAGCTGCAGAATACTAACAAAAGGCTTGAGGACACAGAGGAGAGAATCCTGAATATTGATCCTGTTGCATCCTCAGGTGAGGCTTGCATTCAATCCTTGGAAAACCAACAATGTGGTATGTCAGAAATCCTGGCAGATTTGGAGAAGCGGGGTCAGAGGGACATTGTCTGGGTCGTCGGTCTGCCAGATGAAGTGGAGGGTAAGACTCCTGTTAAGTTTTTTTTAAATTGGCAACCACGTCTCCTTAAGCTGGATGAGAGGGCTGGGTGTTTCAAATTAGAAAGTGCGCGCCGTATCCTGTCATTGAGGCCAAGGGATATTCAACGCCCCGGGCCATTAATCATTCACTTTCTCTTGAAGGGTGGGGGTCCTGAAAAGGGGGGGGAGGTGGACACGAAAGGTGCGGTGGGGAGGCCTGAAAAGGGACAGCCCTCAGCGACCCCATACAGGGTGTCCTCACTTGAGGGGGAGTGGCCTAATGCGCATGTATGTGGGGGGTGATATGGCTCATGGGTGGAGGGTGTGGGGGGACCCTCAAGCTCAGTTAGAGATCAGGCCACCCTTTCAAAATGGCAGCCCGATCTCTGAGAAGCCGGTCTGGCCGGCGGGTTCAGCTCTCCAGTGCTGAAAACATTTCTAAGTGTGCGCTGGACTGCGGGGAAACTAAAAAAATTACTACGGGTACGATCTACCGGCTAGGCTGCGCCCAAAAAGCAGCGCGCTGTGGCACGACATGGCCAGTAAATGACGGGAGACCCCGCTTCCGGGATCAACTGGGCTCACGAGACCTTTTTTTTAAAAATAATTTTTATTGAAAAAGTTTGTATTTATATAACAACGAACCGCAATAAAATACCAACAATAACAATTATGGTAACAGTCATAAACATTTGCCCATCCTCAATGAACAACAAAACATATTAACAACAACTTAAATTAACACAATATTAAGTTAAATAACCATAGAAAAAGAAAATAGAAACAATAAAGAACACCCTCCCCCCACCCCCGGGTTGCTGCTGCTATTGACCAAGATACCTATCTTTGAGCCAGAAAGTCCAGAAAAGGCTGCTACCGTTTATAGAACCCTTGTACTGATCCTCTCAGGGCAAATTTGACCCTCTCCAATTTTATAAATCCCGTCATGTCACTGACCCAGGTCTCCACACTTGGGGCCTCGCATCCTTCCACTGCATCAAGATCCTCCGCCGGGCTACTAGAGACGCAAAGGCCAGAACACCGGCCTCTTTCGCCTCCTGCACTCCCGGCTCCGCCGCAACTCCAAAAATCGCGAGTCCCCAACCTGGTTTGACCCTGGATCCAACCACCCTCGACACCGTACCCGCCACCCCCTTCCAGAATTCTTCCAGTGCCGGGCATGCCCAGAACATGTGGACATGATTCGCTGGACTCCCCGAACACCTGGTGCACCTGTCCTCACCCCCAAAGAACCTACTCATCCGAGTCACAGACATATGGGCCCGATGCAGCACCTTAATTTGGATGAGACTAAGCCTCGCACAGGAAGAGGAAGAGTTGATTCTCTCCAAGGCATCCACCCAAGTCCCATCCTCTATCTGCTCCCCTAGCTCCCCCTCCCATTTAGCCTTCAGCTCCTTCACTGACGACTCCTCCACCTCCTGCATTACCTTATAGATGTCAGACACCTTCCCCTCTCCGACCCACACCCCCGAAAGCACTCTGTCCATCGCCCCCGCGAGGGCAGCCAAGGCAATTCCTCCACCTGTCGCCTAGCAAACGCCTTTACCTGCAAGTATCTGAACATGTTCCCTTGGGGAAGCCCAAATTTATCTTCCAGTTCCTCCAGGCCCGCAAACCTCCCGCCAATAAACAGGTCCCTCTATTTACTGATGCCCACCCTTTGCCACCCCCTAAATCCCCCATCCCTGTTCCCCGGGATCAACCGATGATTTCCACCTAATGGAGCCTCCATCGAGCCCCCTGTTTCCCCCCTATGCCGTCTCCACTGTCCCCAGATTCTTAGGGTCGCCGCCACCACCAGGCTCGTGGTATACCTCTTAGGAGAGAGCGGCAATGGCGCCGTTACCAGGGCACCCAGGCTCGTACCTCTACATGACGCCGTCTCCATTCTTTTCCACGCCCCCCCCTTCATTACCCATTTACGCACCATTGACACATTGGCCGCCCAATAGTACCCCAAAAGGTTGGGCAGTGCCAGCCCGCCTCTATCCCTCCCTCGCTCCAGGAAAACCCTCTTCACTCTCGGAGTCCCATGTGCCCACACAAAGCTAAAAATACTGCTAGGCCCTGGGGATGAAGATGGGCAGGCACTGAAAGAGGAACAAGAACCTCAGAAGCACCGTCATTTTGACGGACTGCACCCTCCCCGCCAACGACAATGGCAGCATGTCCCACCACTTTAACTCCTCCTCCATCTGATCCACAAGCCTGGTGAAATTATGCTTGTGAAGAGTCCCCCAGTCCCTGGCCACCTGCACCCCCAGGTACCTAAAACTCTCCCCTGCCCTCCTAAGCGGGAGCCTACCAATTCCCTCCTCCTGGTCCCCAGGGTGCACCACAAACACCTCACTCTTGCCTAGATTTAGTTTATAGCCTGAAAAGGTCCCAAACTCAGCTAGCAGCTCCATCACCCCCTGCATCCCTCCCACCGGGTCCGCCACATACAATAGCAGGTCATCGGCATACAACGACACCCTATGTTCCTCCCCACCCTGCACCAAACCCCTCCACCTCCCTGAATCCCTCAACGCCATCGCCAATGGCTCGATTGCCAGTGCAAACAACAAGGGGGACAGGGGGCAACCCTGCCTGGTCCCTCGGTAAAGCCGGAAGTACTCCGACCTCCTCCCATTCATGGCCACACACGCCATCGGGGCCTCATGTAGCAGCCTCACCCATCTAATAAACCCTTCACCAAATCCAAACCTCCCCAACACCTCCCATAAGTACCCCCACTCTACTCTATCAAAGGCCTTCTCCGCATCCAGCGCCACCACTATCTCAGCCTCCCCCTCAATCGCCGGCATCATGATGACATTCAACAACCTCCGCACATTCGTGTTCAGTTGCCTTCCCTTAACAAAACCTGTCTGATCCTCGTGTACAACCCCTGGCACACAATCCTCTATCCTGGTGGCCAGGATTTTTGCCAGCACCTTGCCATCCACATTAAGGAGAGATTTGGGCCTGTATGAACCCCACTGCTGGGGGTCCTTGTCCCTCTTTAAAATTAAAGAAATCAGCGCCCGCAACATTGTCGGGGGCAAAGTCCCCCCTTCCCACGCCTCGTTAAGTGTCCGCACCAGAAAGGAGCCCACTCGGTCCACAAACTTTTTATAAAACTCCACCGGGAACCCATCCGGCCCCGGCGCCTTCCCTGACTGCATCTGCCCGATCCCCTTAACCAGCTCCTCCAGCTCAATCGGCGCCCTCAAACCCTCCACCTGCTCCTCCTGCACCTTCGGGAAAGATAGCCCATCGAGAAACCTCTCCATTCCCCTCCTCTCCCCCGTTGGCTCCGACCGGTACAGTTCCCCGTAAAAGTCCTTGAAGACCTCATTCACCTCTACCCCCTTCCGCATCACATTCCCACTCTTATCTCTCACTCCAGCAATTTCCCTAGCCGCATCCCGCTTGCGGAGCTGATGAGCCAGCATCCTACTCGCCTTTTCACCATGTTCATACACTGCCCCTTGTGCCTTCCTCCACTGTGCCTCCGCCTTTCTAGTGGTCAGCAAATCAAATTTAGCCTGTAGGCTGCGCCTCTCCCCCAACAATCCCTCCTCTGGTGCCTCCGTGTACCTCCTATCTACCTCCAGCATCTTCCCCACCAGTCTATCCCTCTCACTCCTCTCGCTTCTCTCCCTGTGTGCCCGGATGGATATCAGCTCCCCACGAATCACTGCCTTCAAGGCTTCCCAGACCATCCCCACCCGGACCTCTCCCGTATCATTAACCTCGAGGTACCCCTCAATACTTGCCCGGACCCTCCTGCACACCTCCTCCTCCGCCAACAACCCCACATCCAACCGCCACAACGGGCGCTGGTCCCGCACCTCCCCCATCTCCAACTCCATCCAATGCGGAGCGTGGTCGGAGATTGCAATGGCCGAATATTCGGCCTCCTCCACTCTCGGAATCAGTCCCCTACTCACCACGAAGAAGTCTATCCGAGAACAAACCCTATGTACATGGGAGAAGAAAGAGTACTCCCGTGCCCTCAGCCTCACAAACCTCCATGGATCCACCCCTCCCATCTGGTCCATAAACCCTCTCAGTACCTTGGCCGCCGCCGGCCTCCTACCCGTCCTTGAACTGGACCGATCCAGTGAAGGATCCAACACCGTATTGAAGTCTCCCCCCATAATCAGACCTCCCGCCTCTAGATCCGGGACACGTCCCAGCATACGCCTCATAAAGCCCGCATCATCCCAATTTGGGGCATACACACTAGCAAGTACCACCTTCTCTCCCTGTAGCCTGCCCCTTACCATAACAAACCTACCCCCCTTATACGCCACCACCTCAGATGCCTCAAACAACACATTTTTCCCCACCAGAATCTCCACTCCCCGGTTCTTCACATCCAACCCGGAGTGGAAAACCTGCCCCACCCACCCCTTCCTCAGACGGACCTGGTCCGCCACCTTCAGGTGGGTCTCCTGAAGCATTGCCACATCTGCCTTTAGTCCCCTCAAATGAGCAAGTACCCTAGACCGCTTCACCGGCCCATTCAGTCCTCTCGCATTCCAGGTGACCAACCGGATCAGAGGGTGTCCCGCCCCCCTCCCCCGTCGACTAGCCGTAGCCCGTTGACTGCCCGCCCAAGGCCAGCAACCCCCGCCCGACCCAGTCCCCGCGGCGACAACACCTCACCTCTGTCCCGGCGGCCCACACCAGCTCCTTCCTGACCCTGCCAGCTGCAACCCGGTATTCCCCTTCCCCCCCCCCCCCCCCAGGCTAGGAACCCTCCCAGCCGCGAACCGTCCTCCATTGTACTTCCGTGGGTCAGCTAACTTCTGCTGACCCCGGAAACTCCCGCCAAAAACCCAACCCCTCCCAGAGTGGGATCATCCCCCATCCTGTCACTCCTCAAGGCATCGCTCCATCGCGGGGAGGAACCAGTTAAGGCCCCGCCCCTCCCCGTCATCATCCCCACCCCCCAGCCCCGCGACGCGGGAAACCAGAGGAAAGCCCGCGCTTTCGCACTGCCCCACCACACCCTTCTGACGCAGCTCCCAAATACCAGCCCCACTCCATACCCCCAACCCTATACAGAATACAACAAATCCCCCAACCCCCCCCCGCAAAATACAAAACTCAAACAATGCCCCCCAACAAAAAAAAACAGAACAACACCCCAATAAATAACCATATCAAAATTACAAAAGTACAGAAAAAACACAGCAACAGCAGAAACCAGCAATAAAGCATTACAACCGACCCTGCAACCCCCAACCCCTAGTTCAAGTCCAGCTTCTCCGTCCGCACGAAGGCCCACGCCTCCTCCGGGGAATCAAAATAATAATGCCGGTCCAAATAAGTTACCCACAAGCGCGCAGGCTGCAACATTCCAAACTTTATTTTCTTCTTATAGAGCACCTCCTTCGTCCGATTAAATCCGGACCGCCGCTTAGCCACCTCCGCACTCCAGTCCTGGTAGATCCGCACTACCCCATTCTCCCAATTGCTGCTCTTCACCCTCTTGGCCCAGCGCAGCACACACTCCCGATCACTGAACCGGTGGAACCTCACCAGCACCGCACGCGGGGGTTCGTTCTCCTTAGGCCTTCTGGCCAGTACTCTGTGGGCTCCCTCCAGCTCCAGGGGCAGATGGAAAGATCCTGCCCCCACTAGCGAGTTCAGCATCGTGGCCATGTAGGTTGTCAGATCCGACCCCTCCAGCCCCTCCGCAAGGCCCAAGATCCTCAGATTCTTCCGCCTCATGCGGTGATCAAGCTCTTCGAAGCGGTCTTGCCACTTCTTATGGAGTGCCTCGTGTCCCTCCACCTTACTCATGAGGACCACGGCCTCCTCCTCTCGTTCAGTGGCCTGCGCCTGCAACGCCTGGATGGCAGCACCCTGGGTCGTCTGAATCTCCGAGAGATTTTTATGTTTCCTGCAGAGAGCTCAGCACCTCAGCCTTAAAATCTGCAAAACAGCGCAGGAGAGCAGCTTGCTGCTCCTGGGCCCACAGCCTCCAGTCCTCTCGTGCTCCGCCGGCCGCCATCTTGGAATCCTTCCCCCGTTTTTTCTGGGGAGCTGCTGCCGTTTTTTCCCCCTTTCCACTCCGAGTTCGAGTCATGAAATGTGGAGAAAGTTGATCACCGCACCTTCTTCCACCGGGAGACGTTGAAAAAATTCCGTTTTGGGCTCTAAAAAGAGCCGAAAAGTCCGTTTGAATCGGGAGCTCCCAAATGTGCAGCTTCCTACGTCATCGCCGCCACCGAAAGTCCCCGTCTCACAAGATCTAACACGAACTCGCGAGACGTAGCGGCGTGAAGCCCACCCATTGTGGCCGAGATCACGTTTTGGCAAATCTGCTTATTAGAGCGAGACAGCAAGTCTCAGTCTAATACGCAGTTCCATCAGGTACGCGAGGCAATGGGATCTATCCCCTTGGCCTTGGAGACCTCGGGCGAGCACCGTTCAGTGCTGGTCTCCACAAACGGGGACCAGACCGAATGGCACTCGTGGGGGTCTCCCAGGGGATCAGAGGCCCCCAGACATGTGCCCTCTGGGCAGAATGGCACCCTGGCACTGCTGGTGCCACCCCAGCAGCCTGGCACCCTGGCAGTGCAAGCTGAGAGCCAGCCTGGCACTGCCAAGGTGCCCAAGCAGCCCTGCCAAGCTGGCATTTTCCAGGCTGCGGTTATCGGGCTGGAAGGTGCATTGTGTGGATGTGGGGGCAGGGTGCCAGGGACCCGCTTATGATGAGTTGGGGCTTGGGGGGAGGGGGAGGATGGGGTTTGGGAATTGCGTCGGGAGCTTGAGCAGAACTCAATATAACAGCGTGCGGTGAGCAGAGCTCCTTACTGCAGGAAACGGGGCTGGGTTCAGCTGCGGATGCACATTCCCCGCTTGAGGCCCCGTATCTAACCAGATGGGCATTCCATAGCGGGGTGTTTCCCAACGCTGCAAGCGCTGGGAAACACGTGGCTGAATGCGCTCGCTATGGGACTCTGTTCCCATTTGGTTAGATTGAGCCCTACGTTGGGGTAAATGCAGGTGTGGACCTCACCAAAGGAAACACCCTGTCAAACCATCCAAAATTACTCTTCAAAATGTTCTGGTTGGATTGCATCCAAGATTTCTCCAGTTTCTATGTGGAGCACCAGAAATACTAAATATGATCTATGTTGATTGTAATTTCTCTGAACTATTATTCCTTCTTTCCCTTGATCCAACTTCTGGGTCTGGACTTGATCCATTTCTTTCCCTCTTCACTGTTATGATATTCTCAGTAAGAAGTCTTACAACACCAGGTTAAAGTCCAACAGGTTTGTTTCAAACACGAGCTTTCGGAGCACGGCTCCTTCTTCAGGTGAATGCACCTGAAGAAGGAGCCGTGCTCCGAAAGCTCGTGTTTGAAACAAACCTGTTGGACTTTAACCTGGTGTTGTAAGACTTCTTACTGTGCTCACCCCAGTCCAACGCCGGCATCTCCACATCATGATATTCTCAATCACATTTCCCTGTCTATTTGTTTTTTTTAGGTTTCACATGCTCCCTTTCCTTGCATCTTACATTTTCACTCTTGCTGTTGCTTATTTTTGTCCATTCTTCCTTACTTATGGAACGTTGACTTGGATAGTCCTGGGACATCGATCCCTGGAAGCAAATCCTTGGGTAGGATGGGAAGTTGTGAAGAATCCAACTGGTCAATGTCTTGGTTTCCCTCAGAATCCAACAGAGCTAATTTGCCAATTCGTTCCCTTTCTTCCCATGTTGAAAAGGCGGACATTGTGTGGCTTGGTTCCATGTCACATTTTTGACATCTTTGATTGCTAGCATCCTTTTTTTTCATATAAATTTAGAGTTCCCAATTATTTATTTTTCCAATTAAGGGGCAATTTAGCATGGCCAATCCACCTACGCTGCACATCTTTGGGTTGTGGGGGTGAAACCCACGCAAACACGGGGAGAATGTGCAAACTCCACATGGGCAGTGACCCAGGGCCGGGATTCGAACCTGGGACCTCAATGCCATAGGCACTGTGCTATGTGCCGCCCAGATTGCTAGCATCCTTGATGGCTACTTTTGGTGGATGGTTAGAGGCAGACATACTTTCTCGAAGGTCACCACTCTTGGATGAATGTGGTATTTGAAAAAAGTATTCCACCAGTAGATTTTCACCTTTACTTTACTTTGAATCAATACGACAGAGTGCTGAGTGGTCACTCTCATTCTTGTGTTTTTTCTGGTCCAATTTTTTTCACTATGCATTTGTTGTGAGTGAATAGACTTCTCGACCTGCTCCTGGACATCCTTCTGCAAAATGTCTGAACTATCAATCTCTGTGAAGAGTGACAAAACATCAGCGCTGAAGTCATAGTCCAGGGCCAGGATTCGCCGACCTGACGAATCCCGCGCCCCGAGACCAGCCTCCCCATTGCCCGGCACCGTTTTTCGGGTGCCGGCAGGATCGCCACCACGCCGGTCGGGGGCCGTTGACAGCGGCCCCCCTGGCGATTCTCCTGGCCCCGAAGGGCCAAGTGGCCGACGAGTTTGGCCGTGACCCACCGGTGTGGATTACTCACCTCCCACACGGCGGGACCTGGCAGGTGAGTGTGCGGCGGCCGTCTTGGAGGGGGGGGGCGGGGGGCGTGGCCCGCAATTGGGGCCTACCAATCGGCGGGCGTGCTGGTTCCGTGGGGGCCTACTTTACTCCACGCCAGGCCCCTGTAGGGCTCCGCCATATTGCCCAGGGGCTGCTGCGGAGAAGGGAACCCCCGTGCATGCGCAGGAATATGCCGGCCATTCCGCGCATGTGCAGAAATACGCCGGCCATTCCGCGCATGAATGGACTCGCGCGGGCCCTTCCCCGCCGGCTGGAGCTGCGGGGACGACTCCAGCAGCAACCTAGCCCCCCTAGAAAGGTGCGAATTCCTCACTTTCGGGGTCCGGTTTTCCTGCCGGCGTGGGGACAGTGCCCCATTTTTAGAGAATCCAGCCCCAGATCTTCATTGCAGTTGGATAGTGTTACGACACTCGGGGAAGTGGGTGGTCAGTTCCAGCCCAGAGTCACAACACAAGTGAATTAACCAATAATTCTCATGAAAAGTCCCAAATTCCTTGGTCCCTGGCTGCCCAATAACTACAGTCACCAGGTTTGTAAGTTGAAACACAATTACTATTTATTTATACCAAGAACTATCCTGAAACATGTAGTAAATACAACTGGATAACAGCAAGCTAATACCTACGACCCCTTTAACTGTCCCGCCCTCTACCCACAATCACAGGACAGACAAACACAGAGTGGAAAAGGGGTGAAAAATAATATGGACAAAAGTAAAAAGATAAGAATCTTTGCTTCAAATGGTGCTTCTTTAGCACACTTTCTTCACAACACGCTTGCTGGTCAAGTCTCCGGTTCATAGCAGATAATGGTCTTCTTTGTTGAATCTTCCATTCATTCAGGGTCCCCGTATGTTAGAGAATGCAGTACTTACCGGCAGCAGGCCTTCTGGAGAGACACCCTTATTTCTCATCAAACTGGGCTTTCAGCTTGAGGCTCGCATTCAGGCCTCTGTCGTTCCGAATAGAGAGATGGTCGATTGCTTTTCAGGAGAGAGAGAGTTGATCGGTTCTGGACTCTGCCTGAACAGAGATTCCTCGAGGCTCTCTACCAGTTCAGAACCACAGCCTTTGTGGAGGAAAACAGAGAGAAGAGAATAGCAGGTCCTTTCCTGGGGCTGCCAAATTAGACTCAACGCTCTGGAAAACATTCCAACAGGATCAGATTCAATCACCACCTGTTACCTTTTGGGACCAATTCATTGCCCACCAGCCAAATCAATCAAACCGAGTCCCAGCCAATCTCTGTCATTGGTGCCGGTCAGTCTACATTAAACCAGCCCAGACTAACACAGGCCACTGCCTTATTCGGCCTGAATTAAAGGCACAGGCTGCCGTAAAGACACATGTCCATAAGTCATCCCTGAATCAAAAATGCAACGGCAAAAATAGAAGGGGAAATAAGGGAATAGACGGGAAGCAAATAAGAAGGACCCTTACAATAGATTATGGGATTTATTTCTGAAGTCACCTGTGGATTCTTGCTGATTGACCTCTTCCATTTTCCAGTTAAGATTGAGGTCTAAACAAATTCTTCTACTGAAAAGAGAATGTCAGGAGTTTTCCGCTCATTCACCCCAGCACGCCCTCAATGTGGGTTTCCCGGTGGCAAGGTCCTGGGTTTGATTCCCGGTTTGGGTCACCGTCTGTGCGGAGGCTGCATGTTCTCCCCGTATCTGCATGGGTTTCCTCCGGGTGCTCCGGTTTGGCCATGCTAAATTGGCCTTAGTGTCCAAAAAGGATAGGTGGGCTTACTGGGTTATGGGGACAGGTGGCAGTGTGGGCTTAAGTCAGGTGCTCTTTACAAGTGCCGGTGCAGACTTGATGGGCTGAATGGCCTCCTTCTGCACTGTAAATTCTATGATATAGTTAAGACATTACTTTCATTCTATTTCTGTCCTGAAGGGGGATTGGAATTTAAGGGTGTGGGGGGGGGGTCACAGAGTGTAATTTTGAGTACAGACTGGTCTTATAAGCCTTGCTCCTCTGTAATTACTCCTCTGGTGTCTGTTAAGAGTTTTGAGCATGTATAGGCTCTTGGGCTTTTCAATCTGCAAGAGTGTGACCTGTAAGCAAGGCCTGTTTTACTGCAGCTCCTGTTTTCATAGTTATTGCTGTTACTACTGTTGCTGAGTTACCGTTACTGTTAAACGTTGTCATTTCTTTACATTAAGAAGTTCCTTCTTTTAAAACAACGCATTTGAATACCTTCTTTATGGTCTCAAGTTATCACAGAGAGGAACATCTAAGTGGATGCTTTCCCATGTGTCTGCAGCCCTTGTTCTTCTAGTTGGTAGCGGTCTTGGGTTGAAACTTGATTTGATCCCTCTGTGCATCCAAACCTCTCAGACAGCCTAACTTTAGGATCTATGTCTCTAATAACTTTAGGTCTACCCAAAGTTTTATATTTTCTTACCAGCATTTAAAGTTTTCCCGCACAGTTTGGCCTCTCACCGAGACCTGCTGTAATTATTGTCTCTCCCTGGTGGATCTTTATTTATTCTTTTTTAAATTTAGAGTTCCCAATAATTTTTTTCCAATTAAGGGGCAATTTAGTGCGGCCAATCCACCTAACCTGCACATCTTTGGGTTGTGGGGTGAGACCTACGCAAACACGGGGAGAATATGCAAAATCCACACGGACAGTGACCCGGGGCTGGGATGGAACCGAGGTCCTTGGCGCCGTGAAGCAACAGTGCTAACCACTGCGGCACCGTGCTGCCTCCCTTGAGGATATTTCAACTAGATTTATTATTTATTTCTTGAATGTTGCAAAGCTGTTAACATCTAAGTTACTTTGATAATCCCTTCGCTCCCTTTCTCTGGAGCAGCGGACATTTGCAGGCTCTTTTGTTTGAGCTGCCTCTCAGTCACCATGTGTAGTGGCACCAACCCAGGACCTGGACTGTTGGATATTCCGTAACCAGCTCTTGCAAGGGATCTGGTTTTCACAGCACTGCCTGTCCAGTGCGTCAATAAAAACAACTTTTACTCTTTTTAAATGTTGCTCACCAGTTGCACGATCATTGTTCTGTTCTCTGACTCGAAGCCTATGATTTCTGGATTGGGATTTTCGCACAGACCACCGTGTGCTGTGGGGCAGCCCTAAATGACTTTGAAAATGAAGCTTCTGACTCTTCCTCCCTCCACTTTGTCCATGGAGTAACCTCGCAGTTCTTCAATTATGTCTTACCTGACTCTGCAGTTTTAGCACCACTTTAACAGGTTTGACATTAAATCTTCAACAAAGTTGAAGTTTCCGTGTTTTGTGGGTCCATCACCATTGCCGTCACGGTGGATGTTGGTTAGTCGAGCTTCGGAATTATTACTGAGACATTGGTATATTCAAACTAAACTGGTTTATTGTATACAACTGAGTGTACAGCTATCCATGGCTGGGTGTTACACTCCTAAAGCCATGAACATTCTCCCCTTGCTCTCCTTGGCATGTGTTCTTCACCATGGGAGGTGCTATTTTCACAGTCCCCCACATTAAAACTTCCAAACCCCAATAATACACCTCGCTTGGAAATCCTAGAAATTTATCTTCATAGATAAAAAATACAATGAAAAGCATAGATCGTTAACTACGGTAGTGCGGGAGGTCTTTACATTCATCCAGTCCCATTCCCTCCACTATGTCCATGTGTAGGATCTTGATCACCTTCCAACTAGGGGTCAATTCTGATGACCTCCTTCCACTATCAGTGCCAGGACAAAGGCCTATCTGACCCTGCTACTATGGAATTTGGTGCTGAGTTGGCCTTTGGTCCCCGATGCTTGACCCATTTAATGGTCAACATGGACACTATGATTTGACCCCAGTGAAACAAATGGAAACAAACAGACATGTGCATCAATAAGATCAACAATTGGAAAAGTTCTCTGCAATTTTCCTCTGTGATAATGGACCACATTTACATTGAGGTGGATTGAAGAGTGATTCATGATTCATTCATTCCAAATATTTGCGCAATTTCTATGGTGGCCATAGACTATAGAATGATTTGATGTTCAGGTCTTTGAGACGGCATGGATACACTGTCACTTTGATTCATTTTCTCTGACTCTTCGCGGAGTCACCTTTCACTTCCGGATTTTCACAATCTGGTGGCTGATCAGGACCATTCTGTCACCTGTCAAGAGGAACGGGCACATCATCAAAGGCAGCCAGCAGTCTTTTCATACAATTGCTCATGGAAATAATCTCACCCCTCCTGACCTGAATGTGTATCATGTGCAAATGTCCTAGAATAGTCTTTTTCAAACCAAGGGTCGCAACCCGCGGGTGTTGGGAGGGTTACGGAACCATGCCTCGCGGCGTTCCTGATCACATGGCCGTACATCACAGCGTCCCCGATCGTGGGAACAAGCGCCCAACAGCACTTCCGGCTTTCAAAACTGTCGGCCACGACTGGCTTTCAGGATGCCAGCCGTTCCATGCACGCGTTCTCCCTCAGCAGAGCGCAGGCCCAGATCCCATCGAGGCATAACGCCTCCTCCTGACATCAGTGTGCTGACCGAGGAGCAGATTTTTAAAAAAATCGCTGGAGTCTTCCTCCCTGGAGCAGTGGCTGACATCATGTGTTCTGGGCACGAGAGAGATTCCTCCATTTTGCAGCTGCCAGTCATGCTGGTGAGAACTCCTGGGCCTCTGGTGAACAACCCATAAAGAAGAAGCTGAAAACAGGAACAAAGCAACATAAAAATTGTCATGATATGCAGACATGCAGATAATGATGTACAGACAGGCAGCTAATGAACACACAGAACAAGACATGACCAATAAGCAGGCAGGATACTCAGGGGTGGTATCTCACTATAAAAGGCATGAGGCACTCACACTCCATCTCTTTCCACTGATGATCATCTATAGAGTGAGCCAGGGTGTATTTACAGTATCACACCTCCAGCACGTGGCTAAAAGCTAGTCTGGTTCAGTTAGACAGAATAACCACACTTAGGTTAGCAGAGAGTTGAACTCATAGAGAACTGTGCTAATTGTGCTATTGGTTCAATAAATCAGATTGAACTAACTTCAAGGTCTGGAGTATCTTTTGGTTAAAGCTGCATCCAGTTGCAGGCTGTGTTATCCCAGAGTACATAACACGACAAAGATGATTGCTTGAGGTATGGATTCATTAATGGTGCCACTGCAAATCAGGATTCAAAGTTCATGTGTGTTATATGCAGGGAGCACTGGCAAATTAAAGTTTAAAACCCTCACAACATCAAACATTTGAAGACTAAGCATGGTGAGTTAGAGGACAAAGCTCTTGATTTTTTCCAATGGATTCAGTGAGATCTTAAATCATTAGCTGAAGTCATTATCAGAAATGTAACATTGAATGACAAAGCAAGTGAGATTGTGAGGACCAAGCAGGCTCACCTGTCACATTAAAGGTCAGTAAAAATGGTGGTCGCGAATGTTGGCCGGCGTAGGTCATGAAGGCTAGACTGCGTAGGTCGGGACGGTCAGATGGCATGGGTTGCGAAGGTCTGCCGGTGTGGGTCGCGAAGGTCAGATGGCATGGGTAGCGAAGGTCTGCCGGTGTGGGTCGCGAAGGTCAGATGGCATGGATAGCGAAGGTCAGCCGGTGTGGGTCGCGAAGGTCAGATGGCATGGATAGCGAAGGTCAGCCGGTGTGGGTCGCGAAGGTCAGATGGCATGGGTAGCGAAGGTCAGCCGGTGTGGGTAGCGAAAGTCAGATGGCATGGGTAGCGAAGGTCAGCCGGTGTGGGTTGCAAAGGTCAGATGGCATGGGTCACGAAGGTCAGCCGGTTTGGGTTGCGAAGGTCAGCCAGTGTAGGTCACGAAGGTTAGCTGGTGTGGATCCCGAAGGATGGTCAGTGGAAAAAATGGGTCGCGGGCAAACAAGTTTGAAAAACACTGGCCTAGAACCACAGTTAACAATGCTTTAAAAATTTTTTTAGAGTATCCAATTACATATTTATTCCAATTAAGGGTCAATTTAGCGTGGCCAATTCATCTACCCTGGACATCTCTTGGTTTGTGGGAATAAGACCCACGCAGACACGGGGAGAATGGGCAAACTCCACACGGGATTGACCTAGGACCTCAGCGCGTGAGACAGCAGTGCTAACCAGTTAACAATGCTATTGAGATATCAAATACAGTCAACCCTATATGCACAGGCTCTGTGACACAGCAACACCCTCGCTATTGCGTCGCGATAGTTTTGAGATATTTATTCACAGTTGAGGTAAATGTCAAAATTCCAAAATGTATCTTTTTCTCATTTCTTGAACTGGAATGAGTGACATTTATACCTCTGTGATCTCCAGGCAGGATTCCAACTCGAAAAGATTTTAGGAAAGTTCTGCCTTGCGTCAACACTCACACTCCAACACCCTTGAGGTAGTCTGAGATGGGCACTGCCTGGGCCCGAAGATTCTTCTATATACAGTCCTAGTATAATTTTTTTTTCTTTAATTATTTTTTTTTCTTTTATTATAAATTTAGAGTACCCAATTCATTTTTTCGAACGAAGGGGCAATTTAGCATGTTCAATCCACCTACCTTGCCCAACTTTAGGTTGTGGGGGCAAACCCCAGGCAAACACGGGGAGGATGTGCAAACTCCACACAGACAGTGACCCAGAGCCGGGATCAAACCTGGGACCTCAGCGCCGTGAGACTGCAGTGCTACCACTGCGCCACCGTGCTGCACTCAGTCCTAGGATAATTCTGACTACACTTCTTACCCTTCGATTATGTAACTACCTTCTTTGATTTCCTGCTGCTGATTTCTATGTACTCATGGAATTCCTTCCTATTTCCTTATACATTCAACACTTTCCTTAGATTCTCTACAGGCTTTTTGCTTCCTTCTTGAACCACAGTTGCCTCGCAGCTCCAGGGCCTTGGGGTTCGATTCCCCGCTGGGTCACTGTGCGCAGTCTGCATGTTCTCCCCATGTCTGCGTGGGTTTCCTCCTGGTGTTCCGGTTTCCTCCCACAGTACAAAGATTTGCAGGTTAGGTGGATTGGCCATGAAAAATTGCCATTAGTGTCCAAAAAAAAGGTTAGATGAGGTTACAGGGATAGGTTGGGGTGCACTTTCCAATGGTGCAGACCCGATCGGCCAAATGGCCTCCTTCTGACTGTAAATTCTATGATTCTTATTTATGTCTTTGCAGAGTTTAAGCTGCATTATCCCCAAACTATTTATCAGATGCCTTTTTTTCAAAACTCAAATTATCTCTGGTAGCTATCTATCTCCAGAACCCCTGTCGTTGACATGTCCACTTCACTCTCAGTCGGAATGTATCTAATATTAAAATATCTACCCATGTTGGTCTGTCTTTATTTCCACTGAGCTCCATTAAAATTATTTAATTTTCAGTTTAACGCCCATTATCTATTTTCCTCCCAATGTGAAGGTAATTATGGCACACTCACTATTTTTCCAAGTGCTCCCCCACTTGTCCTCCTTCAACAACAAATTACATTTACATAGCATCTTTCACAAATAAGAACATTCCAAGGGACATCATAGAGATGTGGTCGTGCAAAGGCAAACAAAGGGGGTGATGTTCGAAGGGTTGGGGAGGGAAGGAGGTTGCAAAAGTGTTTCAAAGAGGTGTGTTTAAGGAAGGTTTGAAAGTAGAAGAAGTGAAGAGGTGGCGAGGATGAGTGAGGGAGTTACTCAGCTTGAGGCCCAAATGACTTCTGGTTTTTTTATTCAATGGACCAATGATGAATGCATTAACCTTACAGAAAAAAAATGGCATTCCGTGATCTGAACCGCAAAATCCAAATTGCACTCTGAAATATTTGACATTAGACTCCAAGATGGAAAGGAAGGAAGGCAAACTGACTGACCAGGTGGCCGAATGGTTGGTCAGTTGAGGTGCAGTCTCAGTGCGGGTTGAAGAATATCCTG
Source organism: Scyliorhinus canicula (assembly GCF_902713615.1). Taxonomy (NCBI): domain Eukaryota; kingdom Metazoa; phylum Chordata; class Chondrichthyes; order Carcharhiniformes; family Scyliorhinidae; genus Scyliorhinus; species Scyliorhinus canicula. The sequence continues at coordinate 29,402,186 of NC_052157.1, forward strand.
ACAAAGGACAAGATGGGAGACAAAAATAGAGAAAGAAAAATTAAAAAGCAAATTGAAGTCAATTATTATTTAAAATTGTACTCACCTCAATACAGTGTTCAATTTTCAGATGAATTCCTGTTAGTTATAAGTATTGTCTGTGTGTCGCAAGCTTCCCAAAACAAATCAGTTATCAAAATAAATGACATTGAGCCATCTGAACATCCACGCACAAATAAATATCCAGTTTTGTGGTAAATTCCATAAGCAATGGGGATAAAGCTGGAATCAACAGAAATGCCTTGAAGATTCTCATAGTTCATCGGCATCGCCAGTACATCATAACAAGATAAACCATTGCAACATGTAGCCTTCTTGGTCTGGTTCCAAGTCTCATTCATTCTGCTAGGTATCCCTGGGACCATTTAGCACACTGACCTTCAGAAGATTGGTGACTCCTCATTAATTACAACGTAAGGTACAAAAGATACACTGTTTATTTTATAACATATTTTGCAGTGACTGTGCACTGTTTATATAGGCGAATTTTAAAAATCCATTAAGACTGACGTCTCCAGTGTTATGAGATGGGATATTAACAACACAGCACAGGCCTGCACATCAAATGAAGGGTACTTTCAGAGAGCATGGGAAAGGCTTGCCTCAAACTGCATGTGTTCCACTCACTAGCCATGTACGGCGCTTTCACAGATTGAGCTGGGGACGGGCCAGATTTTCAGTACAGGAAGCTCTGTCATGACTGAATTGCACCTTTGAAGTGTAAATCGCCAAGATAATTTTTCTTGAGGAAGCATTTCTGCTAGATTCATGGATGAGAAGTGGTTTTACTGGCCACAGATGCACCGAAGAGCATGAGGTTCATTTAGTTAGTCTGTGACTGTAATTTAGAGTCAGCTGTTGTTTATGTTTGAACAGATCCAATCCAGCCCTGCCAAGATACACATCCAATGATCTGAATCATTCTTCTATATTCTTTAAGCATGTCAAAATTCATTTTGTTTCCCTTTTTTTCCCATGGTTATTTTTTTTTTATACATTTGTCTTTCTCTTTTGGGTTTCATTATTGCAAACAGCTTTATAAAATGAGACAGGGTGAAAGGAATCCGCTTAGCAGGTTGGCTCACGAGATTTTATACCTTTGACAGCCCCAGAAACAATCCTTTGAGTAGCTTACCATGACAGAAATTAAAAAGAAAGCCTTGTCAATCAGAATAGGTGGGTGAATAAACAACAACTATTTCTGGAAAGCTGCGGATACTGGAAACCCGACATCAATAACAGAACATGCTCAGCAGGTTGTGGCAGCGTCTGTGGAGAGGGAGACAGAGTTGACATTTCAACTCTCTGACCTTTCACCCGAGGGGTAAGTGTGAGATGTAACAGGTTTTGAGCATGAGGTGGGTAAGATAAGGACAATCGGAAGTCTGGGATGAAAGTCAGGAGAGACTGGATGAGAGAATCATAGATTATCATAGATTATACATTGCAGAAGGAGGCCATTCGGCCCATTGAGTCTGCACCGGCTCTTGGAAAGAGCACCCTACCCAAGGTCAACACCTCTACCCTATCCCCATAACCCAGTAACCCCCACTCAACACTAAGGGCAATTTTGGACACTAAGGGCAATTTATCATGGCCAATCCACCTAACTTGCACATCTTTGGACTGTGGGAGGAAACCGGAGCACCCGGAGGAAACCCACGCACACACACTGGGAGGATGTGCAGACTCCGCACAGGCAGTGACCCAAGCCGGTATCGAACCTGGGACCCTGGAGCTGTGAAGCAATTGTGCTATCCAAAATGCTATCGTGCTGCCCTTAATAGTGGACCAGATGCGTTTGTACACCAATTGGCAATGGTTTCATGGTCATCATCAGGCTTTTAATTCCAGATTTTTATTGAATTTAAATGTCACCATCTGCAGTGGCAGGATTCGAACCCAGGTCTCCAGAGCATTACCCTGGGATCATGGCTTACTAGTCCATTGACAATACCAGTATGCCACTGCCTCCCCATTAAGAGGTGGGGGTGAATTCCCCGCCGGCGTGATTCTCCGTTCCGCTGGGAGTGCACCCACAGCCCGCGGGTTTCGAGGCAGCGGAGGGCTGTCCACAATGGGAAGTCCCATTGGTCAGCTGCAGGAACGGAGAATCCGGCTACCAGCGCCGGTACACAGCCGAGGAGCACCCGGCTGCCGAGGCGGAGAACTCACCTCATAATAGGGAGTGGTGATGGGACAAGAAAAGAAACAAAGAAATCCAGGATGTGCCTTGAGCGGGTGTGCTGTTGACAGAAGGAAAAGCTCCTGAAACAAGCAAGAAAATGGAGCAGACATGATGGTCAGAAATTGTTTGAAATCAATGTTGAGCCCGGAAGGCTGTAAAAGTGTATAACGGAAATGAGGTGTCGGTACTTAAGCTTACGTTGATCTTCACTGGAACTGGGTAGAAGGCCAAGGGCAGAAATGTCAGCAAGGGGGAGAATTGAGAGGTCATTGGAAGGTCGGGGTGATCCTTGGCCTTCTGCATTGTTCCAATAATTATTTCTACTTGGGCAGTTTTTAAAGTCCAGAGTCCTGGATTTAACTTGTGACAGGATTGAGTGGGAGTGAGGGCCATGGTGGAAAGCAAACCTTCCTGACCTTGGCAGTAATAAGCCTGGGCAATTCTAATGCCTCATCTGCCTGTCCCGCCCGGTCAGTTGCCTGTCCAAAATGAGGGGTGGAGTGGCAGCTGGTCAGTGGGGGGGAGTGTGGCATGCCAGATGGCAGGAGGACTGACGGAAAGGCCCCCAATACTCATGAAAATAGTTGGGGGCGCAGTTTAGGAATGCACCACTGACTGCCCAGCAGTCGGGCCCCGGTGACATCATTGGAGCTCGATCTGAATGTTTGACGACTCCACTGACTTTCAGCCGGTGCTCGCCACACTGACCCCCTCCACCCCGCCCCCGTCCACAGCCCCCACCCTATGGCCAGAACTTCTCTTCACTGAAGGGCTGTTTCTCACTTTCCCTCCCCGATGCTGGACATATCCCTTTTGCGACTTGCTTTGAGAAGGAGTAACCAAAAATCCACAGGAATCACAGAATCTAGGGGCAGCGTGGTGGTGCAGTGGTTAGCACTGCTGCCTCATGGCGCCGAGGACCCAGGTTCGATCCTGGCTCTGGGTCAAACTGGGGAGTTTGCACATTCTCCCCGTGTCTTTGTGGGTCTCAACCCCACAACCCAAAGATGTGTAGGGTAGGTGGGTAGGTGGATGGGCCACGCTAAGTTGCCCCTTAATTGGAAAAAATGAATTTTATTTTTAAAAAAGGAATCATACAATCTGTACAGTGCAGAAGGAGGCCATTCGGCCCATTGAGTCTGCACCGACCCTCTGAAAGAGGCCCCTCCTCAGGCTCACTGCCCCCTATCCCCATAACCCCCACCTAGCCTCGTGGACACTAAGGGGCAATTTAGCATGGCCAATCCACCTAACCTGCAATCTTTGGACTGTGGGAGGAAAGCGGTGCACCCGGAGGAAACTCACGCTGACGCCGGGAGAACGTGCAGACTCCGCACAGACAGTGACCCAAGCCGGGAGTCGAACCTGGGACTCTGGTGCTGTGAGGCAACAGTGCTAACCACTGTGCTACCGACGTGCTGCCCCAAGCAGGACGCCCGTCAATTTTTTTTTAAAGAAAATTGAGAAAAGCAGACAACTTAACTGACAGATGCCTCATTAGGAAAATGTGCTGCTGATGCAATATAACACATCGATGTCTACTCACTTCACAAAAGGAGCGCATTAAGCCTTTTGTGAGGCTTTTGTTGTGTGACTTTGAATCATGAATGGGGCCACAGACCAGAATGATTCAAGGTTTGCACTTGAACATGACTTTATTTGTGATCTAAAGGCACCTGCTGTGAATGCAGTGTAAAGTGGCAGATTGATTTTTATTTATCACAGCACTACCTGAAGCAAATGGTACCACAAGGAGCCTGAGTGCCAACAGCAACAGAGCTTCGCTGCAGCACCACATCCACTTAACAGGAACCTAGGGCAGATTATTCACAACCCGTTCCAAAATTCTGTTGCGGAAAATAATATGCAAATGCTCCCTTCAGATTGGAATTTTCGTAGGCCCGACGAGCGCATCGTACTGACGAGGATTAGGAAAGTATTTTTTTTTTGGTGATGTTTTATTGATGGCTCAATGGTGAATGACACAATAGCATGGGCTGGTTTAGCTCACTCAGCTAAATCGCTGGCTTTTAAAGCAGACCAAGCAGGCCAGCAGCACGGTTCGATCCCTGGACAGGCCGCCGGAACGTGGCGACTAGGGGCTTTTCACAGTAACTTCATTGAAGCCTACTCGTGACAATACGCGATTTTCATTTCATTTCAATGTGTCAAAATTATCATCGTGCCTTTTCTACGTGACAGAATTGTGAAAAAGGTTCCCTGATTCGAGCCCTCCCACTTTCTTCATGATCAGGGCAGCAACGCTAAATGGAAGGAGCTCTTCCTGAGCGGCAGTGGGTGGTGATGGGTCTGGCCAGGGTTCCCTGTTGTTCACCCCCATTCATAAACATTGTGAGGTGAAATATCATTTGTAATATAATTCACAAGTTGCAGATATGAAGGACGTAAACCTCATTCAGAGAGTCCCAACTAATTAAGGAAATAGCGCTCAAGGAATGGCAAGTGGATTTAAAGTGGCTAATTGTCAAGTCATGCATATTTAAACACGGGTTCCAAACGCAAACACAATGCTAAGGCTGCAAAAAAAAAAAAAGAATTTGGCTGCAGTCGTTTACCACAAGTTTCTGGTCAACGTGAAGTTAAACAAATTTGCCCACGTGAAGATAGAGAGAAGATGGGAAAGCTAGACTAGCTGTTTCCGCATATCAATCCACCTTCCCAGGAGAGGCATAAACTCACGACAAAAGCTGAGGCCAATTCGGGGTAAATCTCTGAGAAATGCCTCTTTAACACCAGCACACAAATTCTGCAGTAATTAACATATCTCACCCGCTTCAACCACCTCATAACTTACAGTCTGCAACATGACATGTTCTGTTCTATAGGGAATCTGTCCAGTTCCCATTTGAAAGATAAAGGAAGTCCACGCTCACTGCTTCCTGATTTATCTAATTAATAATAAAACTCAAAAACAACAACTTGTATTGATATAGTGCCCTTACTATAATAAAACGTCCCAGTACAAACAATGTACTCATTGGGGCCTCACGGTAGCATGGTGGTTAGCATCAATGCTTCACAGCTCCAGGGTCCCAGGTTCGATTCCCGGCTGGGTCACTGTCTGTGTGGAGTCTGCACGTCCTCCCCGTGTGTGCGTGGGTTTCCTCCGGGTGCTCCGGTTTCCTCCCACAGTCCAAAGATGTGCGGGTTAGGTGGATTGGCCATGCTAAATTGCCCGTAGTGTAAGGTTAATGGGGGGATTGTTGGGTTACGGGTATACGGGTTACGTGGGTTTAAGTAGGGTGATCATTGCTCGGCACAACATCGAGGGCTGAAGGGCCTGTTCTGTGCTGCACTGTCCTATGTTCTATGTAATGTGAGACACATAGCCACTTAGGGAGATATTGGGCCAGGTGGCCAAAAGCTTGATCAAAGACGGGTTTTAAGTGGTGCCTTAAAGGAGGACTGGGAAAAGAATTCCGGAGCTTAGAACCCAGGCCTCCAATGGTAAAGCGATTAAAGTAGGGATGCATCAGGCCAGAATTGGTTCCAGATATCTCAGAGGGAGGAATAAGGCCATGGAGGGATTTTAAGACAAGGATGAGAATTGGAACATTGAGGCATTGTTTAACTGGTCAACAAGCTCATGGCTGTTGAGGGAATGGAACATGAGTGGACGATGGGGGAGGGGGTGGGGTGCAAATGAAATGAGAGTGAAGGGGGTGAGGGCCTGATCTCTGGCACCCCCGCCAATCCAATTTAGAACATAGAACATACAGTGCAGAAACAGGCCATTCGGCCCATCGAGTCTGCACTGACCCACTTAAGCCCCCACTTCCACACTATCCCCGTAACCCAATAACCCCTCCAAACCTTTTTGGTCACTAAGGGCAATTTTGCATGGCCAATCCACCTAACCTGCACATCTTTGGACTGTGGGAGGAAACCGGAGCACCCGGAGGAAACCCACGCAGACACGGGGAGAACGTGCAGACTCCGTACAGTGACCCAGCGGGGAATTGAACCTGGGACCCTGGCGCTGTGAAGCCGCAGTGCTATCCACTTGTGCTACTCTAAAAGGACATTAGTGAACTAGATGGAATGGTTTCCTGATCATCATTAGACATTAATTCCAGACATTTTATTGAGTTTAAATTCCACCACCTGCCATTAGTGGGATTTGAAACCAGGCCCCCAGGTCATTTCCCTGGGTTTACTAGTCCAGCATCAATACCACTACACCACCAGCTCCCTCAAGGTTTCTAGGAACTCCGAGAGAATTACGTTCCCAATTAGCAGCGAGGGCCTTGCCACCAGGATTCACGATCCTGTGGGGAAGTGGTGTCTGCTGCCGGTAATTCATTGGGGCCTCCATCGGGGAAACCTGGAGGAAGATAAGTTAGGACATGATGGGGGAGAGGGGGGGTGATTGCAGGGAGGGAGTCACCAGTGATGGGACTGGGCGGAATGTAGTTTCGAGGAGAGGGCAAGTAGGTGGTTCCCAGCCATCTCCTCCCCTTCCTGATCCTGGGTCCTTCGATCAGCCACTGCACATTTGAATGAGGGCCCCCCTCCCCCCCTCCCCACTAGGCCACAGATCGAGATGAAAGAGTGAAGTCTCAAGGTTTAAAAAGGCATGGAAATGGGTTTCCAAGATTACAACAAATTTCCTGTCCTGTAAAATATCTGACCACCAATCCCGCAGACAAATGGTTCCCAATAACAGACCATCTGGTACTTTATGGAAAGACCTCAAAGGATATAAGGTCTGCCCAACCTGCATCAATCACTAATTTGGTCACTTTAATTATATATCAAAGCAGAGCCTATGACTGAAATTTTCCAGCCCTCCCACTGACGGGACCCTGTCGTGCCGCTGAGGGTGACTCCCTTGGTGCGTCCCCCAGCGGTGGAAGGCACGGGGCACGCTGAACACTGTAGACATTGGCAGCACCGGGAGATCTCGCCACTGGCAATAAAGGACAACCTCCACCCCTGGAAAATCTGATGCTGAGGCCCAGAAAATCAACTCAACAGCCTCATCATGCACGACTTGGTATCGGGCCAAGACTGTCTAATCCCGCAAGAGGGCTCTCATGAGATTCATGATGCGCGAAAAATCGATCAAGGTTCAACCAAACTTCGTGATCTGGATCTCGCTCTCACTGGGTGAGATCCAGATGTGCATATTTAAACGATACATTGAGCTCATTTAAATATGCATTCGCCGGATTCTCCCATGCCAGGGACCTAATGTCCTCGTCTGGGTGCCGTTTAGTACTGGTCCTCACAAACATGGACAAGGCATAATGACAGCTGGGGGGTCTCCCAGGCCATTGGAGACCTGTGGGTGGTCTGGGACAGGTTAGGGTGGAACCCTGACGCTCCCCCTGGCAGCCTGGCAATGCCATACTGGCATTGTGTACTTGGCCCAATCTTCTATGCTTGCGTTGAAAGCTTCGAGGCTTCCAAAAAGCAGCATTTTTAAATTTGTGCTGACCTTGCAGTGAATTTCAACTGTGGCCTGGACTTCCAGAATCGCAGCATGTAGTTCAGTTTTTCCTTGTCGCTAGTATAATATTCACAGTAGTCCCGAGATTTCAGCACACAGGTATATTCTGTTAAAGAAAAACCATATTGCAGCATCCCGTACATCGGTCCCAGCCAGGATCATCTGAAGGCAGCACGGTAGCATAGTGGTGAGCATAAATGCTTCACAGCTCCAGGGTCCCAGGTTCAATTCCCGGCTGGGTCACTGTCTGTGCGGAGTCTGCACGTCCTCCCCGTGTGTGCGTGGGTTTCCTCCGGGTGCTCCGGTTTCCTCCCACAGTCCAAAGATGTGCGGGTTAGGTGGATTGGCCATGCTAAATTGCCCGTAGTGTCCTAAAAAAGTAAGGTTGGGTTATGGGTATAGGGTGGATACGTGGGCTTGAGTAGGGTGATCATTGCTTGGCACAACATCGAGGGCCGATGGGCCTGTTCTGTGCTGTACTGTTCTAAAAAGATGCTGGTTCAGATCCTGGCTGACTTTTAACAAGCCCTGCTGTTAGGCCACAACACCGATCAGTGACCTCATATTCCGCAAGCACCATGGGGAGATCGATCAGGTCATCCCCGTTGGTCTTCTGGGGTTATTACACACTTTTAATTTCCCTCTGCACTCTGAGATGAATGACATCAGGTGCATTAGACCTATCAGCTTCGAAAGCCGTCACACCTTGAGACACTGCGCAGACTCTTGAGGGTCTGCACAGTGGTGGGCACTGCTGTCTCACAGCGCCAGGGACCTACAGTCCAAAGATGTGCAGGTTAGGTGGGGTTGTTGAGATGGGGCAGGGGAGTGGACTTAGATAGGATGTACTTTGAGGGGGGTCGGTGCAGACCCGATGGGCCGAATGGCCTCCTTCTTCCCTGTAGGGATTCTATGGATCAACCAGAAGCCTTTCTTCCGCTGGATCCATTTTAGTCCTTTGAGGCAGAATCTTCTGTTCCCCCTGGTGGTGATCTCGGAGGCAGGAAGGGCCTTTTCTTCGGCAAGGTGGTGACATACCTGAGCCCAGCCACCTTTGTGCATCTGCCAGGATTACGTTCAAGGTGGGAAGGCCCAGGAATGACCACTTAAGGGCCTTCTGCTGCGGCTGGAGGTGCGCTGTCGCCTGCCGCCATGTGCAGCGCACGGCTGCTAAACCCGTACGACCAGTTTATCACCTGCGGCTGGGGAGGGGGGGGGGGGGGGGTGGGAGGTCCCTGCGTCAACGTCATCCAGTGTCTAATGGAGGGATTTTGACAGGCAGCCTGTAAACCCCACTGACCCACCCATTACTGACCAGTGCCCTGCGTCACTCCGCGCTCTGGGCCTTCCCAGTGATGCTGCCGAACACAGGAGCTGCCGACCTTTGACTGGCTGGCAGCTCTCGGTAGGTGAGACTTTTGCTGCCAGGGTCTTGATTCTGACCTCTCCAATTTACCCTCCGAATGGAAGTTCCTCATCCTTAGAACCTCTTTGGCACTCTCTCCAATGCGTTCATATCCTTCCTATAGTGTGGTGCCCAGAACTGTACACAATATTCCAGCTGAGGTCTGACCAATGTCGGGTATAAGTTCAACACAACCTCTTTCCTCTTGTACTCTCTGCCCTTATTAAAAAAGCCCAGAATACTATACGCTTTATTAACGGCTCTCTCCACCTGTCCTGCCACCTTTAATGACTTAGACAACATATTCCTAGGTCTCTTTGCTCCTGCGTCCCCAAAGAGTAGTAGCCTTTATTTTATCGTGCAGGATATGTTTCTGACGCTGCTGAGTATTTCTGGCTTTATTGCATGAACCTTGCTCAGTAATGAATGGCTCCATGCATGGAGTTTAAACAGTGAAATTTTCCTTGTTGATAATTTTAGCAAGAAGATCAATCCGAATGCTGAAGGCGGTCTTCTCTTTTGAGGTGATGCAAGTATTTTCATTCCTCGCGTGTGCAATTTTGAACATACTTCCTTCAAAAGGAAATGAATGTACTGCCGGGTTTCAGGGATGAGGCCCTCGGACTCACGACTCTACGCTATGGGTTTAAAAACCATCCTTAAAACCTACCAGCATTGACCAAACGTTTAGTCACCTAACCCCGTATGTCCTCATGATGTTTAACTTTGATAACACCCCATCAAGTGCCCTGGAACATTATGTTACAAGCACTCTATGTAAGTGGCCAGCCTTTCCTTTTTACTCGAGGTGAGAAGATAGGGTAGGCGGGGTCAGTTTGGGGGTAAACAAGAATCCAGCTTTAGAATGTTGGGAAAGGTATTTAATGCAGTTGTCAGCATGTTAGTTGAGCGCACAGTGATAGGGCACAGCTCACGGGTAACAGAGCTCTGTCAAAGTTAGATGGCAACATTCCACCACAAAGTAATGGAATGACAGTTGATGCTGTGCCAATTAATCCATTTCACAAAAGAGCTGGACAAATCTTACATTGGGAATGGGATTGGAGTTCACAATAACGAGAATGCACTAAAGATGATCAAATTGTTCCTTGCTTTCAGAGCTGGGAGTGTGGGATTTTCTGTGGAGTACCGCATGTTCTGGTCGGAGAGCGGAGACGGTGCATTGTCGAGTTAGAATGCGGGTTTTCTGATGGAGGAGCGAGTTGGGTGGATGAGTGGAAGATTCTTTGTTCACTCCACATTTTCTCTTGTTCTTATGGAGAAACAAACAGGATGTCGAGTTCTCAGAGGGCGGAATGTACGTCAAAGGAGGTTGGAAACGTCAACAATGTTATTATCTAGGATCTGACCCCTCCCTCCCTTCCAGGTGAAAGGACACTTCCAGGGTGAGTAAAATATGGAGACTGAATATTTCAAACCATACTTCTATTACATAGTAATTCTGGATTTCTATCTGTGTTTTCCAAATGACAGTTGCTCTCACTTTTTCTTGAAAACTGCGAATCAGTGGCAAGGGCCAATTTCAGTGTCAGAGAACAAGGGCAGGATTTTCTGTTTTGGGTCAGGACACTGATGTTGGAGTCACATATGGATCCTGACACTGCACTGGGTTGGAATCAGTCACCAGACCCTGATTTTTCCTGGATTGGCCAATTAGGTGGCCTGGGGGATTGGATTGGATTTGTTTATTGTCACATGTTCCGAGGTATAGTGAAAAGTATTGTTCTGCGTGCAGCTCAGACAGATCATTCCGTACATGAAAAGAAAATGCATAATAGGGCAAACATAAAATACACAATGTGAATACATAGACACCGGCATTGGGAGAAGCATACAGGAGTGTAGTATTAATCAGTTCAGTTCATAAGAGGGTCGTTTAGGAGTCTGGTGACAGTGGGGAAGAAGCTGTTTTTGAATCTGTTTGTGCGTGTTCTCAGACTTTTGTATCTCCTATCCGATGGAAGAAGTTGGAAGAGTGAGTAAGCCGGGTGGGAGGGGTCTTTGATTATGCTGCCCGCTTTCCCCAGGCAGCGGGAGGTGTAGATGGAGTCAATGGATGGGAGGCATGTGCATGTGATGGACTGGGCTGTGTTCACGACTCTCTGAAGTTGCGTACGGTCTTGGGCCGAGCAGTTGCCATACCAGGCTGTGAGGCAGCCAGTTAGGATGCTTTCTGTGGTGCATCTGTAAAAGTTGGTCAGAGTCAATGTGGACATGCCAAAATTCCTTAGTTTCCTGAGGAAGTATGGGCGCTGTTGTGCTTTCTTGGTCGTAACATTGACGTGGGTGGACCGGGACAGATTTTTGGTGATGTACACACCTAGGAATTTGAAGCTGTCACCATCTCCACCTCGGCCCTGTTGATGCGTACAGGGGTGTATACAATACTTTGCTTCCTGAAGTCAATGACTAGCTCTTCAGTTTTGCTGACATTGAGGAGAGGTTGTTGTCGTTACACCACTCCACTGGGCTCTCTATCTCCCTCCTGTATTCTGACTCATCGTTGTTCGAGATCCAACCCACTGCTGTCATGTCGTTAGCAAATTTGTAGATGGAGTTGGAGCCAGATTTTGCCTGTTACCTGTTTATAGGAAGTCTAGTAGGGTGCTAGGTACGCAGCCCTACGGGGCCCAAGTATTTAGGACTATCATGGAGGAGGTGGTGTTGTTTATCCTTACTGAATGTGGTCTATGGGTTAGAAAGTCGAGGATCCAGTTGCAGAGTGAGGAGCCAAGTCCTACATTTTGGAGCTTTGATCTGAGCTTGGCTGGCATTATGGTGTTGAAGGCGGAGCTGTAGTCAATAAATACGAGTCTGATGTAGAAGTCCTTGTTACCGAGATGCTCCATGGATGAGTGTAGGGCCAGGGAGATGGTGTCTACTGTGGACCGGTTGTGGCAGTATGTGAATTGCAGTAGATAAAGGCATTCTGGGAGCATGGAGGTGATGCGCTTCATGACCAACCTCTCATAGAATTTACAGTGCGGAAGGGGGCCATTCGGCCCATTGAGTCTGCACCGGCTCCTGGAAAGAGCACCCTACCCAAGGTTAACACCTCCACCCTATCCCCATAACCCAGTAACCCCACCCAACACTAAGGGCAATTTTGGACACTAAGGGCAATTTATCATGGCCAATCCACCTAACCTGCATATCTTTGGACTGTGTGAGGAAACCGGAGCACCCGGAGGAAACTCACGCACACACGGGGAGGATATGCTGACTCCGCACAGACAGTGACCCAAGCCGGAATCAAACCTAGGACCCTGGAGCTGTGAAGCAATTGTGCTATCCACAATGCTACTGTGCTGCCCCTCTCGAAGCACTTCATTACGATTGATGTCAAAGCCACCGGACAATAGTCATTGAGGCACGTTGCCTGGTTCTTCTTTGGCACCGGTATGATGGTGGTCGTCTTGAAGCAGGTGGAGACCTTGGAACGGAGTAGGGAGAGGCTGAATATGTCCACGAACACCTCTGCCAGCTGGTCCGTGCAGGCTCTGAGTGCATGACCAAGGACCCCGTCTGGGCCCATCGACTTCCAAGGGTTCACTTTCAGGAAGATTGATCTGACTTAGGAAGCTGTGATGGTGGGTGTTGGTGTGATCGGGGCTGCTGGGGCACTCGACAGCGGTTTGATGGTTTCCTGCTCGAACCGAGCATAGAATGCATTGATTTCATCAGGAAGGGCTGCGCTGCTGCCGGAGATACTGCTTGGCTTCGCTTTGTAGCCCATTATGTTGTTTAAGCCTTGCCATAACCGATGCGTCTATAACGCTAGCCTGTGACTCTAGCTTGGTCTGATATTGTTTCTTACATCCCTGGTGACTTTGTGGAGAGCGTACCTGGATTTCTTGTATAGGTCAGGGTCACCTGACTTGACCGGCTCAGACTTGGCCTTCAGTAAGGAGTCAATCTCCCGATTAAACCATGGTTTCCAGTTGGGGAATGTGCGTACTACTTTCTTTGGCACACAGTCGTCTACACATTTGCTGATAAATTCTGTGATAGTGGTGGTATACCCATTTAGGTTGGCCGCTGAATTCTTAAATATGGACTAGTCCACTGACTCCAAGCAGTCACACAGTTGCTCTTCTGTTGTCTCGGACCAGCACTGCATGACCTTAACCAGATTCTCCCACTTAAGCTTCTGCTTGTATGCTGGGGGAAGGAGCACCGTCTTATGGTCTGATTTTCCGATGTGCGGTCGGGGGATGGATCTGTAGGTGCTCTTGATTTTTGTGTAGCAATGGTTGAAGGTGTTGTCACTCCTGGTGGGACAGGAGATGTGTTGGTGGAATTTTGCCTGTACACTCTTGCAGTTGGCCTGGTTGAAATAGGCTGCCTAGCAATGAGGGAGGTGCAGGCTGCTGTTGTAAGTATGGGAGAGAGAGAAAAATTCCACCTTGAAGCTTCCTGAAGGACGTCTCTGAACGAACATAGGACGTCCTGAAGGGGGAGGGTGAACAGCCAGAGGTCGTAGTACACATAGGTACTAAGGGCATAGGCAGGAAGAGTGATGAGGTCCTGCAGAAAGAGTTCAGGGAGTTAGGCAATAAGGTAAAAAGCAGGACCTCCTAGGGTTGTAATCTCAGGATGACTCCCTGTACCACGTGCAAGTGAGGCTAGAAATAGGAGGATAGTGCAGCGAAATACATGGCTGAGCTGGTGGTGCAGGAGGGAGGATTTCAAATTTCTGGACCATTGGGATCTCTTCCCGTACCAGCCTCCCCGAACAGGTGCCGGAATGTGTCGACGAGGGGCTTTTCACAGTAATTTCATTTAAAGCCTACTTGTGACAATAAGCGATTTTCATTTCATTTCCGGAGCAGGTGTGACCTGTACAACAAGGCTGTGTTGCATCTAAACTGGAGGGGCACCGATATCCTGGTTGGGAGGTTTGCTAGAGTCACTCGGGAGGATTTAAACTAGTATGGCAGGGGGGTGGGAACCAGAGGGCTAGCTTGGAAGGTTAAAATCTGGGGCGAAATTCTCCGACCCTCAGCAGGGTCGGAGAATCGCCCGGGGGCGCCTAAAATCCTGCCCCCGCCGTGGCAGAGATTCTCCGCCACCCGGGAAGTGGCGGGGGCAGGAATCTCGCCACTCCGATTGGAGAGGCCCCTGCGGCGATTCTCCGGCCCGGATGGGCCGAAGTCCCGCCGCTGGGAGGCCTCTCCCGCCGCCGAGATTTAAACCACCTCTGGAACGGCGGGCTCAGCGGCGCGAGCAGGCCCCCGGGGTCCTGGGGGAGCGGGGGGTGATCGAACCACGGGGGGTACCCCCATGGAGGCCTGGCCTGCGATCGGGGCCCCCCTTAGAGTCCGGGCCAGTGCCCTGGCTGCACTCGTTTCTTCCGCGTCCGCCACGGCCTCCACCATGGCGGACGCGGAAGAGAACCCCATATCGCGCATGCGCCGGCAGTGACGTCAGCGGCCAGCTGCCGCTGACGTCACTGCCGGCGCATGCGCGGACCGGCGAAAGCCTTTCGGCCAGCCCCGCTGCCGGGGGCGCCGGTTTTTTGCGCCGGTCGTCAGGTGGCAACCGCTCCGGCGCGGGGCTGGCCCCCAAAGGTGCGGAGAATTCCCCACCTTTGGGGAGGCGCAACCCCTGAGTGGTTGGCGCCACTCCCCTACTCCGGGACCCTCCGTCACGCCGGGTAGGGGAAAATTGCCCTGAGTGTTGGGTGGGGTAACTGGATTATAGGGATCGGGTGGAGGTGTGGACCTTGGGTAGGGTGCTCTTTCCAGGAGCCGGTGCATTCCCAATGGGCCGGATGGAAAATATTATAGCTGTACTGCAGGAATACACCATGGAGGGCTCAAACAATGAGGCAACCTGGACAGAGCTTAGGAACAGGAAGAGGGCAATCACAATGTTGGCTGTTTATTACAGGGCCCCCCCCAACTGCCAGCGAGAGCAGAGGAGCAGATAGGTAGAGAGATTTTGGATAGGTGCAAAAGTAGCAGGGTTGTTGTGGTGGGGGATTTTAATTTCCCCCATATTGACTGGGACTCACTTAGTGCCAGGGGCTTGGATGAGGCAGAGTTTGTAAGGTGTTTCCAGGAAGCCTTCTTGATGCAATATGTCGATAGTCCAACTAGGGAAGGGGCAGTACTGGATCTGGTATTGGGTAATGAGCCTGGACAGGTGGTTGAGGTTTCAGTAGGGGAACATTTTGGGAGTAGAGACCACAATTCCGTATGTTTTAGAGTACTTTTGGACAGGGATGAGGGTAACCCTCGCGTTAAGGTGCTAAATGGGGAAAGGCAAATTATGATAACATTAGACAGGAATTGAAGAATTTGGATTGGGTGTGGCTGTTGTATAATAAATCAACATCGAACATGTGGGAGTCTTTCAAGTTGATTAGGATTCAGGAAAGTCACATTCCTGAGAGAATGAAGGATAAATATGGGAAGTTTAGGGAGCCTTGGATAATGAGGGATATTTTGAACGTCTTCAAAAAGAAAAAGGAGACTTTTGTACAGTGTAGGAGGGTGGGAACAGTCTCCCCTTGAGGAGTATAAAGAAAGTAGGAAGATACTGAAGCGGGAAATTAGGAGGGCTGGGTGGGGTCATGAAAAGTTCTTGGCAAGTAGGATTAAGATGAATAGCAAAGCTTTTCAGTCATATGTGAAAAGGAAGAGAGTGGCCAGGGACAGGATTGGACCACTTAAGGACAGTAGGGGAATCTATGTGTTGAGCCAGAGGAAATGGGCAAAGTATTAAATGAATGCATCAGTGTTCACTAAAGAAAGGGACTTTGTGGAAGTTGATTCTTGGGTAGGGTGTGTGTACAGTCTGGACCATGTTAACATCGAAAAGGAGGAGGTATTGGGCCTTTTAAAATATGTTAAGGTAGATAAGTCTCCTGGGCCAGATGGGATTATCCCAGAATACTGAGGGAAGCAAGGGAGGAAATTGCTGGGGCCTTGACTGACATCTTTGTATCCTCATTGGCTACAGGTGAGATCCCAGAGGACTGGAGAATAGCTAATATGGTACTGCTATTTAAGAAAGGTAGCAGGGATAATCCTGGGAATTGTAGGCAAGTGAGCCTCACATCGGTAGCAGGTAAATTATTGGAGAGAATTCTCAGGGACAGGATTTATACCCATTTGGAAACAAATGGACTCATAAGCGATAGACAGCATGGTTTTGTGAAGAGGATGCTGTGCCTCACTAACTTGATCAAGTTTTTTGAGGAGGTGACAAAGATGATTGATATGGGGAGGCCGGTGGATGTTGTTTACATGGACTTCAGTAAAGCCTTTGACAAGGTGCCTCATAGCAGACTGGTACAAAAGGTGAAGTCACACGGGATCAGAGGTGAGGTGGTAAGATGGATACCGAACTGGCTCGGTCACAGAAGGCAAAAGGGTAGCAGTAGAAGGCTGTTTTTCTGATGGGAAGGTTGTGACTAGTGGTGTTCCACAGGGATCTGTGCTGGGGCCTCTGTTGTTTGTAGTATACATACACAATTTGGAGGAAAATGTAGCCGGTCTGATTAGTAAGTTTGCGGATGACACCAAGGTTGTTGGGGTGGCAGATGGTGTTGAGGATTGTCAGAAGATACAGCAGGACATAAACAGGTTGGAGACTTGGGCGGAGAAATGGCAAATGGAGTTTAATCCGGACAAATGTGAGGTAATACATTTTGGTAGGTCAAACATAGAGGGGAAATACACCGTAAATGGCAAAACTCTTAGGAATATAGAATGTCAGAGAGATTTTTGCGTGCAGGTCCACACATCTTTGAAGGTGGCAACACAAGTGGACAAGGTAGTCAAGAAAGCATGTGGAATGCTTGCCTTCATTGGACAGGGCATCGAGTATAATAACTGGCAAGTCATGCTCCAGTTATATAGAACCTTGGTAAGGCCACACTTGGAATATTGCGCACAATTCTGGTCGCCACACTATCAGAAGAATGTGGAGGCTTTGGAGAGGGTGCAGAAGAGGTTTACCAGGATGTTGCCTGGTCTGGAGGGTGTTAGCTATGTGGAGAGGCTGAATAGACTCGGACTGTTTTCTTTAAAAAGATGGAGGTTGAGGGGTGACCTGATCGAGGTCTACAAGATTATGAGGGGCATGGATAGAGTGGATGGGCAGGCACTCTTTCCCAGGGTGGAGGGGTCAGTCACCAGGGGGCATAGGTTTAAGGTCCATGGGGCAAAGTTTAGAGGAGATGTGCGAGGCAGGTTTTTTACACAGAGGGTGGTGAGTGCCTGGAACGCGTTGCCAGGGGAGGTTGTGGAAGTAGATACATTAACGGCATTCAAAAGGCATCTTGGCAAACATGTGGATAGGATGGGTATAGAGAGATACGGCACAAGGAAGTGATGAGGGTTTTGGCCAAGGTTGGAATCATGACCGGTACAGGCTTGGAGGGCCTATTCCTGACCTGTATTGTTCTTTGTTCCACTCGGCACTTTAAAAAGATTTGAACTAAAAAAAATTGATCAGCAGCAGCGGCAGCAACCCGGGGGGGGGGGGGGGGGGGGGGGGGGGGGAAGGGAAGAGGTGGGGGGGGGGGGGGACGATGACTATGTTTGTTTATTTAATTTAAATTTATTTTTAAGTTCTTTTGTTGTTCATTGGGGTTGGGGAGGTGGGGGGATGTGATACATGCGTCGATACGGTCTGGGGGTGGTACGGTTATTATGGGTTATTTTGTTGCATTTCATTGTTTGTCGTTATGTTTTATATTTTCTGTAAAAAATTCCAATAAAAATTATATTAAAAAAAAAAAAAATTGATCAGGTAGGTTGTGGGGTTGGGAGAGAAATCCCGAAATAATCCTGGAGCCACGGGGCAGACTCCAGTCAACTGCTGTGCTTCTGATGAAAATTCCACTTGGCTTCTGATGATTGGTCTTAACTGACCTTTTAATGACATTAACAATTAACCCACTACCTGCAGGAAGGTAATTGCTCCATTCCCAACCCAACCTCTCCATAAATGGTGCCAGCAAACTGGTACACCTGTCAGAAGCATGAAATCGCTCGCCAGCCCGTATGTTTGGGTCAAAATTCTGCCCCATGATGTCAGTCTGCTTTGCGCTGTTGCAGGAGCATCAAACTGTCAGGAAGGAAATGACCGTGTCAAGAGGACTGCAGGGCCACAGAGAGAAAATGACAATAGAAAGAGAAAATGCTGAATAAATCAGACGGACTGGCAGCATCTGTGGAGAGAGAAATGGAGTTAAGGTCTCAAGTCTTCTTCAGAGCCAAAGAGAGGGAGGAATGTGATGGACTTCTCCCTCTTCTCAGCTCTGAAGAAGCATCATACGGACTCGAAATGTTAACTCTGCTTCTCTCTCCACAGATGGTGCCAGACTTGCTGAGTTTATTTGATTTGATTTGATTTGTTTATTGTCACGTGGACCGAGGTACAGTGAAAAGTATTTTTCTGCGAGCTGCTGAACAGATCATTAAGTACAGGAAAAGGAAAGGAAATAAAAGAAAATACATAATAGGGCAAGACAAGGTACACAATGTAACTACATAAGCACCAGCATCGGATGAAGCATACAGGGGTGTAGTGTTAATGAGGTCAGTCCTTAAGAGGGTCGTTTAGGAGTCTGGTAATTGCGGGGAAGAAGCTGTTTTTGAGTCTGTTCGCGCATGTTCTCAGACTTTTGTATCTCCTGCCCGATGGAAGAAGTTGGAAGAGTGAGTAAGCCAGGTGGGAGGGGTCTTAGATTATGCTGCCCACTTTCCCCAGGCAGCGGGAGGTGTAGATGGAGTCAATGGATGGGAGGTAGGTTTGTGTGATGGGCTGGGCTGTGTTCACAACTCTCTGAAGTTTCTTGCGGTCTTGGGCCGAGCAGTTGCCATACCAGGCTGTGATGCAGCCCGATAGGATGCTTTCCCGGCTGGGTCACTGTCTGTGCGGAGTCTGCACGTCCTCCCCGTGTGTGCGTGGGTTTCCTCCGGGTGCTCCGGTTTCCTCCCACAGTCCAAAGATGTGCGGGTTAGGTGGATTGGCCATGCTAAATTGCCCGTAGTGTCCTAAAAAGTAAGGTTAAGGGGGGGGGTTGTTGGGTTACGGGTATGGGGTGGATACGTGGGTTTGAGCAGGGTGATCATTGCTCGGCACAACATCGAGGGCCGAAGGGCCTGTTCTGTGCTGTACTGTTCTATGTTCTATGGTGCATCTGTAAAAGTTGGTCAGAGTTAATGTGGACATGCCAAATTTCCTTAGTTTCCTGAGGAGGTATAGGCGCTGTTGTGCTTTCTTGGTGGTAGCGTCGATGTGGGTGAACCAGGACAGATTTTTGGAGATGTGTAACCCTTGGGATTTGAAACTTCTAACCATCTCCACTTCGGCCCCGTTGATGCTGACAGGGCTGTTTATCCAGTGTTCTCTGTTTCTATTTCAAATTGCCAGCATTCAGAGTATTTCGCTTTTATTTCTGAGAAAATTGTAAGTTATGTTTGCTCCTCCGCTCACAATCAGGCATTCATCATTTTGTACTGAATCCATTGTGCAGAGATTCATCTTCGTCACCTGTTATCCTGGCTGATTTCCAATCCCAGTGAAACCCATGGCTCCTGCTCACAATGAACTTCCAGCAAGGACGGCCTGGGTTTCAGGATAACAAAATGGTGAGTGAAACATCCCAATGACTTTAAATGATCTCTTTAGGGAGATGGTAGCTTAGTGGTACTATCACTGGACTAGTACTCCAGGGAGTCCAGGCTAGGTCCAGCTCTAGGTACACTAGGGGCAGCACGCTAGCACGGTGGCTAGCACAGTTGCTTCACAGCTCCAGGGTCCCAGGTTCGATTCCCGGCTTGGGTCACTGTCTGTGCGGAGTCTGCACGTTCTCCCCGTGTCTGCGTGGGTTTCCTCCGGGTGCTCCGGTTTCCTCCCACCAAAGACCAAAGGTGGATTGATCATGCTAAATTACCCTTAATGTCCAAAATGTTTGAGTGGGGATTACTGGGTTATGGGGATAGGGTAGAGATGTGGGCTTGAGTGGGGTGCTCTTTGTGAGGGCCGGTGCAGACTCGATGGGCCGAATGGCCTCCTTCGGCACTTTAAATTCTATGATTCTAGCAGGTTCAAATCCCACCACAGCAGCTGGTGTAATTTAAACTTAATTAAGGAACTGGAATTGAAAAGCTAGTCTCAGTAATTATTATTGTCGGTAGAGGTGACCATCAAACCATTGTTGATTGTTGTAAAAACCCATCTGGTTCACGAATGGTCTGGATGGAATGGAAATCTGCCACCTTTACCAAGTCTGGCCTACATGTCACTCCAGATCCACAGAAATGGGGTTGACTCTTGCCCTCTGGAATGGTGTGGCAAACCGCTCCGTTCAAGGGCAATTAGGAATGGGCAACAAATGTTGGCCTCACCAGTGATGCCCACATCCCACAAAAGAATAAAGAACAAAAAAGACAGTCTCCGATAGTGGAGAGGTCAACCAAGAGAACCTTTGAATTTTCTTGGGCATATAATTAATCAAGCCCAACATCGGGAAATATATATTGGCCCTGGAGATGCAGTACAGATTTCACAGAATTAAGGTGTTAAATTGAGGCAAGCCATATGAATTTATTTTGCATTCTCCTTGGGTTTAATAAGTTGAATGGCGATGCAATTGAGGTCTTAAAAATGATAAAGGAACTCAATTGGTTATGTACATAGAAGTCAATGTACGGGTTACGGGGAAAAGGCGGGATAATGGCACCAAGTCATAATGTTCACTTGGCGAGTTGGCGCAGACCTGATGGGCCGAACATCCTCCTTCTGCATCGAACCAGATCTGTGATTATATTGAAGTGGCCACACCTAAGATTTGAGTTTTCCACATTGAGTTGAAAATGATATTTTACCTCATGTAATATTTCCACATGTCAAACCGGCTGGAGGGAAAAGTACTTTTCATCCCCTCTCGTTGTCAACTGAATTCTTTACGACTAAGTTTGTTTTTTATTGTCAGTTTGGGTTTTGTACACCAGAGCGTTGTCAAAGTGCATTTCTGTTGGCTGCTATTGGCAATTTACTTTTCATCATCTGTCACAAAAAAAGGAAACATGTGGAAATCAAGAAAAATATTTTTGAGGTATTGAAACATTTATTTACTTGGTGTCGCTCCATTCCTTCAGTACTTGCAGGGTCTGTTTTCAATAACAAAAAACCTTCCAAGTCAAGTGTCTCCACAAACAGTTTGCTGGTCATTTGCATTTGAAAGGTGTTGATTGTGACCTGACGGTACCAGTGTTCTCCGACTAAAAGTGAAGTGTTTGAACAGTGGCGTAAACCTTTGAATATTGTTGAATGCCTACATTTAACTTGGGTCTTCAGCATCCCAAGCCTGTTGTTGTACACGTTCACGGGTACTTCATAAGTAGAACTTCATTCCTGGAGGGAGCAACCAGTTCATCGGTTTTCAATCTTTGATCGGAATTGTCATCCTTCTGCTCACGTCCATTCTGTTCTCTTTGTGAGACATTCTGTACACTTGAAACATATGATTATGGATCATATTACATTTCTCATTCAAATATTGAGAGAACTATTCCAGAGTTGTACACAGCTGTCCTTGTCCTCCATCTGTGCTTGATTTTGCCTGTTGTTATTTTAATTTCTGGCTTTACAAATGGCCACTTTTGTGGCTTTGCTCAATATGTTTATTTTCTCTTGATCTTTCTGTTTGAGGAATGTCTCCTGATTGAATCATACAATGCTCTGAATAATGCTGGGCCAAAAGTGTAACCCATACGATTAAACAAACAAGTGGTCAAAGCTTCAAACAGTGAAAAGCTATGACACACATGAGTTAAACCTAAAAATGGACAAAGATACAGATCCTTATTGGTAGATGGATTTAATCCATCCTCACTTCTTGACACAAGGAGCCAGAAAAGCCGAACAAAAATATTCTTATCCTTAAACTGGGTTTTGCATGGGCAGGTCCTATCTCCAGAGTATGATGGTCATTCATCAGTATTCCCAAATTCGGGTCTCCAATAAATCTGCTACAGAGAAGCTGCACATTGTGGTACATCTCCTTTATAGAGCTGGAGATTGCCTCGACATGGATCATAACGTCTTGGTTGTTTAGTAGACTACGCTGAGCTGTTAAAAAAGGCTATAGATTTTTTGTCTCAATAAATAGAGACATGAAACATAAAACTCAGAATGTTATGCTAAACCTTCACAAAACACTTGTTGGGTCCAAGATGGCATTGTGGGTAATTCTGAGTTCCATGGAAAGGATGTCAAAGCCTTGGAGAAGGTGCAGAGTTTTTACTCGAATTGTACCAGAGTTGAGACTTCAGTCATGAGGAGAGGCTGAAGAAGCTGGAGTTATTCTCTGTACAGCAGAGCAGGAAGGTGAAGAAGAGTTTTGATAGGGGTGTTTTTGATAGGGAAATGATGGAGAAACTGTTTCACGTGGCAGAAGGGTCAGTAAACAGGTGCGCGGGTTCAAGGTGATTGGCAAGAGATCCAGAGCTGATATGAGGAAACAGGTTTTCACACAGCGAATTATGATCTGGAATGTAATGCCTGAACTGTTCTTCAAAGAAGATTCAATAGTAACTTGTAAATGGGAATCAGGGTTGGATTCTCCATTTTACCATGCGGGAGAGGATGTGTCAGGCAAAAAAAGGGATTAACACAGGATTCCGATCCTCATTGGCATCGGGACTGAGGTGACACCAGATTATCTGGACCCGCGTCCTCTGGGCCATGTGGGCGAGAATTGGTGCAGGTCTTGTCAAATGTGGCCTTGATTAAATAGACCTCACAGTGGACGAGGAGGGCAAATCTTTAAGGGAGTTGCCCCTAAAGTCCATTAGACAGCCACCCCTCGCCCCACAATGCAGGACCTACCCACCCCACCCTCACCAGAGGCCCCCAGACCCCCACCAGAAACCCCCCGTTAGAGAGACCAACAGAGACCACTCAATTCGAGAGACCCCAACCAGAGGCCCCCTAATTAGAGAGACCCCCACCAGAGACCCCCCATTAGAGAGACCAACAGAGACCACTCAATTCGAGAGACCCCAACCAGAGACCCCCTAATTAGAGAGACCCCCACCAGTGATTAGTACCAGAGACCCATTCAGAGAGATTCCCACCAGAGACCCCCTAATTAGCGAGACCCCTACCAGAGTGATTAGCACCAGAGACCCATTCAGTTACAGAGATTCCCACCAGAGACCCCCTAATGAGAGACTCCGAGCAGGGACCCCCCATGAGGGGGACCTGTGACTGGAAGCTAAAGAGACGTCCAGACAGAGGCAGCAATAAAAATCGCTGCTTTAACACTCACCTGGGCAATACACCTGCTGGCTCATGTAGAGAAAGCATCATCTGTCTATTTGTTGAAAGAGAAAAGCCGTCAACTGGATTTAAATCCCCTCCGATCTTTGATCTGCAAGCCGTTCACTCATTTCTGTGTGAAATTGCTTTCACTATGCTGTGATTGACAGCTTCCACACACACACACACACACACACACACACACACACACACACACACAGCTGTCTGCATTGTTTCATTGGTCTTGAGTGGCTTTGAAGGACCCAGATGTGAAACTAACCAGTTAGGTGCTTTCAGTGCTCTCACTTTCTCTTTTCCTTTGCACAAAGCACTTAACTGTCTTTGATGTGGTCCAGGAGCTGTCAATCATAGCTAGATGTTTATAAACTGTGGGAGGGTTGACCCAGAAAACCTTCGGAGGGAGCTGAATTGCATTGTGGGGAAGTGGGGGGGGGAACCAGCTGCTGGACCCCGTAACCGGGCCGCCCGCTCAAAATGATGCCCCAATATCGGGATTCCCTAGGGAATCCCTGGCAATACTTGCAAATCAGGCGCAATTCAGCTCCGATGGAGAATCTCGGCCCACGTGAATTGGAAAAACCTGCACTGCGATGGGGAAAGAGCGATGGGTGAGATTAATTGGAAAGTTCCTTCAAAGGCCCATCACAAGCACAGTGCACTGAATGGTCTCCTTCTGTCAGACACGATCTGACGATTCTGTGACTCTACATCAACAAGTTTTAGGTTCTGATGACTGAAACTGTGAAGCTGATCCAATACTTATAGATTCAGCCGAACCGTATCTTGAACTTACTGAACGAATCATTGGTTTCTTATTGAATCAGTAATCCATCTGGGCCATTTACTGAGTTGCTGTCATCAACCTTCTCTTGAATAGCTGGAACTGATTTTGAAAAAACCATCCCAGTAAATGACATAACTCAATAATATGCTGTTACAAGTAGAAGAGGAGGAGCTCGAATGGCTCCCCTCTTTTCCCTTTCCTTGTTTGAACACAGCAGTTTTTAAAAAATGACATGCTTGTCAATTGAGTGAATGTTTAACTATTTCCATGCTGAGACTGTAAAATACACAATCAAACAGGATTCTTCGAGTTTCATAAAATAAAAATGCTCTGACTTATACACACATAAACACAAATAGATTACAGAGTGGGAGGTTAAAGTAAGCAATTTAAAGTGCAGCAAAGTTAAAGGGACATACAGTCAATGAAGGCTAATAACTTGTCTCACTTTGGATTAAATTTGGTGGGCGTTTGCATCAAGGTTGAAAGATTTAAGGGCGCGATTCTCCGCCCCCCACGACGGGTCAGAGAATAGCGGGAGGGCCTTCCCGACATTTTTCCCGACCTCCCGCTATTCTCCCCCCCCCCCCCCCCCCCCCCCACGGCTGCCCCACGACACGAATCGCTGCTCGCCGTTCTTTACGGCGAGCAGCGATTCTCCCCTAGCCGATGGGCCGATTTCCCAGGCCTTTATGGCCGTTTTCACAAACTCCAACACACCTGCTCTCACAGTTCGTGAAAACGGCCGCAAAGTGCCGTTCTGGAGAGCCATGCCACCGATTGGTGCAGCCGTGCCAAGGGTGGCATGGGCCCGCGATCGGTGGGCACCGATCACGGGCAACGGGTCCGAACCCCGCGCACTCTTTGTTCCTCCGCCGCCCCGCTGGATCAGTCCGCGGGGTAGCTGAGGGGCATAACGGCCCGCGCATGCGCGGGTTTCACACATATGCTTGATGATGTCATCTGCGCATGCGCGGATTGGAGCCGTCCAATCCGCGCATGCGCGGCTGACGTCATCGTTTGCGTCAGCCGCCGTTAACCTTGGTGAAGTTCACTTCACTTAGTGAAGTTCGCTAAGCCTGCGATGCCGAGGTTCACGGGGCCCCGCTGCTAGCCCCGACCGGGGAGCAGAATCGGGTCCCAGGAGGGGGCACGGAGGCTGCCATGAAACACGGCCAGTTTCACGGCAGCCTTCACGACTCTCCGCATTTGCGGAGAAAGACTGGTGGATTTATCTGTTTTTCTGAAGATAGCTTGTGGAGTTGAGTTATATTTAAAATCTCTGTTTGCAACACATGGAGAGTGAAAGCAACAACAAACAGGGTTCGAAACTCGCTAGTAGGGCAGCACAGTAACATAGTGGTCAGCACAATTGCTTCACAGCTCCAAGATCCCAGGTTCGATTCCCGGCTTGAGTCACTGTCTGTATGGAGACTGCACGTTCTTCCCGTGTCTGCGTGGGTTTCCTCCAGGTGCTCCGGTTTCCTCCCACAGTCCAAAGATGTGCAGGTTAGGTGGATTGGCCGTGCTAAACTGTCCTTAGTGTCCAAAAAGGTTAGTTGGGGTTACTGGGTTACGGGGGTAAAGGGGATGGGGTGAAGGCGTGGGGCTTAAGTGGGGTGCTCTTTCCAAGGGCCGGTGCAGACTCGATGGGCTGAATGGCTGCCTTCTGCACTGTAAATTCTATGATATAGTTAGAGAGAGAGGGACTCACACAGGGAACTTACTTCTTCGGCAGCTCATACACTTGTGCTAGTCTGCAGAGAAAACAAGTGCTTGAACACACAAAGAGTTAGCTGAATTGTCACATGACGTTCCATTTCCAACTGGCTGGTGACCCAACTATGGTCACGCCCTGAGTATTCCAGCTGGAAGTTGATTTGATTATGGCAGGAAATTCCTCTCCCAGCCAGAGTCCTTCATGTGGAATAATTATGTCTAACACAGTTGAGACTGGATGTCCTGCAAATGGGGACAGGAGATAAGCTTCATTCACGTTCCCCTAAGGCTTTGTGGGGCTCTTACTGAGAGGCAGGCTTGACCTTGGATTGTAGAAGGTACAGTGATGTAAATGTGCAGCCATCTTTGTGGTTTCAAGTCATTGAAATGTGGCTTTAGTCTTTGTAAAAACAATCAATTAGTAGTTTCCATTGGGTCACTGTCCGTGTGGAGTTTACACATTCTCCCCATGTCTGCATGGGTTTCACCCCCACAACCCAAAGATGTGCTGGTTAGGTGGAGTGGCCATGCTAAATTGCCCCTTCATTGGAAAAAGAAAAAAAATTATAGTTTCCAGCCAGTAAATTCATAAAGTCGTTTTTCCATACCAGCACGCCACGAAACGGAATGAAGTGCTACCATATTAACATTTCATTACAAGGTTGTTTTACAAAAAGCATAAAAACGCATTCATACTGAAATGCTCACTCAGCAATCTTACACGGCTACAGTTATGCTCCATTCAGTTCAAACATTTCATCGCCCTCTGCATGAGGCATAATGTCAATTAAATCTTTCTTGAATGTTGGGGTCTGGCTTGAGAAAGGAATTATTTCGGAAATTGGGTGCCTCCTGGCCTTTTTCGTTCTAAATCCCTATTCGGTATCGTCTAAGGGGTTTGGGTTTTCACTAACATCTCGTGGTAGAGCCCTGGCATTTTAATGCCAAGAGCCAAATTTTATGAGTTTTATCTTTAGTGGAAATTCAAGTTCGATGCTTGATTTTTGGGAGATTAACTTTCACAGACTGTTATAGAGAGAACCTCGCAGTTTCAAATATTTATTACTGCATGTAAAAGCTCTTACCCCTTTAATTGCTGCGCCCACAACCCAGGGGTTTCACAGTTTTGTGTTTGGTACATTTATAAATCTTATTTCTAGGGTGACACTGGGTGATAAACTAGTTTTAAACTTCAGTAAGGTGTTTGGGTCCCTCTCCTGCACTTTGGTCTCCAGTCGAAATTTGGACATGACAATTTGATTTTCTAGTGGTACAGTTGTACACGATCTGTACACTATCTGTACTTGTGGATTTCACTAAGGCTGTTTGTTTTATTACATATCAGGCTGGATTCTCTGGTTCCCCCAGCCTTGTGCTTTTCAGCGGCACCCCATGCCGCCGGGACACGAAGGGGGGTGGGGTTGCTGCCAGCGGGAAAACAGAATCCCGACAATCGGAGCACTCCCCTTGTTTTACTCAGCACTGGATACTCCTGGGAGATGCTACACCAGAATGCTGACAGCTTTGTGGGCTTTGGGCATGTTTTCAATGTGGTATTACAGGTCAGCAACAGCAGTGTAGTCTTTTACTTTGGAGTCTGCTCTAAAGATAATAACCGACTCTAGAGTCTCAACCTCAAAATAAATTTTTCACTCACCACTTCTCTTGCGAAATCTGAAACTTCTCCTCTCATTTGCCAGTACTTCCCTGCATATAACACACATGGGTTTAGCATCCTCATTTGCATTGGCACAATTGACAAAACCGTACCTCAAGAAATCATCTTTATACTGCTTTGTTCCCAAGTTAAATGTCTTCTTAGTAGCTGCTAACCAAAGACCCTGGAGCTCTGTACGGGGGTAACACCAGCACTGTGACCTGTTCTGTGCTGCCACTTCTGACTGGAAGAATCCACACAGCTTCATTTATTTTAATTTAAAATGCGTCAGCGGCCACCATTCTCAATGTAAAATCCCGTAGCAGCCATTGGGCACTTCTCCTCTGATCAGGGCCACCACGGGAACAATGCGATCAGATCCTCCTGACACCCGTCCGCGGCCTACCCACAGGTCACAATCCTCACTTTGAAAAATCCTGCTTTAACCAACACACTCGTATGAACCTTGCCTACAGTTCGAAAATCTCCCTCTCCTGCCAAAAGCAAATTTTGAAAACCACCAACAATCTGAGCATTTGTGGGATTCACCCATTGCTCCTGGCTCCACGCCGGACGCATGCATTTGCTCAATCGTGACAGATAGAAAGAGAAAAAAAGAACTCGCATTTATATAGCACCCATCACATCATCAGGGCACCTGAAAGAGTTTCATGGTCAATGAAGTAGGGTGTGTGTGTGTGTGTGTAAACATACAAGTGTGTGTGTGAATGTACAAGTATGTGGTGTGTGAATTTACAAGTATGTGTGTGAATGTACAAGAGTGTGTGAGAATGTATAAGTGTGTGTGAGAGAATGCATAAATGTGTGGTGTGTAAATGTACAAGTGTGTTTGTGTGAATGATAAGTGTGTGTGTGAGAATGTACAAGTGTGTGTGTGAATGTACAAGTGTGTGTGTGAGAATGTAGATGTGTGTGTGTGAGAATGTACATGTGTCTGTGTGTGAATGTACAAGTGTATGTGTGAATGTACAAGTGTGTGTGTGAGAATATACAAGTGTGTGTGTGTAAATGAAAAAAAAATGAAAATCGCTTATTGTCACGAGTAGGCTTCAATGAAGTTATTGTGAAAAGCCCCTAGTCGCCACATTCTGGCTCCTGTCCAGGGAGGCTGGTACGGGAATCAAACCGTGCTGCTGGCCTGCTTGGTCTGCTTCAAAAGCCAGCAATTTAGCCCAGTGAGCTAAACCAGCCCCTAGTGAGCTAAACCAGCCCCTGGTTTATGTAAATGTACAAGTGTATGTGAGAATGGACAAGTGTGTGTGTGTGAACGTACACGTGTGTGTCAGAATGTACAAGTGTGTGTCAGAATGTACAAGTGTGTGTGTATTTGAACTCTAATTTTAGACTATAACCCTAGTTGTGGGTTCCTCAGTGATTTGGGATACTGTGGTTTCTCATTGGATTTACTTAGCACTGGTACGCCCCATTAAAATAAATAAGTTACTTTTGACATTCAAATGATGCTGATGAGGAAAATCTGGGCTTTCTCAATACAGATGTGATAAAAAAACTGAAATGTTTCTTTCCGCTCTCAGCACTTTGCAAAGCACGATAATGGCAGTTCAACACTTCGAGAGGGAAACCAGGGTAAGGTTTTACAGTAAGCAGCCCTTTATCTTTCTTTCCATTTGACTTAAAATCTCTTACAATAAAAAGTAATGGTGCTACTTTAAGAAGGGAGAGCCAGGTTTTCCTGTACCTGGTTTGCCGCTGTTTTAAAATGATAAAAAGATAAATGAATCGGCGGTCGCCGTGAAAAACGGCGAGCGGCGATTCTTCCGAGCAGGGGGTGGGAGAATCGTGGGGGGCGCCAGGGGGGCGTGTCGTGAGTCGCCCGGCCCTCCCGCGATTCTCCCACCCGGCGTGGGGAGCGGAGAATCGCGTCCCATATTTTGAATAATTTATGTGAGTTGATTAGAAGGTGCAAAGGAAGGGAAATGCCCAAACACACTAGCCATGCCCATTGGCCTTGCCACCTCGAACATTCCATGCCCCCTGCCCACCTAGGGTCTCAATGGCTGCCTCCTCCATTGGTGTTAAAGTTTACAGTGTCATGGGACCTCTGCCTCTTCTTGTCTTCTCCCTATCCCTGTATACCAGCATTTCCGTACATGGCCTGTTGACAAGTTGTGACGATAGGTGAAGCACCCCAGTGTCCATACTGAAGGAAAGAAGCAGCAAGTATGGGCAAGCTGGGAAAGCATTTGTGGGGGCAGTGGGAGGTGCTGAGTGTGCGATTGCAAGTAAGCACAAGTGGAATGAAATGTTGCACCATAACTGGAGGAATGTTCATGGAAGTAGCGGAGGGAAGGATTGATAATGGTTGGGTTAAGTAGGGACCGTCCTGGACTGTACAGGAAGCAAGATGGATAGAAAGGGCAATCCTATCTTTGTAGTCCTGACCAGGGCATTAAAATCTCTTTCTGCGCTGCAGCCAGGTCTTT
Organism: Scyliorhinus canicula; assembly: GCF_902713615.1. Taxonomy (NCBI): domain Eukaryota; kingdom Metazoa; phylum Chordata; class Chondrichthyes; order Carcharhiniformes; family Scyliorhinidae; genus Scyliorhinus; species Scyliorhinus canicula. The sequence goes on from NC_052157.1 coordinate 29,432,244, forward strand.
GGAGCAATGGTGCTAGGCATTGACCTGCTCAGAGTTCCCTCTCCAGTGCCAATCAGGGGAAATTAAACTTCCTTCCTTTGCTGCTGTAACTGAGCAGCTTTGTTAGTCAATTCCATCTGCTCATGCTATACTCAGCCGAGGAATTCTGGAAGCACTGTTTCAATTTCCAGGAATGATGTGCATTACTTAATGGAACTATTTATTGGTAAAGAACCACATATTGGAGCCCAGTAACTATTATTTGTACAATACGACTCATCTAGCTGTGGTATTGAAAATGCTAAATTACCTTATTCTCATTCCACTGGGCAGCACGGTAGCACAGTGGTTAGCACAGTTGCTTTACAGCTCCTGGGTCCCAGGCTCGAGTCCCGGCTTGGGTTACTGTCTGTGCGGAGACTGCATGTTCTCCCCGTGCCTGCATGGGTTTCGTCCGGGTGCCCCGGTTTCCTCCCGCAGCCCAGAGGTGTGCAGGTTAGGTGGATTGGCCATGCTAAATTTCCCTTAGTGTCCCAAATATAAAAAGGGTAGGTGAGGTTACTGGGTTACAAGGATATGGTGGAGGTGTGGGCTTAAGTAGGGTGCTCTTTATAAGGGCTGGTGCAGACTCGATGGGCTGAATGGCCTCCTTATGCTCGGTGTAAATTCTATGATTCACTCTTTAAAGAGGGTGATTTTTTTGCAGTTATCATTTTGTCTTGATTTGATCATTGATTTTCTATTATAAACTAATGCATGAAGTGATTTTACTATTTCCATGCTTGAAAGACGTGCTTGTTAGGTGAATTGGACATTCTGAATTCTCCCCCTGTGTACCTGAGCAGGCGTCGGAGTTTGGCGACTAGGGGCTTTTCACAGGAACTTCATTGCAATGTTAATGTAAGCCTACTTGTGACACTAATACAGATTATTATTATTATTTCTCATTGTCGAGGCTGGCATCCTCGGAAGCTGTAACTGTAGCACTTCATTTTGTTTCCCTTAACTCCTGGGAGGGATGGTGGAGGCAACAGGAAGCATGAATGGTCCCCAATTTGACACCACAGGCCAAACAAGCCTTGGCTAAAATCCAACTCAACTGGTGTTATTTTCCTTCTGAGCTCATTATCTGCCCCTGCTTACATCTGCCGCAAAATCTGGCATTGTTTCCCTACTGGGGAGAAAAAAAACAAACCTTTACTTGTATTAGTAAATCAGCCTCGACTAGGGTCACCTTTCCCACACACACACACACACACATTTGTTAAAGGCAAACCTACATCCATGAATTCAGGTTACTTCGTTCATTCCGCTCTTTTCCGATGATTTGGGCCAACATTTTATCCATTATCAATTCTGTTAAATGGGACTGTTTTGTATGACTACAAGTTTTTCACCAAAGTTATCATCATTTGGCCAGCAGCGAGCCTCCCTACCGGCTCCGCACCTCGTGAGATTCTCCAAAGTCCCGCAAGATGTCGGGGTCAGAACCCCGCCCCAAATGGGCGTTGCCGAATGACGCTCACGGAAAGTAGGTCGTAGACCTACTTATGACCTATTTGCGTGGGATCTAGCGGCCTCCCTCAATTCTTCGGCATCCCCAGGGAGGCGGCGGTCGGGCGCCGATCAGTGCTGGTTCTCACAAAAGTGGACGAAGCGGAACGGCACACGGGGGGGGGGGTCTCTCAGGCCACTGGAGACCCCAGAGTGGTCAGGGCAAGTGCAGGGTGGCTCCCTGGCCCTCCACCTGGAATGTGGGCACATTGGCAATACCCAGCTGGCACCCTGGCACTGCCAAGATTCCCAGATGGCCTTGCAAACCTGGCAGGAGCACTGCCAGGGTGGCAGTGCAAGGAGGCCTGATTTCTAGAATGGCACAAGCAAAGGCCAGGGGGCCATGCCCATGCCCATGAAATGTGGGTGGAGAGGGTGTTGAACGGTGGGGGAGTGCAGGGTAGGTAAGTAGGGGCATCCGGGAGGTTGGGTGGGTGATGGGTGGGGTTCCTAGAAGGAAGGGGGTACTGTAAGAGGGCTTGTGGGGCCCTGAAGAGCGGGGACCCCCAGGTACCCAATAACAGAATGTCCACACTTGGGGGTGTGGGGTAGTGTCCATGTGTAGGGGGGGTGACATTGCCCATGGATGGGGGATGTGGGGGACCCACAAGTTCACTTAAAGATCAGGGCACCCTTTCAACATGGCGGCCCCTTCTCTGAGTTCAGCTCCCCAGTACTAAAAAAGTGCGGGATTCCCCAGCCGCATCCACCTGGCAACCGGAGAATCCTGCCCGAGGTCAATGGAGTTCTCCATTTAAAAAAAATAAATTTAGAGTACCCAATTCATTTTTTCCAATTAAGGGGCAATTTAGCGTGGCCAATCTACCTAACCTGCACATCTTTGGGTTGTGGGGGCAAAACCCACGCAAACACGGGGAGAATGTGCAAATTCCACACAGACAGTGACTCAGGGCCGGGATCGAACCCGGGACCTCAGCGCCATGAAGCAGCAGTGCTAACCACTGGGCCACCGTGCTGCCCCGGAGTTCTCCATTCTACACGTCTCGGCGGGCGGATCGAATGAATCCAGCCCTCAGTGTGGGCTAAACCGGTGAGATGCTCCTCAGGGCCCAAAAAAAAGTATTTAAGTCATTGAATAGCGATGGGGAACTCGCCGTCAGAGCAGGCGGGAAACTCCTGAGGCATTTTTGGGAGAATTGCGGCCAGTGGGTGGGATTCTCCACCGTTGGGATTCTCCTTTGTGCCCACAGCGCGCCCACACCCACGGGATTCCCACCAGCATGGGGTGGCCACAATGGGAAATCCCATTGGCAGGTAGTGGGAACGGAAAATCCGACTGCCGGCGAGGGCGCGATGCCGAGGAACACGCGGCCGAGAATTCCACCCAGTTTACCTGGTTGTGACCATATTGCTGTCTGTGAGAGTTTGCAGTGCGCACATTGGCTGCCACGTTTCCCACATTACAACAGGGCGCACAATTTAAAGGCACTTCATTGGCTGCAAAGTGCTTTGAGACATCCAGTGCTCATAAAAAGCACTGTACAAATGCCAGTGCTTTTTCCTTTTGTGCACAGGTTTGCAGTGTCTTTCTGCATCGGTCAGTCACACTGGGGTTGCTGAACATCTCTGTGTCCTTAGCCAAATGGGCATCACCACAACAGACATTGTGGGCGAAATTCTCCCAAAACGGGAAAAATCGTCAAACCGCCGTAAAACCCGGGCGGGTTTTACGGCATCGCGCCCCTTCCCGACGGGGGACCGATTCTGGTCCCCCGTCGGGGCTAGCAGCCCGACGTCGGAGGCTCCGACAAGTCGGGCTTAACGAAAATCGTTAAACCCGCTTGTCGGACTTAGCGCCGGCTGACGCGTCATATGACGTCAGCCGCGCATGCGCAGGTGGGAAGACGCCACCCGCGCATGCGCGGGTGACGTCACCGCTTTTTTTTGCGCGAAACCCGCGCATGCGCGGTCCGGGTTGCCCCTCAGCCGCCCCGCGTATTGATACTGCGGGGCGGCGGAAGGACAAATAGTGCGCGGGCATCGGGCCCGCTGCCCGCGATCGGTGGGCACCGATCGCGGGCCCATGGCACCCTTGGCACGGCCGTGGTACTGCCGTGCCAATCGGTGCCATGGTTATTTTTTTCCAGGTAGTCACGACGTTTTTACGAACGGCAGGACCAGGTGTGTTTGCCGTTCGTAAAAAGGTCGTAAAGGGCTGGGACTTCGGCCCTTCTAACAGCTGTGAATCGCTGCCGGCCGTAAAAAAACGGCGGCAGCGATTCGTTTCGGGATTTCGGCGGGGGGGTGGGAGAATAGCGGGAGGGCGTCAAAAAAGTCGGGAAGGCCCTCCCGCTATTCTCCCACCCGTCGTGGGGGGCGGAGAATTTCGCCCTGTACTTTTGCTCTCTGTGTACCTCACCATCTTCGAAAAGCTGGTTCCAAAATAGAACTTGCAGTTGCCCTTTCTCATTTAATGTTCATCTTTTAACTATGAAGGATGTGGTTTCATGTGCTGTTCCTGAAGTATCTAATGGTTCTCTTAAAATATTATTGGGGAACCATTAGGAAATGGATAATTTTCATGACATAATGGAATTTGAATTGGATGTTTTGAACAAATGTTTTGAGTTAATTGCAAAGTGACTCAACAGAAAGATACAGATGTAGATTTTGCATTCAGGCAAAATCCTGAATAAAAGAAGGGTGCAGTAAAATTCCTCCCATCGGATGTTTGAGTGAGCTGACCTCCGTGACATTCTGGTACGGGTTGCCCAGGGAGAAGCCAGTGATTAGAGCACCACGGTGGCACAGTGGTTAGCACTGTTGCTTCACAGCTCCAGGGTCCCAGGTTTGATTCCATCTGGGGTTACTGTCTGTGCAGAGTCTGCACGGTCTCCCTGTGTCTGCGTGGGTTTCCTACGGGTGCTCCAGTTTCCTCCCACAAGTCCTGAAAAATGTGCTTGTTAGGTGAATTGGACATTCTGAATTCTCCCTCTGTGTACCCGAACAGGCGCCGGAATGTGGCGACGAGGGGCTTTTCACAGTAACTTTGTTGCAGTGTTAATGTAATCCTATTTGTGACAATAAAAAATTATTAGTAGTAGTACAAAGACCTTCATATTTTTTAGAACTGTTTAACTGTTCATTGTGTGGTGAATGTGATTCACGCTATATATAGTTGCCAATATCACTCCATGTATATATGTTCGTTATCTACCCATTGTAAGTGCAGTTGCACTATCCGACCACCAGGGGGAGTCACTCTGAGAGTACGCGAGAGTTTGTACTGGGCTCCTCCCTTGGCTCCGCCCAGGACTCTTCCCCCTGGGACCGATGTATAAAGATCAGTGCCTTAGAGCCAGCCTGCCAGTGACCTGAAGTTCAACGACGAATAGGCTGGCTCTATTGTAAGTGTATTAAAGCCTCTGTTCAGATCCAACTACACGTGTTCGCTGAATTGATGGTTCCATCACATTGAAAAGCTGTTTTATTTCTTGGATGTTAATGGGGGTTAATCCTGTGTTAATAATAAAGTTTATTTTAATATAAAAGATTCCTGGTTGTCAGTGCATTCACTCCTGGAGCCAAGTATCTTTTCCCTCACAGTTTACAAATTGAAAAATTGTTGGGGTCTCATCAGGTATTCTGATATAAATCGGGATCTGGTCCGGATACTGTAACAGCTGTTGTAAAATATCATAAGCCGAGATCTTCCAAAATGTGGGCTGGAAATCCAGAGAGCCCAAAGCATCCGCGCATGTTGGAGACATCCCTTTATGCAGTGCTGTGCCCAGTCTTGTCATTGTTGTGAGCAGGGGTCAGCAATTCTGACAGGGGAATGTTTTTGCTGCAACCCCACTCAATTCACACATAGGGTGGTTGTTTCTGACAGGGGCAGACATGATGGGCCGAGGGGCCTTTTCTGCGCTGCAGAACCTCTGTGACACTACGACTCCCACACCCTCTTCTGGCCCACGTAGGGAGCTCTGGTTTAATGTAAATATTGGCATGAATGTAAATTGAATGCTTATGCATGCCACACCTGTTCAATAGGCCCAAGATCATGTGGGCTGCCCAACCCCTTGCCAGGCACCAGTAAAATTCGAGACCAGTTGGGGGTGGGTAGGTAGACAGACAGCGGGAAGGCCACGTGATTTTTTGAGCTCAGTTTGCTCGAATAAAATGGTCTCCGAACTCAGGTACTTGTGGGGCTTCAGCAAGTCCAACTTAGCATTCAACTTAGTTCAATTTAACACTGAACTTAAATAAAGGACGAGAGAAACTAATTGGACTTTTCACAGGACCATTTTAGATTGTGGACCACAACCTTGTTTTTTTTTTGTGAACTGCATTTCTGATTTATTTTTCCTGTATTTTGTTTTAACTGAATTTGATTGACAGGATTTTCAACGATCAAGCTTTTCATTGCTGCAAAAAAAACCTGGATGTTGGAATTTCCTTGTTGGAACCAACAATTCTACGGACACGTGCTTGTAGGATCGGAATAGCGGTTCCAACAATTTAATATACTTACAACAGAGCCAGCCTGTTAGCCGTTGAACTTTCGGTGAACTTGCCGGCTGACCCCGTGGCACTGATCTTTATACAGCAGCTCCCGGGGGAGGAGTCCTGGGCGGAGCCAAGGGAGGAGTCCCGTACAACTCTCAAGTATTCCCAGAGCTACTCCCCCTGGAGGTCAGATAGTGCAACTGCACTTACAATATACTTACAATATAGATACATGTATATACAGGTTATGATCCAGTGTGAATCACATTCACCACATTCCTCAACGCCGAAAATTGAGCAGAGAGGAGAAGGCGGTGGCCGTGCGGTTCCAGGCCACGAATAGGATCCGGGAAATCTTGCAGTCACTTAGCAAGTGCAGAGTATTGTGACTCTCCGACATGGCGTGGTGCAATTTGGAGGTAAGCGGTTGGGTAAGAAGAGAGGAACGGGTGAAGGACCATTCTGCCCTTTAAGCTTTATCCAGCTTTAGGTTAGATAATGGCTGATTTCTGCCCCCAATTATTTGTCATTGATACCCTAGCTAATACAAATCTGACATTCTTAGACAAAGGGGCAGGATTTCACAGGTTGGATTTTCAGCCCTCAGGCCAGTGGATTTGAAGGTAGTGTGTGGGTTCACGTAAAGCCTGTTGCTCGTTGTGTTCTCTCTTTAATTGGCTCTGTTTATGGCGGTTAATATGGTCGCCTTCCTTAATTCTAATTACGTTTGCTCAAGAGTCACCAGGTATCTTTTGATATCGCCACAAGGTTCAAAACCGAATACTGATCAAAGACTCGATACACCAGTTAGTAAGTTCGAAATCAATGCTCATTTATTTACACACACTGTCAAATATACTCATGCACAAAACTCTACCAACTAAACTATCACTTAGCTTCGGGCGCCCACTCAGTCAGAGGAACATTGGCCGTTGTCCGGTTCTGAGGCTGCTGGGGTTAAGCTGGTATGGAATAGTAGCTAGGAGCGTCTGTCTCGTAGCGTGCGTTGGCTTTGGACTTACTTGTTCTGGTGCAGCTGCTAGGCAGGTCTCTCACTGCTGAGAGCCAAGGCCAAGAGAGCGATTCTCTCCCAGGTGCTTCTTCTTGTACCCAAAGCGGCTTCGCGCACTTTTGGGTGGGCCTTGAACTTGGTCCCAATTAATTGGACCGTATCCTGATCATCGGTATCGATTTCCTCCAATAAAGGGGTGGCTGCCCTGATTGCTGGGCGGGCCCTAGGTGGCCATTGACCTTCTTTGTTCTAGTCTCCTCTGGCGCCGGGTGTCTGCTTTAGTATCGTTTACCTAAATGTTACTCTTTTGTCCCCGGAGGTGGCTCATTAGTACGGTAATGGCTTTGCAGTATCGGTCTTATCTGGGAGCTACAGCTCCAATCAACAGACAAACCTTGCACCTGCTTGCTTTCTCAGCATTGTCCATTTTCCCTTCATTCTTTGCAAAGTGTCCATTTTGTAATCGGGATGTGGCCACCCCAGGTGGCAACAAGCCCATCAGGTGACCTTCCCGCTGCCTTCCTTCCCACCCTCGGCCGGTGTCACATTTTACTGGAGCTGGGCAAGGGGTTGGGCAGCCTACATGGTCTTGGTTCAATTGAAGCCCTTATGTGGCTTCAGTGGGGCAGCATGGTGGCACAGGGGCTAGCACTGCTACCTCACAGCTCTAGGGACCCAGATTCGAGTCCGGCCTCGGGTGACGGTTGGTGTAGGAGTTTGCACTTTCTTCCTGTGTCTACATGGATTTGCTCCGGGTGCTCCGGTTTCTTCCCACAGTGCAAAGATGTGCAGCTTAGGTGGATTGGTCATGCTAAATTGTCCCTTAGTGTCCAAAATGTTAGGTTACTGGTTGGGTTACTGGGTTACAGGGATAGGGTGGAGGTGCGGGCTTAAGTAGGGTGCTCTTTCCAAGGGCCAGTGCAGACTCGATGGGCCGAATGGCCTCCTTCTGCACTGTAAATTTTATGATTCTATGAATGGCCTCAAACTACCCCGCTGATATTTTACTAATGGTCTGGGGCGACCCACGCCCTGTGGGAAGCCCAGCAGCTTTAGCTGTGTGGGCTTATGTTGGGCAAGGGGGAACCACCTTTACAGATTCACTGGGCCCATCAGCAGAGCCTCCCCCGCCTCCCCCCTCCCCCCATTAACTTCTACCCTATCTCTTGAACACGGTCCCCACCTGCCCACCTCATTAAGATTTCTATTCCAGACTAACCTGAACTCCTTGGTGTGGTGGGATTGCTTGTAGTCGCATCAGTGGCCACCATTCCCACTCCCTCCTCCTGAGAAAGGGGGTGGAGGGCTCTCCTAAAAGCTATTACCACTGCTACCAGTGTTAAATTACTGGAGAGCTGCTGTTGGGATTGAGGTCATGCATCTCCCGCTGACGTCTTAGCGTAGGGGGAAGAGGCGCGAGGTGTAGGGTCCATGGCTCCCCTTAAAATTCAGCTCCATATTTCCAGAACGTCTTGATCATCTGGCTGATATTATAAGATTGTGCTCACTTTGTGTTCTGCATTCCCCATCAGAGCAATCAGCCTGACTAATTTGACTCTATCGCATCCTTGCTCGTTTTAAACTCCACAATTAGGTCAGTCCAGAATCTTCCAAATCCAAGGGAACTCAAGCCAAGTTATATGCAATCTTCCTTCATATTTTAACCCTTTCAGCCCCAATATAATTCTGGTGAGTCAACACTACCCATTCCAAGGACTATAGCCTTTCTGCGGTTTGGTGCTTACATCCTTTCTGGGCAATTTCTTCATTGCACTGATCCACCATCAGCAATTAATGTCCACATAGCTAAGAGAGGTGGTTATTGAATAACCCAATGTGTTGCTTGAAGGCCAATCTAATAGGATTGTTGGATAGTAACAAATGCCAAAATGTAGCTAGGTATCACAAGATTTGTGTTGTAGAAATGAAAACAATGCTTTTAGTTGCTTGTTCAATGTTGACAATTTATCAAGAAACCATTCGCTAATTTTGATTTTATATCTACTATCGACTCATAGAATCCCCATTTGGCCCATTTAGTCTGCACAGACGTTTCGAGAGAGCACTCTACCTAGGGCCAATCCCCCACGCTGTAACCCCACCCGAAAGGACAATTTAGCATGGCCAATCCACCGAACCTGCACATCTTTGGACTGTGGGAGGAAACTGGAACACCTGGAGGAAACCCACGCACACACGGGGAGAACGTGCAAACTCCACATAGACAGTTACCCAAGGTCAGAATCAAACCCAAGTCCCTGACACTGTGAGGCAGTAGTGCTGATGTACCATCAATTGGACGCGAGACACGATGAAGATCCAAACTGTGGCTTTAATCAGCTAATTGTTAGCCTGGTGGTCGACTACAGAGAAAGGCCGACCGCCGGGAAACCTGGGTACTTATACCCCGCCTTGAGGCGGGGTCTACTTGCCTCTCGACCAATTGGTGAGCAGTCACATGACTAGTCCCAGCCAATCAGACAAGAGGCACATGACCAGCCAGAGCCAATGGGGAACCAATGCTCTGCACCAATGGCAGTGCTCCCACTCATATCACCATAAGTGCTAACCACTGTGCCAACATGTCGCTCCTCGTATTGTGGTAATAGATTAGTAATCCAGAGGCCCAGGCTAGTGCTCTGGTGACATGAGTTCAAATCCCACCATGGAAATTAGTGGAATTCAAATCCAATTAATTAATAAATCTGGAATTTGACAGGTACGTACCCTCAGGCGGGGTGATCGTGAAACTATCGAATTGTCATAAAAGGCTCACAAATGTTCTTCAAGCAAGGAAATTTACCACCAAACCTGGGCTGGCCTAAGACACTCACATTACCATGAAAGAATAAAAATGATCTCAATTAGAGAAAGATTTGAACCATGTTGTCAAGCAGCCTTATTCCTGCTGCTTCCAGTTTCTGGTGTACTCTGGCACGAATTCCGAACACTTCCCATTAATATATTCATGTTGTAAGTTACCGTATCTTGTGCCAGTTGCATTCAAAATTCAATTTGATTTTGCAGCAAAGTTCAATGATGTCAGGTTTGGAAAGAGCTATTGCAGCCCGTGCATCAAACAATGGAACAGTTACACCCTTTAACACATATCATATTTAGCACTAAAACTGCAATAAAAACATTGCAGTACATCATCATTGCCCAGCATGTGTTCATCCTATTGGATTATCACACGATACACGATTATAGCTTGAAAAGATAGAAAATAAAACAGGCCAAGTCTGGCAGTGGGCCAGTGGGAGAAGGTGTAACCTACTACAAATTGGATTTTTGTGGAGTGAATGGTTTGAAAAATAGGAATGTGACACTTTAGTAAATGTGATATGTGCCCCAATAATTGATTTAAATGATGTTCTTGATTTAAAAGCAATAATCTGTTTCCACAGTGTTAAAGCTTCTTTAGCGATGCCTTATGCCAGCAATGATGCCAAACAATGGCCTATCACTGAAGCTCCCATTTCATGTTCAGCATTCAGTGGACGACAATGTGACTGAGTATCTGATAATAGCCCCCACCCCAAAATCCTGTATAAATAATTAGCCCAGGGGACAGGGTCAGTCTGTGAGGGGGAGATTAGCCCAGGGGAAGGCCTCAGTCTGTGAGGGGGAGCTTAGCCATGGGGAAGGGGTCAGTCTGTGAGGGGGAGATTAGCCGCGGGGTAGGGGATGTGTCTATGAGGGGGAGATTAGCCCACGAAACGGGGGTCAGTCTGTGAGGGGGAGATTAGCCCAGGGGAAGGGGTCAGTCTGTGAGGGGGAGATTGGCCCAGGGAGCGGGGGTCAGTCTGTGAGGGGGAGATTAGCCCAGGGGAGAGGGTCAGTCTGTGAGGGGGAGATTAGCCCAGGGAACGGGGCCAGTCTGTGAGGGGCAGATTAGCCCAGGGAACGGGGGTCAGTCTGTGAGGGGGAGATTAGCCCAGGGGAAGGCCTCAGTCTGTGAGGGGGAGATTAGCCATGGGGAAGGGGTCAGTCTGTGAGGGGGAGATTAGTCCAGGGGAGGGGTTCAGACTGTGAGGGGGAGATTAGCCCATGGGACAGGGTCAGTCTGTGAGGGGGAGATTAGCCATGGGGAGGGGGTCAGTCTGTGAGGGGGAGATTAGCCCAGGGAATGGGAGTCAGACTGTGAGGGGGAGATTAGCCATGGGGAGGGGGACAGTCTGTGAGGGGGAGATTAGCCCAGGGGAAGGGGTCAGTCTGTGAGGGGGAGATTAGCCCATGGGAGAGGGGTCAGTCTGTGAGGGGGAGATTAGCCCAGGGAAAGGGGTCAGTCTGTGAGGGGGAGATTAGCCCAGGGGAAGGGGTCAGTCTGTGAGGGGGAGATTAGCCCAGGGGAAGGGGTCAGTCTGTGAGGGGGAGATTAGCCCAGGGAGCGGGAGTCAGACTGTGAGGGGATTAGCCATGGGGAGGGGGACAGTCTGTGAGGGGGAGATTAGCCCAGGGAACGGGGGTCAGTCTGTGAGGGGGAGATTAGCCCAGGGGAAGGGGGTCAGTCTGTGAGGGGGAGATTAGCCCAGGGGAGGGGTCAATCTGTGAGGGGGAGATTAGCCCCGGGGAAGGGGGTCAGTCTGTGAGGGGCAGATTAGCCCAGGGGAGGAGTCAGTCTGTGAGGGGGAGATTAGCCCAGGGGAGGGGTCAGTCTGTGAGGGGGAGATTAGCCCAGGGGAGGAGTCAGTCTGCGAGGGGGAGATTAGCCCAGGGGAGAGGGGTCAGTCTGTGAGGGGGAGATTAGCCCAGTGGAGGGGTTCAGTCTGTGAGGGGGAGATTAGCCCAGGGGAAGGGGTCAGTCTGTGGGGGGGAGATTAGCCCAGGGGACAGGGTCAGTCTGTGAGGGGGAGATTAGCCCAGTGGAGGGGGTCAGTCTGTGAGGGGCAGATTATCCCAGGGAACGTGGTGTCTGCGAGGGGGAGATTAGCCCAGGGGAAGGGGTCAGTCTGTGAGGGGGAGATTAGCCCACGGAACGGGGGTTAGTCTGTGAGGGGGAGATTAGCCCAGGAGAGGGGGTCAGTCTGTGAGGGGGAGATTAGCCCACGGAACGGGGGTCAGTCTGTGAGGGGGAGATTAGCCCAGGGGACAGGGTCAGTTTGTGAGGGGGAGATTAGCCCAGGGGAAGGGGTCAGTCTGTGAGAGGGAGATTAGCCCAGGAGAGGGGGTCAGTCTGTGAGGGGGAGATTAGCCCAGGGGAGGGGTCAGTCTGTGAGGGGGAGATTAGCCCAGGAGAGGGGGTCAGTCTGTGAGGGGGAGATTAGCCCAGGAGAGGGGGTCAGTCTGTGAGGGGGAGATTAGCCCAGGGGAGGGGTCAGTCTGTGGGGGGGAGATTAGCCCAGGAGAGGGGGTCAGTCTGTGAGGGGGAGATTAGCCCAGGGGAGGGGTCAGTCTGTGAGGGGGAGATTAGCCCAGGGGAAGGGGTTCAGTCTGTGAGCTGGAGAGAGCCCAGGGGAGGGGTTTAGTCTGTGAGGGGGTGTTTAGCCCAGGGGAAGGCCTCAGTCTGTGAGGGGGAGATTAGCCCAGGGGAAGGGGTCAGTCTGCGAGGGGGAGATTAGCCGCGGGGTAGGGGATGTGTCTATGAGGGGGTGATTAGCCCAGGGGAAGGGGTCAGTCTGTGAGGGGGAGATTAGCCCAGGAGAGGGGTTCAGTCTGTGAGGGGGAGAGAGCCCAGGGGAGGGGTCAGTCTGTGAGGGGGAGAGAGCCCAGAGGAGGGGTCAGTCTGTGGGGGGGAGATTAGCCCAGGAGAGGGGGTCAGTCTGTGAGGGGGAGATTAGCCCAGGGGAGGGGTCAGTCTGTGAAGGGGAGATTAGCCCAGGAGAGGGGTTCAGTCTGTGAGGGGGAGAGAGCCCAGGGGAGGGGTTCAGTCTGTGAAGGGGAGATTAGCCCAGGAGAGGGGGTCAGTCTGTGAGGGGGAGATTAGCCCAGGAGAGGGGGTCAGTCTGTGAGGGGGAGATTAGCCCAGGGGAGGGATCAGTCTGTGGGGGGGGGCGATTAGCCCAGGGGAGGGGTTTAGTCTGTGAGGGGAGATTAGCCGCGGGATAGGGGATGTGTCTATGAGGGGGTGATTAGCCCAGGGGAAGGGGTCAGTCTGTGAGGGGGGGGGGGGGGGGGGGGGGAGATTAGCCCAGGGGAGGGGTTTAGTCTGTGAGGGGGAGATCTATCAGCTTCCACTTGTTAGAAAGGATACAAGAGCTGTGGTACCAAAGGGACCAAAATGCATCATTTTCAGAGGCCAGAAGAAAATAAACAAGGACAGAATAGTAAGAGGAATCAAATGAATGCAGACTGAACAAAGACCAGTACAGCACAGGAACAGGCCCTTTGGCCTTACAAGCCTGCGCCGACCATGCTGCCTGTCTAACCTAAAACCTTCTGCTCTTCCAGGATCCGTATCCCTGTATTCCCGTCCTATTCATGTATTTGTCAAGATGCCTCTTAAACGTCACCATCATATCAGCTTCCACAACCTCCTCCGACAGCGCGTTCCAGGCACTCGACACCCTCTGTGTAAAAAAACTTCCCTCGCGCATCTCCTCCAAACTTTCCCCCTCACACCTTACACCTATGTCCCCTAATAATTGACTCTTCCACCCTGGGAAAATGCTTCTGACTATCCACTCTGTCCATGCCACTCATAATTTTGTAAATCTCTATCAGGTCGTCTCTCAACCTCCATTGTTCAGGTGAAAACAATCCGAGTTTATTCATCTACTCCTCATAGCTAATACCCTCCAGACTAGGCAAATCCTGGTGAACCTCTTCTGTAACTCTTCCCAAGCATCTATATCCTTCTGGTACTGTGGCGACCAGAATTGTGCGCAATATTCCAAATGTGGCCTAACTAAGATTCTATAAAGCTGCAGCATGACTTGCCAATTTTTATACTCATGCCCCAACCGATGAAGGCAAGCATGCTGTATGCTTTCTTGACTGCCTTATTCACTTGCGTTGCCACTTTCAGTGATCTGTGGACCTGAACGCCCAGATCTCTCTGCCTGTCAATACTAATAAAGGTTCTGCCATTTGCTGTATACTTCCCATCTGTATTGGACCTTTCAAAATGCATTACCTCACATTTAGCAGGATTAAACTCCATCTGCCATTTCTCCGCCCAAGCCTCCAACTGATCTATTTCCTGCTGTATCCTCTGACAATTCTCTTGGACAGTTGGCTGTCCAGGGGCTGGTTTAGCTCACAAGGCTAAATCGCTGGCTTATAAAGCAGACCAAGCAGGCCAGCAGCACAGTTCGATTCCCGTACCAGCCTCCCTGGACAGGCGCCGGAATGTGGCGACTAGGGGCTTTTCACAGTAACTTCGTTGACCAATTTTGTGTCATCCGCAAACTTACTAATCAGATCAGTTACATTTTCCTCCAAATCATATAAATAATCTAGGAACAAGAAGGGTCCCAGCACTGATCCCTGAATTATTCCCCTGCGATGTGTTTAATAAATCCAATAGCATTGCTGTTTAAATGATGTGATCTAATATCACTTCATTTTGGACCATATTATCAACATACTGGGGAAAGGGGGGAGCTATTCCGATGGGACGGATGTCACCTGAATCAAGCTGGATAGTTAAAAGAGGGGAGGGCTTAGGAGACATTAGTAAAGTTTCCAGAAACAATGAAACTTAGAAAATAGGAGCAGGATGAGGCCATTGGACCCTTGGAGCCTGCTCCACCATTCATTATGATCATGGCTGATCATCCAACTCAATAGTCTGATCCCACCTTCCCTCCATATGCTTTGCTCCCCTCCACCCCAAGTGCTATATATCTAACTGTTTCTTGAAAACATGCAATGCTTCGACCTCAACTTTATGGGCAGCATGGTAGCACAGTTGTTAGCACAGTTGCTTCACAGCTCCAAGGTCCCAGGTTCGATTCCCGGCTTGGGTCACTGTCTGTTCTCCCTGTTGCATGTTCTCCCTGTGTCTGCATGAGTTTCCTCCGGGTGCTCTGGTTTCCACCCACAGTCCAAAGATGTGCAGGTTAGGTGGATTGGCCATGCTAAATTGCCCTCAGTGTTCAACAATTATAGGTGGAGTTTTAGGTTACGGGGATAGGGTGGAGGGTGCTCTTTCCAAGGGCCGGTGCAGACAGGATGGGCCGAAACTGTTTCCTGTGGTAATTCCACAGGCTCACCTCTCTCTTGGTGAAGAAATTTCTCCTCATCTCTGTCCGAAATGATCTACTCCATATCCTCAAACTATGACCCCTGATTCTGGACACACCCACCATCGGGAACATACGTCCTACATCTACCTGCCTAGTCCTGTTGGAACTTGATGGGCTTCCATGAGATCCCCATTCATTCTCCTAAACTCCAGAGATGGTATCCGAACCAACTCAATCTCTCGTCATACGTCTGTCCCACCATCCCAGGAATAATTCCGGTAAACCTTTGCTGCGCTCCATCTAGAGCAAGAGTATCTTTTGTGAGGGCCACGAAGAATACAAAGAAATAACAGGATACAAAGAAATAACATTTATTTACAATAACATATATATACAACAGCAACTTCCCTTGCTGCTCATTCCTCTCTACTGGTTCCAAACTGGCCAGCTCTATTTATGCAGGGAGTCTGCTAATGATTTCTCCGCCCTCCTCATTGAGGAAGCTCATACTCCCACAGGATTGTGGGATTGTCATTAGTCTCCAGCCAATGGTAAGCAGGCAGGTTATAACATCCCTCCCCCCCCCAAAGTCCAAGGAATCCACCGAAGACCCTGGCGAAGGAGGGCGTCGGACTCGTTTTGCCGCAGGTTCATCCAAATGAAAGGTACGGCCCCTGGGTTGGCCCCAGTTTTGGTTGGACGACGGCGCCTCTGGTGCCCCCTGGACCAGCGTCCGCGACGGGGTCGGGACCTACAAGTCTGACACGGACATGGCTCCTCATCCATTGGTTCTGGAGAAGGCTCCCTTCAGGGAAGAATGTCCAACGTCCACTGGTGTCGACCCAGATGCGCCTCGCCCAAGGTACCGCAGGGGTGCCGGGGGACGCTTTCGGACGGAAGGGGTTGCGCCCCAAGGCATGCACTTCCATTCCCTGTAGCTTCTGCACTCCTCGTTCTGCACTCTCATACTCCCATAAGATTGTGGGATTGTCATTAGTCCCCAGCCAATGGTCAGCCGGCAGGTAATAACAGTATCCTTTCTCAGATATGGAGACCAAATCTGCACACAATGGGCGTGATCTTCCTAAAGCGACTTCCTAATCCCCTAGTGAGCGCGTTTAGCCACGTGTTTCCCGGCACTCGCACCCGCGAATTCTCCGCACCCGCAAAAATTCGAGAACGCCATCGTGAACTGGGCCGAGTTTCACGACGGCTCTACACGGCCCCGTTCCCGAGCGATTCACGGCCCGGAAATGGGCTAGGAGCGGGGCCACGGGAATCACGTGAGAAATGACGGCAGAAGCCTGCGACGCCCGAATGACGCCACGATGACGCCGCTCCTCATCGTTAAAAGGCGCGAGCGAGCATAACAACGGAGGAGAAGGAGAAGACGAGTGAGCCACGGAGGGCCGCCCCGAGGTTCGTAGAGGCAGACCTCGAGACCCTCCTAGATGAGGTTTAGCAGAGGAGGAGCATCATATGCCCTAGAAGAGGGCATCGCCACCCTGCGAGCATTGTGCGATGGGCCTGGCGTGAGGTGGGCACTGCAGTCAGTGCTGTGGGGCAGACCCCTCGGTCTGGGGAGCAGTGCCGCAAAAAGCTGCACGACCTCACCAGGGCTGCTAGGGTAAGTGCCAAGAGGGTGCCCCCGGGTCACAACAATCCCCCCCCCCCCCCCACCCATGCACCTAATCACCCACCTTCCCCGCGGGCACGAGGGGGAGGAGGAAGGGGGCAGAGTGAGTGGAGGGTGGTTAATCAAGTCACAGACCCATATGAGTGCTGCGACCCCCTGGAGAGATGCCATGGTTTAGTTGCAACTTTCCCCCCAACCTTTGCCAATATCTGAACGCCCTGATGATACCTGCCGAATTTTCATGATCTATCTATGCCCCCCCCCCCCCCCCCCCCATAGGACAAGACTGCTCACAACAACCGTGAGCGCAACAGGACCAGAGGGGGTTCACTCATTTTCCACCCCCTGACCGCGTTCGAGCAGAGGGCACTGGACCTTGCTGGGGGAATCTGGCACCCGGGAGGTCGCACAATGCAAGGTTGGAGGTGCAGAACCAAGTGAGACAACCCTGCATGACAACACCCCCCCCCCCCCCCCCCCCCAGCCCATCCTCTGTCCCTTCACAGTCTGCCCACTGGACACCCCCATCCTCTGTCCCTTCACAGTCTGCCCAGTGGACACCCCCATCCGGGTCCATTCACAGTCTGCCCAGTGGACACCCCCATCCTCTGTCCCTTCACAGTCTGCCCACTGGGCACCCCCATCCTCTGTCCCTTCACAGTCTGCCCACTGGGCACCCCCATCCTCTGTCCCTTCACAGTCTGCCCACTGGACACCCCCATCCTCTGTCCCCTCACACTCTGCCCACTGGACACCCCCATCCTCTGTCCCTTCACACTCTGCCCACTGGACACCCCCATCCTCTGTCCCTTCACACTCTGCCCACTGGACACCCCCATCCTCTGTCCCTTCACAGTCTGCCCACTGGGCACCCCCATCCTCTGTCCCTTCACACCCTGCCCACTGGGCACCCCCATCCTCTGTCCATTCACAGTCTGCCCACTGGACACCCCCATCCTCTGTCCCTTCACACTCTGCCCACTGGACACCCCCATCCTCTGTCCCTTCACAGTCTGCCCACTGGGCACCCCCATCCTCTGTCCCTTCACACCCTGCCCACTGGGCACCCCCATCCTCTGTCCCTTCACACTCTGCCCACTGGACACCCCCATCCTCTGTCCCTTCACACTCTGCCCACTGGGCACCCCCATCCTCTGTCCCTTCACACCCTGCCCACTGGGCACCCCCATCCTCTGTCCCTTCACACTCTGCCCACTGGACACCCCCATCCTCTGTCCCTTCACACTCTGCCCACTGGACACCCCCCATCCTCTGTCCCTTCACACTCTGCCCACTGGACACCCCCATCCTCTGTCCCTTCACACTCTGCCCACTGGACACCCCCATCCTCTGTCCCTTCACACTCTGCCCAGTGGACACCCCCATCCGGGTCCCTTCACACTCTGCCGACTGGACCATCCTACGCCCGGCCGTGCGTTTCTAAATAACCCCGTTTTATTCTGTTCCCTCGGACGTGCTGACGAACAACCAGGGCCGTCTGGTTCGACACAAAGACGACCATCCGCCACCACCTCCGCACCCAGGGCCGCACGCCAGAGGGTGGCAGGAGGACAGCCAGGAGTGCCATCCTCCCAACCCGAGCCTGTGCATCAGGACGCACAGAGGACAGTGACACAGATACCAGAACATCATGAGGGAGAGGGAGAAATGGGCCGCTAACGCCCTGCGGCCGCTCATGATTGGGACGACGACCCTGCGGACATTTGTACAGACGAGGACCTAGAGCTTGTGGCACTGCTGTCTCCCACACCATCCACCATCCCAGAGACACTCACCTCGGTTGGCCAATTAAGTGATGAGGCTCCTGGGTCACGGTCTGGTTTGCACCACACAGCTGAGCAGGTACAGCAGGTGGAGGTCGGAGCAGCCGAGGGGCTGGACTGTCGGAGGGCAGGCCAGGCCCAGCATGCAGCTGGCGGCCAGACGTTTCCCGGGTTCCTGGATTTACTCGACCCACTCGCACAGCCGATGCATTTTGAAACCCAGGGACACAATGACGGGATGAGGGCTGCCTTCCAGGAGCTGCAGACGCAGTAAGAGGAATTGAACCGCGTCCAGGAGCAGGGAGTGGTGCCGCCCATGACAGCCACCCAGGCCGACACCGCACGGGTGGAGTCCGCAGTCGAGGCAATGGGTGAAACAGTTTCGGCCATGGGTCAGGTTCTGAAAGGCGTTGTGTTTAATGTGCACGCGTCATCCATGGCCCTGGAGAGGGTTGCCCTCTCACAGGCAGCAATGCGCCAGAGCCAACATGACTTTGCCGGCGCGCTGCGGGCCTTGGCCGAGTCTCACCAGGTAATGGCCCAGTCCCAGCAGGTCATGGCCCAGTCCCAGCAGGCCATGGCACAGTCCCAGCAGTCAGTCGCGGAGAGCATCAACCGCCTGACGAACGTGCTGGATGGCGACGCGCATTCACAGGTTGAGGTCGCACAGTCCCTGGCGGGAATGTCTCACTCCCTGGACTCTGTCTCTGCGAACCTTCGGACCCTGGTGGAGACCGTTGCAGGCCTCCAGGACTGGCAGCGCCAGGTGTCGGTGGGGCGACGGGGCACCTTCCTGCTCGCACCTCCGTCCCACAGTGAGGCCCGGGGGCCACCGGGCTCCCCGAGGGAGGAGGAGGTTCTGGGGCCCGTCCCATTAACTCCATCACGGGACGTCCCTGAACGCTCGGCCTCCCCCACCCCATCCCTGGTGCATCGGGTGGGCAGCGGGCAGAGCAGGGTGGCACCACGTCATCCGAAACGCCCGCGGAGCAGCCTGGCCCATCAAGGCCGGGTCGCCCCAGGAAACGAGTGCCGACGGGGAGATATGTCGCAGGTGGTGATGCTCAGCAGTCCGCCTCCACTCCCGCTGTATCATCTGGGGATCCACTTAGGTAGGGTCCGTAAGGCAACAAAGAGGGACACATAGTAAGTTGGCATGGGTGAAGGGCACAGATTAGTTGTAGGGGCTAGGGCATCTGTAAATAATGTTAACCATTAAACTCACTGTTGCACCTAACTTGTAAGACTGTGTGATTTTTCCGCAGCCACAGGGACCGTGATGGTGACCGAGTGTCGCTGGGGTTGACGAGCGGTGAAACTTTGGTGCCGGGTGTGTAGTCCCTTCCTCCCCACCCCCTCCCGCAGTTACCCCACGCGGGCACGTGATGGAGTGTCCCTGACGAACTCAGCGACCAGTGAGATTGATTGTTCAGCTATTGCCATGAGTCAGACTTAGTCTAACAATTCTGAGCTCACAGCTCATCGCAGAGCGGGCCGTCATCATTCAACATGGCACCGATCACACCCGCTGACAGCCATCAATGTCCGTGCCATACCGTCTGGACCCAGAGGTTAGGGTGATGTAGAACTGGAGCAGTGTACGCAGAGCGGGGGTGTGGGGCGGGGGTTGGGGGGGGGGGGGGGGGGGGGAGTTGTGTGTTGACCGTCTGCGTGACTGGCGATGCAGGTGATTGTGTTGGTGTTCAGCGGGGACGTCCCGCGCGGCGAGTGAATCTGGCTGCCACCAACACGTCGCGTGCCCGCTGTCCTCACCGGTGCCATCGTGCAGCCTCCTGGACATCACCAGCACCCGGGTCCTGTGTGCATGCTTCGCCCGACACTCCACCAACCTCCTCCCCCTCCTCCACCTCCTCCTCCGTGTTGGCACCACTGCCACTGGCTTCTCCCTCCGCCTCCTCCAGCAGGGCACCTCCCCGCTGCATTGCTATGTTGTGCAGCGCACAGCAGACCACAACAATGCGAGCGACCCTGTCGGGCTGGTACTGCAGGGCCCCTCCAGAGCGGTCCAGGCACCTGAATCTCATCTTCAGGAGACCAAAGCAGCGCTCCACCACACCCCTGGTTGCCGCATGGGCCTCGTTGTATCGGGTCTCCGCGTTGGTCTGAGGCCTCCGTATAGACATCATCAGCCACGACCTCAGCGGATAACCCCTGTCGCCCAGCAAACAGCCCCTCAGCCGGGGGGGGGGGGGGCGTCTCTCAAATAGAGCAGGGATGTACGACTGCGCAAGAATGTACGCATCATGCACACTCCCAGGGAACCTTGCGTACACGTGCATGATCCTCATGTGGGGATCGCATACCACCCGGATATTCATGGAGTATGTCCCCCTCCTGTTTGTGAATACCTCCCTGTTGCCTCCAGGCAGGCACATGGCGACGTGAACACAATGAATTGCAGCCTGCACCATCAGTATCCCGGCCACGTTGGCAAATCCACGAGCTCGAGAATCTTGACTTGCTCGGTCCTCGGGAAAGGTGATGTAGCGGTCGGCGATGGCATAGAGGGCGTCGGTCACATCCCGGATGCACCTGTGCACCGATGCCTGGGAGATCCCGGAGAGGTCCCCGCTCGGAGACTGGAAGGACCCGGTTGCATGAACGTTCAGTGCAACCGTCACCTTGACGGCAACCGGGATCGCGTGTCCTCCCCCCATTCCACGTGGAGCGAGGTGCGCCACGAGGTGACAGATATGTATCACCGTCCGCCTACTCAGCCGGAGTCTCCTCCTGCAGGTGATGTCCGATGTCTGGAATGAGATCCGGGCACGGTACACCCTCGGCCTCAGTCGTTGCCTCTGGTGCCTTGGCTCCACCATCAATGCCTCCTCCTCCTCCTCCTCCTCCCCCCCATGCTGCTCGACGATGGGCCACTCCGCGGCCATTCCCTCTGCTGCTGCAGTTGGCCCTGCATCCACTGCGGGTTGTGGCTGTGGACGCTGCTCCATCTCCAACTGCAGTGCAGCAGCCCCAACCACTGCGCAGAACATAGCCGTTCTGTTTGAATAAATTTTGCTCACCTACAGAAGGGTGGTGGGGGGCAGAGAAACGACATGTTAGACGGAGGTCAGTCGACACCTCGGCAGCCGCCTGCCACGGGACACCTGTGTGTCCCGGTGGCCTGGTCGCACTGCTGACACACGGGCAGCCTAACCTCTGGTCACTTTCTGCGTCCAACGGGCAGTTAACAACGTCCTCCTCACCGGTGCATCAGTGTCCTGTGGCCATAAGCCACAGGGCAACCAGCGGCCGTGTCCTCGTGACCGTCCTGCAATGGCAGGGCGGCTGACATGTTGCATCCGGGGGTGGATGACCCAATGCACTCTACTCACTCCCTCTCCCTCCTCCCCTCCCACTTGTCCCTCCCTCTCTCTCTCTCCCCCTCCCCCCACTACTCGCTCTTCCCTCACTCCCTCTCCCCCTCCCCTCCCACTTGTCCCCTCCACTCTCTCTCCCCCCTCTCCCCCCACTTGTCCCTCCCTCTCTCTCCCCCCATCTCCCCCTCCCATTTGTCCCTCCCCCTCTCTCTCCCCCCTCCCCCCCACTACTCGCTCTTCCCTCACTCCCTCTCCCCCTCCCCTCCCACTTGTCCCTCCCTCTCTCCCCCTCCCCCCACTACTCGCTCTTCCCTCACTCCCTCTCCCCCTCCCCTCCCACTTGTCCCTCCTCCCGACTACTCGCCCTTCCCTCACTCCCTCTCCCCCTCCCCTCCCACTTGTTCCTCCCTCCCTCTCTCCCCCCTCTCCCCCTCCCACTTGTCCCTCCCTCTCTCTCTCCCCCCCCACTACTCGCTCTTCTCTCACTCCCCCTCCCCCCTCCCCTCCCACTTGTCCCTCCCTCTCTCTCTCCCCCCTCTTCCCCTCCTCCCCCCTCCCACTTGTCCCCCCCCTCCCACTTGTCCCATGCCCCCCCCCCCCAGATTCCGGGACGGTCCGCTCACCTCCTCACTCCGCGTCAGCACAACTGGCTGGCGACTTTTAAAACCAGGTGTGGACGACGACGTTCTGGCGTCACAACGTCGTGACTTCGACCCATCCGGGCCAGAGAATAGCGGGGGTGCAGGAGAGTCGCCATTTTGACTCCGTCGGGCGACTCTCCGTGGTTTTGTGCGAGTATCCCGACCATGGACATTTGGCCGGTGGGGAGAATAGCGGGAGCGCGTCGGACTGGCGTCGCGGGAAAAACCGGCGCGGCCTGCTATTCTCCGAACCGGCGTGGGAGCGGAGAATCGCGCCCGTGGTTATTCAACGCCATTTGTGTTGAATATGGGGCCTAAATATGCAGCATGGCAGCACGGTAGCATAGTGGTTATCACTGTACCTTCACAGCGCCAGGGTCCCAGGTTCGATTCCCCGCTGGGTCACTATCTGTGCGGAGTCTGCACGTTCTCCCCGTGTCTGCATGGGTTTCCTCCGGGTGCTCCGGTTTCCTCCCACAGTCCAAAGACGTTCAGGTTAGGTGGATTGGCCATGCTAAATTGCCCTTAGTGACCAAAAAGGTTAGGAGGGGTTATTGGCTTGCAGGCATCGGGTGAAAGTGAAGGCTTAAGTGGGTCGGTGCAGACTCGATGGGCCAAATGGCCTCCTTCTGCACCGTATGTTCTATGTAATCTATGTAAAGGGGAACGCATGGCCGAAGCCTCACAAAGCCCCATTTGTTATAACGGGGAGCGGCCTTGCTGGAACTGCCTGTTGTAGCCAGAGATCGGGACGGCATTTTTAAATGGCATCCCGATCTCTGAGGCTCATAAAGAAAAATGACCGATCCCGAGCCCGAACGCAACATGGGAGGATCTCTCGGCCCCCCCTCAAAGTCCCAAATGGGCAACCCCAGTCCGATCATGCACGCGCGCAAAAATTGCCAGCTTGGCAGTGCCAACCATGGCATCCCCTCCCAGCTGGCAGTGTCATCTGGGCACCTTGGCCGTGCCAGGATGGCACCCAGGTGGCGGTGCCAGGGTGCCAGGCTGGCAATTCCAAGGTACCTAGGTGGCACGAGCAGTGCCAGGGCACCAGCACTGCCCAAAGGGCATGCAGCTGGGGCCTTCGATCCCCTTGGGAGCCATTCCATCTGGCGCCCATTTGTGGAGACCAGCAACAAACGGCGATCGCCCGAGCTCTCCGGGGCGAAGGGATTGAATCCCAAAGCTTTAGGTACCTTAGAGTAAGGCTACCTGCCTTGTTCCAATGTGCAAATTTGTCAAACAGTGATCCCGCCCATTGGACGGGATTCACATCGCAACGTCTCGCGAGATTGCGTTGAATGTCGCGAGGCGCTGCGAGCCGAGTAGACCCAGGAAGAGGGGTCTCCGAGCTTTCACCGGCCACTTTGCGCCACAGCAAGATGCTTTTCCGGTGCAGCTTTGCTGGAAGATCGCGCCCAATATTCCAGGTGTGGCCGAAACAAGGCCCTGTATAATTACAGCAAGATATCCCTGCTCCTGAACTCGAATCCTCTCATTATAAAGGTCAGCATACCATTTGCCTTCTTACCGCCTGCTGCACTTGCAGGCTTACCTTCAGTGACTGGTGTACGAGGACACCAGGTCTCGCTGCACATTCCCCTCTCCTAATTCATGGCCATTCATGGCCTTCCCATTATTGTTACTAAGGTAAATAACCTCGCAATTGTCAAAATTATATGGCATCTACCATTCATTTGCCCGCTCACTAAACTTGTCCAAATCATGCTGAAGCGTCTCTGCATCCTCCTCACAGCTCACTGACCCACACAACTTGGTGTCACCTGCAAACTTGGAGATATTACATTTTGTTCCCTCATTTAAATCATTAATATATTGTAAGGTTAATATATGAACATGTAATAGAACAGAGAGTATGGAAAGCGGCAGGAATCTAACTTCTGGCACAACAGATAGTGAACAACTATGAGAAGGGGAGACGGTCAACCCAGGACTAAGGTGTTGTACCTAAATGCGCCCAGTATACAAAACAAGGTAAACGAGCTTGTTGCGCACATTGAATTTGGTGGATACAATGTTGTAGGCTTCACAGAGATGTGGCTGCAAGGGTATCCCAGGGCTGGGTTCTAAATATAAATATCCCAGGATATGTGTCCTATCGAAAGGACAGACAGATGGGCAGAGAACACCACCCACCAGGTACGCGGTACATATTCGTGCGACTCGGCCAACAATGTCTACCTCATATGCTGCAGGAAAGGATGTCCCGAAGCGTGGTACATTGGCGAGACCATGCAGACGCTGCGACAACGGATGAATGGACATCGTGCGACAATCGCCAGGCAGGAATGTTCTCTTCCAGTCAGGGTACACTTCAGCAGTCAAGGGCATTCAGCCTCTGATCTCTGGGTAAGCATTCTCCAAGGCGGCCTTCAGGACGCGTGACAACGCAGAATCGCCGAGCAGAAACTTATAGCCAAGTTCCGCACACATGAGTGCGGCCTCAACCGAGACCTTGGATTCATGTCGCATTACATTCACCCCCCACCATCTGGCCTGGACTTGCAAAATCCTACCAACTGTCCTGGCTTGAGACAATTCACACCTCTTTAACCTGTGATTATCCCTCTCTCCAGTTGCTCCGTCTGGACCTATAGACTTAATTACCTGCAAAGACTCTCATTCAAAGTATCATCTTGCATCTTTGACTTTGTGTATATATATGTTTCTGGAACCCACCTCTGCATTCACCTGAGGAGGGAGCAGTGCTCCGAAAGCTAGTGATTCGAAACAAACCAGTTGGACTTTAACTTGGTGTTGTCAGACTTCTTACTGTGCTCACCCCAGTCCAACGCCAGCATCTCCACATCACCTTTGGACTGTGAAAGGAAATAGGAGCACCCGGAGGAAAGACAGACACGGGGTGGAAGTGCAAACTCCACTCAGACAGTCCCCCAAGGCCGGAATTGAACCCACGTCCTTGGAGCAGTGCTAACCACTGTGCCACCGTGTCAGCAGACATGATTAGGGAACTTAAGATGAAGGAACCATTAGGTAGCAGTGACAACAATATGATAGAATTCACCCTGCAGTTTGAGAGGGAGAAGCTGGAATCAGATGTAACGGTATTACAATTCAATAAAGGTAACTACAAAGACATGAGGGAGGAGCTGGCCAGAATTGATTGGAAGGGGAGCCTAGCAGGGAAGACAGTTGAACAGCAATGGCAGGAGTTTTTGGGGGTTATTCGGGAGGCTCAACAGAAATTCATTCCAAGGCGGAGGAAACATGCTAAGGGGAGAACGAGTCAACCATGGCTGACAAGGGAAGTCAGGGACAGCATCAAAGCAAACAAAGAAAGTATACAATGCGGCGAGAATTAGTGGGAAGCCAGAGAATTGGGAAGCCTTTAAAAGCAAGAAGAGGACAATTAAAAAAGCAATAAGGGGGAGAAGATGAAATATGAGACTAAGCTAGCTAATAATATAAAAGAAGACCTTTTTTTGATATATGAAAGGTAAGAAGGAGGCAAGAATGAACATTGGACCACTGGAAAATGAGGCTGGAGAAATAATAATAGGAAACAAAGAAATGGCAGAGGAACTGAATAGGTACTTTGCATCAGCCTTCACGGTGGGAGACACCAGTGGCGTACCAGAACTTCAAGAGAGTCAGGGGGCAGAGGTGAATGCAGTTTCCATCACTAAGGAGAAGGTGCTGGGGAAGCTGACAGGTCTGAAGGTGGATAAATCACCCGGATCAGATGGACTACACCCCAGAGATCTGAAGGAGATAGCTGAGTAGATTGTAGAGGTATTGGTGATGATCTTTCAGGAATCAGAAGATGGGAAATTATCGGCCGCTTGGCCTGATTTTGGTCATTGGTAAGATTTTAGCGTCCATTATTAAGGATGATATTGTGGAGTACTTGGAAGTGCGTGGTAAAATAGGACTGAGTCAGCACAGCTTCGTCAAAGGGAGGTCATGCCTGACAAAACAAATATTTTGAGAAGGTAACAAGAAAGTTAGATAACGGAGTCAGTGGATGTGATCGATTTGGATTTCCAGAAGGCCTTTGACAAGGTGCCTTACAGGAGACTGCTAAATAAGATAAGAGCATATAGTGCGAGGGGAAAGGTACTGACAAGGATAGAGGATTGGCTGACTTCCAGAAGGCAGCGAGTGGGGATAAGGATGGCAGCCGGTGACTAGTGGTATTGGAAGGTCCGGAAAGGAGTCCACACCCAGCCAAACAGGTTGAGCCAAAGGAAAAAGGAAAATGCAACAGAACAAGGAGTACAGAGCAGTTACTCTACTGCAGGAGCCAGCTCACAGTTCATGGCCCTCTAGTTTTATACAGGATGTAGAAGGAGGCGCCTGCCCCACCCTCAGTGGGGGAGTGTGTATTCCCTATTTGGGAATGTCAATCCCCCAGTCTCATAAATGTCCCATGATCTGCTTAACCCCAGGTTATGACAAGTGGTGTTCTGCAGGGGTCAGTGATGGGACCACAACTATTCATGTTATGCATTAACAATCTGCAAGAAGGAACTGAGGGAATTGTTGCTAAGTTTGCAGATGATACAAAGATATATAGAGGGACAGGCAGTGTTGAGGAAGCGGAGAGGCTGCAGAAGGACTTGGACAGGTTAGGAGAGTGGGCAAACAAGTGGCAGATAGAATACAATGTGGAAAAGTGTGAGGTTATGCACTCTGGTAGGAAGAATAGAGGCATAGACGATATCCTTAATGGGGAAAAGCTTCAGAAATCTGGGGCGGGATTCTCCTGAATCCCCGCGATGATCCGTCACCGGCGTAAAAAACGGCACAACCACTCTGGCGTTGGGCCGACCGGAAGTTGCGGAATTCTCCGCACTTCCGGGGGCTTGGCCGGCGGCAGAGGGGTTCCCAGCTGGCGCCGAAATAGCTGCGCAAGTTAGCGCATGCACTGAACCGCCGGCGTGGTTCCGCGCATGCGCAGACTGGCCGGTGTATTCTAGCGCATGTGCGGGGGGGCTTCTTCTCTGCGGCGGCCATGGCGGAGCCCTACAGTGGCCTGTGTGGAAGGAAGAAGTGCCCCCATGGCACAGGCCCGTCCACTGATTGGTGGGCCCCGATCGCGGGTCAGGCCACCATGGGGGCCCCCCTCGGGGCCGGATTCCCCCGCGCACCTCCCGAGGGCCTCACCAGCCGCCAGCCAGGTCCCGCCGTGTGGGATCATGTCCAATTCACTCCGGCGGGATTGGTCAGAAACCAATGGCTGCTCGGCCCATCGGAACCCGGAAAATTACCGGGGGGGGGGGGGTCCGCTGCCAACGGCCCCCCGACCAGTGCGGCGTGATCCCTGCCCCCGCCCGAAAACCGGCGACGGAGAATACGGCAGCCGGCGTCGAAGCGGCGGGGTGTGTTTCACGCTGCCGTCCCGGGGATTCTCCTACCCGGCCGGGGGAGGGGGGGTGGGGAGGGGGAGGGGGGGGGGGGGGGGGGGGGGTCGCGAATCCTGCCCCTGAAACACAAAGGGACTAAGGAGTCCTAGTTGAGGATTCTCTTAAGGTTAATGTGCAGATTCAGTCGGCAGTTAGGAAGGCAAATGCAATGTTAGCATTCATTTCGAGAGGGCTAGAATGCAAGAGCAGGGATGTACTGCTGAGGCTGTATAAGGCTCCCCTGTATCTAAGGAAGGATGCGCTGGCCTTGGAAAGGGTCCAGAGGATTTTCACAAGAATGATCCCAGGAGTGAAGAGCTTGGACAGGTTTTTTCACGGCTTTTTTCACGGACGTTTTTTTGCTGATCTTTGACATTTCCCCTCCCTGTGCTGTCTCCCGACTTTTGCTGCCTCCGCTGCCCTTAGAACCGGGCGTTACCCCCTGACAATGCCGTTCCCGAATGGGAGCCCTCCAAGCACGATGAGGGGGGATCTTATTGAAACTTACAGAATACTGAGAGGCCTAGATAGACTGGATGTGGATAAGATATTTCCACTATTAGGATAGACTAGAACCCGAGGGCACAGCCTCAGACTGAAGGAACAATCCTTTAAAGCTGAGATGAGGAGGAGGTTCTTCAGCCAGAGGGTGGTGAATCTGTGGAACTCATTACCGCAGAAGGCTGTGGAGGTCAAGTCACTGAGTGTCTTTAAGACAGAGATAGATAGGTTCTTGATTAACAAGGGTATCAGGGGTTACCGGGGAGAAGGCAAGAGGATGGGGATGAGAAATATATCAGCCATGATCGAATGGCGGAGCAAACTTGATGGGCCGAATGACCTAATTCTGCTCCTATATTTTTTATGGTCTTATATTCCAAACAACGGAACATATTGACCATTTGTTTTTATTTATTTTTAAAATTTAGATTACCCAATTATTTTTTCCAATTAAGGGGCAATTTAGCGTGGCCAATCCACCTACCCTGCACATCTTTGGGTTGTGGGGGCGAAACCCACGCAGACACGGGGAGAATGTGCAAACTCCACACGGACAGTGACCCAGAGCCGGGATCGAACCTGGGACCTCAGCGCCGTGAGGCAGCTGTGCTAACCACTAGGCCATTGCGCTGCCCTGATTTGTTTTTCTAATACTGAAAACTTCCTGCACTACTGAAGTGTTAAGAAGGCAATGTTGGTCTGTGTATTGTGTATGGGGGAGATCAATTGCAGGAAAAAATGAATTAGGAGCAGGAGTCAGCCCTTCGAGCCTGATCCACCATCAATCAGATCATGGCTGATCTGATTTTAACCTCAACCCCACCTTTCACCCCCTTATTACTCAAGAATCTATCTGGCTCGGCCTTAAAAATATTCAAAACTCCGCTCCCACCGCCTTTTGAGGAAGAGAGTTCTACAGACTCCCAATCCTGTGAGAGAAAAAATTCTCACCTCTGTCTGAAATGAGCGACCCTTTATTTTTAAAAAGTGACCCCCAGTTCTAGATTCTCCCACAAGAGGAAAAATCCTCATCACAACCTTGTCAGAACCCCTCAGTGCTGTTGCTCTTATTGCTCAATCTTCTTTTGGTAGAAAGCCTTCAATTTAAAAAATAATAATTTACAGGGTGTGGACGTCGCTGGCAAGGCCAGCATTTATTGCCCTTCCCTAGTTGCCCTTCAGAAGGTGGTGGTGAGCTGCCTTCTTGAACCTCTGCAGTCCCTGCACCAAGTCACTCAGTGAAGATGCTCCATTCACATCGGTTACAGATGGGGCGGGAAGCAACTTCTTAGAATATTCTGGAAATTTGCATATTGGTCTGGTCCGGAACTCCTTCAACCATCCAGTGAGCTGGACTGTTGGAAGCTTGCTGTTGCAGCAATGTTTATGGTCTCTACGGGAATCAGAGTTATGGGGATTGGACAGGCAAGAAGTTGGGTTTGAAGATCAGCCATGATCTTTTCAACTAATGAAGGTGGACCGGTTTCAAGGGGTCTCCTCCGCTTGCTCCTATTCCTTACGTTCTTTACGATATTGAGTCCATTATACGTTCTTGGCTTTCAATGCACCACAGATTATATATTGTACTGTACATGCCTCTCAGTGTAGTCTCCTGTAACCTCCACAACTCTCCAAGGTATCGATGTTCACCTAATCTGGCCTCTTAAGCATCTTCGATTTAAGTGGCGTTGCCTTTGGTTCCCTAAGCTCTAAGCTCCCCCCCATACCTCTCTGCACCTCTACCTGACTTTCCTCCTTTCCGGCGGTCTTTAAAACCTACCTTTTCACCCAAACTCTTGTTCACTGTTCTAATATCTCCTTACAGGTCTCAGTGTTGTATTTTGGTTTGAGGTAATGCTCCCGTGCAAAGCACCCGTGGGTATTTTGTTACATTAACGCTGCTACAATGTAAATTGTTGTTGTCACATCGAAACCAGAACCTAATACAAAGATAACAATTACGATCACAAGTTGCTCCACATCAGAAAGCTCAAGGCCGGGATTCTCCGAGCCTACGCCGGGTCGGAGACGCCGGGCTGCCGATTCTCCAGCAACTGGAGAACTAGCGGCAATCGCGCTGGCACAGTCGCCGCAGCGCCGGTCGGGGGCCGTTGAAAGCGGTCCCTGTGGTGATTCTGCGCGCTCAACGGGCCGAGTCCCTACCGAGTTCCACCGAGTCCCGCCGGCATCGTTTGCGTATGGTCCAACCCGGCGGGACCTCGGCGTTCTGGCTGCGGGGGCTGTCCTGGTGGGGGGGGAGGGCGGGGGGAAGCTGACTCGGGGGGGGGGGGGGAGGCATCCACGGTGGCCAGGCCCCCGATTGGGGACAACCGATCGGCAGCCGTGCTAATTCCGGGGGGGCTTATGTACCTCCGCGCCGGGCCCCGTTTTGCTCGTTCTGGGTGAGTGTGCTTAACACTCGATTTGGCTCTGTTTCGTTACTTAGCTTTGGAGTCGCCAGGTATCGTTAAGATACCGCCACAAGTTTCAAGGTCAAGTTCAAAGCAATAAAACCATACACCAATTAGTAAGTTCAAACAAATGAGTTTATTATAATACAATTATAAACTACTCATGCACACGCTAAGATGACTAAACTATTCCTACCACTAAATAGACCAATACTTATCTGAATATGGAACTGCCGGATCATGGGGACAATGGCCTCTTGCTCTGCACTGGGTCCGCAGACTTCAGGTTGGTACGGGTTAAAAGGGGTCAGGAGTGTCTATCTCTGGTAGTGATCATTGTGAGACACTTACTTGCTGGCGGCTGCTGTCCGAACCGAACCTTTCTCTCGGTCAAGGTCTTCTTCGGTAAAGGTTGGTCGAGAGGGCTGGTCAAGAGAGGAGGGCTGGTCAAGAAGAACAAACTGAGTTTGGGACCTGTCTTTTATAGGTCCCAGGGCTTCGCGCCCTTTTGGGCAGACCCTCTACCTGCTGGGGATCGATTGGGTCTCTTCCCAATCGATTTGTTTGAATCCCCCCAATACGGAGGCTGTCCCTCGACTACTGGGCGGGCGTTCAGGTGCTTTGTCTTCGAACCCCGCTGGTGCCGGGGTGTCTGGCTTCCCATACAATGTTGCAATCACTTCCCTATTTGTGTCCTTTGTCCCTGGGATCATTCCATTACTATGCTAACTGTCCCGGAGATTGCTTCATTAGTATGCGGAATGTTCGTTTCGGCGCTGTCTGCTCTCTTAACAGACAGAATACACAGTGGCTTGTTGCAGCCTGCTTGTGCTGCAAACTTTGTCCATTTTACCCGGCAAGCTTTGCGTTCCTCTATTTAGTATTGAGGGAATGGCCAACTCCGGTGGCTACACCCTATAGGGCTCCGCCATGTTGCCCGCGGGCCATACGGAGATGACCGCGGCGGTATGCACGGACCTGCGCTGGCTGTGGCAGGCTGGATTTTGGCGCCGGAGCAGCGCACAGCACTCCGGCGACGTTCTAGCCCCCGAGGCCAGGGAGAATGACGGCCTGGAGGCCCGTTGATGCTGGTGTCGCTCACGCCGGTTTTGAAGCTGGCGTCAACACTTGGCAGGGATTTTGGAGAATCCCGGCCCAAATTCCTGCTGTTCGAAGAGGTGGAGAAAACTGAAATGATGAGCTTGTCTTTAGATTGGTTTAGCTTTAGATTAGGAGGAACATAGGCCTCCCCGGAATTAGCACGGCTGCTGATCAGTTGTCCCCGATTGGGGGCCTGGCCACCGTGGAGGACCCCCCCCCCCCCCCCCCCCCGAGTCGGCTGCCCCCGCCCCCCCCACCAGGACAGCCCCCGCAGCCAGAACGCCGAGGTCTCGCCGGGTAGGACCATACCATTAGCTTTAGATTAGTTCTGAACACTGGAAGCATATTGGGTTTTCAATGTACATCGAACAATGAAAGCCTGACGTGTACAATTCCACTGAGTTCGAACATCAGACAGTGCTGTAACCTCAGGAAATGCTTTACTATTTCCGCATTCTTCTCTGTTAATAAACTAACTGAGGTTCTTGGGAGGAGTGCCCAAAAACGTCCCTATTTAAATTGTACTGCTGTACATTGGTTTAATATTATACAATGTATAAAATAATATTATAAAACATTCGAAAAGGACTGAGACGCAGAAGCAGACTGTAAACGCAGAAATCACAAAACTCCTCAGCCAGACACATTCCCCAGAATTAAAACCAATCAGATCCCAGAATCATTTCATTCGGGACCAACCACTAAGCCACCTCTGTAACATCATTTCTGATTGGTTTAGCTATCTACCAGAATAAATCTATTATGTTAAGCAGCATTACCCCTAGCTGGCTTATCATTTACCAATAGGGTGGCACGGTGGCACAATAGTTAGCACTGCTGCCTCACAGCGCCAGGTTCAAATCTGGCCTCGGGTGACTGTGTGGAGTTTGCACTTCCTCCCATTGTCTGCGTGGGTTTCCTCAGATGCTCCGGTTTCCTCCCACAGATGTGCAGGTTAGGTGGATTGGTCATACTAATTTGCTAAGGTTAGCTGGGGTTACTGGGTTATGGGGATAGGATGGAGGCGTGGACTTAAGTAGGGTGCTCTTTCCAAGGGCCGGTCCAGACACGATGGGCCAAATGGCCTTCTTCTGCACTGTAAATTCCATAAAAATAAAATTTGGGAGGCAGTGGTGTATTGTCTCTGGACTAGTAACCCAGACACCCAGAGTCATGCTCCGGGGAATGGGTTCAAATCCTGCCATGGCAGATAGAGAAATTTGAATTCAATAAAAATCTTGGAATTAAAAAAGTCTAAGGATGGCCATGAAACCCTTGTCGATTGTCGTAAAAACCCATCTGGTTCACTAATATCCTTTAGGGAAGGAAATCTGCCATCCTTACCCTGTCTGGCCTACATGTGACTCCAGGCTTACAGCAATGTGGTTGACTCTTAACTGCCCCCTCGGGAGCAATTAGTGTTGGGCGATAAATGATGGCACAGCCGGCGACGCCCACGTCCCATGAACGAATTTAAAAAAACATAAAAGCTCAGCAAATCTATAACGATTTGCATATATAGCACCCTATATGTAGAAAACTGTCCCATTATGCGACACAGGAACACAAGGGACGAAAAGTCGATGCTGAGATGAGGGAGGAATGTCCAGAGGCTCGATGAGAGAAGGAGATTGTGGAGAAGACCTCAATGGGGCTGGTGAGGTGGGGAAGTAGAGAGAGGAAAGTCTAGAGCTAGGGCTCTGGACAGATAAAGCACGAACAATGATGAGGGTGAAAGGAGGGAGAGGTTACACAAGAGGACAGAGTCAAAGGAACAGATAATTTGGGGATTGGAATTTGTGGTGCGGTATGTTTCCTGGGGTTTATTTGCTGTAATCTGTTTCAGTATGTAATAATATGTAATGATTGTAATAAAATACTTTGTTAAGAAAAGAAATTTGTAGTGCTGGAGGAGGTTGCAGAGATTGAGAGGGGGAAAGGCCCCCAAAGGACTTAATTTTAAATCTGCGGCTGTCATAGCAAGGCAGGGCAGATGGGTGAGTGGGACATGGTGAGGGACAGGATATAGGCTCAGGGCTTTGGATGAACTGGAGTTTACAAGTGCAGGAAAACGAGAAGCCAGCCTGGGGCAATTGGAATAGTCGAGTCTCGAGGTGACAATGGCATGGATGAGAGTTTAGCAGCAGGTAGGCTGAGGGAGTTGAAGCAACTGATGTGACAACGTTGGGTATTTGTGATGGGAAGCAAAATAGCTCAGAAGCTCAGCTCAGGATTGAATAGCACACTAAGATTTCAAAGTCTGGTTTAGCCTGAATCGTTGTCTGATTAGGAAGATGGCATCAGTGGTAAAGGTATGGATTTTGTGGCATGTATCAGAAATGATTGCTTTAGTCTTCCTAATGATAAACAGGGGGACATTCTAACTCAACCAAGGTTGGGTATTGGATGAGCTATCTGATAACAGAGAGGCAGTGGACACATCAGGAGAGCAGATGGAGATGTAGAGCTGGGTGTCGTCAGTGTACACGTAAAAATGTTCTGGACAATGCCACCATATCAATGAGAAATGACAGACACTTGGGGCACTCCAAGTGTGGTGTCAGAACAAAGCAATTGTTGGACCCTCCGGTTATGGGTTAGACCATTTACGATGGGGGAAACTTTCTTCACTTGAAGGTTAGTGAACCTGTGGAATTCTCTACCTCAGAAGGCAAGTCACTGAATGTATTCAAACATGTTATTAGATTTTAATGGCATCAAGGGGTATGGGGAGAAAGCAGGAATATGGCATTGAGGTGGATGATCAGCCATGATTATATTGAATAGTGGAGCAGGTTCGAAGGGCCAAATGACCTACTCCTGTTTCTACTTTCTATGTTTTCTATGTTGCAGAAGCTGTGAGGAATGGAACCAAGTGAGGAAAATCCGACTGAGATGGGTACTGGAGGAAAGGCATTGAAGGTAGAGTTAATATACCATGGTCACAGTGACAGAAACCTCAGGTATTTAAGTATGGAGTTGGCAGAAATATGGTGCAAAGCTGGGAATTACAACACTTTGGAAAGCTTTGGTGAGATGGCTGGTACCTGATTCCAATTCCAATTCCCTTCCTACACTTAGTGCTGCACTCAGGCAGACGTTTGTCTGTTTCTATAACTAGTTATTCCTGGAACAGGTCGCTAGTCTGTCGCCAGAGGTTATAGCTTGAGGGGTGCTGCTCTGCATCAAACATGGCTGCCCAGGAGTCTTCCCACTCTTCCCATCAGCCATTGGCGTGTTTGGAAGAATTTTGCAAGTTGACATCCAAAGTTGACCTGTGTTATGAACGGACTTTCCTTGGTTATCGAGTCCTGGAGTGGGACTCGAACCGAGAACTTCTGGCTCATAGGCAGAGATGCTATCCACTGCGCCACAAGGCCTCCTGGTACCCGATTAGTGGAACTTACTGACAATTTTAGACAAAATGAGGTGGCGGGGGATGGCAGAAGGAAAATTGGGTGCTCAAAGGTTCAATGGGAACGGCATCAAGGGAGAAGGAAATGGGGCTCATAAGCAATATGGCCTCAGAGAGAGCGTGAAGAGAGACGAGAGAAAATCGAGAGAAAGATGCACGAACTTGGCTCCAACAACTTTCCACATTTTCCCTTCGACGAACAGCATGACGCAAACTAATGGGCCTCTGAACATCTGGCCTCCAGCTGCACCTTATCCTCATAATTTATGATTCTCAAATGGCCAGCCGGCTCCCCACCTTCAGATGCTTGGTGTAAACAAGATGTACATTACGAGTCCTACTCTAACGCAAAAGACTAAATTTCCCAGAAGCTGCTGAATGGATTGGGTTTGATCATTCGCTCAACAGAAACACTTCTTCATAAGACCAAATACGACTCCAGTATGAGGATGCACAAGCCTCCATCTCTGATAAACAAACTCCTCTTTATTTCATTGGCTTCGGAGCAGAGGAAGTAGCGGGAGTGATGGTTCTTGGGGATTGTGGATGAGGTAGAGGCCCTTTTCAAAAAAGACTCCCGGGCCCCCACAGAGATTGAGGGTTCAGGGGAGAGAGAGAGAGAGAGAGACAGATGTTTGTCAAGAGGATACGGCGAACTGTTCAGGAAGTGGGCGGGCTGGCTGTTAATAAGGTTGAACAGGCCCAACATAAGCAAACCCACAAGAGGTCCATTATATTTAAATATTAGAAATTTATGGAATACCGTTTTTGCAGATGTTGAGTGAGGAAAAGTGCGCGCCGTTTGAAAGCGGAAAGGCTTCCTGTCCTCAAAGGTTTACGTTTATTTATTAAGGTACACACAGATTGTATATACTATAAATAATAACAGCTGCCTTAAGGTATATGTTACAAGGTTGTAACCCAATCTCAGCATTCAGATGACTTTGTAAATGTTTATGATGACCAAGACTGCTAACAGACGCCAAGCCAGCAGCTATCCCATCAGTTTGTGTGTTTGTTTTACAGGATTATATTTGCAGGGAGTGGTTTTGCCCTGATTCCTGTCCCTCAACATTCCATGGGAGAGGAGCCTACAGTGTGACCTCTCTGTGTGGGGGCTACCCCGCGCTTTAGTGCCTTCCTCAACATGTGGCCTGGACTTTCGAATGTGCCAGTCTGCCGCACCCAGTCACGGACGGCTTCCTATTCTGGAAGATTAGCAAATTCCAGGAAGATCGAAGAATGTCTTTCACTGGGTCAGTAGTCTTCCAACTGATGTTTTTCTTGGTGCGTGTCCCTGGGAACAGCCCATCGAGCACAGAGTGCTTGCTGCACTATGGAGCTGCTTGGAGTGAACCTCGACACAAAGCGCTGTTACTTTTTCCAGACCTGCTTTAAAAAGGCAGATTCCAAAAGGAGGTGGGCTATTGTTTCGTCCCCAGCGCAGGCGCTTTGACAGCTGCATGTGATGGCACTGCGATTCTGGTGGTGCACAAGAATGTGATGGGAGAGCCCATCTCACCATCAGTTCTGCCTTGGTGTTTAACAGTTCTGGCAACCAGTCCTTTTGCAAAATGGCTTTGGCAATCTCCTCGGGGAACATCCGACAGGATTCACCATCTCCTTTACCTGCAAGGCCTTGTGGACAATACGTGTGGGCTACTGCCTGATGGATATGCGGTCAAAGATGGTTTTCTGCATAAACATCTCCATGAGAAATGGGTGGCACAACTGTGGCAATTTGGTTGGACCCATTCTTTGCAACACTGGGTGATGCACCATCAATTACGATGAGACAAGAGTAGAGAGTAATCGAGGCTTTATTAAGCAGAGATGTGTTGCCTCCTGCAGCTACTGCCGAAATGGCTGCAGCTCGGTAAGCACACACATTTATACTCCGCCTACTGGGCAGAGCCAGCAGTCAGGGACCTACCCCCGTACCTGTAGTACAGGAGCCTTACCATATTACCTCTCATATACGTATTATACAAAGAGTGGTGACTACCACATTCACCCCCTGTTGAAAAAGAGTCCAGCGGGGGTGGTGGAAAACTATTTACAGGTATGTGAGCATTTTTAAAGAGTACAGTTTGGTGAAAGTTCACAAATTTAGCGGGTCGGGTGCCTTGATTCTCCGTTGTGAGCGCCGCAGTTCTGGTGGTGATGCAGGCACCGGCTTGGTCGCCTGTGACTCCAGGAGCGTGTAGTCCTCATCCTCATCCCCGGGTGGAATCAATGGGAGGACGGATCATCCTGGAGTGGGGGCTGTGGTGAGGTGCGCTGGGGGAAGGGTGGGTGGCGCCGGGGCAATTGGAGGGGGGGGATGGGGAACCAGCTGGTGCCAGGTCCCTGAGGGAGACTGTGTCTTGGAGCCGTCGGGGTACGCCGACGTACTGCGGGTTCGCATGTAGCAGCTATACCCTTTCGACCAACGGGTCCGCCTTGTGGAGCCGCACGTGCTTGCCTGGAGGACGGGTCCTGGAGCTGCCAGGCATGTTGGGGGCGAAAGCCCGGAGGTGGACTTCCTGGGAAGACAAGGAGACGTTCATGGGGGGTTTCATTAGTCGCAGTGCAAAATAGCGATCGGATAGAGTGGAGGGCGCCTGGGAGGACTTCCTGCCAGTGGGAGACTGGGAGATTTTTAGACCGTAGGGCCAGCAGGACGGCTTTCCATACCGTCCCGTTCTCCCTCTCCACCTGCCTGTTTCCCCAGGGGTTGTAGCTAGTCGTCCTGCTCGAGGCAATGCGCTTGCTGAGCAGGTACTGACGCAGCTCATCACTCATAAAGGAGGATCCCCAGTCGCTGTGGACATAAGCGGGAAAACCGAACAGAGTGAAGATGAAGATGCTATTGAGGGCTTTGATGACTGTGACAGACGTCATATCTGGGCATGGGATGGCGAAGGGGAATTTGGAGTATTCATCGACCACGTTCAGGAAGTATGTGTTTCGGTTGGTGGAGGGGCGGGGCCCTTTGAAATCCATACTGAGGCGTTAAAAGGGACGGGAGGCATTCACCAGCAGGTAGAACCTCAGAAGATAGAGGTAAAGAGATCTGGCCCTCAAACGGAACCAGACCTCAACTCCACTGATTGGCTACCTCTTAACATTTGTAGTAACAAGAATTAAAGCATCCATCTGGTGAATTAGATTGGTCTGCTGGTATAATGTAAAAGGCAGTTACAATTGTCTGTCCAAGAAAAACAATTGCACCAAAAAACACAGAGAAACAGACCACAGAATAGAAACTGTACAATGCAGATGAAGACCATTTGGCCCATTGAGTCTACACCAACTGTCTAAAACAGTACCACTCCCCACCCTATCCCCATAACGTGGAGAGCGGATTTTAGTAAAATAAGGCAGGATCTGGCCAAGGCAGACTGGAAAGAGGTACCTGTGGGCAAATCTGCAGTAGAGTAGTGGGTCTCAAGTCAGTGGCAGGGAAACTATTGGAGAAGATTCTGAAGGAGAGAATCTATCTCTACTTGGAGAGGCAAGGTTTGATCAGAGATAGTCAGCATGGCTTTGACAGAAGGAGGCCATGCCTAATAAATTTGATTGAATTTTTTTGAGCACGTGACCAGGTGTGTAGATGAGGGTAGTGCAGTTGATGCAGTTTACATGGATTTCAGCAAAGCCTTTGACATGGGGGACTTATAAAAAAGGCAAATGCACATGGGATACAGGGTAACTTGATCGGGTGGATTCAAAATTGGCTTAGCTTTAGGAGACAGAGGGTGATGACAGAAGGCTGCTTTAGTGACTGGAAGCCAGTATCCAGTGGTGTACCACAGGAATCTGTGCTGGGTCCCCTAATGTTCGTCATTCACATAAATGACATAGATGACTGTGTGGGGGGTAGGCTCAGTAAGCTTGCGGAAGTCACAAAGATTGGTCGGTTGGTTAACAGTGAGGTTGAGTGTCTTGGGTTACAGGAACTTATAGACGAGATGGTCAAATGGGCAGAAATGTGGCTGATGGAATTTAACCCTGAAAAGTGTGAAGTGATACACTTCGGAAAGAATAATGTGACAAGGAAGTATACTATGAAAGGTCTGATACTGGGAAGTTTCTGAGGAACAAAGGGACCTTGTCGTGTTTGTCCATTGATCTCTGAAGGCAGAAGGGCAGGTTAATAGGGTGGAGGAAAAGTATATGGGTCACTTGCCTTCATCATTCGAGGCATAGATTACAAAAGCAGAGAGGCCAAGTTGGAGTTGTATAGAACTTTGGTGAGGCCACAGCTGTGATGCTGTGTGCAATTCTGGTTGTCACATTATAGGAAGGATATGATTACACCGGAGGGGGTGCAGAGAAGATTCACCAGGATGGAACATTTAAGTTGTGAAGAGAGGTTGGATTGACTTGGGTTGTTTTCATTGGAGCAGAGAAGATTGAGGGGCGACCTGATCGAGGTGTACAAGGCAGCACGGAAGCATGGTGGTTAGCATAAATGCTTCACAGCTCCAGGATCCCAGGTTCGGTTCCCAACTGGGTCACTGTCTGTGCGGAGTCTGCACATCCTCCCCGTGTGTGCGTGGGTTTCCTCCGGGTGCTCCGGTTTCCTCCCACAGTCCAAAGATGTGCGGGTTAGGTGGATTGGCCATGATAAATTGCCCGTAGTGTCCTAAAAAAGTAAGGTTAAGGCGGGGGGGAGTTGTTGGGTTACGGGTATAGGGTGGATACGTGGGTTTGAGTAGGGTGATCATTGCTCGGCACAACATCGAGGGCCGAAGGGCCTGTCCTGTGCTGTACTGTTCTATGTTCTATGTTCTATTACGAAGGACATGGACAGGATGGATAGGAAGCAGCTATTCCCCTTAGTTGAAGGGTCAGTTCAGTTCAAGGTCAGAGGCAGGAGATTTAGGGAGAATTTGAGGGGAAACCTTTTTACCCAGAGGGTGGGGAGGTCTGGAATGCACTGTCTGGGAGGGGGTAGAGGATGCCTCACATCCTTTAAAAAGTACCTGGATGAACACTTGGCACATCACAACATTCAAGACTATGGGCCATGTGCTGGCAAATGGGATTAGGTAGGCAGGTCAGGTGATGTTTTTCATGTGTTAATGCAGACTCGATGGGCTGGAGGGCCTCTTCTGTGCTGTATTATTTTGTGATTCTGTGAACTCCACCTAACCTGTACAACCCTGGACACTAAGGGGCAATTTTAACACAGCCAATCCACCTAACCTGCAAATCTTTGGACTGTGGGTGGAAACCGGAGCACCTGCAGGAAACCAACGCTAACCACTGTGCCACCCCAATCTTTGCCAATTATACGTCTGCCGAGCAATGTGATCATTAGCGTTGACAGAGATAGAACGTGGCGAGCTCTCCAGCAAAGAGCAGACTGCAGATATTCCCGTGCCATCTTCCAACTGAAAACACATTCTCATTGACAAAACCTATCAGGAAAGATTGAACAGGCTGGGTGTCTTCTCTGGGAATGAGGAGGGTGAGCTGTTATGTAATGGAGATCTGTAAAGCTATGAAGAGCTTGAATGGGGTAGATGGAGGGAGGGGGCTTCTGCTTACAGGGAAATTCAAAAGAAGTTCTCAGTTGTACGATGGTCACCAGTAAATCCAATAAGCAATTCAGTCGAAACATCTTTACCCAGAGAGTGGTGAGAATGTGGAACACGCTATCACATGTACCGGCTGAGACAAATAGCTGAGGTGCAGTTTGTCCAGTTAAGGGGAAGCTCAAAACTTGAGGGAGAAAGGAATAGAATGATATGCTGGGTGAGTTAGATGAAGTCAAGTGGAAGGGTGTTCATGTGGAGCCTAAGAATTGGCAGAGATAAATTGGGTTGAATGACTTCTTTTTGAGCTATAATTTCAATGTTAATCAACAAATAATAAACCAATTCTAAAATGACAGTGCTAAAACATTGCAAAAACCGACAGTTTGAATGAGTTAACTATGCATTAAGCAGCAATAAGACATAGGAGCAGAATAAGGCCACTCGGCCCATCGAGTCTGCTCCGCCATTCAATCACGGCTGATATTTTTCTCATCCCCATACTCCTTCCCTCTCCCCATGAACCCTGATCCCCTTATTAATCAAGGACCTATCTATCTCTGTCTTAAAGACACTCAGTGATTTGGCCTCCACAGCCTTCTGCAGCAAAGAGTTCAACAGATTCACCACTCCCTGGCTGAAGAAATTCCTCCTCATCTCTGTTTTAAATGATCGTCCCTTCAGTCTGAGATGGTGTCCTCTGGTTCTAGTTTTTCCTACAAGTGGAAACATCCTCTCCGCGTCCACTGTATCCAGACCTCGCAGTATCCTGTAAGTTTCAATAAGATCCCCCCTCATCCTTCTAAACTCCAACGAGTACAGACCCAGAGACCTCAACCTCTCCTCATATGACAAGCTCTTCATTCCAGGGATCATTCTTGTGAACCTCTTCTGATTCTGATTACTCGGGGAAAATGGACTAATTGGACTTCTCAATGGTGTTGGACCCAGGTTGGGAACGGCACAGTGCTGTCACATCTGTGTAACGTGGTAGTGGGTCACACGGGACTTTTGATGTGCTTTAAGGAGAGCTAATGATTAGACTCACAAAAGAAAGCAATGTCAGCCTTCGTAAAGACTCTGCTGGAGTGCGCAGCTCACCTTGTGACTCTCAATCGTACAAATTAAAAATGTCCCAGGTTCAGCCTACAGATGGGATATGCAGATTGAATTGACAGAAGGGCTGAGGATCAGAGGACACTGATTTAAGGTGGTTGGTAAAGGAAGCAATGGCAGCGACACAAGGAAGAACCTTTTTGCGCAGCGGGTGGCTAGGATCGAGAATGAACTGGCTGAGCGTGTGGCTGAGGCCAATTCAATCGAAGCTTTCAAACTGGAGAATTATCGGAAGAGGAAAAAAAGAAATTGCAGGGCTACGGGCAAAAGGGCGAGAGAGAATGAGGCGAATTCACCTGAGGGAGGAGCTGCGCTCCGAAAGCGAGTGATTCGAAACAAACCTGTTGGACTTTAACCTGATGTTGTAAGACTTCTTACTGTGCTCACCCCAGTCCAATGCCGGCATCTCCACCTCAGAGAGAGTTTAGGACTGGGTGAGTTGCTCTTGCAGGGAGCCAGCACAGGCTTGAGGGACTGAATGGCCTCCTTCTTTACTGTATCCACTCTGTGATATTTCTTGCCTTATTTGCTCCTCTTTTTTTAGTTTGAGCACATCATCAGGTGTGATGCTGGTGGAGTACGAGAAAAATTAAGTCCAGGGAGCATACAATGCCTTTTTATATCCGAGAGCAAAATGCCTGAGAAATACGGCGAGCAACTTCTTCAACAGTTCAGGAATCACCAGTGACATTTCAGTGCCAGATTTCTTCACATGCAATTGACTATAGTCTGCTGGTGGAGGTAAACAGTATGTGTCTGCCAGACTCGAAGACCCCAAGAGGAAAGAGCAACTCAGCCGGTGCCTCACAGCTAACCTCGCAACAACCAATGAGCCAGAACCACAGAACGCCCACAGCACCTGGTCCACATTAAGGCCACCATAGTCAGCACCTGCGAGGAGACACTTGGGCTCTCAATGAGGAAACATCTAGACTGGCTCGACGAGAATGATCCACGATCTCCTTGACCACAAGAGCAAGGTGTCCCTGAACTGACAGCTCCACCAAAAGTCAAGTGAGAAGAAACAAGTCTGCAGGCAACTGAAGACCGAGGCGCAACAAAGAGGCTGCAATCTAAAGAACAGATGGTGGGTGGAAAGAGCGCAGGAGACCCAGCAACTCGCCGACAACCACGATATGCGCAGGTTCCCTGACTACCCAGGAACCCACCCCACTGAAAGCCAAAAACGGAGAGGCGCTCATCAAAGACAGAGAGGGAGTCAATGCCCACTGGAGAGAGCACTTCGAGGACCTCCTCAACCAGGACGCAGACATCCTTTGCCACGTGCCCTTGACCCTTTCCTGCAACAGGCTATCTGCC
Source organism: Scyliorhinus canicula (assembly GCF_902713615.1). Taxonomy (NCBI): domain Eukaryota; kingdom Metazoa; phylum Chordata; class Chondrichthyes; order Carcharhiniformes; family Scyliorhinidae; genus Scyliorhinus; species Scyliorhinus canicula. Next base: position 29,475,566 of record NC_052157.1, read on the forward strand.
ACCATCTCAGCGAAACCTCAGCTCGCCATGAAGTCGGAAAAAAACATGCGACAGCTGAAGAACAACAAGCAAGGCCTCTGGCGCAGGTGGAACCCCAGCAGAAATACTAAAATGGGGCGGAGATGCGCTCTTGACAAGAATCCACAACTTCATCACCCTTGTCTGGAAGGAAGAGAGCATGCTGGACAATCTCAGAATGCCTCAATTGTGACTATCTTCAAGAAAGGAGACAGATCCAACTGCAGAAATTTCCCTACTCTTCGCCACAGGACAAGTCATCACGAGAATACTCCTCAACTGCCTCCTCCCAGTGGCTGAAGAGCTCCCCCCCTGAATCTCAGTGTGGCTTCTGCCCATCAAGAAGCTCAATGGACATGATCTTTAGTGCGCCACAAATCCAGGAGAGAGCAGCATCAACCTCTGTACACGGCCTTCCTCAATCTTTGATCTTCAATTCAGTCCATGGTCATCACAGTTGATTGAACATGACCTGTGCCTCGATACTGGGGATATTGGCTGGCTGCAGATATTTGTCACCATTCTCCGCCTGCTCCACGATGACACGCAAGCCTTGATCCTCATTAATGGAATAACCACAGGCTGAATATGTGTGCAAACTGGGGTCAAACAGAGCTGCATCATCACACCAACGCTCCTCTCCATCTTCCTCGAGGCATATGAGAGAATGGGCCTCAGACTAAACATCCGGAGAACAAAGGTTCTCTACCAGCCCGCACCTGCCACGCAAAATTGCCCCCCAGCCATCAAGGTCCATGGTAAATCCTCAGACAATCTGGATCATTTCCCATACCTCGGGAGCATCCTCTCGGTGCGAGGTGGGGGGTGGTTCAAGGGTGGCGAGGCTGGTAATGGTGGGCTGTTTTTGCCCGGCCGTGTCCACGTGCTACCGGCGCCATGTTGCATGGCGCGGCCGCCGCAGACCACTGCCGTGCACATGCGCAACCATGGACCCGGCCATTCTGCGGCCGTATCCGCAGGGTAAAGCCGCTTTACCCTGCGTGGCTTCTAGCCCCCCACCAGGCGGAGGATCGGTGTGGGGGCGGCACTGACTTTCTGGTCTTAAGACCAGACAGATCCTGCGGACATAGCCGCAGAATCGGAGAATCCAGCCCTAAGTTTTCAGGCTGCAAGTACTGGCCATAGTGCCCGACCGTGGCATCGCTAGCGTGTCCCGTGTTAGGTATGTTCTGGTGATAGCACTCTTGCCTCTATGTTGGATGGTCTGTAAGTTCAAACCCAACTCTCAGAACTTGAGCACCAATATCTAATACCGAGGGCGGGCAGCTTTGTTGGAGGTGTCACCTTGTGGATGAAGCATCAACCCTGGGACCTGTCTGCATCCTTAGATGAATGTAAACTTAGATGTATGCATAGAAGAATTTCAAAGAAGGGCGGTTTGGTGTGCTGGCCAATATCTCTGCCTCAATCAGCACGACTGAAAGGTAGATTATCTGGCCATTCCACAGTGCTGTTTGCGAGAGCTTGCTTGTACAAGCCCCCTCAAGGACTATTCATAGAATCATAGGATCCCTTAAAGGCAGAAGGAGGCCATTCGGCCCATCGAGTCTGCACTGACCCCCTGAAAGAGCGCCCAACCCACGCCCACTCCCCCCGCCCTATCCCCTTAACCACTCCTAACCTGCACTTTCCCAGGCACTAAGGGGCAATGTTATCATGGTCAATCTACCTAACTTGCCCCTCTTTAGACTGTGGGAGGAATCCAAGGACATCCACGCAGACACGGGGAGAACATGCAAACTCCACACAGACGGTCACCCAAGGCCGCAATTGAACCTGGGACCCTGACGCTGTGAAGCAGCAGTGCTAACCACTGTGCCCTGTGCCGCCCAAAATGTCAACATCTGCCATGATGGGATGGGCAATTAGGGATGGGCAATCAGCCAGCTAGTGACACCCACGTCCCATTAAACGCAAGGCACTTCCCTTTGATTGCCCTTCCCTTCCCATGGACAGACCACATTCTGCACCTTACAGTTGCAACTTTGACTCTTAATTGTACCTACAGTTGTTTCCCCATTGCTGCCAGCATTCTTAAATTAGAAGCATGCTGGACTCTAGCTTATTGGCAGCCTGCACCCACTGCAGGATCGTTTCAGTAGAAGCAGTTGCACAATGTAAATGCTGGAATATACAGCTAGCCAGTCCAAGTCTGTGTTAGGAGATGACAGGTTCACAGGGTAGGCAAGGATAAAACCCTGCCTCCGACGTGTACCCGAAATGTCCGAGCCCATTTCTTTCCCTCTCTCCTGTTTTACTATAGAGACCCCACATTAGTTTGGCAAGTTAAAAGCTGAAAAACTAGGAAATTATTAATAAAAGGAGGGAATGATTTAAGAAGTAAAACAAACGTTGAGGAACACACAATTCAGTAGCATGGAAGCCAGATGTTTTGGGAGTGAACTGTTGCTGAGATAATGTATTGTTCAGACACGATTCTGCGAGAGTGGGCCTTTAGCTGAAAACAACAAACTCTTTCAGTTAAACACCGTTATTTATTGAAGTGCGCAATGCCAACTAATGGTAAAAGAATTGCAAGATGTGGCTTCCAGTAGTGAAGTATGTCCAGGTGGATTAAGTTTCAGGAAAACAGTTTTGACAATATAAAGGTGTACCGTTTCAGCTGAATATCCGAATCCCTGCTGAAACTATCTGTTTACAAAAGTCTGCCGAAAACGATTCTGACAAAGCTGCATATATTATAAGGACCTCGAGTGCAAGAACACTTGCACCTTACATAAAATAGAAATCGGAAACAGATGCCTGCTGATTAAGGGCATGCAGGTGATGACAGGATTGCAGTCGCAAAACACTCACTATTAGTCGGAGACTGAACCGTTTCCCATTTTCAGCATCAGATCTATAAATGGAGGTATTTAACACGTGATCCATGTGAAGTTTATATGAGCTCTCAGCTGCGCCTGAATCTAAATGACTGCCTTCAAGCTTTTGCGGACGTTGTAAGACGGCCGTAATTTCTTGACTGGGGATTTTTTGAAATCATATCAGGAATGGAAGTCAGCTCGAAGCTCTTGATTTTGGAGGTTCCGTGAAACTTGATAAATGTAACGGATTAAACTTGAAAAAACGAAATGAAAATCGCTTATTGTCACGAGTAGGCTTCAAATGAAGTTACTGTGAAAAGCCCCTCGTCGCCACATTCCGGCGCCTGTTCGGGGAGACTGGTACGGGAATTGAACCGTGCTGCTGCTGGCCTGCCTTGGTCTGCTTTCAAAGCCAGCGATTTAGCCCTGTGCTAAACATCCCCAGTAAACTTGCTTTTATTGTAGCAACCAAATGCAGTAGCTTATCAATTCAACAAAGATGCCTAAGAATAGTCGTTCAATATAAAATCCACGGCTCAATTTACGTTTGATTTCCTTTTAATTATTTTGTTGCCATGTTTCCCCCACGTGTCCCCGACTAGGTCCACTTGCTGCTTGACCAGGAAACTGTCCAGAATGTGAACTAATCACTATTCCATCAACACCGAGCTGTGCAGCCAACAGGAGGTGCACGCCTGGGGTGAGGAGACAGTGTTGGTCTTTCCCGATGTTTGCTGCCCCCTGAAGGTGAAATTCTTCACTGCTCCCTGCAACTGTTAAAACGTGGAAACTCAGTCCTCTAATTGGGACACTTTTGGTTATAGAACATAGAACATACATACAGTGCAGAAGGAGGCCATTCGGCCCATCGAGTCTGCACCGACCCACTTAAGCCCTCATTTCCACCCTATCCCCGTACCCCAATAATCTTGGGTCCCCTTCGCAGCATTACAGTACTTTACACTCCTTGCGGGATTTTTTTTTTTTTAAATAATTTTTATTGAAAGAGTTTTTCCATACAGACATTTACCCCTACTAATTTTTAAATTATTTACAACACAATCCCTCTAGGCAAATGTCCCTCCCTCGCCCGCCCTCTCGCGCGCACCAGTCCTCCCCCCCCCCCCCCCCCCCCCCCCCAGGCAACCTTAACAACCAAGGCAGCCTACAGTTTCAGACATGAGCAGCGAGCAGGCTTGCCCGCGTTACAGTCGTGCGTGTCCCCCCACGACCCTTGCTGCCCCCCCCCCCCCCCCCTCCCTCCCCCCCCCCTCCCCCCCTCCCCCCCCCCCCCCCCCCCCGGGTTGCTGCTGCCACGACCCCGAACGTCTATCTCTGATCTAAAAAGTCAAGGAAAGGTTGCCACCGCCTGGCGAATCCCTGTACCGACCCTCTCAGGGCAAATTTGATCCTTTCTAGCTGAATATAGCTAGCCATATCGTTAATCCAAGTTTCAACGCTTGGAGGCCTCGCGTCCTTCCATTGAATTAATATCCTTCGTCGAGCCACTAGGGACGCAAAGGCCAGTATTCCGGCCTCCCTAGCCTCCTGTACCCCCGGTTCTACCCCGACCCAAAGATCGCAAGCCCCCATCCTGGTTTGACCCTGGACCCCACCACCTTCGACACCGTCCTTGCCACCCCCTTCCAGAACCCTTCCAGCACCGGACATGCCCAGAACATATGCACATGGTTCGCTGGGCTTCCCAGACATCTGACACACCTGTCCTCACCCCCAAAGAACCGGCTCATCCTTGTCCCCGTCATGTGAGCTCTATGCAGCACCTTAAATTGAATGAGGCTCAGTCTCGCACACGAGGAGGAAGAGTTGACCTTCTCCAGTGCATCCGCCCACGTCCCGTCTTCTATCTGCTCTCCCAGCTCCCCTTCCCACTTGGCTTTCAGCTCCTCCCCCGATGCTGCTTCCGCCTCCTGCATTATCTTGTAGATGTCTGATATCTTCCCCCCTCCGACCCAGACCCCCGAAAGCACCCTATCACTCGCCCCCTTACTGGGGAGCAGGGGAAACCCCTCCACCTGCCGCCTAGCAAATGCCTTCACTTGTAAATATCTGAACATGTTTCCCGGGGGGAGCTCAAACTTCTCCTCCAGCCCTCCCAGGCTCGCAAACCTCCCCTCTATAAACAGGTCCTTCAGCTGCCGTATGCCCACCCTGTACCAGCTCTGAAATCCCCCGTCGATGTTCCCCGGGATGAATCTATGGTTCCCTCTTATTGGCGCCGCCAACAGACCTCCCATTTCCCCCCTATGTCGCCTCCACTGCCCCCATATCTTGAGGGTGGCCGCCACCACCGGGCTCGTGGTGTACCTCGTGGGGGGGAGCGGCCATGGTGCCGTTACTAGGGCCCCCAGGCTTGTGTTGCCACAGGACGCCCTCTCCATTCGTTTCCAAGCTGCCCCCTCCCCTTCCATCATCCACTTGCGCACCATTGACACATTTGCCGCCCAGTAGTACCCCGAGAGATTGGGCAGTGCCAGCCCTCCACTGTCCCTACTCCGCTCCAAAAAGACCCTCCTCACCCTTGGGGTGCCATGCGCCCACACGTAGCTCATGATGCTACTCGTCACCTTTTTGAAGAAGGCCCTAGGGAGGAAGATGGGCAAGCACTGAAATAAAAACAAGAACCTTGGGAGGACCGTCATTTTGATTGACTGCACCCTCCCCGCCAGCGACAACGGTACCATGTCCCACCTCTTAAACTCCTCCTCCATCTGTTCCACCAGCCTGGAAAAGTTCAACTTGTGGAGGGTCCCCCAGTTCCTTGCCACCTGCACCCCTAAGTACCTAAAGCTCTTTCCTGCTCGCTTGAAGGGGAGTCTCCCAATACCCTCTCCCTGGTCCCCCGGGTGTATCACAAAAACCTCGCTTTTGCCCAAATTTAATTTGTACCCCGAAAAGTCCCCAAACTCTGCTAATAGTTCCATTATCTCCGGCATTCCCCCTTCTGGGTCTGCCACGTACAGCAGTAGATCATCCGCATACAGCGATACTCGATGTTCCTCCCCTCCCCTAGTCAGTCCTCTCCACCCCCCTGAACCCCTCAGTGCCATCGCCAACGGTTCAATCGCCAGTGCGAAAAGTAGGGGGGATAGGGGACATCCCTGCCTGGTCCCTCGGTGGAGCCCGAAATACTCCGACCTCCTCCCGTTTGTCACTACACTCGCCGTCGGGGCCGAGTAGAGCAACTTCACCCACTTAATAAACCCTTCCCCAAACCCAAACCGTTTCAACGTCTCCCACAGGTACTCCCACTCCACCCTATCGAATGCCTTCTCCGCGTCCAGCGCTACCACTATCTCAGCCTCCCCCTCCACTGCCGGCATCATAATTACATTCAGCAATCTCCGCACGTTCGTGTTGAGCTGCCGCCCCTTCACGAACCCCGTCTGGTCCTCATGGATTACCCCTGGCACACAATCCTCTATTCTAGCTGCCAGGATCTTTGCCAGCAACTTGGCATCCACGTTCAGAAGCGAGATAGGCCTGTAGGACCCGCACTGCACGGGGTCTTTATCCCGCTTCAATATCAGGGAGATCAGAGCCTGCGACATTGTCGGGGGCAGAACCCCCCCCTCTCGCGCCTCATTAAAGGCTCGTACCAGTACCGGTCCCACCAAGTCCACATTTTTCTTATAGAATTCCACCGGGAACCCATCTGGCCCCGGCGCCTTCCCCGCTTGCATCTGACCTATTCCCTTGACTAGCTCCTCTAGCCCTATTGGCGCCCCCAGCCCTTCTACCAGCCCCTCCTGGACCCTTGGGAACCTCAATTTGTTTAGGAAGTCCTCCATTCCCCCTCTCCTCGTCGGCGGCTCAGACCGATACAACTCCTTGTAAAAATCCCTGAAGACCCCGTTCACTTCTTGCCCCTTCTGCACTACCTTCCCGCCCCTCTCCTTCACTCCCCCAATCTCCCTAGCCGCATCTCGTTTGCGAAGCTGGTGTGCCAGCATCCTGCTCGCCTTTTCCCCATACTCATAGACCGCGCCCTGTGCCCTTCTCCACTGCGTCTCTGCCTTCCTGGTGGTCAGCAGGTCGAACTTGACCTGCAGGCTGCGCCGTTCTTCCAGCAGCCCCTCCTCTGGTGCCTCCGCATATCTCCTATCCACTTCCAATAGCTCCCCCACCAGCCTCTCCCTCTCCTGCCTCTCCTTTCTTTCTCTATGCGCCCTTATGGAGATCAGCTCTCCCCTGATCACTGCCTTCAGGGCCTCCCAGACCATCCCCACCTGCACCTCACCCGTGTCATTCAAGTCCAGATAGCTCTCAATGCTCTTCCGGACCCTTTTACACACCTCGTCGTCCGCTAACAGCCCCACATCCAGCCGCCACAGCGGGCGCTGGTCCCGCGCCTCCCCCATTTCCACATCCACCCAATGCGGTGCATGATCAGAGATCGCAATGGCCGAGTACTCAGCTTCCCGTACCCTCGGGATCAGCCCCCTGCTCAACACGAAGAAATCGATTCTGGAGTACACTCTATGGACGTGGGAGAAAAAGGAATACTCCCTCGCCCTCGGCCTACCAAACCTCCATGGGTCTACTCCTCCCATCTGCTCCATGTACCCCCTCAGCACTTCTGCCGCTGCCGGCCTCCTATTGGTCCTTGCGCTCGATCTGTCTAGCCCGGGGTCCAGCACTGTGTTAAAGTCCCCCCCCATGATCAAGCCCCCTGCCTCCAGTCCCGGAATGAGGCCCAATAGGCGCCTCATAAAACCCGCGTCATCCCAGTTCGGGGCATATATGTTGACCATCACCACTTTCTCCCCCTGCAGCTTACCCTTCACCATCACATACCTACCCTCCTTATCCGCCACCACCTCCTCCGCCACGAACGACACCCTCTTTCCCACCAGAATCGCCACCCCCCGGTTCTTTGCGTCCAATCCAGAGTGGAACACCTGTCCCACCCACCCCCTTCTCAGGCGAACCTGGTCCACTACCTTCAAATGGGTCTCCTGTAACATTGCTACATCAGCCTTCAGTCCCTTCAGGTGTGAGAATACCCTTGATCTCTTGACCGGCCCATTCAACCCCCTCACGTTCCAAGTGATCAGCCGGGTCGCGGGACGACCCGCCCCCTTCCCCTGCCGATTAGCCATGTCCTGTTCCCTGCTCGCCCCGGGTCGACCCTCCCCTTCTGACCCGCTCCCCATGGCGATGTCCCCCTCCCCCCACCTCTCCAGTCCTCCACTTCTCGTTTCTGGTCTTTTCAGCAGCAACCCGGTGTCCCTCCCTAACCCCCCTCCCCCCCCCCCAGGCTAGGACCCCTCCTAGCCGCGATGTACCCTCCATCGTACTCCCGTAAGTCAGCTGGTTCACGCTGACCCGGCTGCTCCTGCCACACTCCGACTCCCCCCGGCTCGGGGGGGGGGGCCTCCCCCCCCTTGCCACTCCTCCCTGGCCCCGCTCCAGCGCGGGAAAGGTCGCCATTGCTAGCCACGCCCCGCACTCCTCCCCTCCCCCCTCCTCTGCCCCGCGCGCGGGAAAACAGAGGAAAGCCCGCGCTTTCGCCCTGCCACACCCCACCCCGCCATCTTCAGTTCCACCCCCGTCCCCGTCCATGCCTGTAAAAGAACCCCCCCTAGGAGCCCATATCCCCGATCTGCTCTCCCCCCCGTCCCACCTCCCCAACTTAACATTATAAATAACAGATAAATAACAAATAACAATGTACTTAACAGTCGTCCTCTACCAAACAGCATAAATAACCATAAATAACCATGAATAACCACAATAACAATAACTAAGGGAAGTTGGCAAAGGGGGAAAAAACATCAGAAGAAAAACCACAGCAAGAGTTCAAAATCCAAACAAAGAATTCAGCTGAAAGTACCCGAGCGGCTACGGCCGCCAAGTATCCCCTGGGTCTAATTCGAGTCCAGTTTCTCTTCCTGTACAAAGGCCCACGCCTCCTCTGGGGACTCAAAATAGTGGTGTTGGTTCCTGTAGGTGACCCACAAGCGCGCTGGCTGCAGCATTCCGAACCTGATCCGTTTTGCATGTAGCACCGCCTTCGTCCGGTTGTACCGGGCCCGCCGCTTTGCCACCTCCGCACTCCAGTCCTGGTAGACCCTCAACGTCGAATTCTCCCACTTGCTGCTCCTTTCCCTCTTGGCCCACTCCAGCACTCTCTCACGGTCGCTGAGTCGCTGGAACCGCACCAGCACCGCCCTCGGGGGCTCATTTGCTCTTGGCCTCCTAGCCATGACCCTGTAGGCCTCTTCCAGCTCCAGGGGCGAAGGGACGGCCCCTGCCCCCATCAGGGAGCTCAGCATTTCTGCTACATATCCCGGGAGGTCTGACCCCTCCAGGCCTTCTGCCAGGCCCAAGATCCTCAGGTTCTTCCGCCTCATTCGGGTATCCAGCTCCTCAAAACGGCTCTGCCATTTCAGGTGGAGTGCCTCGTGCACCTCTACCTTTCCCACGAGGACCGTGGCCTCCTCCTCCCTCACAGTCATCTCCTGTTGCAGCTCCCGAATCGACGCCTCTTGGGTCGCCTGGGCTCCCATCAGCCTGGTGGTCGTCGCATTCATTGACTCCAAGAGCTCCATTTTCAGCTCCGTAAAGAAGCGCAGGAGAGCGGCCTGCTGCTCCTCCGCCCATTTCCTCCATTCCTCGGGTGCTCCACCGGCCGCCATTTTGGTCTTCTTCCCCCGCTTTTTTTTGGGAGCTGCTGTTGCTTTCTTTACCACCCCACTCCGGGTACCGACCATAAAGTTGGTCTGGTTCTCTTCAGGGAGCCTTCCCCCACCGGGATTTGTCCTTACAGCGCCGTTGGGGCCCTCCAATCGGCCCGAAAACACCTTTGTAGCAGGAGCAGCCAAACGTGCGACTTAGCTGGTCATAGCCGCAACCGGAAGTCTCCTTGCGGGATTTAAGTCCTAATCAGTACACGAATTGAAAAGAATAATTTTGCCTTTAGGTGACCACCTGTCACAAAGCAGGAAGAGAGGGGAAGGCACTGGATTTTTCCCCCGATGGCCACCAGTACAAATCTGAGCACTGTCAACGTTTTTTCTACCTGTGCGCGCAGGGTCTTCTCTTCCCTCGCCTCATTTGGCCATTCAAGGCTTTAAAAAAAACAGTAGGGAGGCCCGGTACTTGGGAGAGAGGTAACCCCCTCCTCTGCCCGCCCTTTCCCACCCACAACCATCCCAGGCCATGAGGCAATCTGAGGCCCAGGATCATGTCTGTAATTTAAGTAAATATGGAGCCTTAAAGGTCCTTGCTCGCAGTTCGTGCATAGGTTCTGAGTGAGCACTTCGGGCCTGCATTGGGGAAGGATTGGCAAACGCGGGGTGGCTGGTAAGGCCTCGGGCATCTGCTCCAGTAAGGACAGAGTTGCCACCCCATGGGCTTCATCATTACCGGGCCCATTGTGTCACGTTCAGCACCTTGAAACCAAAACTGATTTTCACAACTTTTCCACCTCATTCTGATCACTGCTTCGATATAAGGCACGAAGCGAAAACCTTGCAGCATCTATTGTTCTATTCTGCTTTACAACTTGCGGGTTGCTTGTCAGAAATCCGTAATCTCCTGCGGCATGGATTTCTGGTTAACACTGAAGAGCAGATGGTACTTGATCTCCAATCCACACTGGAAGCAAAGCTCCATTTGGATCCTTTGTCCAGTGGAGGTTGTTAAGAGAGTGTAACAAATCCATTACTTTGTTACAGATAAACACTTACATAAAAAAGATGCTAATCCATGCTGCCCTACTGGTAGGAATTTCTGTATTTACATATGTCACTTGGTGCATGTGTCTCGCAGAGGCGTTGGATAGAGAATGGCTTTGCCAGCAGCTGCGACTGAGTTGTAGCAGGCACAGTATGTAGCATGTTCCATCAGCTCCCTGCTCCCTAACGGTGTGGGGTACTGTTTGTTATAAAGGCAACTTCAAAGCGAATGGAATTTTACATAAAAGATAACACTTTTTAAGCACAGAACTGTGAGAACCATCAATAATCTTCTGTCAGCCCGGCCCTTTTTTTGGTAATAACACTGTGAGTGTTCCGAGTCTTCAGATGAAGTGAATGTCAATATGTGACATTTTAATTAACTCGATCACATTCACAAAGCGAGGGCCGGCTACGTTTTACATCACTGCTAAGTTCTGACATTTATTTTTATGACACGAGAGATTTAAATCCCGTCCTGGATGAAGGATCGGTTGAACTATAATTCGCGCCGCTGTCTAAATCTGAAACAGAACAAATAAAATCCAATGAATGTTCTTCCCTCCCGGGGCACTAACCACATGTCCTACAAATTGCCTAAAATGGATTCCAGCAGTCGCTTCATTTACTGAAAGGATTGTAATGCGCAAGGAATGGCTCTTTACTTCTTCTGCCCAAATTCCGGGTGATCAAAGGGGCTTCAGAAGAAAATCCTCCCCCCCACACCAGGCATTTTGTCAGGGTCAACGTCCAGGTGAAGTGGCCGATTAGGCTTCTCTTTGGAACCATTAAAGCAATAGATTCAAACCAGCTAAATGCAAAACTATTCCCAACCTGAAAATGCATTGCGCCGTTACGGCTTAAGAAAATGAAACATTCACAATCAAGAACTGTTTATCTTCATTGCAGAGGATCAATTATAATAACAATAATAATATTTATTATTGTCACAACTAGGCTTACATTAACACTGCAATGAAGTTCCTGTGACGATCCCCTAGTCTCCACACTCTGGCGCCTGTTTGGCTACATGGAGGGAGAATTCAGAATGTGCAAATTACCTAATAGAACGTCATTCAGGACTTGTGGGAGGAAACCGGAGCACCCGGAGGAAACCCACGCAGACACGGGGAGAACGTGCAGACTCCGCACAGACAGTGACCCAAGCTGGAATCAAACCTGGATCCCTGGTGCTGTGAAACAACAGTGCTCACCACTGTGCTACCATGCCGCCCAAAGGGAAGCAGGAGTATTGTCTGATTGTAACAGGAGCTCCTCTGGAAATTATTTTAATACTTGTACATCAAAGTAGAAAAGCAAAACCCGGCAAAAGGAGAGCAGGGAGAAAATGCCTGAGTGGGACAGTATTTCTTCACTCATTCCTCATGTCAGCGTGAGTAGGGGCCCTACCAGAGACAAGCTTTTTTAAAAATTGAAGTTGGTAGTGTGTCAGGGTTCTTGACGCATGGGCTTCACAGAGGAGATTTGACAAGGCCTGGAAGACCCTTGGCAAGTACAGCACATTAACTTTGGCTTGATTGTCAGCTAAGCATGGCCTGCACAAGAGGATAATGGCTGTTATATAGGATAATGGCTATTATATGGGATTATTGCTGATCAGGCCACATTGAGTACATGCTTGACCTGACACAAGACTCCCAAAACAAGCTCTTTACTCCAATCTTTGGCACGGTAAGTAGTTACCAGGCAGGCAGAGCAATTATTTCAGGGCTGTCCTCAAAGCCTCCCTGAAGAAATGAAGCATCCGCACCGATATGTGGGAATCTCTTGCTCGCGGCCGCCCAAACGGTATAAGAAGCACCCAGGAAAGGGCCAACCATTTTGAACAACCCTGACACGCTCAGAGGGAAGCTAAGTGCAAACAACAGAAGGAACGTACCAAACTCCGAGCGTCCCACCCACCCGCCTCTTCCAACACTACCTGCCCTACCTGTGGCATGGTGTGCAGATCCAGCATTGGACTTTTTATTCACGGCGGGACCCACAATCCCGGAGTGGTAGAAAGTCACCCTCCATCCCAAGGCACTGCCTATGAAGAAGAAGAAAGGGCACAATAGGAGTTGGCAGATTTGGCATCAAACTAAGAGTATCATAGAATCATAGAATCATAGAATTTACAGTGCAGAAGCAGGCCATTCGGCCCATCGGGTTTGCACCGGCCCTTGGAAAGAGAACCCTACCTAAGTACACTCTTCCACCCTATCCCCATAACCCAGTAACCCCACCTAACCTTTTCTAGACACTAAGGGCAATTTATCATGGCCAATCCATCTAACCTGCAAGTCTTTGGACAGTAGGAGGAAACCGGAGCACCCGGAGGAAACCCACGCAGACACACGGAGAGCGTGCAGACTCCACACGGAGTTTCATCAAACCACCCAATCGATCCAATCACCAGAGCAACGCAGAATAAACAAGGGGTGGTATTCTCCTCCCCCCCCACGCCGGGTGGGAGAATCGCCGGGATGCCGTGCGATTTGCACCACGCTGCCCCGACCCCCGCACACGATTCTTCCACCACCCCCCCGAAACCAGCGCCGCGAGAATCACGCTGGGCCACTCGGAGAATCACCGCAAATGGCGAGCGGTGATTATCCGGCCCAGATGGGCTGAGCGGCTGGCGAAAAAAATGACAGTCCCGCCGGCGCCGGCCACACCTGGTCGCTGCTGTCTGGTACTCGTCGCAAAGGCTTGGGAAGCGGCCTATGGAGTGGGGGGCTCCTTCACTGGGGAGAGGGGCCTCCGAAGGGGTCTAGCCCGCGATTGGGGCCCATCGATTGGCGGGCGGCCTCTCCCCCCCCCCCCCCCCCCCCCGGGCCTACTTTCCATCACGGCCGACCCCTGAATACCTACCCCATGTTGGATCGGGGCAGGCGCGCGTAAGTTCCCCGTGCATGCGCAGGATGGCGTAGCCCAACTGCACATGCGCAGGATTGAGCTGGCCCAATTGCGCCTGCGTGGATTGGCCCGGCGCCCATTTGGCGCCGCGTAAGGAGGTTGGAGCTGGGTGAACTGCTCCAGCGCCATGCTGGCCCCCTGTGGGGGGCCAGAATAGGTCATGTCCGGGCCCTGTTTGCGCCGTCGTGAAATGCGACGGTATTCATGACAGCGCGAACAGTTGGCCTCAATATCAGAGAATCGCCCCCATGAAATTAGTTCTTGCCTACATCCCACAAGCAACTAAAAAAGAGCTTGGGAACTCGAATATGTATTAAGGCTGTACATTGCCAGTTTGGCTTAATCACAGCTCTCTTGTCTCTGAGTCAGAAGCATTTAGATTCAAGACCCACTCCAGAATCTAAGCACAGAATTCAGGCCAACACTTGGGTCCAGTGGTAATTCAAAGGTGCCATCCTTTAGATGCTAACCCAAGATCGTATCTGCGGCTGTAAGGAGATACTAAAGATCCCATCCCATAGGAGTAACTGAAGAGGAACGCGTTATCCAGGTGACTGGTCACTACCAAAGAAACAGACTAATCGGTCATTCATTTATGTTCTGTACGTGGGATCTTGCTTTGTGCAAAATAGCTGCTGCATTTACCCAGAAAACAGTGGATGCAATATGAGTTCTGGAGTGTCTAAGAGTTACACGTGAGTGTCAGCTGTCGCTCAGCCGGTCACATTCTCACCCCCTGAATCCTGAGACTTTGAGTTGAGTCCCGTTCCATTAAGCACAAAAATCTCAGCCGATGCTCCAATTTGGTAGTAAGAAAGTGCCACACTGCTGGTGATGCTGGGCGAGATTCTCTGTTTGGGAGACAATGGGCTGGATTCTCCATTTCAGCAGCTAAGTGCCGGCTGAAACGGAGAATTTGCGGGCGTTTTATGACGCCAAAATCGGCGCCGTACCCTCTCCGAATCCGGGAACGGTGACGGGCTAGCAGCGGCGCTGGGTGAAACTCCCGTCTCCTGCGCCGGAAACAGCCAGAGAATGGCCGGGTCCGTGGCCGCACAGGCGCACGGTGACGACCTGGTGCGGTCGCTTCGTACAACATGGTGGCAGCCAAAATATTTATGTAAGCCGAATTGCTGACTTAAATATGTAAGCCTCACTGGGTAAGATCTTGATCTCGACAGCTTGTGAGATCTCGTTAGATCCCGCATGGCCAAGCATTGCAAATCCCGCAAGAGACCGCTCGCAAGAATTTTTTTTTTTTTATTTAGAGGAGCCAATTATTTTTATTTTCCAATTAAGGGGCAATTTAGCGTGGCCAATTCACCTAACCTGCACATCTTTGGGTTGTTGGGGTGAAACCCACACAGACACGGGGAGAATGTGCAAACTCCACACGGGCAGTGACCCAGGGCCGGGGTTCGAACCCGGGTCCTCAGCGCCGCAGTCCCAGTGCTAACCACTACGTCACCGTGCTGCCCTCACTCGCGAGATTTGACAGCCTTGTTTCGTCACTGAGATGGGAGCGGCAAAGGCCATTCGATCGTGCCCAGTGTACCTGCAATTCATTTTACACCCACCCAATTTCCACTTCCAGGCTAAAATGGAAGAAAAAGAATCCAGCGAGTGTAAAAGACGCTCCTGTTAGGAGAGGTGGTGGTGGGGTGGCTAGAGTAGTAACGCAGAGACCCAGTATAACGCCCTGTGTTCCTGGATTCGAATCCCACCACAGCCGACGGTGGAATTTGAATTCAATGAAAGTATTAAAAGTGTAATGACGACTATTTAACCATTGTGGGACAGAAATCTGCCCCTCTGGCCTGCTCGTGACTCTTAAAATGCCCTCTGAAGTGTCCTAGCAAGCCACTCACTCAGTTCAAGTAGGGGTAGGCCACAAATGTTGCCCCAGCCAGCGAAACCCACATCCCCTGAAAGAATCAAAAAATTCCCGCTGCCAACATTAATTTCACCCCCCTCCCAACCATCTCTTTAGAAAAAAATATGGTTTAACCAGTGGCCAAGTGATATTCATTACTTGGACTTCATCAATACCGTGGCAGCACGGTAGCATTGTGGATAGCACAATTGCTTCACAGCTCTAGGGTCCCAGGTTCGATACCGGCTTGGGTCACTGTCTGTGCGGAGTCTGCACATCCTCCCAGTGTGTGTGCGTGGGTTTCCTCCGGGTGCCCCGGTCTCCTCCCACAGTCCAAAGATGTGCAGGTTAGGTGGATTGGCCATGATAAATTGCCCTTAGTGTCCAAAATTGCCCTTAGTGTTGGGTGGGGTTACTGGGTAATGGGGATAGGGTGGAGGTGTTGACCTTGGGTAGGGTGCTCTTTCCAAGAGCCGGTGGAGACTCGATGGGCCGAATGGCCTCCTTCTGCACTGTAAATTCTATGAATAATAGCTGAAATACTCCATTGTGATGTAGTCTCTGTCTGCTGTGTCCAGCTGGATCTGTGTGCTCCCTGGTGCACAGAAGGCTAAGGGGAGCTTTGGTTTGAAATCATAAATGTTTGAGACAGATTGCATAACGGGAAACTGTATGCAACGGTTGATCCTCGATCAACAGAGAGCGGCGATCGAAGCTGTTTGACACAAAAAAAACAACACGCCAGATGAGGAAATGGGGCAATGGGACCAACAGGGTTGCTGTTCAAAAGAGCTGGCCCAAAACTTTGGGCCAAATGGCCTCCCTCTGCACTTTGCTATTCTGTGAATGGTATCTATGGTTTTCTTATTAAACTTTCTGAACAATTTCTCATTCCTTTTTCCTGTTTGTGCCAGTTTAAGCATGAACGCCTTCGCTGCCAATGCTTGATATGGCGAATTGGGTCTCCACTAGAGGGGCTGGTTTAGCTCACTCGGCTAAATCGCTGGCTTTTACAGCAGACGAAGCAGGCCAGCAGCACGGTTCGATCCCCGGACAGGCGCCGGAATGTGGCGACTAGGGGCTTTTCACAGTAACTTCATTGAAGCCTACTCGTGACAATAAGCGATTTTCATTTCATTTCATTTCACTAAACAAACCCAGGTGATAAGACGAGGGCCCATGAGTGCAGTTCCTTACCTGGCAGATCCTGAAGGGAGTTTCGATATTTCTTTTGTCCCACCTTTCTGATGAAAGATGGTTTGATGGTACAATTTGGGCCTCCATATTTCCCCAAGTGATCATTCTTCAGCTGATACAGTGAGTATTTTTTTTTATTTTTATTTTTTTATAAATTTAGATTACCCAATTATTTTTTCCAATTAAGGGGCAATTTAGCATGGCCAATCCACCTACTCTGCACATTTTTTTGGGTTGTGGGGGCGAAACCCACATTCTCAGGGAGAATGTGCAAACTCCACACGGACAGTGACCCAGAGCCGGGATCGAACCTGGGACCTCAGCGCCGTGAGGCGGTTGTGCTAACCACTAGGCCACCGTGCTGCCCGATACAGTGAGTATTGACAGCTTATTCGATATGAAGAAGCTTTCAATAATAATAGTTTTTATTGTCACAAATAGGCTTACATTAACACTGCAATGAAGTTGCTGTGAAAATCCCCTAGTCGCCACATTCCGGCGCCTGTTCGGGTACACTGAAGGAGAATTCAGAATGTCCAATTCACCTGACAAGCACGTCTTTCGGGACTTGTGAGAGGAAACCTGAGGACCCGGAGGAAACCCACACAGACACGGGGAGAACGTGCTGACTCCGCACAGACAGTGACCCAAGCCGGGAATCGAACCTGGGAGCCTGGCGCTGTGAAGCAACAGTGCTAACCACTGTGCTACCGTGCTGCCCATACAGTAAGACTGAAGCTTTTCTTCACTTTGCACTTGTTAGCAGGAAGTGCAAGGTAATGATCAGAGGGGTCAACGCGGGACGATGTTTGCCCTGCATAAAGGCACATGTGGCCAACCCCGCCATGGTCCAGCATCGAAACCCAAGTTCCCTGCTCCTACACATGGCGCAATGCCACACTCAACCGTGCACGGAACCTCTGGGAACCTCCATTCTAACAAAATGAAACGTGCAAAACCAAAAAGACACAAATAAATCATCACATTTTTCTCACAAGGAAACATCTGCCGTGGACTCACCCAGACGCCATCCTCATGGATGGATCCCTTATGATTACAATTCTGCTGCATGCAAACCCTGCCAAAGATTACCGAGTGCACTGCTGTGTGTGCGCTCATGTTAACTGAGGCAGGCATGTTGCATATCACAAGCAGCGACAGGGCCTAGTCCCCAAGGGAAAAAAACAAGCGCGTAAAGGGTTTGTCTTTCCCCTGGCAGAACTGTCAGGGGCCAGGTTAACAAAGTTCCATCCGAGGAGGAAGCGGATGAGGTTTTTCTACTGACCACCACAGCTTTGAACTCGACTAGCAATGCAGGACGAGTGTTACTTGATATTTTTTATGTGTTGACAGTTGCAGGCTGCAGGACTGGTGTCCTGTTGTTCAAGTAGAAGGAATAATCGTACCCTTCAAAGTTTGTTTCGACCACACTGTGCGCAGTTCAGGTCGTTACATTTTTAAAAAGGACTTGGAGGCACCGGGGAAGGGTGATCCCAGGGCTGCGGAGATATTTTTTATCAGGAAAGGATGAATAGGCTGGAGCCCTTTTCTCTGGAAAAGAAAAGGCTGAGAGGGTGACCCGATAAAAATTGCTAAAAACAAGAGGAAGCAGGGCAGCACGGTGGCCTAGTGGTTAGCACAACTGCCTCACGGCACTGAGGTCCCAGGTTCGATCCTGGCTCTGGGTCACTGTCCGTGTGGAGTTTGCACATTCTCTCCGTGTTTGTGTGGGTTTCGCCCCCACGACCCAAAAATGTGCAGGGTAGGTGGATTGACCACACTAAATTGGCCCTTAATTGGAAAAAATAATTGGGTACTCTAAATTTATTTTTAAAAAAACAAGACAAAGCATGTATTCCATGTGCAGATTTTTACTAAAAGATTTTTACTTAAAATGAAGAATGTGTTTGGTAACGGAGATGTTTCCTGTTGTGGCGGAGAGGGGTGGACAGAACTAGGGTCCACAAAAATGTAAGTCATTCATACATCGATAGTGAATTCAGGAGAGACATCTTGACCAGAGAATGACAAGAATTTAGAATCTTCTCTCACGGGTAGTTGAGGTGAGTAGCAGAAAAGGGATAAGTACATAAGGGAGAAAATGCTAGCAGGGCAGTGCTGTGAAAGAGACATGCTATCATGGAATTAAAATTCCTACAGTGCAGAAGGAGGCCATTCGGCCCATCAATTCTGCACTGACCCTCTGAAAGAGCAGTCTACCTCGGCCCACTCCCCCACCCTATCCCCATAACCCCTTAACCCCACCTAACCTGCACATCTTTGGACTCTGGGAGGAATCCGGATCACCCGGAGGAAACCCACGCAGACACAGGGAGAGCGTGCAGACTCCGCTCAGACAGTGACCCAAGCTGGAATTGAACCCAGGTCCCTGGCACTGTGAGGCAGCAGTGCTAACTAACAGCAGCGCTGTCAAAGCTTTTCATCTTGTACTCATCAGGGTAGCTCGCAAGAAATTACACAACTGTGATGAGGTGGGGGGGGGGGGGGGTAGGGGAAAACAACCATTTGTACTGCCTGTGAAGAGAGTGCTGATTGGTCGGCAAGTGGACTCTGATTGGTGGAGACTTTGCCACGGAGAATGCAGCATGGAGCTTTGTTCAAACTCAAACCGGGCAGTTCAACTCTGATTGGTCAAGGCATTGCCCTGGGGATTCCACCAGGGAATGGCTGATCCCCCCGCTTTTGTTTAGATGCAAAAGGTGCAAAGTGTGGATATGTTCTTTCTGTCTTCAAAGGACAGGGCCCTATGTGTGAAAATGTGTGGCTGCTGGCATGTGTACATGAGCCACACTGCGAGCCTGAGTGACCATCTTAAATTTGTTTTCAGTGTCATTCTTAGCACAGTCAGGATTGTTTACCAGGTGTTTCGCTGAGGCAAGGCTTGTAAAACAGCATCTCCTGATGAAACGTCCAATAGATTAACCAAGACTGGGAGATAAAACTCCTGTTTCAGTGGAAGCCAGTGGCTCATCCCAATGATGTGGATTTACTGGGTGTGAAGTTGGTCTTCCGCTTTGACATTGAATTTCTGACACTTTGCACTTTTTACCAACAGCGCTCTCTTTTGTAGTGGCTAAATCCAGGGTCTCAGAAATGGATCCCTCAGAAATATTGTATCTTCAGTCATTTACAGTGGACTGAGTTGACTGGCCAAGGTGATTTTATTAAGTCTGCCAAAAGGATGGAATCCACGGCGAGTTATGGGGTTGAGCAGGAGGTTTATTTCTATGAACATGCAGCGAGTCCAAGCAAATGCTACCCAACCAAGTGAATCCTGGCCGATAAAAGGCCGGGCAGTTTTAAACCGGAAGCTCGAGGTAGCTCTGCCCCTTTAATGGGAGAGGGCGTATTCCCCGAGAGAATCTGGGAAGACCAGGGGCTGGATTCTCCAGTTTGAGTCTGGAGGAAGTGTCTGGTTTTACGCCGAAAAAGTCGTCGAGGCCCCAGCACTGACCCTCCGACCGGTCAGAGGCAAGCAGCCATGCCACGTAAAACACACGGGCCTTCACGAAAGAAACTGTCGGAGAATTGCCGGGTCCGTGGCCGCGCATGCGCACGGCGACAAGCTGGAGTGCTCACGCCGTACAACATGGCGCAGCTGCGTGTGGACCCGACCTGCCAGATAGTGTCCCCCTGGACACCCTTTTCCACCCCCAGGCCACCCACCAACCCCCCCCCCAACCAGTCTCCTCAGCCCTGGCGGAAGCTCTGGGACAGCAGCACGGCTCCCCCTCTCCACCCCCAACCCGCCGACTGTGGCGGCACTGGACATAGTCCGCAGCCGCCGCACAGGCTTCACGGAAACTGAGAGCACACGTGAACCGCGCCGTCGGGAACTCGGCCCATCGGGGACGGAGCACCGGGGGAGGGCCTTCAGGCAACGTCCTGAGGCTGTCCCATCTGCCTGCAGCGTATTCCTCAGTGAGGCCGATTTGGAGGGGAGGAGCATCCAAAAACAGGCACCACCCCTGATTCGATCGTAAACAGGGATTCTCCGGCCCATCGCCGATTACAATATCGGCATCGGGCAATGGTGAATCCTGCTCCACATCCCTGACGGCCTAGGCCTCGGTATCCAGTGTAATCCCCCTTGGAGCCAATGGGCACGCCTCCATCACATGAGGCAGAGCTAGATCATCCAGTTTCTCAACATGAGTGGGAGACATCTTATGAAACAATTCCAGGTATGTTTCAGTCTGTAATTACCAGTCAGAGGAGTGGACCTAATGATAAACTACTGGCTGTTCTGTGTAATGGACTCATAACCACTAATATATATCATATATATATAGATATATACATAATATATATCTATATATATATACATGAAAAATATTGATGGTAAATCAACAATCAGGATAATTAAACTAAAAGTAACATTTGAAAGACCATTATTTTCAATGCAATTTAAAATAAGATTTTCACAATCTTAAAACAATCAGAAAGAATTTGCATTTATAATGCACCTTTAATATCCTTTGATCATTTTAATTAATATTCCTTTAAATACAGCCACTGTTATTACTTGGGAAAATATTAATAAAGTGAATCAGAGAAAATGTTTATATGATTTTTAAAAAAATTATTTTTGTCATGGCAAGGCCGACATTTATTGTCCATCCTTAATTGCCCTTGAACTGAGCGATTTACTCGGCTAATTCTGAGGGTAGTTAGGAATCAACCACACTGCTGTGGGCCTAAACTCTGAGGTTGGTCAGGGCAGGTGAGGAGAGCGAATTTATTTTCCTGAAGTGCATTTTTATTACAATCGGCTATCGTTTCAGGGTCACCGTTACTGAGAGGAGCTTTCGAATCCAGATTTTAGGATTGAGTTTAAGTTCAGCTGCCGTGGTGGGGGTTTGAACCCACATCCCAGAGTATCGGCCTGGGCCTCTGGATGACTGTACCAGTTACAGTGCCACTACGCCAGCCTCTTCCCTTTAATGGGTCCATGGCAAGCACCGACGGGAGCAACGAGCTCTCAACAGCCTGACTTCATTTCTCTGCGTTTTGGCTGACCCGTGCCTGAACCGCTCCACAGGACTGGAGCGGGGAGTCTGGGCCGCAGCCAAGGGCCCTCAGGGTCGATCCCTGGCAGGCAAATCAAGTCACGGACCCCCAGTCGTCATGTTTCAAGAATATTCCTTCCTGTGGGTGTTCCCAGCTGGTTAATACTGGATCAGAGTGCAAAGGCAGCGGGAGAAGCTTGCCCTCGCATTAACTGCCTCCTCCTCACTCGGCTCGTATCAGACAAATTAGATTTTGAAAGTTTGGCAATGAGGGCAATGTTGGAGAAATCTGCCAAGTCTGAGACTTGAAATCCAACTGAGATCTCCAGCTATTAATCCATCCCTTTAAGATTAGTGCGCATCTCATTAGCTGCAGTTGTTATAAATGATAATTTTCAGTTAAAGATCAGTTATCATTTTTCGCGTTCCTGGTCAAAAGAGGCACAGGCTGAAGTGCCCAGTTTTCTGTCACTTTAAAAGGTTGTTTAACATCTATAACAATGTGTAGCACCCGAAACATAATCGTCCCTGCTAATTCCTCCAAGCGGAGGAGGTGCACCCTGCGTCTTCTCAGATACCTACTGTGTTCCAGAGAGAGAACAGAAACCGCCTTGCTCGCAGTTTACTGCCAGTTCTGCCCACAACACGTGGATAGGGAGACCAGATTCACCCTTCCTTTTAGAATCATAGAATGATACAGCCTTCAAGAAGGCCATTCAGCCCACTGGGCTTTGCAGGCGAGAGCCTCCAGCCAGCAATTCTCCTTTGGCAGTGTCGCTAGGGTCAGGAAGAGAGCAGAATGTTAAACTGAATCTTGATCTCTGTGTGGCATGGCACCAACATCTTGGTATTCAATTGCCATTGTACCATTCTCAATGCCACGTCTTAACTTTAAAGTATAACATCTTATTTGAGAACTGCCGCTCTAGGGTGTCATGTAAAATCTTTTTTTTTATCAAACAATTTTATTGAGGTATTTTTCGACATTGTAAACAGTTACAGATAACAACACAAAAAAAAGCAAAGAAGGCAAAAATGTGCCAACATCAACGTAAAATCAATACTTCAATCAACCATACTGCACAAGCCCGCTCCTCTCCCATCGACACTACCCGCCTATTTATCCCTCCTACTCTACACTAATCTCCCCCCCCCTGCTGAAGCTCACTCTCCCGCGAAGAAGTCGGTGAATGGTTGCCACCTTCAGGCGAACCCCAGTACAGATCCCCTCAAGGCGAACTTAATTTTTTCCTTACCCAGAAAGCTTGACATGTCCGAAAGCCATAGCTCGGTCTTCGGGGGTTTTGAGTCCCTCCATGCCAGCAGTATTCGTCGCCGGGCTATCAGGGAAGCAAAGGCCAGGCCTCTTTCTCACCCTGGACTCCCGGGTCTTCCGAAACCCCAAAAATTGCCACCCCTGGACCCACCACCACCCTTGTTTTTACCACCCGGGACAGGGGGCCGGGATTCTCCCTTACCCGCGGGGCAGGGAGTCCCGGCGTAGCGGAGTGGCGCCAACCACTCCGGCGTCGAACCTCCCCAAAGGTGCGGAATTCTCCGCACCTTTAGGGGCCAAGCCCTCACATTGAGGGGCTAGGCCCACGCCGCACCACACCGACTGGCGCCCAAACCGGCTCCAGCGGCCTTTGGCGCCCGCCGCCCGGCGCCGGAGCTGGCCGAAAGGCCTTCGCCGGTTTGCGCATGTGTCGGTGCGTCAGCTCCCGCTGACGTCACCACCGGCGCATGTGCGCTGGGGGATTCTCTTCCGCCTCCGCCATGGTGGAGGCCGTGGAGGCCGTGGCGGCGGCGGAAGAAAAAGAGTGCCCCCACGGCACTGGCCCGCCTGCCAATCGGTGGGCCCTGATCGTGTGCCTGGCCACCGTAGGGGCACCCCCCGGGGTCCGACCGGCTCGCGCTCCCCCCCCCCCCCCCAGGACCCCGGGGGCCCGCTCGCGCCGCCTATCCCGCAGCCACCAGAGGTGGTTCAAACCTCAGCGGTGGGATAGGCCTCCCAGTGGCGGAACTTTGGCCCATCGCAGGCTGGTGAATCGCCGCAGGGGGCACGCCGATCGGCACGGCGCGATTCCCACCCCCACCAATTCTCGGGTGGCGGAGAATTTCTGCCACGGCGGGGGAGGATTTTCGGCGGCCCCGGGCGATTCCCCGATCCTGCGGGGGGGTCGGAGAATTTCGCCCATGATCCCCGCAAATCCCTCCCAGTACCCCCTAAGCTTAGGACATGCCCAAAACATGTGAACGTGGTTTGCTGGTCCTCCCGCGCATCTAGCGCACTTATCCTCTACCCCAAAGAATTTGCTCATCCGAGCCACTGTCATGTGGGCCCAGTGAACGACCTTAAATTGAATCAGGCCGAGCCTGGAATATGTTGCGGTTGAATTTACCCTACTCAGGGCTTCTGCCCACAGCCCGTCCTCCATCTCCCCATGTTATGTAAAATCTTGTTCTTGTTTTAGATAATATCAGGACGTTACAGAGATGGATGCCGCTTTGGATTTCTGTGTGGGTGTCTTTGGGTGGCAAAACAGCATGAATATAAATCACTCCCAGGAATGGGCCGGTTGGCTAGAGGGCTAATCTGCGGATCAGAATAACAGCAGCACTATGGGTTTGATTCATGTTCTGATTGAGATAGACTTGGGACCTGCCACCTCAGCCTATCCGAGAGCGGAAGGCAATAGCAGACGATTGGTGGCAGGAGGAAGGGTCAGCGGAGAATGAGCCAAGGACCTGCCTTGGGGTAGAGCACACCAAGACACGCCTCTGCAAGAATGCGGCAGTTTTGACAGCAGTTGCTGAAGAATTCTTTATCGGAGCACAATTCTGCTTGGAAACCTGCACTGTTGAGAAATAACAGTCGCGAAATCCATTCCTGTCCTGGCACTTGCAAATCAGTCAGTGCCATTTGCTTTCTTAAGTAACTGTGAAGATTGCAAGGTGATAATCCAAGAGTGTCTGTGCCGTGTACATGCGGCTTCTCAGTGCTTTTGGGTAAACTCTCCACTTGAAGTTCTCCAGAGATCAGGTACATGAAAGACATGTTAATGTGAACTTGAACAGTCTGTGATCTTGCACCTCACTAATTTTGCATAGCCAGTGTCAAACAGCAACTGAAGCGAATTTTGTTTGTTCTCAGTGTGTTAGTTTCCATTCGTGTTTCTTGCCCCTGACATCAACTGTGTGCATTTCAGATGCCACGCAGAGCTGGATGCCACGCAGAGCTGGATGCCACGCAGAGCTGGATGCCACGCAGAGCTGGATGCCACGCAGAGCTGGATGCCACGCAGAGAGACCTGGAGCTGGATCCGCCGCCGCGTGATGCTGGGAACACGAATCGCGAAAGGGTGAAGAATTGGGTTACCGGCAAGAATCTACATTTGTGCCCGTTGCCAATTCAGGCAGCGTGCTCTGGTCCCTCCCTGGCGGCGAAAACAGAGGAACGCGCTGGCGGGGGAATTGCAAAACCAGTATTTCCATGCATTTCAATGTGATTAGCGTCTTGGACGCAACATGCTCTGCCCTTCTGCGATGCTCCGCTCTCTCTCATACTACACGTATGTGTAGTAACAGGGACTGGGCCCTATGGCTGCGGAGGGGAAGCGAGAGGCTAAAAAACCCACTGAAAAAACGATGAAAACTGTCGGGCTTGCTGGGGGGGGGTGGCTGCACATTCCGGGGGCAGTCGCGGGTAGTGACTTGGTGTCGGGTCCGGGGCCTCACGGTGTCCACCTCGGGATCAGGGTGGCTTGGCTCAGACCACCATTGCTCCCGTCTGTCTTTTAAACGCACTCCTTTGGTTCGACTGACAGGCTCCTGGCTGCTCACACTGCTGAGTGCTGCCTGTGTCCTTTGAATGTCTAGAAGGCCTCTGGTCATCTGGGAGCCCACCCAGGCCACCCCTCTGGACATTCTCATATCCCAGCTGTTTCAGAAGCACTGCCCCATTGCAGAGAAAGTAGGGGATCAGTGGAGCTCACCCCAACCAGAGGATACCTGCACCATGGCCTTTGGAGCCCTCCCTGGTTCTATGCCCCGCTCAGGGCAGAGGACTCATTTGTGACCCCCATCCTCTGAATACACCAGCTGTCTCTTCCTTGTGAGGCAGTCAGTGCTGACTGCCTCTGCCAACAACTCCCAGGTGCTGTTCAGGAGAGCAGCTTGAGTCCCTGGGGAGGAGGATGCCCCTCCGCTTCTAACGTGCATGGAGCGGTGATTGCACCTCGGACTCCCGACCCCGGGGGCAGGTCTTCTGTGAGCCATTTTGGAGGCTGCAAGGAGTGGGTGGCAAGTGGAGCATTTAAAAACAGCTCCAGCTGCCAGGCTCCTTTGTGCTAATCTAGGACCAGTAGTTCCCCCTGCTACCAGTAGAAAGTCCGCTGGGCCGGGAATTGCTCTGAATTTGAGCCGGCAGAGTGCTGGCCCATTAAGACCATAAGCAGAATTAGGCCACTCGGTCCATCGAGTCTGCTCCGCCATTCAATCATGGCTGATATTTTTCTTATCCCCATTTTCCTGCCTTCTCCCCATAACCCGAGATCTCTTTATTAATCATGTCCTGATTCTCTGACTGAATAGCATCCCCAATGGTAACGTGAACCACACATAATTCAGTCCCCGCATCAACACTGAGGGCGCGATTCAACCAATTGGGAACAAAGTCCCCTAACGAGCGCGCTTAGCCGCATGTTTCCCAGAGTTCAGAGTGGCAAGAAACACATGGCTATACAACGTGACTTGTGTTGTACAATGGGCCTCAGCAGGCAATGCATGGCTTAGGCTGGACAAAGCCCCGTTTTGTACACTGGGGAGCTCCACTCGCTGGAACTCCCCAGTACAGCGAGAGACCGAGAAGCAGCGCTGATGCCTCCGGTCCAAACGCACTAAGGGAGGGTCCCCGGGAGCCTCCTCCTCCCCTGACACCCACTCAGGGCGCCCCCAGCCCGATGGCGTGCACAAAATTCAAACTTTGCACTTTGACAGTGCCAACCTGGTACCCTGGCAGTCCCAATGCCAGCTGGCAATGCCACTGGGCATCTTGGCTGTGCCAGGCTGGCACTGTCAAGGTATCAAACTGGCATTGCCAGGCTGCTGGGGTGGCACCAGCAGCATCTGGGCACCACTCTACCCAAAGTGCATGTAGCTGGGGGCCCCAGGTCCCCTGGGAAACCCTCACGAGCGCCTCTCCATCTGATCCCCGTTTGTGGAGACCTGTAGCAAAAGGCGCTCGCCCGAGGTCTCGGGGGGGGGGGGGGGGGGGGGTGGGGGAGTGGACGAATTCTAAAGCCTCAGATAACTCTGAGACTAGCTGTCAAAATGTGATCCCACCCACTACGGGAGGGATTCACGTCACTGCGTCTCGCGACATCACGTTGGCTCTCATGAGGCGCTGTGAGCCGGGCAAATCCCGGGAGTGTAATCTCCCGGCTTTTATCGGCCACGGTGCACTGCAGCAAGCTGCTTTCTGCACACGACGTAGCCATTGGATTGCTTCTCCCAAATGGAGAACCCTGGTCCCGGTGTGTATATAAACAGTAGGGATGGAGCATCCAATCCTTTGTGGAAAAATGCTGTCCAGACAGAAATAAAAATACCTCGTGAAAAATCCTGGGAATCCAAAAAGTGCTTTTCTCTTCCCACAGTGCAGGTGTTGTACAGGCCACATCTCACCGATCACATATCACCTTCCAAACTGAACACAGGGCTGTGCTGTAAATTATAGGGATCACATGGTGCAACAATGTTCTTTCAGAGCGAGATGGAGAGCAGTTCATCCCAATTATTCACGGCAGCCGTCTAACATGAATGAATGAAAGAGATGCTGGGTGGAATTCTCCATTGCCCAACACCGCTATTGTAATCAGCGATCGGGCGGAGAATCTCTGTTTATGACCGCGTCAGGGGCGCCGACTGTTTTCGGATGCTACGCCCCCTCCAAAACGACGCCATCGAGGTGTCTGCCGCACGCCGTTGGTAGCGGCCTCAGGACGTTATCTGAAGGCCCTCCCTCGATGCTCCGCCTCTGATGGCCCGTGCTCCCAACGGCGTGGGGCATGTGGGCTCTCAGTTTTCGTGAACTTGGCGTGACAGCTGCGGACTCTGTCCAGCGCCGCCACAGTCGGGGTGGGGGAGCCATGCCGCTGGCTTGGGGGGGGCGGGGGCTTCGGTGAGGGCTGGGGGACTGGTGGGGGGCGGCCCTGGGATGGTGAGGGTGTGTCCAGGCGGGCACTATCAGTTAGATTGAGCCATTACAGGGATCACTCGCTTGTTAAGGAAAACCTCTCACAGGGGAATCTAGACCTTCAGTTCCTTCACAGATGAACTGCCTTTGTACCTTGCAGCAGGCCCTTTTATAGCAAGGTTAATGCGGGAAAGAATTTTTGAATGTTCTCCATAAATTCCTCTCTCAGAGTTGTCTCCACGCCTTTCATTCTGACCTCTTGAGCACCTGAGCCATCCCAAATTGTAATCACTCCACCATTGATGGTCACAATGCAAGATATCATGGCCCTGGAATTACCCCCCCCCCCCCCCCCCCCCCGGCGATCCTCTCTACCTCTCCTACTTCCTTTTTTTTAAATAATTTTATTGAATTTTTCAAAATACAAACATTTTAACCCCCCCTACATTTAC
Organism: Scyliorhinus canicula; assembly: GCF_902713615.1. Classification (NCBI taxonomy): domain Eukaryota; kingdom Metazoa; phylum Chordata; class Chondrichthyes; order Carcharhiniformes; family Scyliorhinidae; genus Scyliorhinus; species Scyliorhinus canicula. The sequence continues at coordinate 29,503,800 of NC_052157.1, forward strand.
ATCTAAATTATAACAACACAAAGTCAAACCCCCCTCCCCCCACTTAACAAGAAAGAGAAAAAGAATCCCCCCCCCCCCCCCCTACCCGCGCATCCCCCCCCCTCCCCCCCCGCCGGCGAACCGACAGTCAGACCAACTTATCATTTCTAGCAGCGTCCTCGGGCAGGCCTTGCCCGTGCCCCCGCCGCTACCGTACTTCCTTCGTCGTTTTCCCCCCTCCCCCCCCCCCCCTTCCCCCCTCCCGCCCTCCCCTCCCCTCCCGGGTTGCTGCTGTCATGGCCTCAGTTTCTATCTCTGATCCAAGAGGTCTAGGAAGGGTTGCCATCGCCTGGAAAACCCCTGCACCGACCCTCTCAGGGCGAATTTGATCCTTTCCAATTGGATAAAGTTTGCCATGTCGTTTAAACCAGGTGTTAACACTCGGAGGCCTTTCGTCCCTCCACTGAATCAGGATCCTCCTCCGAGCCACCAAGGACGCAAAGGCTAATATTCCAGCCTCCCTCGCCTCCTGTACCCCCGGTTCCACCCCAACCCCGAAGATCGCAAGTCCCCATCCTGGCTTGACCCTGGACCCCACCACTCTCGACACCGTCCCTGCCACCCCCTTCCAGAACTCCTCCAGTGCCGGACATGCCCAAAACATATGTGCATGATTCGCAGGGCTTCCCGAACATCTAATACACCTGTCTTCACCCCCGAAAAACCGACTCATCCTTGTCCCCGTCATGTGGGCTCTATGCAGTACCTTAAATTGAATGAGACTTAGTCGCGCACATGACGACGACGAGTTAACCCTCTCCAGGGCGTCTGCCCATGTCCCGTCCTCTATCTGTTCCCCCAGCTCTAACTCCCACTTATCTTTCAGCTCCTCTACTGGTACCTCCTCCACCTCCTGCATAATCTTATAGATGTCCGAGATCTTCCCCTCCCCGACCCAGACCCCTGATAGCACCCTATCACTCACCCCCCTGTCGGGGAGCGCGGGGAACCCCGCTACCTGTCGTCTGGCAAATGCCTTCACTTGGAGGTACCTGAACGTGTTCCCCGGGGGGAGCCCAAATTTCTCCTCCAGCTCTCCCAGGCTCGCAAACCTCCCCTCTATAAACAAGTCCCTCAGTTGTCTAATACCCGCCCTCTGCCAGCTCTGGAATCCCCCTCCTGTGTTTCCCGGCGCAAATCTGTGGTTCCCTCTTAGTGGTGCCCCTATCAGACCTCCCACTTCCCCCCTGTGTCGCCTCCACTGCCCCCAGATCTTGAGGGTGGCCGCCACCACCGGGCTCGTGGTATACCTCGTGGGAGGGAGCGGCCATGGTGCCGTTACCAGTGCCCCTAAGCTTATGTTGCCGCAGGACGCCCTCTCCATGCGCTTCCAGGCTGCCCCCTCCCCTTCCATCATCCACTTTCGTACCATCGATGTATTTGCCGCCCAGTAATATCCTGAAAGGTTGGGTAACGCCAGCCCTCCACTATCCCTGCTCCGCTCCAAAAAGACCCTTCTAACTCTCGGGGTGCCATGTGCCCACACATACCCCATGATACTACTCGTTACCTTCTTGAAAAAGGCCCTGGGGAGGAAGATGGGCAGACACTGGAACAAAAACAAGAACCTCGGGAGGACCGTCATTTTAACTGACTGCACCCTCCCTGCTAGCGACAGCGGCACCATGTCCCACCTCTTAAACTCCTCCTCCATCTGCTCCACCAGTCTGGAAAAGTTCAACTTGTGTAGGGTCCCCCAGTTCTTTGCCACCTGCACCCCCAAATACCTAAAACTTTTAACTGCTCTTTTGAAGGGGAGCCTCCCAATTCCCTCCCCTTGGTCTCCCGGGTGTATTACAAAGACCTCACTTTTCCCCAGATTTAATTTATATCCCGAAAAGTCCCCGAACTCCGCTAGTATCCCCATTACCTCCGGCATTCCCCCCTCCGGGTCTGCCACATACAACAACAAATCATCCGCATAGAGCGAGACCCGATGTTCCTCCCCTCCCCTTGTCAGTCCTCTCCACCCCCCTGAACCCCTCAGTGCCATCGCCAACGGCTCAATCGCTAATGCAAAGAGTAAGGGAGATAGGGGACATCCCTGCCTGGTACCTCGATGGAGCCCAAAATATTCTGACCTCCTCCCGTTTGTTACCACACTTGCCATCGGAGCTGAATAGAGCAGTTTTACCCACTTGATAAATCCCTCCCCAAACCCAAACCTTTCCAACGTCTCCCACAAGTATTCCCACTCCACCCTGTCAAATGCCTTCTCCGCGTCCAGCGCTACCACTATCTCCGCCTCCCCTTCCACTGCTGGCATCATAATCACATTTAACAATCTCCGAACATTTGTGTTAAGTTGGCGTCCCTTCACGAACCCCGTCTGGTCTTCATGGACTACCCCTGGCACACAGTCCTCTATCCTGGTTGCCAGGACCTTTGCTAACAGCTTGGCATCTACATTTAAGAGGGAGATAGGCCTGTAGGACCCGCACTGGACCGGGTCCTTGTCCCGCTTCAAAATCAAGGAGATCAGGGCCTGCGACATTGTTGGAGGCAGAACCCCCCCCTCGCGCGCCTCATTGAAGGCTCGCACCAGCACTGGACCCACCAAGTCCACAAATTTCCTGTAAAACTCCACCGGGAACCCATCCGGCCCCGGCGCCTTCCCCGCCTGCATCTGGCCTATCCCTTTAATTAGCTCCTGCAGCTCTATCGGCGCCCCCAACCCTTCCACCAGCTCCTCCTGTACCTTTGGGAACCCCAATTTGTCGAGAAAGTTCTTCATTCCCCCTCTCCTCTTCGGCGGTTCAGACCTATACAATTCCCTATAGAAGTCCCTAAAGACCCTATTCACCTCTTGCCCCTTCTGCACTACATCCCCACCCCTCTCTCTCACTCCCCCAATCTCTCTGGCTGCATCTCGCTTACGAAGCTGGTGTGCCAGCATCCTGCTCGCCTTTTCCCCGTACTCATACGCCGCACCCTGCGCCCTTCTCCACTGCATTTCCGCCTTCCTAGTGGTCAGTAGGTCGAACCTGGCCTGCAAGCTACGCCGCTCCCTTAATAGCCCCTCCTCTGGCGCCGCCGCATATTTCCTATCTACTTCTAGGAGCTCCCCCACCAGCCTCTCCCTTTCCTGCCTCTCCTTCCTCTCTCTGTGTGCCCTTATGGAGATCAGCTCTCCTCTAATCACTGCTTTCAAGGCCTCCCAGACCGTCCCCACCTGCACCTCACCTGTGTCATTCGTACCCAGATAGTTCTCAATGCCCGTTCTCACCCTTCTGCACACCTCTTCGTCCGCCAACAGCCCTACATCCAGGCGCCACAACGGGCGTTGGTCCCGCGCCTCCCCCATGTCCACGTCCACCCAATGTGGTGCATGGTCCGATATCGCAATGGCCGAGTACTCCGTGTCCTGCACTCTCGGTATCAGCCCCCTGTTCAATACGAAAAAATCGATCCTAGAGTACACTCTGTGGACGTGGGAGAAAAAAGAATACTCCCTCGCCCTAGGCCTACCAAATCTCCATGGGTCTACCCCTCCCATCTGCTCCATGAACCCCCTTAACACCTCTGCCGCTGCCGGCCTCCTATTCGTCCTGGAACTCGATCTATCCAGCCCAGGGTCTAACACCGTATTAAAGTCCCCTCCCATGATCAGGCCCCCTGCCTCCAGTCCCGGGATGAGGCCCAGCAGGCGCCTCATAAAACCCGCGTCGTCCCAGTTCGGGGCATACACATTTACCAGTACCACACTCTCTCCCTGCAGCCTACCCCTCACCATCACGTACCTGCCCTCCTTGTCTGCCACCACCTCTGCCGCCACAAACGACACTCTCTTTCCCACCAAAATCGCCACCCCCCGGTTCTTGATATCCAAGCCTGAGTGGAACACCTGTCCCACCCACCCCCTTCTCAGGCGGACCTGATCTGCTACCCTCAAATGAGTCTCCTGCAGCATTGCTACATCAGCCTTCAGTCCCTTCAGGTGTGAGAAGACCCTTGATCTTTTGACCGGCCCATTCAGCCCCCTTACGTTCCACGTGATCAATCGGGTCGCAGAGCGACCCGTCCCTACTCCCTGTCGATTAGCCATGTCTTGTCCCTTGCTCGCCCCGGGTCATCCCTTCTTTTCTGACCCGCTTCCCATAGCGATGGCCCCCCCCCCACCCCCCCCGGCTCTCCCCTTCTCGTCCCTGGTCTTTCTAGCAGCAACCCGGTGTCCCCCCCCAGTCCCCTCCCCTTCCCCCCCCCCCCCCCCCCCCCCCTGGCTAGGACCCCTCCTAGCCGCGATGTACCCCACATCGTACTCCCGAGAGTCAGCTGGTCTCCGCTGACCCGGCTGCTCCTGCCACATTCCGACTCCTCCCGGTTCACCCCATCTGCGCCCGTGAAAGATCCCCTTAAAACCCCCGAGAAAGACCCGCATAGTCAACCCGCTCCCCCCCGTCCCGTCTCCCCAACTTAACGCTATAAATACAAATACCCAATGGCAACTAAATACATAGATACTTAACTACATACTTAAATAACAAAATAATTAACTAACTATCAACTAACCGCGTGCCCAACCATCACCCTCCATCAAACAGTATAAATAACCGCAGATAACCATAACCCGAAAAGAAAAAAAAGAACCAAAAAACCCCCCCAAGCACCCAAAGAAAAAGGGTAGGAGGGGTAAATAACTAAGGGAAATTGGAAACGGGAAAAAACACCCCATAAGAAGCCAACGACCCACAATAGAGATTTCAACAGTACAAATATACAGAAACACCCAGCAACTCGAAACCTTCAAAATATTCAGAAAAGTCAACCGTTCGAGAAAAAACACCCCAAACACTCCACGAAACTGTTACCCAGTTCCGACCTGGCCTGAAAAAGAAAAGGGCCACTTGCACAATCAAGAGTCCCCCGGCGGCTACGACCGCCGGTGCTCCCAGGTTTTAGTTCGTGTCCAACTTTTCCTCTTGTACAAAGGTCCAGGCCTCCTCTGGGGACTCGAAATAATGATGTTGGTCCTTGTAGGTGACCCACAAGCGCGCCGGTTGCAACATTCCAAATTTGATCTTTTTCGCGTGTAGCACCGCCTTTGTCCGGTTGTACCGGGCCCGCCGCTTTGCCACCTCCGCACTCCAGTCCTGGTACACCCTTACCGTCGAGTTCTGCCACTTGCTGCTTTTCTCCCTTTTAGCCCACCTCAGGACTTTCTCTCGATCACTTAGCCGCTGGAACCGCACCAGCACCGCCCTCGGGGGCTCGTTTGCCCTAGGCCTCCTGGCCATGACCCGGTATGCCTCTTCCAATTCCAGGGGCGCCGGACCGGCCCCTTCCCCCATCAGGGAGCTCAACATCTCCGCCACATATCCCGGGAGATCCGACCCCTCCAGGCCTTCTTCCAGGCCCAGGATCCTCAAATTTTTCCTCCTCATCCGAGTGTCCAGCTCCTCGAAGCGGCTCTGCCACTTCGTGTGGAGTGCCTCGTGCGCCTCCACCTTTGCCCCGATGACTGTGGCCTCCTCCTCCCTCGCGGCCATCTCCTGCTGCAGATCTTTAATCGACGCCTCTTGGATCGCCTGGGCTCCCACCAACCTGGTGGCCGTCGCGTTCATGGACTCTAAGAGTTCCACTTTCATCTCCGTGAAAAAACGGAGGAGAGCGGCCTGCTGCTCCTCCGCCCATTTCTTCCACTCCTCCGGTGCACCGCCGGCCGCCATTTTGATTTTCTTCCCCCGCTTTTTTTGGGGAGCTGCTGCCGTTTTTCTTGCCGCTCCGCTCCGGGTACCGACCATAAAATCGGTCTAGTTCTCCTCAGGGGACCTTCCCCCACCGGGATTCGTTTTTTCAGCGCCGTTGGGGCCCTCCAATTGGCCCAAAAACACCTTTGTTGCAGGAGCTTCCAAATGTGCGGCTTAGCTAGTCATAGCCGCAACCGGAAGTCCTCCCTCTCCTACTTCCTTGACAACGCTCCTTGAAGCGTATCAGTTTGGTTACCTGCCCCAATATCGCCTCATACAGTTTGACATCAAATTCTGCTCCAATGAAGCTGCTCGGTCTGTTTTATTGTGTGAGAGGGTTAATATAAATGCAAGTTATTGTTTTTTTTTTTATAAATTTAGAGCATCCAATTATTTTTTCCAATTAAGGGGCAATTTAGCGTGGCCAATCCACCTAAACTGCACATCTTTGTGTTGTGGGGGTGAAACCCACGCAAACACGGGGAGAACGTGCAAACTCCACACGGGCAGTGACCCAGGGCCGGGATTCGAACCCGGGTCCTCAGCGCCGTAGGCAGCAATGCTAACCACTGTGCCACCATGCTGCCCAATGCAAGTTATTGTTGTTGTCGACTTCATTCATTTGAATACAACTTCAAAATAAAAGTCATTTTGCTTTCCTGTGCTTAGGAAATATTCCAAATGGCTATTCCGCAACGCCGATATCGTAATCGGCGATCGGGCGGAGAATCGCTGTTTACGAGTGAATCAAGGGCGGTGCCTGTGTTTGGTTGCCCCGCCCCCTCCAAAAGGGCATCATCGGGGAGTGTGCCGCATCCCGTTGGGACGGCCTCAGGACATTACCTGAAGCCCCTCCCCCGATGCTTCACCTCCGCTGGGCCAAGTTCCCAATGGCGCGGTTCACTTGTGCTCTCAGTTTTCATGAACCCGGCGTGGTTGCTGCGGCCACAGTCGGTGGGGGAGCCGTACCGCTGGCCGGGGGGGGGGGGGGGGGGGGGGCTTCGGCAACGGCTGGGGAGACTGGTGGGGGGTGGCCCAGGAGGGGGTGTTCGGGGGGGGCACTATCTGGAAGGTCAGGTCTGCACGCGGCCGGTGCCCTGCCGTTTGGTACGACTGCTGCAGGTCGTCGCCGTGAGCGTGCGCGGCCACGCACCCGGCAATTCTCCAGCCATTTATTTTCTGAAGGCCGTGTGTTTTATGTGGCACGGCTGCTAGCCCCTCACCGGTCCGGGCTGGGGTCGTGCCGATTTTTCCATCGTAAAACTAGACACTTTGTCCGGACATAGCCTCAAAATGGGAGAATCCAGTGGAGAATTGCAGTAACTGCTGTGAGGAGCCCTGGCAAGAAGAGATTCAGGTCATGCAAATGAGCCGGCACGCAGCCCACCCGGGTCCCGGCCCCACAGGCCTCTGGTTCGCTGGGGTTGGGACTTGAGTTTAGAGGCTGACAAGCTGAAGCAGCTTTTAAGAGCTGCGCTCAGCACAGACCCGCGTTCCAGCCCCAGGAGACAGCTGCTAAAAGACCAACGCCAAGGTACCCGGGTGCTGACATTGAACGCATGCTGGATGCTTTTGAGGGGAGGAGAGATACCCTCTTCCCCAAGTTGGGGTGGAAACTCATGCCCTTTCTACTGAACGAGGCCTGGGATGAGGTGGCAGAGGCTGCGAGAGCTGCCAGCCTCACCGAGAGGACCGGCACACAATGCCGAAAGAACATAGAACATAGAACAGTACAGCACAGAACAGGCCCTCGATGTTGTGCCGAGCCATAATCACCCTACTTAAACCCACGTATCCACCCTATAGCCGTAACCCCCCCCCCAACTTACTTTTTAGGACACTACGGGCAATTTAGCATGACCAATCCACCTAACCCGCACATCTTTGGACTGTGAAGGGGCAATTTAGCCTGGCCAATACCCTGTACATCTTTGGGCTGTGAGACCTACACAGACACGGGTAGAATGTGTAAACTCCACACGGACAGTGACCCGGGGTGGGGATCGGATCCGGGTCCTCGACGTAGTGAGGCAACAGTGCTAACCACTGAGGAGTGCCATGGCATCCGCATAGGTCGGGTGTCCTGGATCACCGGAAACACGCTGGAACTCAACCTTGAGTACAGGATCTGTATCTTCTGAGCCTCCGTCGGAGGGGTGGTCGCTGAGTTGATTTAGGCCTTGAAGCAAGCTAGCCAGTGATTAAAGTCCTTTTTGGCGTCGCTTGATTGCGGATCCAGCTACAGGCGATCTGGTTTGATTCGGAGGTCCATCTTTTAGAAAATCTTACTGCAATAAATTGATGCACGATCAATTGTACAAAGACTAAGGTTGGATACAACTGTGGCTTTATTGCAGTAAGATGTGTGGCCTCCCACAGCAGCTGGTGAAATGGCTGCTGAATAGAGGACACGCTCCTCCTACTGGGCGGAGCCAGCAGGCTGGGGCTACCGGCGAACCTGTCGTACATGTCCTACCTTACATCACCTAATACAGGTGTAACAATGGTTTACCACAATAACTAAATCCTTTAACAATCAGCATTATTCTGGTGGATCTTGCCCCTCAAAGGTATATGTTTCCTGAGGCGTATGCCTAGATCTGAAGGCGGTACTCCAAATGGGGCTATAGCTCTATATAACTGAAGAAAAAACTCCCCCCCTGTGGTGTTCTTTGTGGTTCTAAATCTAGTGTGGCTGGCGTAGTTTCACAAAGACCATAAATAGTTTTTATATTGAACAAAGCTAAAGATTTGTTTGCACTACTTCATTGGATTTGACACTTACTCCTATATAATAAACAGTTGACACTAAACATACAATCTACATCTCTACACTAATACAATAACTATGATCTGCTCTCACTCACACTATCTTTCCTACAGCCTGTCTTTTAGCTTTCTCCTCAACCTCTCACCCACAAGGCTTAGCATCAATGCCTTACATAGTTCTGCATCTAGCTCCTTCTCGTGGTTGATTTGGCATAACATTAACCCTTATAGCTCTGTACATTTATCATAATATCACACCTCCCCCCCCCCTTCATATTCTAGCCCCGTTGCAATAAAGACAAAACTTTCATTAACCTTTGTGATTGACTTTTGTTCCGGTCCAGTAACTTAAAGTGGTATTGAGTAGAAGGGAATAAAAAAAACATCTTGTATCAGAAAGGGAAAGTTTTTGGTTCAATGGACAGCTAGATTGGTATAATTTAGCCTACTAGGGCAGCACGGTGGCGCAGTGGTTAGCCCTGCTGCCTCACGGCGCCGAGGTCCCAGGTTCGATCCCGGCTCTGGTTCACTGTCCGTGTGGAGTTTGCACATTCTCCCCGTGTCTGCGTGGGTTTCGCCCCCACAACCCAAAGATGTGCAGAGTAGGTCAATTGGCCACATTAAATTTCCCCTTAATTGGAGAAAATGAATTGGGTATTCTAAATTTTTTTTATTTTTTAAATAATAATAATTTAGCCTACTATGTTCTGGCTTACTTACACATAATGATTCAAATCTGCTGCTGTACACATCCCAGATTAATCTCCGCCGCTTTCTGATGCAGACTGTAATAGATCCTAAATTGCTTCCTGTATGATTTTAATACATACTAAAGCAAAAGGATGCTTCTGTTATATGGGGTCTGTGGCAACCCCCTGTAGAATAGTCTATGACCATCACTCGAACTATAAAATAGGAAATGAACCAAACTGGGTTCAAGGCCAGTTCCACCCTATTATGGATTTACATTCTATGGTACCTTGCCACATTTCTCCAAAATGCTTCAAAGTTTTTCCCGTGCAACAAATGGCAGTGAAGTGCCGTGATTGCTGTTTTTAAAAAATTATTCATTCAAGGGATTCACTATCGAGGCCAGAATTCATAAGTGCCGGTTTAGCTCAGTTGGCTGGACAGCTGGTTTGTAATGTGGAGCGATGGTTCAATTCCTGTACCTGACTAAGGTCATTCATCAAGGCCCTGCCTGCTCAGCCTTGTCCCTTACCTGAGGTGTGGTGACCCCCAGGTTAAGTCGCCATCAGTCAGCTCACAAAGGGGAGAGTAGTCTATCATCCTCTTGGACGATGGTGACATTTACGTTTATTTATATTGCCCGTCCCTAATTGCCCTCAAGAAGGTGGTGGTGAGCTACCTTCTTGAACCACTGTAGTCTGTGTGGTGTAAGTACGCCCACCGTGCTGTTTAGGGACGGAGCTCCAGGATTTTGAGGGCGGCACGGTGGCACAGTGGTTAACACTGCTGCCCCACAGCGCCAGGGTCCCGGCAGCGCCGGCCCTAGGGTTGCTGGCGCCCCGGGCAAGCTGAACTTCGGCGCCCTTGGGGGGGGGGGGGGGCGAGGGGGGGGCGGGGCCGAGAGGGGGGGCCGAGAGGGGGGCGGGGCCGGGGGGGGGCGGACCCGACGGGGGGGCGGACCCGGCGGGGGGGACGGACCCGAGGGGGGGGCGGGGCGGGCGGACCCGAGGGGGGGGCGGGGCGGGCGGACCCAAGGGGGGGGGGCGGGGAGGGCGGACCCGAGGGGGGGGGCGTGGCGGGCGGACCCGAGTGGGGGGCGGGGCGGGCGGACCCGAGGGGGGGGGCGGGGCGGGCGGACCCGAGGGGGGGGCGGGGCGGGCGGACCCGAGGGGGGGGGGGGGGCGAGGCGGGCGGGCCCGAGGGGGGGGCGGGGCGGGCGGACCCGGGGGGGGGGGGCGGACCCGGAGGGGGGGGACGCCCTGGGGGAGTGCGGCCACACTGGGGGAGTGCGGCCACCGCGCATGCGCTGGTTGGCGCCGGCCCAACTGCGCATGCGCGGGACCCGAGTCTGGCGCCCCCTAGCACATGGCGCCCCGGGCAACAGCCCGAGTTGCCGGTGCCTTGAGCCGGCCCTGGGTCCCGGGTTCGATTCCAACCTCGGGTGAATGTCTGGGTGGAGTTTGCACATTCTCCCCGTGTCTGTGTGGGTTTACTCCGGGTGCTCCAGTTTCCTCCCACAATCCAAAGATGTGCAGGTCAGGTGGATTGGCCTGGCTAAATTGCCCCTAGGTGGGGTTATGGGGATAGGACGGGGGAGCGGGACAATGTTAGGTGCTCTTTCAGAGGGTCGGTGGAGACTTGATGGGCCGAATGGCCGCCTTCTGCACTGTCGGGATTCTATGCTAATTCTGTGATTGACCCAGTGACAGTGAAGTGAACAGCAATATATTTCCAAGTCAGGATGGTGAGTGGCTCGGAGGGGAACTTCCGGGTGGTGGTGTTTGCCTGTCGGCAAATATGGCAGCCATTCCCGTAACAGCCTCCCCGAACAGGCGCCGGAATGTGGCGACTAGGGGCTTTTCACAGTAACTTCATCTGAAGCCTACTCATGACAATAAGCGATTTTTATTTCATTTCATTTCATTTTCGTTTAATGCACAGGATCCCGCCAACAGCAATTGGATGAATTAACAATTTGCTGTTAGTCAATATTGGCCTTAATTACGTCAACATATCTTTAGAATCTTCAGAATCCACTTGAAACGGCCAAGACAAAACTGGGTTAGTGCTTGGAGGTCAGCACCTCGGAGAATGCAGCATCCCCTCAAAATTGGGCCAAATAAGTTCTGGAGTTGAACTTGAACCTACAATTTGCTGATTTAGAGAGGATTCAAACTAATCTAATCCATAATTGCAGTCATTGGTCGAAGAAGCAAGTAGCTTTGGGATAGCAGAATCATTTTGATTCATCCGGGAAACAGTTATTTTGGTGATTTCCTGAAGAACGAACCAATATATACAGAACCATATTTTTTCTTTGTTCACTTGTGGCATAAAAAAAAATCTACTGTAAAAATAATCAAGAGAAATGTTTTGGAATCAAACTTCTGCGTCCCTCAGGAAATGATGTAATGATGCTTCCCCGGGGCAGAGCCGTTGTTGGGTGGATGGAAAATGTGGCATCCATTTTACAGAAGGAAGAAAAGCTTTCCCATCAGGCTTTCTCATTTAGGCTCAAACCAAAATGAATCTGAATTGTGAAGGCCGCAAACAAGATTGAATGTGAATGCTGTTCCACGGCGGGTGGCCAACGAAAGGAATGACTGAAACAGAGCAAGTCCAATAAGGACCAATTTCTCCCTCCTCGAATGTAACGTTTCTTCATGATGGTGGGGTCAGTCAGCAACTTTTAAATCAGAAGATTCAGATTCTATTCCAGAGACTCAAGTGCAAAATCTAGGCTGATACTTTGGGAAGGATTTTCCAGTTGTCCGGTTTTCCCATCCTGTCATTCAAGGAGTTGGCGGAGAAGGAATCCCCGCCAATTGCAACAGGCTGGCACCAATTTGACACTCCGCCTTCATTGGCTGGAGACTTGAACTCCGACCCTCACTCAAGCATGAGTCCTGCCTCAGAGACCCGCCATCCAATCAGCTCTGTAGTCCCAGCAGCGCCAGTGGCCAGAGTGGCCAGTGCTGGGGACAAGCAGTCCCCACATTCAGTCCTCGAGTCCAGAATTAATCAACGCAGGGAGGGTTGGGCAGGTGAAGCCTCGGGGGTGGGTGAGGAAGGAGTGTTGGGGGCTTTGAGGAAGATGCTCATGGGTTTGCGGGAGTGGGGCGGATGAAGATTGCAGCTGCAGAGGACAGACCTTTGAGGGGAGAGATGTCTGATGTGGCTGACACCCCCACGCCTTCCCACCCAAGGCTTGAGCAGAGTGACCCCCACCCCCCGCCTGCTCCGCCACCCCCAATCAATGGACTCCTCCCACCAGCCTCAAAATTGGCCACTTAAGGGTCTGAACCGGGATGAGGTTGGACCCTAGGCCTCACCCACCCCATGTAAAATTGTGAACATGTTGGGGGGCAGGTGGAAGGGTAGTGGGAATGCCACCTGGTGAATTTTCCAGACCCCACCCCCCTCACCGACTGCAAACCTGATGTTGAGAGACGGTAAAATTCAGCTCTTTGTTATGACACTGAGAACTGTACTGGTGCAGCTCGGTTGGGCACCACGGTGGCACAAGTGGCCAGCACTGTGGCTTCATAGCGCCAGGGTCCCAGGTTCGATTCCCCGCTGGGTCACTGTCTGTGCGGAGTCTGCACGTTCTCCCCGTGTCTGCATGGGTTACCTCCGGGTGCTCCGGTTTCCTCCCACAGTCCAAAGACGTGCAGGTTAGGTGGATTGGCCATGCTAAATTGCCCCTAGTGACCAAAAAGGTTAAGAGGGGTTATTGGCTTACGGGAATAGGGTGGAAATGAGGGCTTAAGTGGGTCGGTGCAGACTCGATGGGCGAATGGCCTCCTTCTGCACTACGTTCTATGGTGGATGCACTGTCTCTTAGATAAGACTTTAAACCGAGGCCCAATCTGCCTCAGGTGGACATGAACAAATCCAATGGCACTCTTCCAAAGAAAGGCACAACACTTCTCCCTTGTACCCTGACCAATATCCTTCCATCATCGCACATGCCCAGAATAAACTATCTGGATGTTCTCCTTACAGCAAAAGAGATTGAGGAGAGATTTGATAGAAATGTACAAGATTATGTCAGGTTTAGGTTCAGTAGACAAGGAAAGTCTGTTCTCATAAGCTGATGGTACAAGGGGTAAGGGTCACATACATAAGGTTTTGGGCAAGAGACGCAGGCAGACTTTTTTACACAGCGATGGGTAATGATCAGGAACTTTCTGGCCACGAGGGAACTGAGATGATCAATGATTTCAAAGGGAAATTGAATGGGCGCTCAAAGGAAATAAACCTACTGGGCTAAGGGGATAGAACAGACGAATGGGACTGACTAAATTTCTCCATGGTGAGACGGCATGACTCGATGGGCCAAATGGCCTCCTTCCGTGCTGTAAATCCTTGAAATGGTCATCATCACATGGCAGTTAATGGGACTTTGCTGTGCATCAATTGGCCGTGGTGTTTCATACATTGCAACAGTGACTTAAATAATTGTAAAGTGCTTTGCACGTCCTCCGCTAGTTAATAGGCGCTAGGCAAGTGCAAGTCTACCTTTCTTTTGCTGGGAGAGCAGGCAGGAACTGAGCAAACCCCCTCAGCCCTCGAACAGTGATGGGCACTACTGCATCCTCCTCGGGCTCCTTGACTAGACCATTCCCATCAGGAGTTAAAATCCAGCATTTTTAATCTTGTCCTTTCCCCGTGTTTATGCAGCAACTACTCTAAACAGAGCTTTCGAGTCAACAGTGACTCCATTAGCAGGAAAAGTAGGCCCTCATGCTGTTTATACAGAAGATATTGTATCCCAAATCCCATTATTTTTATCTGACCCCTGATAACTAACTATTGAAACTGCAGGTAACGGCTCACTTTCCATCTTCCGCACTATTTGTATTAAATTGCAGCAAAGTCGCCTTGGCTATTTTATCAAGCATTTTACATAAACACATTGAGAGTTTCTTTCCCTACTGACAGAGAGAGGCCTTCACTGTGTCACAAATCCATGGCAGGCAGAGAATACTGTTTACTGATAAATGCTACTCAGCAAAGAATGAAGGACTTTTTTCTGCGGTATGGAAAAGAACGGGCGTTTAAAATGAGTGCTGTACTGAAGTGAAGGATAAATGCCTTTAATTAACGGTACTGTCTGCATGGGGACCAACTGTGCCTGAAACCCCAGCTGCTGATGATGATTGTGCTGCCATTTCATATTCTCATTTCGGCTTTTTACATCCATCAACCCTTCGGTGCTCACTATCCCACTAACCGCCAGCCGATTTCACAGGACTGCGGCATATTGACAGGTTCTTGCTGAAGGAAAACTCTCTATCTGCTGTGAGAACTGCCTCCGCCGAGGGGCTAGCAGATGTCGATGGGCTGAAAGGCATCGTTCTGCGCCACAGGGTCCCACGATTCCTTCCAAGAATCATAGTCGTGCACCAGGAGAATTATCAAATGGTTTCTGAACCACAGCACCCTTTTGACCAATTCATAACCACCTGGATTTCTGGCAATGCAAAATATTCTCCAATCTGTGAGCCAATAGTTTACTGCTGAAATTTATATTTAGATTGAAATTTGGCACTTTTCACGGCCACTCGATACCGCAAAGTGTTTTACAGACAATTTTTAGGTACAGTCGCTACACAGCAGCCAATTAGCACCCAGCAAACTCCACAGTCATCATGACCAGATTATCTCTTTGTTTTGCGATGTTGATTGAGGGATAAATATTTGCCAGTCCGCCAGGGATAATACCCCTGCTATTCTTTGAAATAATAGCTAGAGATTTCCCATATCCACCCGAGCAGATAGATTTAACATCACATTCACAACACGACACCTCTGGCAGAGCAGCACACCCTCAGAACTGCGCTGGAACGGGGGCGGCACAGTGGCTCAGTGGTTAGCACTGCTGCCTCACGGAGCCGAGGACCGGGATTTGATCCTGGCCCCGGGTTACTGTCCGCGTGGAGTTTGCACATTCTGCCCATGTCTGTGTGGACCTCACCCCACAACCCAAAAAGATGGCCAGGGTAGGTGAATCGTGATGGAACCATCAATTCAGCGAACACGTGTAGTTGGATCTGAACAGAGGCTTCAATACACTTACAATAGAGCCAGCCTATTCGTCGTTGAACTTCAGGTGAACTGGCAGGCTGGCTCTAAGGCACTGATCTTTATACATGGGTCCCAGGGGGAGGAGTCCTGTACAACTCTCGCGTACTCCCAGAGCGACTCCCCCTCGTGGTCGGATAGTGCAACTGCACTTACAATGGGTAGATAACGAACATATATACATGGAGTGATATTGGCAACTATATATAGTGTGAATCACATTCACCATAAATTGGCCACACTAAATTGCCCCTTAATTGGGAAAAAATAATTGAGTATTCTAAATATATATATTTTTTAAATCACGCTGGAGTATCAACCTTGATTTCTGTGCCTGAGTCCTGCGATTGCCAAGATATACAAAGCTATGGGAGAAATGCTGGAAAATGGAATTGGAATACTTAGGTGGTTGTTTTTTAAAAAATAAATTTAGAGTACCCAATTCATTTTTTCCAATTAAGGGCCAATTTAGCGTGGCCAATCCACCTACCCTGCACATCCTTTGGGTTGTGGGGGCGAAACCCACGCAAACACGGGGGGAATGTGCAAACTCCACACGGACTGTGACCCAGAGCCGGGATCGAACCTGGGACCTCGGCGCCGTGACTTAGGTGGTTGTTTTTGACTGACACAGACACGATGGACTTGTCATAATATACACCAGTATATCATGGTGCAGACACCTACTGATGGACATACACTGGGACCAATCAACATGCACAAACACCAATTAGAATACACACACTACAAAGGCAGAGGGCACCACGGTTCCCGCTCATTCTGGATGCTGCCTTTCAGTTGAACAAGAACTCATCCAGCCCAGCACAGACTCACACCGCGTGCTGAGAGATTCAACTGGTTCGGACAGGCTTAGGTCTCTAGTTAAACTAACACCATTTAAACCCACAGTTCTCGTATGTCGATTAGTTCATAATTAGTTAATAAAATAGAGTTGAACCTTCCTTAGTGTTAGTGGTATATGTTAACCTCGCAAGTCTACATTATCCAACACTTCATGGTACCAGTAGTTGAACATAGAACAGTACAGCACAGAACAGGCCCTTCGGCCCTCGATGTTGTGCCGAGCAATGATCACCCTACTCAAACCCACGTATCCACCCTATACCCGTAACCCAACAACCCCCCCCCCCCCCTTAACCTTACTTTTTAGGACACCCGGAGCACCCGGAAGAAACCCACGCACACATGGGGAGGACGTGCAGACTCCGCACAGACAGTGACCCAGCCGGGAATCGAACCTGGGACCCTGGAGCTGTGAAGCATTTATGCTAACCACCATGCTACCGTGCTGCCTTGAGACCTACCTACCAGTGATCAGCCTTCCACCAGTCTCACGCCATCCTGCAGAATGGACTCCGCTCGCCCGCCGCCGCCCCTCCGCATTGCCGGGAACCTGGGCTCCAGCTGTACCTCGAGACTACGGACCTGGAAGCTGCCTCGGACGCAAGGAAGATTGCTCTCTTCCTCTCCACAGCCAGGGACCATGCCCTCCACATCTTCAACTCGCTCACCTTCGCTGATGGGGAGGATAAATCGAAGTTCAAAACAGTCCTCTAAAAGTTCGACAGCCACTGCGGGGCCGAGGTAAATGAGAGCTTCGAGCGATACGTGTTACAGCAGCAAATTCAGGGTAAGGACGAACCTTTCCGGTTACAGCAGCAAATTCAGGGTAAGGACGAACCTTTCCGGTTCTTTATCACCCACCTCCATGTCCTTGCAACTATGGGTCCACCTCTGACTCCATGATCCGTGACCAGATAGTTTTTGGCGTCCAATCTGAGCCGCTGCGCCAGCAGCTACTAAAAGTGAAGCAGCTCACCCTGCCCACGGCCATTGAGACCTGCATGCTCCATGAACACGCCTCTACGCGATACTCCCGCATTCAGGCCGCTGAAACGGCACGGCAAGCTCCCCACGAGGCAGAACGGGTCCAAATTATAAAGTCTCTCCAGGGCCCGGGTCTGGACGATGGCGGCCATTTCGCGCGCTTTTCGCGGACTCCCGCGCTGGCACGCAACAAACGTGGTGACGTCGAGGACCGTTCTGCGCAGGCACGCACCTCGCTGGATCATCCCACGCATGCGGTGGCGCAACGAACGTGCCGACGCAACGGGGTTCGGCAACTGTGGCTCCGCCCACTTAAAGCGGCAATGTCCCGCGAAGACCCGACGCTGCCTGCAATGTGGCAAACTCGGCCACTATGCTGCTCTGTGCTGGTCCGCCCTGCCTGCTGCTTTCAGGAGGTCTGCCCAGCCCCGCAGAGATGCCAGGGCCATTCAGCCTGCTATCAGCGAACCTGCTCCGGAATTCTCTTCCGACTTTGCCAGCGATGACCAGCAGGCCCCATTCCAAGTTGGCATCATAACCACGAACAGGATGTCTCCTAAGCGCAGCACCAAACCCATCCACATTCACAGCATCGACCCGGATGATGAGCGATGTGCCACCCTTACAGTCAACCAGTCCCCTGTCAGGTTCCGCCTGGACACTGGCGCCTCCGCCAATCTCATTGCGTCGTCTGACCTTCGCAAACTCTGTGTCCAGCCTGCCATCCTGCCATCTGCGTGTCAACTGCTTGACTACAATGGGAATGCCATCGCTGCTAGTGGAACCTGCCAACTCGAGGTGACACATCGTGCTCACACGGCTGAAATTGTTGCTGTCTCAAAAGCCTCCTTGCTCGGTGCGTAGGCATGCAAGCTGCTCCACTTAGTGCAGAGGGTTCACTCTCTCTCTTCCAGCGACGTGTCTGCATCCTCTGACACAGACTTCAGGGCGCAACTCGATTCCATCATCCAGCAATACCACAACGTCTTCGAGGGCATGGGCACGCTCCCGTATACATACAAGATTCTACTCAAGCCCAACGCCACGCCTGTGGTACACGCACCTCGCAGAGTCCCAGCACCCCTTAAGGGCCGCCTCAAACAACAGCTCCAGGACCTCCAGGACCAAGGGGTTATATCCAGAGTCACGGAACCGACCGACTGGGTAAGCTCCATGGTCTGCTTTAAGAAACCGTCCGGCGAGCTAAGGATCTGCATAGATCCTAAAGATCTTAATCGGAACATCATGCGGGAGCACTACCCGATTCCAAAACGTGAGGAACTCACGTGCGAGATGGCCCAAGCCAAACTATTCACAAAACTCGACGCCTCAAAGGGCTTCTGGCAAATCCAGCTGGATGAATCGAGCAGAAAGCTGTGTACATTCAACACACCCTTTGGCAGATACTGCTACAACCGAATGCCATTCGGCAAAATCTCCGCGTCCAAAGTTTTCCATCGAATAATGGAGCAGATGAGGGAGGGAATCGACGGCGTCCGGGTATATGTCGACGACATTATAATTTGGTCCACCACCCCGCAGGAACACATCAGCCACCTCAAGCGCGTCTTCAAGCGCATTCAGGAACATGGCCTCCGCCTCAATAGGGGCAAATGCTCCTTCGGCCAGTCGGACATTAAATTCCTGGGTGATCACATCTCCCACTTAGGGGTGCGTCCGGATGAGGACAAGATCGCGGCAATCAAGTCCATGAAAACGCCCGAGGACAAGAAAGCAGTCCTCCGGTTCCTGGGCATGGTGAATTTCCTTGGGAAGTTCATTCCAAATCTTGCCTCGCACACCACAGCCCTCAGAAACCTGGTTCACAAAACTGCAGACTTCCAGTGGCTCCCTGCCCACGAGCTCGAGTGGAGGGAACTGAAGGCCAAGCCTTCCACGGCCCCAGTGCTGGCCTTTTTCGACCCGAACAAAGAGACTAAAATCTCTACTGATGCCAGTCAGTCTGGGATTGGAGCCGTGCTCCTGCAACTAGATGAGGCCTTGTCATGGGCCCCCGTTGCGCGTCACGGGCAATGACTCCCACGGAACAGCACTACGCGCAAATTGAGAAAGAGTGTCTCGGCCTTCTGACCAGTGTCGTGAAGTTCCACGACTACGTATATGGACTTCCGCAGTTCACTGTTGAAACCGACCATCGTCCACTTGTCAACATTATACAAAAGGACTTGAATGATATGACGCCTCGCCTCCAACGCATCCTACTCAAGCTACAGAGGTATGATTTCCAACTCGTTTATACCCCTGGCAAAGACCTTGTCGTTGCTGATGCCCTCTCCAGGTCGGTCACCACTCCATGCGATCACGAAGGGTTTGTCTGCCAAATCAATGCTCAAGTTCAGTTCGCAGCCTCCCACTTGACAGCATTGGATGCACGCCTGGTACAAATTTGCCGCGAGACAACAGCTGACCCCCTTCTGCAGCGTGTCATGCCCCTAATGACAGACGGGTGGCTCAAGGGCCAATGCCCACAATTTTACAATGTCCGTGATGACCTGGCGGTTGTTGACGGGGTTCTCCTGAAGTTAGATCGCATTGTGATCCCGCACAGCATGCGCCAGCTGGTCCTGGAACAACTGCATGACGGCCATCTAGGAGTTGAAAAATGTCGCCGCAGGGCCAGGGAAGCTGTCTACTAGCCGGGCATTAACGATGACATCGCCAATGCGGTACTCAACTGCCCCACCTGCCAGCGTTTTCAACCCACCCAACCAAGGGAGACCCTGATGCCCCATGAGTTAGTCACATCGCCCTGGACCAAGGTGGGTATCGACCTGTTCCACACATTGCGCAGGAACTACGTCCTCATCATTGACGACTTCTCCAACTTCCCGGAGGTAATCAGGTTGCACGATCTCACATCTTTGGCTGACATTCGGGCGTGCAAGGAGATGTTCGCCCGGCACGGCATCCCGCTCACAGTGATGTTGGACAATGGCCCCTGTTTCACAAGCCAGGAATGGGCCAGCTTCGCCCGGAGGAACAACTTAACTGGGGCAGCAGGGTAGCATGGTGGTTAGCATAAATGCTTCACAGCTCCAGGGTCCCAGGTTCGATTCCCGGCTGGGTCACTGTCTGTGTGGAGTCTGCACGTCCTCCCCCTGTGTGCGTGGGTTTCCTCCGGGTGCTCCGGTTTCCTCCCACAGTCCAAAGATGTGCGGGTTAGGTGGATTGGCCATGCTAAATTGCCCGTAGTGTCCTAAAAAAGTAAGGTTAAGGGGGGGTTGTTGGGTTACGGGTATAGGGTGGATACGTGGGTTTGAGTAGGGTGATCATGGCTCGGCACAACATTTAGGGCCGAAGGGCCTGTTCTGTGCTGTACTGTTCTATGTTCTATGTTAACACATCACGTCCAGTCCCCTGTACCCTCAGTCCAATGGCAAGGCGGAAAAGGGGGTCCATATAGTCAAGAGGCTGCTCTGCAAGGCTGCCCATGCCGGCTCTGACTTCCATCTTGCTCTGTTAGCCAATCACTCCGCCCCGCTCTCCACTGGGCTGTCGCCTGCACAGTTACTGATGAACCGAACCCTCAGGACGACGGTGCCATCGATTCTCACCCCCAACCTGGATCATGTCCCCGTGCTCCACAGGATGCAGATGTCTCAGACGAAACAAAAAGCTATGCACGACTCATGTGCTGCTGAACTCCCCGACATCCAGCCACACGACACGGTTCGCATCCACCTTCTGGATGGTGGCTGGTCTGCGCCTGCTTTGTTCTCAGGCAGGTGGCCCCCCCGCTCCTTCCTGGTTCGGTTACCGGACGGATCCATTCGGCGCCGCAATCGACATGCCCTTCGCCTTGTTCCACAGTCATCACGGGATCCTCCGGGTCACTCCTCTGCTGACCCTGCCATGGACTGTGCGGAGCTTCCGGTCACTCTGCCTCCCTCTGCTGACCCTGCCATGGACTGTGCGGAGCTTCCGGTCACTCTGCCTCCCCCTGCTGACCCTGCCATGGACTGTGCAGAGCTTCCGATCACTCTGCCTCCCGCTGACTGTGCTGCAGCCCACCCAGCTCCTCTGCTGACCCTGCCATGGACTGAGCAGAGCTTCCGGCCACTCTGCCTCCCGCTGACTGTGCTGCAGCCCACCCAGCTCCTCTGCTGACCCTGCCATGGACTGTGCAGAGCCTCCTGTCACTCTGCCTCCCCCTGCTGACCCTGCCATGGACTGTGCGGAGCTTCCGGTCACTCTGCCTCCCCCTGCTGACCCTGCCATGGACTGTGCGGAGCTTCCCGTCACTCTGCCTCCCCCTGCTGACCCTGCCATGGACTGTGCGGAGCTTCCAGTCACTCTGCCTCCCCCTGACTGTGCTGCAGCCCACCCAGCCCCCCTGCTGACCCTGCCATGGACTGTGCAGAGCTTCCGGTCACTCTGCCTCCCCCTCACTGTGCGGAGCTTCCGGTCATTCTGCCTCCCCCTGCCTGTGCTGCAGCCCACCCAGCTCCTCTACTGACCCTGCCATGGACTGTGCAGAGCTTCTGGTCACTCTGCCTCCCCCTGCTGACCCTGCCATGGACTGTGCAGAGCCTCCGATCACTCTGCCTCCCTCTGCTGACCCTGCCATGGACTGTGCAGAGCTTCCGGCCACTCTGCCTCCCCCTGACTGTGCTGCAGCCCACCCAGCCCCCCTGCTGACCCTGCCATGGACTGTGCAGAGCCTCCGATCACTCTGCCTCCCTCTGCTGACCCTGCCATGGACTGTGCAGAGCTTCCGGCCACTCTGCCTCCCCCTGACTGTGCTGCAGCCCACCCAGCCCCCCTGCTGACCCTGCCATGGACTGTGCAGAGCCTCCGATCACTCTGCCTCCCTCTGCTGACCCTGCCATGGACTGTGCGGAGCTTCCGGCCACTCTGCCTCCCGCTGACTGTGCTGCAGCCCACCCAGCTCCTGACCTGCCAGCTATTAACCCACCCTTGAGGCGGTCAACCAGAGGTCGTCGCCCACCTCAGAGACTGAATCTATGAACTTTGCAAATAAGTGAACTTTCTGAGATGTTTTTTTCCCCCTATTAAAATCGTTCTCCAGTGGTTTGTAAATAGCATTGTTTTTGTTCAAGTTACTGCATATTAATCATCTGCACCAGGCACCTTCCTTTGTCCATAGCTTTGTTTCCTCACACTTAGTTAGATACATTCTACACACACCCACACTATTTATTGTCACACATTCACATCAACATTTTTTTAAAAGGGAGAGGATGTCATAATATACACCAGTATATCATGGTGCAGACACTCGCTGATGGACATACACTGGGACCAATCAACATGCACAAACACCGCAGCCAATCACCAGTTAGAATACACACACTATAAAGGCAGAGGGCACCACGGTTCCCGCTCATTCTGGGTGCTGCCTCTGAGAGTAACAGGAACTCATCCAGCCCAGCACAGACTTACAACACGTGCTGAGAGAATCAACTGGTTCGGACAAGGCTTAGGTCACTAGTTTAACTAACATTGTTTAAACCCACAGTTCTCGTATGTCGATTAGTTCATAATTAGTTAATAAAATAGAGTTGAACCTTCCTCAGTGTTAGTGGTATATGTTCACCTCGCAAGCCTACATTATCCAACGCTTCAGGACTGAAGGGTAATGTCCTGAGGCCGCCCCACTGGCGTGCACCGTATTCCCTGATGATGCCGCTTTGGATGGGGCGGAGCAGCCAAAAACAGGCTCCGCCCCCAGTTCGGTCATAAAAAGGGATTCTCCGCCCAATCGGCGACTACGACATCGGCGTCAGCAAGCGGATAATCCCGCCAAATGTTTCATATTCAAATATCTGTAGGTGATGGGAGCTGGCATGTGAGAGTAAAGCCCACCAGATAAAGAGACCGATCTCAGTGGTAACTCTGGGCAATGTAAGGCAGGCGCTGTGGGCTCCTGCTCAGGCGAGCTACCACCCATTATTATGAGCATAGAAGCACCCTAACCCCAAAGCACACAGTGCTGCTCGATCAGTGTGTCCAACTGCTTCTGTCACCACCATCAGCAGCAACCTTCTCTCCTTCTCCTCTGTACGAGCTGCCTCGAGCTGGGCGATAGCAACTTTCCCGTTCACTCTTCAAAGCTGAGCCTGGGCTAACACACAATCATTTCACAGCAAAGCCTGTCATAATATACATCCAGGTATATGATAGAGTGCAGACAGGCAGTGATTGACACACAGGATGACCAGTGAGCACACAGAACACAGCAGCCAATCACCAGACAGGACACGACCACTATAAAGCCAGAGGGCACCAGTTTTCCCGCTCTCTCGGGATCCAACCTCTGAGACAGTCAGAGCTCGTGAGCAGCAACTAGTACAAACACCATGTGGTAGTCAGTTAGTCTGGTTAGGTTAGCCTCAGGTCTCCAGTCAAGTCAGCATAGTGTCAACCCACAGTTAAAGCATGTATTATAGTTAGTTGATCAATAAAATCATGTTGAATATCTTCAAGTGTTGGAATCCTGTCTGTCTCTCTACACTGCATCAAACGCAGTCCACGTAGACCCAGCTTACCCAACACATCAAAGTCCAATCCTGCTTTGAATCAGCTTTATTATTATTGCACCGATGTTATAGATGGGACAATAAAAGAGTGAGCACAGTGGAGGAGAGACCCTTTACTTGATATGCTCAGGTGTTTGGGTTGAGAGCGGTGAAGGGAGCTGTCAAACGAAAAATCGAGGAATTTTAAGCGCCAGTGGCAACGCAAGTTTCCACAATATTCTGCACTGGTTTAAGGAAATTGTGTTGGAATTTGGTCCCACCCACAGAACTGACCACATCTGCCAATCAAGTGAATCACCACGGCAACCTCCTGCTACTTGTGCCTCCTTATGGGCCGTCGAGCAGCCTCTTCAAAATCAATTGTTTAGGTGCAAAGGACACCGGCAGTCACCTTTCAAAAACTTTTACACATTGAAAACATCTAAGAATTGGGATATATACAAGTTGGGGGAGCAAGTGGGGGATGGTGAAGATCAAGGAGAAATGGGGAGCGGAGGTGGGAATGGAGATCAATTGGGGAGTATGGAGTGAGGCACTGCCAAGGGTAAACGGGACCTCGTGTGCAAGGATGAGCCTGATACAGTTTAAGGTGGTGCACAGGGTGCATATGACTCGGGCGAGAATGAGTGGGTTCTTTCAGGGGGTAGCAGGTGAGTGTGAGAGGTGTGGGCGGGGCCAGCGAATCACGCGCGCATGTTTTGGGGTTGCGGAAAATTGGGAAGCTTCTGGGTGGGAGTGTTCGCGGTCTTAGCCAGGATAGTGGAGGAGGCGGTGGATCTTTGGTGGCGATATTTGGGGTTTCAGAGAAGCCGGAGCTCATGGAGAGGAAGAAGGCCGATGTCTTGGCCTT
The DNA here is from genome assembly GCF_902713615.1 of Scyliorhinus canicula. NCBI lineage: Eukaryota > Metazoa > Chordata > Chondrichthyes > Carcharhiniformes > Scyliorhinidae > Scyliorhinus > Scyliorhinus canicula. Next base: position 29,528,291 of record NC_052157.1, read on the forward strand.
CACCTCTCGGATTGCACGGCGACGAATTTTGCTGGAGTGGCGGTCGGCATCGCCACCGGGGGTAGCAGCATGGTTGGGTGACCTGTACGACTTCCTGCGGTTAAAGAAGATAAAGTATGAGTTAAGGGGCTCTGCAGGGGAGTTTGAGAAAAAGTGGGGGATGTTTGTGAACATGTTTGAGGAGCTTATCATCGCGGGAGAGAGGGGGAGGGTGAAAAAGGAGGAAAATCTGTACAGACTGTATAGTTGATTGTTGGGAAGTATGTTTCCCGGGGTGTTTATTTGCTGTAACCTGTTTTGATACATGTTTGTAAGAAAATAATTTTTTAAAAAGGAAACGTCTAATTCACGAAGAAGCAGAATATTGCATACTAATGAAACTAACAAATGATTCTGTATAGTTTATGAAAGTCATTTTCAATTATTTAAAATCGGGTTAACCCTGGGTGAAACAGTCAACAGCCTCTTTAAAAATGCTTAATTTTTGTTCTAAATCCATTTCAGCTGCATTGATGAAACTGTACCAGGTTAATAACACTATACTAGGTTAATAAATCTATACCAGGTGAACAAAACTATGCAAGGCTCATAACTAAATCGGGCAGCACGGTGGCGCAGTGGGTTAGCCCTGCTGCCTCACGGCGCTGAGATCCCAGGTTCAATCTCAGGTTCAATCAGGTCACTATCTGTGTGGTGTTTGCACATTCTCCCCGTGTTTGCGTGGGTTTCGCCCCCACAACCCAGAGATGTGCAGGACAGGTGAATTGGCCACGCTAAATTACCTCTTAATTGGAAAAATGAATTGGGTACTCTAAATTTATTTTTTAAAATATTTTTTAAAATAAATAAATAAATGTATACCAGGTTAATAAAACTCTACAGGGTTAATAACCGCACTTAAATATAACAAGGGAAATTTTAAAGCAATATGTCAAAAATGATTATATTTTAAAATGATGCCCAGGTTTGCTTTGTGATTATGCAACCGTTCAAGGAATTTGGAAAAACCAATGCAATTTTGAGCGCAGTTTGCACCTGAATTGCCAACTGTGCCTAAAGTGCAAACTCTGCCCAGTGTTTGGATTCTTTTCTTCTCAGACAGCCCCTCAGGATTGAGGAAAATTTGCTTCCACTTTGGTTCGATTGGTTCCAAGATGGCTGGTAAGTCCTGTGCACCATCTGGACTTTCCCACCTACGGGGGCAAGTGGTGCTTCAGGGTCAGGTGGATGAGTTCAGTCCCTCTGCCACTGATGCACAGTGACAGCCGTGTGTACCATCTACAAGGTGCACGGCAGGAACTCACCAAGGCTCCGTAGGCAGCACCTTCCAAACCCGTGACCACTAGAAGCATCTAGAAGGAAAAGAGCAGCAGATACCTGGGAACCCCACCACCTGGAGGCTCCCCTCCAAGTCCCTCACCATTCTGGCTTGGAAATATATCGCCGTTCCTTAATGGTCGCTGGGGCAACATTTTGGAACTCCCTCCCTAACATTACTGTGGGTGTACCTACACCATATGGACTGCATTGGTTCATGAAGGCAACTGTACACCGCCCTCTCAAGAGCAACTGGGGATGGGCAATAAATGCTGGCCCAGCCAGTGATGCCCACTAAAGTGCTGAACCACAAGTGTCACGAGCTGGTCAAACCTTTGCGTGCCCGGCGTCGCCAGGATCAACCTGATAGTATGCGGTCAACAGGCCACTCAACTGTATGACCATCTGCCGCTCGTTCCCCATGATATTGTTGGCCCGGAAGAAATGATGCATTCGTTCAGTGTATCGGTTCCAGTCTTCAACACCAGCATCAAATGCAACTAACCGGCCAAACAGAGGCATGGCAAATCAAAGAAATCCAAACCTGGCTCCAGAAACACGGGGAGGTGATTCAGCGGCGGTTGGTTGCAATGGCGACAGCAAACCGGCTTACTCCTCGTCGCCAGTTTAATAAGAACACGGGGAGTCCAAATGAGTAAAAGTAAGAACAAAGTTTTATTTACATGAACGATATACACACTACCCAATAGACCTCGACCCGTTCCTCTCTGGTTGGTGCCTTACTGGCCGAACTTATATACAGCGGTTAATTGAGATACCCCGCCACTAGCGGGGGAGCTAGCACTATGCAAGCAGCACGGGAAAGTCAAGCATTCCCACTCCGTAAGCATCGTCTGGATATTACACCCACACCCCGTAAATTAATTTCAGAAAATAGTTGGCGGCAATGTAATGTAGAAATAACAATTTGGATCCAGAAACGATACAGCAATGTTAATTCTCACAGACAGTTTCATGTTTAATAGGCTTATTCACGTTGGAATTGAGATGTATTTAACATCCCTGGGTGCAATATTACTCATTTCCCAGTGGCCACAGGCCCAGGTCAGAAAACTCATTAATCAGGAATTCATTACTGAATTAATAGTCACACAAAGACGCAACAATAATTTTGGGAATCGGAATTGTCATCTGGGGCAGAAGTGGGTGTTTCTCTGAATTAAGACTTAAGAGACATTTTTGGAGATTTAAAAAAAAAACATTAACCCTAACCCGGGCGTGCTCAGTCTTAGCACTGATTGCCTAGATAGGCAGTGGTGGGGGATGACTCTCCCACAATCCCAGGCCAATTACCCGGGTCAGAGGCTCGGGTAAGTGAGAGAGGGGGAAGGGAGTGGGGGAGAGAGGGAGGAGAGGGGGAGGGGATGGGAAGGGGGGGAGAGAGGGGAGGAGAGTAGGAGGGGATGGGGATGGGATGGGGGGGGGAGGGGATGGGGAGAGAAGGCGAGATTTGGTGAAATGGAGAGGGGATGGAGAGAGGGGGTGGGTACTGGGAGAGAGGAGGAGGTGATGGGGAGAGAGGGGGTGAGAAGGGGAAGGGGCGGGGAGAGGTGAGGGGATGGGGAGGAGATGGGGAGAGGGCGGTGGGGAAAGAGGGGGAGGGGTTGGGGAGAGATGGGGAGAGGGGGGCAGGGCGTGGAAAAAGAGTGGGAGATGATAATAATAATCACTTATTGTCACAAGTAGGCTTCAATGAAGTTACTGTGAAAAGCCCCTAGTCGCCACATCCCGGCGCCTGTTCAGGGAGGCCAGTACGGGAATTGAACCCCCGCTGCTGGCCTTGTTCCGCATTACAAGCCAGCTGTTTAGCCCACTGTGCTAAACCAGCCACCGGAGAGAGAGAGAGACAGGTGGGAGGAGATTGGGAGAGGAGGGAAGGGGAGAGAGAGAGGGAGGGGATGGCGCAAGGGAGAGAAGAAATGGGGGGATGCACAAAGGCGAAGGGATTGGAGAGAGGGATGGGATGGGTTGAGAGGGGGAGGAGATGGGGAGAGAGTGGGCGGGAGGGAATGGAAAAAGAGGGGAAGAAGGTGAGGAGTGAAGGAATGGGGAGAGGGGGATGTGTGCTGGAGGCAGTGCCAGAGAGGGCCCCCGAGGGGACTGGGCACTTCCAGGACGTCACTCGCCCCACCCACGGGGGCTAAACTTACCTTTGCATCCGCGAGGGGGGGGGGGGGGTGCCCTCAACTGATTCACACCTTCACACCTCGCTGAGGTGATATCATGTCGCCGGTGTGATATTAATTGAGGGGGAGATCATGTGGTGGGGGGCTCGCTAATAAGATTAAAATGTAACTAAATTATTACATTGAGGTTCTCACCCTTTGTGTGCCATTGGCCAGGGGCGTGGGCAATCGGGAAATGTATCTCGCCAGCGAGAATCACTCCAGTCACCTGTACGACTTCCTGCGGTTAGAGAAGATAAATGATGGGTTATGGGGCTTTGCAGGGGGGGGTTGAGAAAAGGTGGGGAGGTCTGTGACTGTATTTGAGGAGCTGTTCAGTGCGGGGGGGGGGGAGGGAGAAAATGGGGAAAATCTGTACAGACTGTATAGTTGATTGCTGGGAAGTATGTTTCCCAGGGTGTTTGTTCACTGTAAACTGTTTTGATACATGTTTGGTATAAAATATATTTGAAAAAATGAGTCATTCCAGTCCTGCCTTCACCCATCATATTCAATCCTGAACACCCCATCAGAAATTCGCATTTTAGATTCTACAAGTTTTTTAACAATGACAATAATTTTTATTATTGTCACAAGTAGGCTTACATTAACAGTGCAGTGATGTTACTGTGAAAATCCCCTAGCCGCCTGTTCAGGTACACTGAGGGAGAATTCAGATTATGTCCAAATTACCTAACAGCACGTCTTTTGGGATTTGTGGGAGGAAACTGGAGCACCCAGAGGAAACCCACACAGACACGGGGAGAACGTGCAGACTCCGCACAGACAGTGACCCAAACCGGGAATCGAACTCGGGACCCTGGCCGATCCTATCCACCATTTCATGATACAATCATTATGCTTGTACCTGTGGCTTTTTAAAAACTTTTTCTTTCCTCTGATATTTCTCTCAGTCTGATTATATTTGGTTATATCTATTTTTTCTGGCTTCCGTTTGTTAACCAAGGCTGTTGACCTTGGCGATAGATTGAGCCATGCTGCCACCTGCTGGTTGGACAGAGTGACAGCGAGCGGCAAGAAGCTTCATTCCAGATAGCGCTCAGCCTGGCTTCAAGGTGAGGGTGTAAAATGATGTTGGGCAACCTGTGGACTGGCAAACTGGCCTCTCTCTCAGCACACGCCTGTACCTTTCCACTCTCAGCAAACGCCTGTACCTTTCCACTCTCAGCACACGCCTGTACCTTTCTACTCTCAGCACACGCCTGTACCTTTCCACTATAAGCACACGCAAGGACCTTTCCACTCTCAGCACATGTCTGTACTTTTCCTCTCTCACAGCACACACCTGTACCTTTCCGCTCACAGCACACACCTGTACCTTTCCACTCACAGCGCACACCTGTACCTTTCCACTCACAGCACACACCTGTACCTTTCCACTCACAGCACGCACCTGTACCTTTCCACTCACAGCACACACCTGTACCTTTCCACTCACAGCACGCACCTGTACCTTTCCTCTCACAGCACACACCTGTACCTTTCCACTCACAGCACGCACCTGTATCTTTCCTCTCACAGCACACACCTGTACCTTTCCATTCACAACACACACCTGTACCTTTCCACTCACAGCACGCACCTGTACCTTTCCACTCACAGCACACATCTGTACCTTTCCACTCACAGCACACACCTGTACCTTTCCACTCAGAGCACACACCTGTACCTTTCCACTCACAGCACACACCTGTACCTTTCCTCTCACAACACACACCTGTACCTTTCCACTCACAGCACGCACCTGTACCTTTCCACTCACAGCGCACACCTGTACCTTTCCACTCACATCACATACCTGTACCTTTCCACTCACAGCATACACCTGTACCTTTCCACTCACAGCACACACCTGTACCTTTCCACTCACAGCACACACCTGTACCTTTCCTCTCACAGCACACACCTGTACCTTCCCACTCACATCACATACCTGTACCTTTCCACTCACAGCACACACCTGTACCTTTCCTCTCACAGCACACACCTGTACCTTTCCACTCACAGCACACACCTGTATCTTTCCACTCACAGCACACACCTGTACATTTCCACTCACAGCACACACCTGTACCTTTCCTCTCACAGCACACACCTGTACCTTTCCTCTCACAGCACACACCTGTACCTTTCCACTCTCAGTACATGCCTGCACCTTTCCATTCACAGCACACACCTGTACCTTTCCACTCACAGCACACACCTGTACCTTTCCACTCACAGCACACACCTGTACCTTTCCACTCACAGCACACACCTGCATCTTTCCACTCTCAGTACATGCCTGCACCTTTCCATTCACAGCACACACCTGTACCTTTCCTCTCAAAGCACACGCCTGCATCTTTCCACTCTCAGTACATGCCTGTACCTTTCCATTCACAGCACACACCTGTACCTTTCCACTCACAGCTCACACACCTGTACCTTTCCACTCACAACACACACCTGTACCTTTCCACTCACAACACACACCTGTACCTTTCCACTCACAGCACACACCTGTACCTTTCCACTCACAGCACACACCTGTACCTTTCCACTCACAGCACACACCTGTACATTTCCACTCACAGCACACACCTGTACCTTTCCTCTCACAGCACACACCTGTACCTTTCCACTCACAGCACACACCTGTACCTTTCCACTCACAGCACACACCTGTACCTTACCTCTTACAGCACACACCTGTACCTTTCCACTCACAGCACACACCTGTACCTTTCCACTCACAGCACACACCTGTACCTTTCCACTCACAGCACACACCTGTACCTTTCCTCTCACAACACACACCTGTACCTTTCCACTCACAGCACACACCTATACCTTTCCTCTCACAGCACACACCTGTACCTTTCCACTCACAGCACACACCTGTACATTTCCACTCACAGCACACACCTGTACCTTTCCTCTCACAGCACACACCTGTACCTTTCCACTCACAGCACACACCTGTACCTTTCCACTCACAGCACACACCTGTACCTTTCCTCTCACAGCACACACCTGTACCTTTCCACTCACAGCACACACCTGTACATTTCCACTCACAGCACACACCTGTACCTTTCCTCTCACAGCACACACCTGTACCTTTCCACTCACAGCACACACCTGTACCTTTCCACTCACAGCACACACCTGTACCTTTCCTCTTACAGCACACACCTGTACCTTTCCACTCACAGCACACACCTGTACCTTTCCACTCACAGCACACACCTGTACCTTTCCACTCACAGCACACACCTGTACCTTTCCTCTCACAGCACGCGCCTGCATCTTTCCACTCTCAGTACATGCCTGCACCTTTCCATTCACAGCACACACCTGTACCTTTCCATTCGCAGCACACACCTGTACCTTTCCTCTCACAGCACACGCCTGCATCTTTCCACTCTCAGTACATGCCTGTACCTTTCCATTCACAGCACACACCTGTACCTTTCCACTCACAACACACGCCTGTACCTTTCCACTCACAGCACACACACCTGTACCTTTCCATTCACAACACACACCTGTACCTTTCCACTCACAGCACACACCTGTACCTTTCCACTCACAGCACACACACCTGTACCTTTCCATTCACAACACACACCTGTACATTTCCGCTCACAGAACATGCCTGTATCTTTTCACTCTAAGTACACACCTGTGCCTTTTAATTCACAGCACACACCTGTACCTTTCCACTCACAACACACACCTGTACCTTTCCACTCACAACACACACCTGTACCTTTCCACTCACAGCACGCACCTGTACATTTCCGCTCACAGAACATGCCTGTATCTTTTCACTCTAAGTACACTCTTGTGCCTTTCCTCTCTCACAGCACACATCTGCATATTTCCACTCTCAGTACATGCCTGTACCTTTCCACTCACAGCACACATCTTTTGTTTTATAAATTGATAGTACACAATTTAAGGGGTCTTTGGGGGTGTGGTAGGGGGTCTGATATGGGAGGGGTGGGCAGGTTACAATAAGGGGGGAGGGGCTCTAGGGTGGACTTTAGGGGCAACTCCCTTTTTAAAACATAAATTTAGAGTACCCAATTCATTTTTTCCAATTAAGGGGCAATTTAGCGTGGCCAATCCACCTAACCTGCACATCTTTGGGTTGTGGGGGCGCAACCCACGCAAACACGGGGAGAATGTGCAAACTCCACACGAACAGTGACCCGGGGCCAGGATTCGAACCCGGGTCCTCAGTGCCGTAATCCCAGTGCTAACCACTGCGCCGCGGGCAGCCCCTCACAGCACGCACCTGTATCTTTCCACTCACAGCACACGCCTGTACGTTCCTCCCTCACAGCACACGCCTGTACGTTCCTCCCTCACAGCACACGCCTGTACGTTCCTCCCTCACAGCACACGCCTGTAAGTTCCTCCCTCACAGCACACGCCTGTACGTTCCTCCCTCACAGCACACGCCTGTACGTTCCTCCCTCACAGCACACGCCTGTACTTTTCTTCCCTCACAGCACACACCTGTACCTTTCCTCCCTCACAGCACACGCCTGTACGTTCCTCCCTCACAGCACACGCCTGTACGTTCCTCCCTCACAGCACACGCCTGTACTTTTCCTCCCTCACAGCACACGCCTGTACGTTCCTCCCTCACAGCACACGCCTGTACGTTCCTCCCTCACAGCACACGCCTGTACGTTCCTCCCTCACAGCACACACCTGTACGTTCCTCCCTCACAGCACACGCCTGTAAGTTCCTCCCTCACAGCACGTACCTGTACCTTTCTACTCTCAGCACACGCCTGTACATTTCTACTCTCAGCACACGCCTGTATCTATCCACTCTCAGTACACGCAGGCACCTTTCCACTCACAGCACACATATGTAACCTTCCACTCGCAGCACACGCCTGTACTTTTCCTCTCTCGGAACACACATCTGCTCCATTGCTCTCTCGCTGTCTGCACACGCCTAATCCTTTCTTCACTCAGGAGGACTTCCTGCCTGAAGAATGTAACCCTTTCCGATCTTCAGGAAAGTACTGGTTGATTTTATCCAGAATTGTTGTCCTTACTCTTTGCATTTTAAACTGACTCAATGCCGTGATTGGTATCACAAACAATCAGCTGTACCTAGTCTCTTGTGGGCTTCATTAACCAGGGTGTTAAAGAAAAAATCCTGAGATATCGGCTCCGCTGGCAAGAGCATCATTCATTCCCAATCCCTAATTGCCCTTCAGAAGGTGATGGTGATCTGTCTTCTTGAACCGCTGCAGTCCCTGAGGTGTAGGAACACCCACAGTGGTTATGGATGGCGATCCAGGATTTTCACCCAGGAACAGTGAAGGAATGGCAATATATTTCCAAGTCAGGATACTGAGTGGCTTGGAGGGGTTCCCAGGTATCTGCTCGTCTTGTCCTTCTAGATGGTGGCAGCCGAGTGATTGGAAGGTGCTGTCTAAGGAGCTTTGATGAGTTGCTGCAATGCTTCCTGTAGAAGGTACATCGGCTACTACTATACATCAGTGATGGAGGGAATGAACGTTTAAATTGGAGGACGGAGTGCCAGTTAAGCGAGCAGCTTTGTCCTGGATGGCGTTGAATGGTGCTGGAGTTTCACGCATCCAGGCAAGTGAAGAATATTCCATCACACCTCTGACTTGTGTCTTCTAGCCACAGAATTCCCATTATCTGACCTTCTCTTGTAGCCACAGTATATGTCGTGTTTCAGTTCAGGTCAAAGGTCACCCCCAGGTTGTTAATTGTAGAGGTTCAGCAAACCAAAATCAAAGAGAGGCAAGTGCAGTGAACTCACATGCTTGAGTGATTGGAATGCACTTAGTGCTTGGAATGTACTTCCCTCTCTTTGATGTGGTCACTGTTTGCAAACATTGGGGTTTTGCCACTTTTGGTTACTGAAGCATGAAGGGATATGAATGGATCAAAGCTGCAGATGGTTTGTGCATGCTGCCAATCACAGCCCACTAGTCGAAAGATATGAATGACTTGCGGCTAATGGATTTGCAGGCACCGCATGCAGGCATAACTGCTCTCTTTCAAGGATTGGAGGTATGGAGCTGCAAAGTAAGTATTACAGCTATAATGCTTCTTACTGCCCCTATCTGGATTGCTCTCTCACTTCCAGACAGGAGCCCCTTTTCTCTAAGGGGGGAGACATTTGTGTGGGGGTATCTGTGTGTGTGTGTGTGTGTGGGGTGGGGGCGTTGTGAAGGGGGTTCCTTTATTACAGGGGTCTCTGTGGGGGGGGCCTATTATAGGAGTCTCTTGAGGGGCCCCCCTATTACACGGGCCCTGTGGGAGGTTCTCCCCTATTACAGTGGTCCTTTTGAGGGATCCCCCTATTTTCCCCCTGGGGGGAGGGGGTTCTATCACTGGGGTCGCCCTGGGTGGGTCCCCCATTACAGGAGTCCCTCATTACAGAGGTCCTCCTATTACAGGGGTCCCTTTGGGGGTCCCCCTATTACAGAGGTCCTGGGGGATCCTCCATTACATGGATCCCTATGGAGGGAGGGGGGGGGGGGGGTTTAGCTACCATGCCTTCACTCCTTTCATCCAAGTCATTGATGTAAATTTTTAAAAGTTGAGGCCCCTCCGGGACTCCACTCGTCACATCTGCCAATCAGAAAAATATCCATTTGTCAATACTCGCTGTTTTCCACCAGCCAATCTTCGATCCAGATTAATATGTTACCCCTACACCAGGAGATTTTATTTCCCTCAATAACCTTGACGTGACAATCTATCAAAGGCTTTCTGGAAATCCACCGCTTCCCCTCTACCCACAGCACAAATGACTCTTTCAAAGAATTCTAATAAATTAGCAAACTGTGATTTTTCTTTCACATGATTTTCCGGATTACCTCAAGTTTTACGAAGTGTCCAGCTGTAACTTCTTCAATGATCGATTCTAACCCCTGCCCCGTGACAGACATCAAGCTAACTGGTCTGTAGTTGCCTGTTTTCCACCTCCCTCCCTTCCTGAATTAGAGGGGTTATATTTGCTACCTTCCAATCTGTTGGAACCTTTCCAGAATTTAGGGAATTTGGGAAAATTAACACCAGTGCATCTACTACCTCATTAGCCACCTCTTTTAACACCCCGGGATGTGGTCCATCAGGACCTGGAGACTTATCAGCCTGTAACTCCATCAGTTTGCTCAGTATCACTTCCCTAGTGATTGTAATTTCACCAGGTTCCTCTCTCCCTTCCACCTCCCGATTTACAGCTATTAATGGAATGTTTTTTGTAGCCAATATAGTGAAGCAAAATATTTGTTCATTTCATCTGCCATTTCCTTATTCTCACCCTCTAGATGACCAACACTCACTTCACTTACTCTTTTCATTTTTAAATAGCTGTAGAATTTCTTGCTGTTTGTTTTTTTTCTTCATTTCTAGATAGGTTCCTCTTATGCTCTAATTCCTTTTTCCTGATTAATCTTTTAGTCATTCTCCACTGTTCTTTATAATCTGACCAATAATCTGATTTGTGACTTATCTTTGCGCATTTATATGCATTTACCTTCAGTTTGATGCTTTTGATAACTTCTTGAGTTAACTATGGATGCTGGGGTCTGCCCCTTAGAATTTTTCTTTATGCTAGGAATATACGTATTCTGAATATTCTCAAATATCCCCTTGAATATCTGCCACTGCTCTATTGATCTATCCCCTAGCCTTGTATCCAAGTTCACTTCAGCTAGCTCAGCTCTCATGCCCACATAGTTGCCTTTATTTCAGTTTAAAAGATTAGTCTTAGACCCACTCTTCTCCCTTACAAACATTCGATCATATTGTGGTTTCTGTTAGCCAGGGCTGCCTTTACTCTGAAGTCATTAATTAATCCTGTCACATTACAGAAGACCAAGTCTGATGTAACCTGCTCCCTGGTTGGTTCCAGACTTGTGCTGCTCTAAGAAACTATCTTGAACACATTCGATGAACTCCTCACTCCTACTGCCAATTTGATTTTTCCAGTTTATATGTAGATTAAAGTCACCCATGATTATTGGTATCCCTTGAATACTCCAACCATTGGATTCCCTGATTCTCACTGACTTCAATTTTGTCAGTCAGTCAAATGCTGCCTTGATGTGAAGAGCAGTGACTCTTACCCCCCCCCCCTTTGAGTTTGACTCTTTAGTCCATGTGTATGTGTATGTGTGCGTGTGCGTGTGCCTGTGTGTGTGTGTGTGTGTGTGTGGTCATCCATTTTGGATGAAAAATGAGCTCTCACCCTGCTATCTAAATGATGAAAAGCAAGAAGCAAATGGAGATCCACGTAGCCCCAGGGGCCCATGTTAATAGATTATTAAAATGTCGTGGCCAGCTACAAAGAATAATCAAAAAGACTAACAGGATGCAAGTCTTCAGATCTAGAGGGCTAGAAGTGGGTAGATGTCAAGCTGCAGCTACACAAAGTCATAGATCACATCTGGAGTATTGTACACAATTCTGGGTGTCGCTCCATAGGAGGGGTGTGAATGTGTTGGAGAGGGTGCCGAAGAGGTTTAAAAAATGATTCAAGGATTGAGAAACTTCTGGTTCTGAAGATAGATTGGAGGGATTGGGACTATTCCCTGTGGAGAGAAAAAGGCTTCAAGGAGATTTGATAGAGACGTTCAAAATCATGAGGGGTCTGGACAGAGTAGATAGGGGGAAACCTTTTCCCACTTGTAAAAGGTTCAAGATTGAGAGGGCACAGATTTCAGGTGATTTGCAAAAGAAGCAAATGTGATGTAAGAAAAAATCATTTTCACACGAACGGTTGGGGTGTGGAATGCAGGGCCTGGAAGCGTGGTGGAGGCAGGGCCTGGAAACAGGGTGGAGGCAGGGCCTGGAAGCGTGATGGAGGCAGGGCCTGGAAACATGGTGGAGGCAGGGCCTGGAAACATGGTGGAGGCAGGGCCTGGAAGCATGGTGGAGGCAGGGCCTGGAAACATGGTGGAGGCAGGGCCTGGAAACATGGTGGAGGCAGGGCCTGGAAGCATGGTGGAGGCGGGGCCTGGAAACATGGTGGAGGCAGGGCCTGGAAACATGGTGGAGGCAGGGCCTGGAAGCGTGATGGAGGCAGGGCCTGGAAGCGTGATGGAGGCAGGGCCTGGAAACATGGTGGAGGCAGGGCCTGGAAACAGGGTGGAGGCAGGGCCTTGAAGCGTGGTGGAGGCAGGGCCTGGAAGCGTGGTGGAGGCAGGGCCTGGAAGCGTGGTGGAGGCAGGGCCTGGAAACAGGGTGGAGGCAGGGCCTGGAAACAGGGTGGAGGCAGGGCCTGGAAACATGGTGGAGGCAGGGCCTGGCAGCGTGGTGGAGACAGGGCCTGGAAGCGTGGTGGAGGCAGGGCCTGGAAACAGGGTGGAGGCAGGGCCTGGAAACATGGTGGAGGCAGGGCCTGGAAGCGTGGTGGAGGCAGGGCCTGGAAACGTGGTGGAGGCAGGGCCTGGAAGCGTGATGGAGGCAGGGCCTGGAAACATGGTGGAGGCAGGGCCTGGAAACATGGTGGAGGCAGGGCCTGGAAGCATGGTGGAGGCAGGGCCTGGAAACATGGTGGAGGCAGAGCCTGGAAGCGTGATGGAGGCAGGGCCTGGAAACATGGTGGAGGCAGGGCCTGGAAACAGGGTGGAGGCAGGGCCTGGAAGCGTGGTGGAGGCAGGGCCTGGAAGCGTGGTGGAGGCAGGGCCTGGAAGCGTGGTGGAGGCAGGGCCTGGAAACAGGGTAGAGGCAGGGCCTGGAAACAGGGTGGAGGCAGGGCCTGGAAACATGGTGTAGGCAGGGCCTGGCAGCGTGGTGGAGGCAGGGCCTGGAAGCGTGGTGGAGGCAGGGCCTGGAAACATGGTGGAGGCAGTGCCTGGCAGCGTGGTAGAGGCAGGGCCTGGAAGCGTGGTGGAGGCAGGGCCTGGAAACATGGTGGAGGCAGGGCCTGGAAACATGGTGGAGGCAGGGCCTGGAAACATGGTGGAGGCTGGGCCTGGAAACAGGGTGGAGGCAGGGCCTGGAAACAGGGTGGAGGCAGGGCCTGGAAACATGGTGGAGGCAGGGCCTGGCAGCGTGGTGGAGGCAGGGCCTGGCAGCGTGGTGGAGGCAGGGCCTGGAAGCGTGGTGGAGGCAGGGCCTGGAAACATGGTGGAGGCAGTGCCTGGCAGCGTGGTAGAGGCAGGGCCTGGAAGCGTGGTGGAGGCAGGGCCTGGAAGCGTGATGGAGGCAGGGCCTGGAAGCGTGGTGGAGGCAGGGCCTGGAAACATGGTGGAGGCAGGGCCTGGAAACATAGTGGAGGCAGGGCCTGGAAACATGGTGGAGGCTGGGCCTGGAAACAGGGTGGAGGCAGGGCCTGGAAACAGGGTGGAGGCAGGGCCTGGAAACATGGTGGAGGCAGGGCCTGGCAGCGTGGTGGAGGCAGGGCCTGGAAGCGTGGTGGAGGCAGGGCCTGGAAGTGTGATGGAGGCAGGGCCTGGAAGCGTGGTGGAGGCAGGGCCTGGAAACATGGTGGAGGCAGGGCCTGGAAACATGGTGGAGGCAGGGCCTGGAAGCGTGATGGAGGCAGGGCCTGGAAACGTGGTGGAGGCAGGGCCTGGAAGCGTGGTGGAGGCAGGGCCTGGAAACATGGTGGAGGCAGGGCCTGGAAGCGTGATGGAGGCAGGGCCTGGAAGCGTGGTGGAGGCAGGGCCTGGAAACATGGTGGAGGCAGGGCCTGAAAGAGCGGTGGAGGCAGGGCCTGGAAGCATGGTGGAGGCAGGGCCTGGAAACATAGTGGAGGCAGGGCCTGGAAGCGTGGTGGAGGCAGGGCCTGGAAGGATGGTGGAGGCAGGGCCTGGAAACATGGTGGAGGCAGGTTCAATGGGGGCATTCAAGAGGGCATTAGATGATTACTTGAATTGGAACAATGTTCAGGGGTGCGGGGAAAAGGCAGGGGAGTGGCACTAAGTCATGATGCTCGTTTGGAGAGCCAGTGCAGACATGATGGGCCGAATGGTCTCTTTCTGCACTGTAGGAAGTCTACGATTCTAGTGTCTAAAGTTTGGGATTTGATCGCCGCTCTGGCTGGGGTGGATTTGGGACCTGCCTCGTTGCCCAGTGGAGATTGCGGTACTGTGGGTCGAATTTGCCTTCGGGTTGACAACCGAATAAGTCGTTAGGGTGGGGTGTAAAACGGGCAGCTCTGCGGCCGTCGCCCATTACACACCCAGGCCCCGTGTGCATCAGGCGAGGCGGGGGAGAAGGGGAAGCAATAGAATCCAGCTTGAATTGTGTACCTGGCCAAGTTGAATTTCACCCCTCGTTTCCTGCTGACAACATTATTTCAATCTGGCCGAGTGAGCTCCGTTTAAATAGATGCTCCATTTGATTTGGAGCTTGTGGTTTCCGTTTTCTGAATTGCATTATGATTAACTTGTCTGGTGAGGGGACTTCCTAAGAAGTGCGGGGGTTTGAAAATCCGGCCCTCACTGTATTCGTGGAAAAAGCAGATGTATGTTTAAAATGGTGAAATAACTCTTTTGATTCACGTCTCCTTTGCCACCAGGTGTTGACAGGCAATAGTCTTGCCCTGGGTCCTTGAAAACAAGAGACTGAAAAACAAATGGAAAAATCAGATCAGGTTCCCGAGGTATGACACCCAATAATTGACGCTAACACTGAGAAAGTTGCAAGAGGACAGAGACGGACAGCACTTTCACAGAGTTATGTATTTCTAACAGCAAAGTATTTCTCAAACTCAATAGGTGACAATTTAGAGGGCTGGATTCTCCGCCCCGAGACACTGGCATTGCGGACAGCCATCAGGTGGCGAATCGGGCATTTGGCCGAAATTAAAGTTCGCGCCGGGCGCCAAACTGACCACTACGCTCCAGCCCCCCACTGACGCCAAGATCGGGGTTTGCACCAGCGGGAGGATGCTAATAGATGAAAATGGGTCCAAATGACCCATCTGCACCAAGCTAGCGGGTCAACACCAGCGTCTCCGGGCAATTCTCCTGTCCTCCAGGCCGGGAATCACATGAGCACAGATCACAAATAGTATTCACCAATGTGGCCCTCACCATGGGCCAAGCAGGTAACCCCTTAAGGGAGTTGCCCCAGGCAGCTCGGTGGCGCAATGGTTAGCACTACTGCCTCACAGTCTCAAGGTCCCAAGTTCGATCCCGGCTCTGGGTCACTGTCCGTGTGGAGTTTGCACATTCTCCCCCTGTTTGCGTGGGTTTCGCCCCCACAACCCAAAGATGTGCAGGGTAGGTGGATTGGCCATGCTAAATTGCCCCTTAATTGGAAAAAATGAATTGGCTACTCTAAATTTATTTTTTAAAAAGGAGTTGCCCCTAAAGTCCACCCGACTGCCCCTCCCTCCTCATTGTAACCTGCCCACCCCTCCCATATCAAACCCCCCACCGCACCCCCAAAGACCCCTTAAATAGGCGTAGTACCCTCAATAACGACACAAGAGTGTGGAATGGTAAAAGAAGGCTTTAATAAACAGAGAACTAGCCAGCTCACAGAGATGAGTGCTGACTGAGTGCCGCCTACAGGGCGTCACCTTATATACGGCTCCCTGGTGGGCGGAGTCCCCCAGGGTTCCAAAGCCGGTCTTAAAGGGGCATCACTTACATGGTGTTAAGGGTACAGTAACCATTCATCACATTCACCCCCTGTTTAAAAAAGTGCAGAGTCCGTCGGGGGTGAAGTGGAATTACATGTCTATTCTTTTTAGCGGCCTGATCGTCCTCATCGACCTTCTCAGCACGGGCGGTGGTGCGGCGAACACGGGCGTCTTTGGAGAGGGTACATCCGGGAGAAGAATGCTACTGGCCTGCCTGCCTGGTTAGCAGCCAGGGCGATGTCTGCGCATCGCTCTCTACCTGGAAAGGGATGCTTTCGTCTATCGCGTGCATAGCGGCCTTGGTGATGTTGGCCTTGATGTGACTGAAGACCGACCGGGTCTCAGCCATCAGGGGAAATGTCGTGGTCTTTATGAGTGGGCGGGCTTTGTCCGCATATCTGGGACCCACTGGGCATAATAGGAGAAAATCCCCAAGCATCGTTTGAGTGCCTTGAGGCTACGGGGTAGGGGAAGTTCCTTAAGGGGACGCATGCGGTCGGGGTCGGGACCTAGGACGCCGTTTTCCACGACATAGCCAAGGATGGGTAGTCGGGTTGTGCGGAAAACGCATTTTTCCTTGTTGTAGGTCAGGTTGAGGGCCCGGGCGGTCTGGAGGAACTTTTCAAGGTTCGCGTCATGGTCCTGCTGATCATGGCCACAGATGGTGACATTGTCCAAGTACGGTTAAGTAGCCCGCAGGCCGTACTGATCCACCATTTGGTCCTTCGCCCTCTGGAAGACGGAGACCCTATTTGTGACGCTGAAGGGGACCCTGAGTAAGTGGAAGAGCCAGCCGGCTGCTTTGAAAGCAGTATAGAGGCGGTCTTCCGGTCGGATAGGGAGCTGGCAGTAGGCAGATTTTAGGTTGACAGTGGAGAATACCCGGTATTGAGTGATCCGATTGACCATCTCTGCTATGTGGGGAAGGGGGTACGCATCGAGCTGTGTGAAGTGGTTTATGGTCTGGCTGTAGTCCATGACCATCCATTTATTTTCCCCGGACCGTACTGCCACCACTTGTGCTCTCCAGGGGCTGTTGCTAGCCTCGATGACCCCCTCTTTCAGTAAACGCTGGACCTCTGACTTGATAGAAAGTCATATCTTGGGTACTGTACCGCCGGCTCCTGGTGGTGACGGGCTTACAGTCGGGGGTGAGGTTCGCAAATAGTGAGGGGGGTGCAACTTTCAGTGTTGCAAGGCCGTGAGGCGGGGGTCAAGGGTCCGCCGAACTTCAGGGTCAGGCTTTGGTGGCTACATTGGAAATCCAGACCGAGCAGCAGGGGGGGCGCAGAGGTGAGGGAGGATATAGAGCTTGAAACGAGCATATATGGCCCCCTGGATCGCGAGATTCGCAATACCATACCCCATGATTTGGACCGAGTGGGACCCGGAGGCGAGGGATATGGTTTGGGAAGCGGGATAGGTGCACAAGGAGCAGTGCCTTACCGTTTCTGGATGGACAAAGCTCTCCGTGCTCCCGGAGTCGAAGAGGCAGGGAATGTTGCGTCCGTTGATCTGGACCTGCATCATGGAGTTCTGCAGGTGCTTTGGCTGCGATTGGTCGAGGGTGATCGCTCCCAGTTGCGGGTAGTCTGAGTCCTCAGCCGAGTCGGATTCACAAAATGGCTGCTGCCGTTGGTCTCACATGTCGGGTTTAGAAGGTGGCCGCCGCCAAGCTGGCCGCCCCATGACTCGCATGAGGCCGATGACACGTCAGAAAGGGGCGTGTCCGGCCGGTGCGCAGCCGCGTTGCGGATTCTGCGGGCCTGTGAGCTCGGCTTTCGGGCCTGGTGATCTTTTTGTTTCTGAGCCTTGGGCCTGGCCAGGCAGACCCTCGCGAAATGCCCCTTCTTTCCGCAGTCGCTGCAGATGGCGGAGCGGGCTGGGCAGCGTTGATGTGGATGTTGGCCTTGCCCACAGAAATAGTACGGAGTGCCCCCGGTCTGGGCGGGTCGCCACGCGGCGCAGAGTAGCGTGGCCGAGTCTGGGGAAGTCCGAGGGGGGCTCGCAGGGCCCGCGGGGTACGTGCCTATGTTGCGGCGGGCCACTTCCAGTGAGGTGGCGAGCGTTACCGTGTCCTGAAGGTCTTTAGCTCCATTTTCGAGGATGCGCTGCCTGATATAGGTCGAACGGATTCCGGACACAGAGGCGTCTCGGATGTGCAGGTTCATGTGGACGGTCCCCGTCACTTCCTGATGGTTGTGGTTCCTGGCGAGCACGATGAGCTTTTCCACGTACACGTCTAGCGTTTCCCCTGAGCGCTCCTGGCAGGTAGCGAGCAGGAGCCGTGCATGTACCTCATTTATGGGTTTGACGAAACGCTTTCGCAGAATCTCGATCGCCTCGTCGTAAGTGGTCGCCTTCTCGATCATGGCGGAGATTCTATGTCTCACCCGGGAGTGGAGTAGGTGCAGCTTGCGAGGCCCTTCGACAGGAGTTTCCGAGGATTCCAGGTAGGCCTCGAAGCAGCGGAGCCAGGACTTAAACATTTATTTGGCCTCCGGTTTCTGTGCTTCCAGGTTGAGCCTTTCTGGCTTGAGACCGGCGTCCATCCTAACGTAATCTGCTTATTAAATTGTAGTTTAGTACCCTCAATAACGACATGAGAGTGTGGAATGGTAAATGAAGGCTTTAATAAGCAGAGAACTAGCCAGCTTGCAGAGATGAGTGCTCACTGGGTGCCGCCTACAGGGCGTCACCTTATATACGGCTCCCTGGTGGGCGGAGCCAGAGTTGGAGTCCCCCAGGGTGCCAAACCTGGTCTTAAAGGGGCATCACCGACATGGTGTTAAGGGTACAGTAACCATTCACAGCGCCGGCCCTAGGGTTGCTGGCGCTCCGGGCAAGTTGAACTTCGGCGCCCTTGGAGGGGGGCGGGGCCGAGAGAGGGGGGCGGGGCCGAGAGAGGGGGCGGGGCCGAGAGAGGGGGGCGGGGCCGAGAGGGAGTGGGTCGGGGCCGAGAGGGAGTGGGTCGGGGGCGAGAGGGCGTCGGGGGTGAGAGGGGGGCGGGGGCGAGAGGGGGGCGGGGGCGAGAGGGGGGCGGGGGCGAGAGGGGGGCGGGGGCGAGCGGACCCGAGGGGGGGGCGAGCGGACCCGAGGGGGGGGGCGAGCGGACCCGAGGGGGGGGGCGAGCGGACCCGAGGGGGGGGGAGCGGACCCGAGGGGGGGGGGCGAGCGGACCATAGGGGGGGGGGGAGCAGACCGAGGGGGGAGCGGACCAGACTGAGGGGGGAGCGGACCGAGCGGGGTGGGCGGACCCGAGGGGGGGGCGGGGCAGAGGAGGGGGCGGACCCGAGGGGGGGGCAGGGGGCGGGGGTCGGACCCGAGACCGGGGGGGGGAGCGGACCGAGCGGGGGGGCGGAACGGGGGGGGGGGGGCGGAACGGGGGGGGCGGAACGGGGGGGGGGCGGAACGGGGGGGCGGAAAGGGGGGGGGGCCGCCCTGGGGGAGTGCGGCCACCCTGGGGGAGTGCGGCCACCGCGCATGCGCTAGTTGGCACCGGCCCAACTGCGCATGCGCGGGACCCGAGTCTCTGGCGCCCCCTAGCACATGGCGCCCCGGGCGACTGCCCGAGTTGCCGGTGCCTTGAGCCGGCCCTGACCATTCATCACAATAGGGAGACTCCCCACAAAGACTCCCGAGATGAGGAGACCCCCAGACCCACTGAATAGGGAGACCCCCCCACAGAGACTCCCTAGACAGGGAAATCCCCACAAGACCCACTGAATGGGGAGACCCCCCCCAAGATCCCCTGAATAGGGATCCCCTGGATACCCCCTAGGTAAAGAAACCTCCGCAGAGACCCCTTGAATGGGGTACCCCTCAAGACCCCCTAACTGAATGGGCCCCCCACAGACCCCCTACCTAAGGGCTCCCTACAGAGACCCCCTAACTAAAGGAACCCCCCCCCCCCCCCGCCCCAGACAACCACTAACTAAAGGAACCCTCTTAACCCCCCCCCCCCCCCCACAGACTCCCAGAAAAGAGACCCCTGTCTGGAGTAACACTCACCTTCCATCATCGTCCTTCATGGATGACTAATTCTAAATGCTATAATCACATTGTTTGTAAACATCAACCACATCAAAGAGAGTTAAGTGCATTCCAATTACTTCATCCTTGAGAGATTTTGAACTGCTGCGCTGGAAATTGACAGCACTTAACTCTCTTTGAGCTGGTTGATGTTTGTAAACATTGTGGTTACAGCACTTCGAGTTATGAAGCCATGAAGGAAGATAAATGAAGCAAGGCTGACAGCTGTGTTTACGGAAGTGGTTGGTCAATCACAACCCACTAAGTGAAATGAATGAATGGCTTGCAGCTAAAGTATCTGAGAGGTTCAAACATAGGTCAATGCTTTTGCTTTACAGGAATGGACACATGGTGCTTTCTCTGTCTGAGCCTGCATGTGAGTGCCCAGGTGAGTGTCACTGCCCCTGCCGGACTGCTCTCTAGCTTCCAGACAGGGTTCTCATTTCTGGGGAGGGGGAGAGTGGGGTCTGCGGGGGCCCCTTTAGGAGGTCTCTGGGTGTGATCCCCCTATCCAGGGGGTCTCTGGGGGACTGTCCTCCCTCTTCAGGAGGTCTCTGGGGGAAGGTGGGTTGGCTCACCCCTGTGCATGAGGGAAGGGGAGCACCCAGAGAATCCGGGGATGGGGCTGAATGGGGCAGTCGGCGCTGAATGGACTGCGCGTGTTCACGCATGCGCGTAACAGCCATCGTGATCTCGCGCATGCGCGGAACCGTCGGTGTGATTCCACGCCTGCGCAAACCTGCCTCGTATTTTGGCGCATGCGCTCTTCTCTGCGCCAGCCATAGCAGAGCCCTACAGGGGCCCAGTGTGGAATGAAGAAGTGCCCCCACGGAATAGGACCGCCCGCAGATTGGTGGGCCCCGACTGCGGGCCAGGCCACGGTGGGGGGCCCCCCGGGGTTGGATACCCCTGCGCTCCCCCGAGGACCACCCACGCCAACTTACCTGCCAGGTCCCGTCGTGTGGGATCTTATGTAGCCCACACCGGCTGGACTGGCCAAAAACGGACGGCCGCTCAGCCCATCGGGGCCCAGAGAATCGCCGAGGGGGCCGCTGCCAATGGCCCCCGACCGGCGTGGCGGGAATCCCGCCCCCACCCGAAAAACAGCGCCGGAAAATACTGCAGCCGGCGTCAGGGTGGCGGGTCGGGATTCGCCCGGCGGGGGGTCGGAGTATCCCGCTAACATTTGTTGAACTTGCTTGAGTTTTTGATGAGGTAACTGGGAGGGTTGATGCCATATCGGTGGAAGTCGCACATTGGGTGGCTCCTGCTCGAGACTCTGGTTTTTGGACTTTAATGCCTGGTTTCAGGGGCAGTTTTTCAATAAGCTTGATCAGGAAGGCACAAGGAAGGTGGGGAATGTCTAAGACCCAGAGGAAAGCTGCTGGGAAGAAGGAGGCGAGCGAACATTCGCTGTCGAGTGAACGGGTCAGCCCGGCAGCAGGAAAGATGGTGGAGCTGGATCGCTGGGTGGGGCCGCGCCCTTCACAGTGGAGATTCTGACTGAGGTAATGGCCGGAGAATTTGAGAGGCAGTTCGCTAAGCACATGGAGGTACTGCAAGAGGCGATGGTGGCTGCAATGAAGGAGTGGGTGGAGAAGTCGATGGCCCCGGTGACGACGGCAATGTCGAAGACGTCTGCCGAGGTAT
The DNA here is from genome assembly GCF_902713615.1 of Scyliorhinus canicula. Lineage (NCBI taxonomy): Eukaryota > Metazoa > Chordata > Chondrichthyes > Carcharhiniformes > Scyliorhinidae > Scyliorhinus > Scyliorhinus canicula. The sequence continues at coordinate 29,550,092 of NC_052157.1, forward strand.
GGAAGCAAAAGAGAGAAGTTGAAGAGGTTGGAGGAAGCTTCATTGGAACATAGTGACCAGTTCACCTCGATGTGTGAGAAGTTGCTGAGGAGGTTCTTTGGGACCAAGGGCAGGTGTATTAGGTGCTCAGGGAGCCCAGCAAACCATGTCCACATGTTCTGGGCATGCCCAGCGCTGGGGGAGATTTGGAAGGGGGTAGCAAGGACGGTATCGAGGGTGGTAGGATTCAGGGTCAATCCAGGCTGGGGACTCACAATATTTGGGGTTGCAGTGGAGCCGGGAATGCAGGAGGCGAAAGAGGCCGGTGTTCTGGCCTTTGCGTCCCTAGTAGCCCGGCGGAGGATTTTTCTTCAGTGGAAGGATGCGGGGCCCCCAAGTGCGGAGGCCTGGGTCAACGATATGGCGGGGTTTATTAAATTGGAGAGGGTGAAATTTGCCCTAAGGGGGTCAGTGCAGGGCGTTTAATTACTGTTTCTATTTTGTATATATATAGGGGGGGGGGGGTTGTTCTTTTTGTTCTTTGAATTTTCTGTTACTGTTTTTTTTGTGAAAATTTGAATAAAAATTATTTTTTTTTAAAAAGAGAAGTTGCGGAGGAAATCCCCGGAGTCACGGGGAGAACAAGGTGGACAAGGAGGAGAGAGAGGAGCGCCAAAAAGTGATAGAGGAGATTCTGGAGGTGGATGGGAGGTGTGTGGGGGACCTGGATCCGGGCCCCTTGGCCAAGAGGAAGGAGTTACAGGTGGTGAGGTCCGACCAGATGTCCACATGGAAAGCGGTGCGCCAGTTGAGATGGGCGAGGGCAGGTCATATGCTGGCCAGCCAGCTCTGGAGGGAAGCAGCAGCAAGGGCGATTGTTCGGGTGCAGGATAAGGTGGTGGAGTTGGCGGAGGTTCCGGAATGGATTAATAACATATTCAAGGAGTTTTATAAGGATCTATATAGGTCGGAGCCACCAGAAGAGGAGCGGGAGATGAGCAAGTTCCTGGACGGGAAGGCGTGTACAAGGCTGGGTGAGGAGGATAGAGAAGGCCTGGAGAGGCTGGTGGGGGAGCAGGAAGTGAAGGGGGCGATTGGAAAGATGCAGGCAGGGAAGGCGGCGGGGCCTGACAGGTTTCCAGTTGAATTCGATAAGAAATTTAAGGATAAATTAGCGCCGCTGATGGTGGGAATGTTTAAGGGAACGCCCTACTGAAGGACAGATCTGAGGCGTTCAAGGCAGACGACCCTGTCCTAAACAAGAAATCCAGGTACGACCTCCGCAAAGCCATCCGAGATGCCAAGAGAGAATATCAAACTAAGCTAGAGTCACAGACAGACTCTCGGCGGTTGTGGCAAGGACTAAACAACATAACGGGCTACAAAGCGAAGCCGGGCAGTATCTCTGGCAGCAGCGCACCCCTCCCCGATCAACTTAATGCATTCTATGCTCGGCTTGAGCAGGTAACCAACAATCCGCTGTCGAGTGCCCCAGCAGCCCATAATTTACCCATACCCACCATCACAGTTTCCGAAGTCAGATCGGCCTTCCTGAAAGTGAACCCACGGAAGACGACAGGCCCGGACAGGATCCCTGGTCGTGCACTCAGAGCCTGCACATACCAGCTGGCAGAGGTATTCACAGATATCTTTAACCTATCCCTACTCCACTCCGAAGTCCCCACCTGCTTCAAGAAGACCACCATCATACCAGTACCAAAGAAGAACCAGGCAACATGCCTCAATGACTACCTGATGTCAGTTGTAATGAAGTGCTTCGAGAGGCTGACCATGAAGCGCATCACCTCCATACTCCCGGAACGCCTTGACCCACTTCAATTTGCATACCGTCGCAACCGGTCCACATCAGACACCATTTCCCTGGCCCTACACTCATCCCTAGAGCATCTCGAAAACAAGGACTCCTACATCAGACTCTTATTTATTGACTACAGCTCCGCCTTCAACACCATAATCCCAGCCAAGCTCATATCAAAGCTCCAAAACCTAGGACTTGGCCCTCCACTCTGCAACTGGATCCTTGACTTTCTGACCAACAGACCACAATCAGTAAGAATGAACACCAACACCTCCTCCACAATAGTCCTCAATACCGGTGCCCCGCAAGGCTGCGTACTTAGCCCCCTACTCTACTCCCTGTACACACACGACTGCGTGGCAAAACTTGGTTCCAACTCCATCTACAAGTTTGCTGATGATATGACCATAGTGGGCCGATCTCGAATAATGACGAGTCTGAATACAGGAGGGAGATAGAGAACCTAGTGGAGTGGTGTAACAACAACAATCTCTCCCTCAATGCCAGCAAAACTAAAGAGCTGGTCATCGACTTCAGGAAGCAAAGTACTGTACACACCCCTGTCAGCATCAACGGGGCCGAGGTGGAGATGGTTAGCAGTTTCAAATTCCTAGGGGTGCACATCACCAAAAATCTGTCCTGGTCCACTCACGTCGACGCTATCACCAAGAAAGCACAACAGCGCCTATATTTCCTCAGGAAGCTAAGGAAATTCGGCATGTCCACATTAACCCTTACCACATTAACTTTACAGATGCACTATAGAAACCATCCTATCTGGCTGCATCACAACCTGGTATGGCAACTACTTGGCCCAGGACCGCAAGGAACTTCAGAGAGTCGTGAATACCACCCAGTCCATCACACGAACCTGCCTCCCATCCATGGACTCCATCTATACCTCCCGCTGCCTGGGGAAAGCGGGCAGCATAATTAAGGATCACTCCCACCCGGCTTACTCACTTTTCCAACTTCTTCCATCGGGCAGGAGATACAGAAGTCTGAGAACACACACGAACAGACTCAAAAAAAGCTTCTTCCCCACTGTCACCAGACTCCTAAATGACCCTCTTATGGACTGACCTCATTAATACTACACCCTGTATGCTTCATCCGATGCCAATGCTTATGACTTTACATTGTATATCTTGTGTTGCCCTATTATGTATTCTCATGTATTCTCATGTATTTTCTTGAATTCTGTTTAATTCCCTTTAATTCCATGTACTGAATGATCTGTTGAGCTGCTTGCAGAAAAATACTTTTCACTGTACCTCGGTACACATGACAATAAACAAATCCAATCCAATCCAATCCAGGAAGCAATAAGCAGCAGGTTCTTGCCGCAAACGATGGAACAGGCTTCTATTTCACTGCTGCTGAAGAAGGATAAGGATCCAGTGGAGTGTGGGTCGTCAAGGTTGGAGGGATGTATTCCAAAGGTGATGGGTGATTTCAGATGGAGTTTGTAAAGGGAAGGCAGCTGTTCTCAAACGTGAGGAGGTTGCTGAATGTGATTCTGTCTCCGGCGGAGGGAAGGGAGACAGAGGTGGTGATGGCACTGGATGCAGAGAAGGTATTTGGCCAGGTAGAGTGGGGTTACTTGATGGTGGTATTGGAGAGATTTGGAATTGGGCCGAGGTTTGTGGTGTAGGTGCAGCTGTTGTATAAGGAGCTGCTGGCGTGTGTTCGTCGCACGAAGAGTATGAACTCAGGGTATTTTGCACTGCACCGGGGCATGAGACAGAGGTGCCCTCTGTCCCCCTTTTGTTTGCATTGGCTATAGAGCTCTTGGCCATCGCGCTAAGGAGCCCGAGGCTGTGGAAGGGGATAGTGAGGTGGGTGGAGCACAGGGGGCTGGGTTCTCCGCCATTGGGATGCTCCGCTTTGTTGGCAGCCCAGGGGTTTCCCAACGGCATGGGGCTGCCCCACAATGGGACCATTGACCAGCTGGCGAAACGGAGCATCCCGCCAGCGTGGTGAACCAGAATTCTGGCGCAGCAGGACGGAGAACCCAGCCCAGGGTGTCCCTATACACCGATGATCTGCTATTGTATATCTCAGTTCCGAGCATGATGGTGGGAAGTATAATGGAGCTGTTCCAGCGTTTCGGGAAGTTCTCAGGGTATAAATTGAACTTAGCAAAAAGTGGGTATTTTATGGTCCCCCAGCCTGGAGTAGGGGTGGGGTGGGGGGCGGCTGCCATTCCGTTTGGCGGTAACCCACTTCAGGTACTTGGGGGTGCAGGCTGAGATTGTAGATGGCTCCGAAAATATAATTTTACTAGTTTGGTGGTGAGGTTGAAGGCCGATCTGCCAAGATGGGAGAGCCTTCCTCTGTCATTAGCAGGCCAGGTGCAGGCAGTTAAAATTAATGTTTTGCCGCGATTCTTGGTTTTATTCCAGTGCCTGCCGGTCTTTTACCAAAGTCCTTCTTCAGAGGGGTGGACAAGCTGATCTCCTCGTCCAATTTGAGGTGGGGGGGGGGGTGGCCAGGATTAGGAGGGTGATCCTGCAGAGAGGACAACAGGCGGGGGTGTCTAGACCATCCAATCTTGCTGTACTATTTGTGACAGGCGAATGGGGAGAAGGTGCAGCATTGAAGCAAGAAGGGGGAGGCCCGATGGATTTAGGATGGAGGCGGAGTCGTGTGGGCGCTGGCAACGGCACCGTTTCTGATGGCTCGAGGAAAGTACTCGATGAGTCTGGAGGTGGTAGCCACACTGAACATTTGGAGGCAGTTTAGGCAGCATTTTAAGCTGGGGCCAGGTAACGGAGGATGCGGGTGGGGGCTGAGTGCTGGAGAGGAGGGTTGTCTCGGCGATCTACGGAAGGATCCTGGAGGACGACAGGGTATCTATGGAGGGGATACGGCAAAGTGGGATGAGGAGCTGGGGGGAGGGAGCTTTGGAAGAGAGACTGTGGTGTGAGATGCTGCAGAGGGTGAATGCCTCAACCTCGTGTGCAAGGCGGGGGCTGATACAACTGAAAGTCGTACATGAAAGGGCCCACCTCACAAAATCAAAGATGGGCCAACTGTTCGAGGGGATGGAGGATGTCTGTGAGCGATGTGGGAGAGGCCCCGTGAGCCATGTTCAAATGTTTTGGTCCTGCCCGAAGCTGGAAAGGTTTTGGAGGACAGTTTCTAGCACAATCTCGGGGGTTTCACATGTGGATATGGAGCCCAGTCCCCTAAAAGCCATATTTGGAGTGTTGGACCGGCCCGAGTTGCAGGTGGGAGCGGGAGCAGATGTTTTAGTCTTCGCTACGCTGATGGTTCGTAAGCGGGTCCTATTGGGGTGGAGGTCAGCCTCCCCACCCTGTGCCTGAGCGTGGCAGAGAGGACCTACTGGAGAAGGTGAAGTTTGAGCTGAGGGAGGCGAAGGAGGGGGTTCTACAATTGTTGGGGTTTGTTATTAAGCACTTTCAGGAGTTGGTTACCGTTGACTGTCAAGGGGTGGGGTGGGTTCTTAGGTTTGGGTGGGACTGCTTCTTTTTATATATTGTTGGGGTTGTTCTTGGTAAAAATGATGAAAATATGGTGAATAAAAATATGTTTTCAAAAACAGAGAGGGTTGATGGGGATAATGCGGCTGATGTTGGTGTACATGGACTGTGAAAAGGTATCTGATTGGGGCAGCACAGTGGGGCAATGATTAGCACTGCTGTCTCACGGCACTGAGGACCCGAGTTCAATCCTTTTTTTTTTAAATTTAGAGCACCCAATTCATTTTTTCCAATTAAGGGCCAATTTAGCATGGCCAATCCACCTAGCCAGCACATCTTTGGGTTGTGGGGGTGAAACCCACACAGACACAGGGAGAATGTGCAAACTCCACACAGACAGTGACCCAGAGCCGGGATCGAACCTGGGACCTCGGCACCGTGAGGCTGCTGGGCTAACCCACTGTGTCACCCTGCTGCCCTTTGAGTTCAATCCTGGCCCTGGGTCACTGACCGTGTGGAGTTTGCACATTCCCCCGTGTCCGCGTGGGTTTCACCCCCAAAACAATGTGCAGGGCAGGTGAATTGGCCACACTAAATTACCCCTTCATTCTTTTTTTTTAGAAGAAAAGGCATTTGATAAAGAGCTGCACCACAGACATGTAAGCAAAGTTAGAGCTTATAAAATTAAAAGGACAGTCACAACATGGATCCAAGAGTAATCGTTAACAGTTGTTTTTCGGGCTGGACTGAGATATAGTGGAATTCCTGAGGGATCAGGGCTAGGACTCCTGCTCATCCTGATATATATATTAATGCCCACGACCTCAGTGTACAGCATAAATGGGTGGCACGACAGCACAATGGTTAGCACTGTGGCTTCACAACGCCAGGCCCCCAGATATGATTCCCAGCTTGGGTCACTGTCTGTGTGGAGTCTGCATGTTCTCCCTGTGTCTGCGTGGGTTTACTCCGGGTGCTCCGGTTTCCTCCGCCCAAGTCCCGAAAGACGTGCTGTTCGGTGAATTGGACATTCTGAATTCTCCCTCAGTGTACCTGAACAGACATCGGAATGTGGCGACTAGGGGCTTTTCACAGTAACTTCATTGCAATGTTAATGTTAGCCTACTTGTGACAATAAAGATTATTATTATTATAAATTAAAAATTTGCAGACGATACAAAACTTGGATGTATTGGGAGTCATGGGGGGGGGGGGGTTGAATTTACGGATATAGACAGGTTGGCGGAATGGTCACCAGGCAAGTGGCAGACAGATTAAATGTGATACAGACAAGTGTGAGATAATTCATTTCAGGAATTCGGAAATAAAAAATGAAAATGAAATGAAAATCGTTTATTGTCACGAGTAGGCTTCAATGAAGCTACTGTGAAATGCCCCTAGTCGCCACATTCCGGCGCCTGTTCGGGGAGGCTGTTACGGGAATCGAACCGTGCTGCTGGCCTGCTTGGTCTGCTTTCAAAGCCAGCGATTTAGCCCAGTGAGCTGAACAGCTTCAAATAGGAGCTGAAATAAGCCATTCGGCCCCTCAGGATCATGGCTGATCCGATTGGGGCCTTAACTTCACTGTTTTGCATGCCAACACCCTCACTTCCTCACCGCCCCCACCCCCCCTCCCATTCTCCCCTTTCTCCACCCCACCATGACTCTCGACCCCAAGGTCAATCAAAAATCAGTCTAACTCAGCCTCCACTGGTCGTTGCCGAGGGAAATCCAAACACTAACAATCCGCTGAGTGAAGAAATCCCTTCTCAATTCCACCATAATTGGGAAACCACTTATTTTTAAACTAGGCTCCCAGAGAGAAAGCCTTGTCTCAGTATCCACCCCGTCAAGCCCCTCAGAATTTTAAACGTTTAGTCGGACGAACGCAGAGAGACAATATAAAATAAAGCGGACAACTCTAAAAGCTCTGGACATCAGCTCTGCTTGGACCAAGGTTCTAATGATGTCGAGAACAAAGTGGTCTTGGTGGGACCCACACTGAACATTGGTGAGCAGGTTACGGTTAAATGCCACTTTATATCACTTGAGAATATTACTAGGTGGGACACACGGCATTGTTATTTTGCTGGGTGATCCTTGACACTGTTCCATTACTGAGTGACATTTGGCACTGTTCCATTATTGGACGACACTCCAACTGTTCCCGTTCTGTATCTGAGACGGCACAGTTCCATTCCAGTGTGATAATTGGCACTACTCCATTATTTGTGATATTCAGCACTGCTCCATTACAGAGCGGAGCCAATGCACAAAACAATTGTCCTTTTAAATCACAAATGAAGGGAACATTTGGAATTGTGGTGATTCCAGCATCAGTAAAACATAGCCCTGGTTTCATCAGTGGCAAGTACCACTCTTTCATCACCAAACCTGTTGAATCTGACCCCGAAGGGGTTGGGAAAAGTCCAAAAGTAAACTAAATTCATTTGTGACTTCTAAGCAATAGCATTTGCTTAGTTTATGTGCAACATGCGTGCTTTTTTAAATGTACATGGCCATTAAAGTTCACTTCATCTTACTATACCTATTGATTCATAACTCTTGATTTAGGTTGCTGCCAAGGAAAAATGCCACATTTGTGGAAAGATGTAACTTCAAATAATCAATACCAGATTAAAAGCGTTTTGAAATGCAACATATTGGTTACTGAGAGCGGACTGGTGCTTCAACAAAGGAAAACATCAAAAGTTTAGGAGAAATCCAATATTCTCCAGTAAAGATACACAGTGATGGTCTTTGATAACCTCCTCATAAATTATATTGAAATTGTGTGGGAGTTGTTACAGAAACATCTGGACATTGTGCATGGAGATCTTCATTGACAAAACCCAGAGAGACCCTTTCAACCAGTCACAACAAAAATTCATTAGTTTAGAGCTGACAAAAGCTTTGAACCCTTATATCTTTAACCCCATGAAGGGCTCGTTGGAAATCTTTGACCGTGGTTAACCTAATCTTCCTTAGAAGATTAGATATTATTATTTCCTTGTCCAAATTCTTTATTGCTTTCAGTTTTCTGAATGCTCGTTTATTTACCAAGTAGACAACACAACGGGCAATATCATGAAGAAAGCATTACTATAGTGAAGCTAGGATTACAACTTCAAACGTATATTTCCCCTTCCTAGCTCCTCTCTAGCCTGAGGATTTAAGAACAGAAACTCAAGTTCAAGAGTCTTTCCCAATTGTTACAGCCAGCAGCATCTTCAACCTGTATGTGTGGGCCAATTTGTAGATGGAGTCACAAATGATTGTGTCAAATGCAAGTGTAAGTAGTTTCAGGAATTGGGTAATAATAATAATCTTTATTAGCGTCACAAATAGGCTTACATTAACACTGCAATGAAGTTACTGTGAAAATCCCCTAGTCGCCACACTCCGGCACCTGTTCGGGTACACAGAGGGAGAATTCAGAATGCCCAATTCACCTAACAGCACATCTTTCGGGACTTGTGGGAGGAAACCGGAGCACCCGGAGGAAACCCAGACAGACATGGGGAGAACGCGCAGACTCTGCACAGACACAGAAATCGAACCTGAGTGCCTGGCGCTGTGAAGCAACAGTGCTAACCACTGTGCTGTGTGCCATTTAGAAGACTTAACACTGGACATTAACATTTCTTTCCCTAAGGTTCCTCCTCCACTGCAAGTTATGTGAATTTTCAAATCTCGTTTTAACTCCTCTTGAATTTGTTCTTTTCAGTCTGACTCCAAGATCCCACCGACCTTCCTGCCTGGTGATCTAGAGTATCTTGCTGCCCATAGCTGCCCTCCCCTCCCAGATCCTGGAAGACTAGCCCTGTCTAAGAGTTTCCAGGAACATCTTAATCCCTTCCCTTCTCAAAACCAAACTCCATGGCAATATAAATGACATGGGCCTTATATCCAGTTAGAAATGTTGATTAGCTATCCCAAAGACCCCCAACTTTCTTTTCTCTTGGAAGTAAATAGACAAGTTAAAGCACAACAGTTGACACTTATATGGGACTTTGGAGACTCAGACTCAACCTAAGGTTAGCACAGAGACTGCTGCCATTGTCTCCAAGTGTGAACGTCTTGCACCCCCTTCCCAGTAAAACAATCTGAGCCCCTTTTAATCACTCACACTCAAATCATGCAGGCTTGCTGTCAGGCAGACTTCAAAACCCCTTCAATTTTAATTTGTATGTAAGACAATCCCAAAATATACTAATCTTTAAAACCTCATAATTGTACCAAACTGTACTGCAGTTTTGGTAATGTCTAATTTAAACTGCTGTGGAATGTAATTTTATAAATTTTTATTAATAAAGTGCATTTTTTTGAAAAACAAAAACACCACATGCAGAGGTTCTCCCTGTCCCTTGTGCCGCAAAGGATGGGTCTGACCATGTTCAGAATCACAGAACACTATAGTGTAGAAGAGGTCCTTTGGCCCATCGATCTGCTTCGATGCATGAAAGGCCCTGACCTGCTCACCTACTCCCACTTGCCAGCCAGCCTTGAATGTTATGGCATGCCAAGTAATCATCCAGGTACTTTTTAAACGTCATTGCAGTGTTAATGTAAGCCTACTCGTGGCATTAATAAAGATTATTATTATTATAAAGGATGCCAGGCATCGCCTCTACCACCCTCCCAGATACAGCATTCCAGACCGTCACCACCCTCTGGGTAAAAAGATTTTCCTCAAATCCCCCCTAAACCTCCCGTCCCTCACTTTGAACTTTTGTCCCCTCGTAACTGACCCTTCAACAAAGATAATAGCTGCTCCCTATCCACCCTGTCCGTGCCCCTCAATCTTGTACACCTTAATCAGGTCACCCCTCAGTCTTCTCTGCTCCAGAGAAAACAAACCAAGTTTATCCAGCCTATCTTAATAACTTAAATGTTCCATCCCAGGCGACACTCCAGGCGAATCTTCTCTGCACCCCCTCCAGTGCAATCACATCCTTCCTATACTGTGGTGACCAGAATTGCACATAGTACTCCAGCTGTGGCCTCACCAAAGTTCTACACAGCACCATCATGACCTCCCGGCTTTTGTAATCTATGCCCCGATTGATAAAGGCGAGTGTCCCATATGCCTTTCCCCCCACCCTATTAACCTGTCCTTCTGCCTTCAGAGATTTATGGGCAAGCACGCCAAGATCCCTTTGTTCTTTGGAACCTCCCAGTTTCAGACCTTCATAGTATACTGCCTTGTTAAATTACTCCTTCCAAAGTGTATCGCCTCACACTTTTCAGGGTTAAATTCCACCTGTCACTTATCCGCCAATTTGACCATCCCAGCTACATCTTCCTGTAACCTAAGACACTCAACCTCACTGTTAACCATCTGGCCCATCTTTGTATCATCTGCAAACTTACGGATCCTACCCCCCACATTGTAATTTTGACAAACAATAGGGGCCCCAGCATCGATCCTTGTGGTACGCCACTGGTCACTAGCTTCCAGACACTAACGCAGCCGTCTATCATCACCCTCTGTCTCCTACCACAAAACCAATTACGAATCCACCTTATCAAATCACCCTGTACCCCATGTGCATTTGCCTTCTTAATAAGTCTTCAATATGGGACCTTGTCAAAGGCTTTGCTGAAATCCATGTAAACTATATCAACTGCACTACCCTCATCTACATACTTGGTTCCATGCTCAAACTTGTTAATCTTGACCTCCTTCTGTCATATTATTTGTATGATGTTCACACTTCAGATATAGATAAATGTTTATGTGAGACTTGTTGAGCTGAACTGACGACATGAGACGCTTCAGTCACTATCCAGTACCAAAAGTTATCAAATGCCTGATCAATATGTTATGTAAACCAGCACTGGATCGCTTCAAAACATTTTTTGAAAAATTCATTTTGACGAGATCTGGGTTTCGCTGGCGAGACCAGCATTTATTGACCATTCTCAATTACCCTTCAGAAGGTGGTGATGAGCAGCCTTCTTGAATCTGCAGCCCATGTGGTGTAGGTACACCCACTGTGCCAAGAGGGAGGGAGTTCCAGGATTTTGACCCAGCGACAGTGAAGGAACGGTGATATATTTCCATGTCAGGATGGCAAGTGACTTGGAGGCAATCAGCCAGGTGGCGGGTTCTCTGTTGCATTGAGAACTCTTTCACAGGGAAACACAATCTCGCAAGATAGATAGAATAATAATCTTTATTAGTGTCAAAAGTAGGCTTACATTAACACTGCAATGAAGTTGCTGTGAAAATCCCCTAGTCGTGACTTCCGGTGGCGACTGTGCTGTGAATGGTCGCACATTTAGCAGCTCCTGCTCTTGGTGGGTTTTTTAACAGCTTTTAAGCTGGATTTTCGCGGAAATTTTTTCTAACATAAGTGGATAAAAGTGAAAGGAGGAGAAGGCGACCCCTATCCTATGGAGCTACGCTCAAAAAGTAAATTGCAAAAGAAGGAATCAAAAGCTGGTTGGAAGTGAGGATCAGAGCTTGGTGGCTGCAATGGCAGAGAAGCGAGATCCGGCCCAGTCAGATCAATGGTTGATGAGACCATCAATTCACGAGACACGTGCTTTAAGATATGAACAGTGGTTTTAATCTACTTACAACAGAGCCAGCCTGTAACACGATGAACCCTGGATGAACTGGTCGGCTGGCTCTGGGCATCAATCTTTATACAGCAGTCCAGGGGGAGGGGCCGTGGCCGTACAAACCCGTACAAACTCCTATGCATTCCCAGTGCTACTCCCCCTAGTGGTCGGGCAACGCAACTGCGCGTACAATAATATGGTATCATATATATTGCAGTGTGAATTACATTCACCACAATGGTCGATGGATCGGTTGGTTACATACCTGGATGAGAAGTTTGCCCGGCACGGTAAGGAGTGTGCGGAGGACCTGACCAAGTTGGTAGCCTCGATTAAGGAGGCTGTCGACCGGATGGAGGTGACAGTGACGGCCCAGGGACAGTCGATCCAAAAGCTACAGGAGCAGGCGACGGAACAAGAGGAGCAATCCACTGGGATGGCACTGCAAAATGGCATTTTACAGGATCGGCAAAAGCGGCTGCTGGAAAAGGTGGAAGACCTGGAGAATCGTCTCCGCAGGCAGAACATTCGGATTGTCGGTCTGCCAGAGGGAAAGGAAGGATCGGATGCCAGTGCCCATGTTGTGAAGATAGTGGCGAGGTGTTCGACAGGCCATTGGAGGTGGACCGGGCTCACAGGGCACTTATGCGCAAGCCCCAGGGCGATGGTGGTGAGGCTCCATCGATTCGTGGACAAAGAATGCATCATTTTTTTTAAAATTTAGAGTACCCAATTATTTTTTCCAATTAAGGGGCAATTTAGCATAGCCAATCGACCTAACCTGCACATCTTTTGGGTTGTGAGGGCGAAACCCACGCAGACACGGGGAGAATGTGCAAACTCCACACGGACAGTGACCCAGGGCCGGGATTCGAACCCGGGTCCTCAGCGCCTGAGGCAGCAATGCTAACCACTGTGCCACCGTGCTGCCCTAAAGAATGCATCATTAAATGCACTAGACAGATGAAACTGTTCGTATGGGAAGAAGCGGAGATCCAGGTTTACCAAGACTTGGGAGCAGAACTTGCTAAGAGGAGGGTGAGTTTTAATAAAGTTAAAGTGGCCCTGTATGTGAAGGGAATAAAATTTGGACTTCTCTACCCGGCCCATCTCTGGATACCGACGAGGACCGGGAACTATATTTTGGCTCGCCGGAAGAAGTGGCGGTCTTTACGAAAGACAACAACCTGGGGGAACCGTAAGGACTTAAAAAAAGAAAAAACTGGTCGTTAACGATTTGAATCAAAACGTTCTGTGGTGCACTGTAATTTGAGTTGCGACGACCAAGAAGAGAAGGATTTCTCTGAGTTATCCAGCTTTGACCTTTTAGTGTAAGTACCAAGGTACAGTTTCTTCCTTTTTTTTGTGTTTGTAAAAAAAAGAAAAAAGAAAAAAATGGAGGGGGGGGGGGGGGGGTGAAGAAAATTTCTCAAGTTGTGATGTTCTAGGAAGGAAAGACATCTGTCTTGAGTTTTTGCGTGCATAATTTTTTCTGTCTTTCCATTTATCCTGGTTGTTTTCACTTCCATTGTTTGGGGCTCTGTTTGAAGGTGGTGGGATTGATAAGATGTTGTAAAGGGAGAGGGGGGTGGGCCGTTGAACCTAGACCTTAAGTGGATGGTTTGTTTGCTTTCTGTGTTTGGTGCTTTTGTTTTGACAACTTATGTTAAGAGTTGCGGAGGTAAAGATCCAGCAGGTGGTAGAATCCTCGGCGCCAGGGGCACGACCTGCTGGCTGGTAAAGCTGGTTCATGGGAACGACGTGGGCAGTGAGGGGAGATGGGGGGACTTCCAGGAGCCTGGATATGGAGACAGATGGTGGTTGCTGCCGAGGGGCGGATCTGGGGAGGTGTGGGCCATAGGCTTAGGGCTGGCCTAGGAACGGTCATGGCTGATCAACAGGGGAGGGGGGCAAGTCTCTCTCTCTCTCTCTCTCTCTCTCTCTCCCCCCCCCCCCCCCCCCCGGACCAGACTGGCTACGTGGAATGTTTGTGGCCTGAATGGGCCGGTCAAGAGGGCCCTTGTGTTCGCACACTTGAGACAGTTAAAGGCAGATGTGTTCATGTTACAGGAGGCACACTTGAAGCTGGGGGATCAATTTAGACTGAAAAAGGGGTGGGTTGGACAGGTGTTCCTTTCAGGATTGGACTGGGATGACGTCGCGTTTGTTAAGAAGATGCTGGGAAAGATCTCAAACCTCGACTCGCACCGGTTGGTTATGTGCGGGTGATTTTAACACGGTCTTGGATCCTAGGACAGACCGGTCGAATTCTAGGTCAGGGAAAATATGAGCAATGGCGAAAGAGCTGCTGGGGTTCGTGAAGCACATGGGGGGGGGGGGGGGGGGGTGTTGATCCATGGAGATTTGAGAGGCCAAGGAGCAAGGAATATTCATTCTACTCTCATGTGCAAAATGCGTACTCCAGGATCGATTTTTATATACTGGACAAAACATTGTTAGCAGGACTGGTGGACACAGAGTATTCAGCAATCGTAGTACTGGACCATGCGCCACATTGGCTAGACCCACAGGTGAACACGGGAAATTCTCAGCGGCCACAGTGGAGGCCAGATGCAGGGCTGTTCGCAGACGACAAGATATGTGAGGGAGTGAGGCAGGCCATTCGGGGGTATATAAAAACCTACGACACGGGAGAGACCAAAGCTGGGGTGGTGTGGGAGGCATTGAAAGCGGTCATCAGAGGGGAATATATGTCGATTTGGGCCCATAGGGAAAGGCCTGAACGGGCGGAGCTGGACAGGCTAGTAGGAGAAATCTTACATGTGGATAGGAGATATGCGGAGTCTCCGAATAAGGAGCTCCTGAAGGAGCATCAGAGACTTCTAATGGATTTTGGGCTCCTTTCCACAGGCAAGGCGGAGGGACAGCTGAGGAGGGTAAAAGGGGCAGTATATGAATATGGGGGAGAAAGTTAGCAGGATGTTGGCACATCAGCTGAGGAAGCAGAAGGCGGTGAGAGAAATAGGGAAAATTAAGGATGTGAGGAGGAAAGTAGTGAGGGACCCGGGGCAGTTAAAGACGTATTTTGTGAATTCTATAGCCATTTATACGAGTCGGAACCCCCCGCGGGGAAGAGGGAATGAACCAATTCCTGGAGAGGCTAGAGTTCCCGAAGGTAGATGAGGAGCTGGTGGAAGTCTTGGGGGGCCCAATTGGCTCGGTGAAGTGATAAACAGATTTGGGGCAATGCAATTAGGTAAGGCCCCAGGACCTGACGTATTCCCAGTGGAATTTTATAAAAAGCTTTCAGGGCTAGTGGGACCGCGTTAGTTAAGGCTTTCAATGAATCCAAGGAGTTGGGAGTGCTTCCCCCAACACTATCACAGGCATCAATCTCTCTCATCCTGAAGCAAGAAGGACCCGGAGAGCTGTGGATCATACACACCAATTTCCCTTTTAAATGTAGATGCTAAATTACTGGCAAAGATCTTGGCCACCAGAATAGAGGACTGTGTCCCAGAGGTAATAGGGGTGCGGATCAGATGGATTTGTGAAGGGCAGGCACTTGACGTCCAATATTAGACGGCTTCTTAATTTTATAATAATGCCAGCTGAGGGGCGGGAGGCTGAGGTGGTAGTAGCCATGGAAGTGGAGAAGGCTTTCGAACGGGTGGAGTGGACATACTTAAGGGATATTTTAGGCAGATCTGGATTCAGGCAGGGATTTGTTGACTGGGTCCAGCTGTTATATCAGGTCCCGGTGGCAAATGTGAGAACCAACCGAACCCGGTCAGAATATTTTAATCTCAGGAGAGGAACAAGGCAGCGATGCCCGCTCTCCCCTGTAGCCACCTGGGTTGGCAACTTCCCAACTTTAAAATGGAGGTCCGCTAAGAATGCTGGGAGAAATGGACAGGCACAGGGAAGCAGGCAGATGCAAAGCTTCCTGTGTATTAGAACTTGCAGAAACCCAGACAGCACTGAAACTAACAACCATCTATATATTGATGAGCGATCCCCGGGAACAATTGGAAACATTTAAGATAATCGAGGCCAAGCCAGACTCCTCGGCGCCAGCGGGAGCCAAGACAAAGGAAGGCCAACGGACATATAGGAACTGCCCAGCGATCAGGGAACAGCCCCAGTATTGGGGAAATCAAATCAATTGATTGGAACATGATCCAATCAATTGGAACCAGGTACGGGGTCCGCCCACAAGAGCGCGAAGCCCCTGGGGACAATAAAATAGAGTCCCCAAGTTCAATTTGTTCTTCTTGGCACTTGGCTCTCAGCGAGGAGAGACCGGCCTAACAGCTTCTTGGCAGCTCTCAAAGAACTCGACCGTAACTCTCAACTTGGAGAGACTTGCCTAGCAGCTACACCAACCAAGTAAGTGTCCAGTCAACGCACGCTACGAGATAGGCGCTCCTAACCCTTAGTCCATACCAGCTGGAAGCCTGCAGACTCAGAAGCGAACGAAAGGCCATTTGTTCCCCTGACCTGGTGGGCCAGCTTCCAAAGCTAAGTATTGGCCTTTTAGTGTTAGAGATAGTCTAGTGAGTAGTATTTTATGCATGAGTAGCGATTGACTGTGTATATAATAAATGTGTTTTGATTTGAACCTTACTAATTGGTGTATTGAGTTATTGATCAGCACTTGAACTTGAACCTCGTGGTGGTATCATTAAGATACCTGGTGACTCTAGAGCAAAGGTTATAAAACAGAGCAATTAAGTAAAGCACAATGAGCAACACCCCATTACTGTTTGCCCTGGCCATAGAGCCTTTAGCAAAGGCCCGCAGAGCATCGACTGAGTGGCGGGTGATAGTGACGGAGGGGTTGGAGCACAGGGTTTCTCTCTATGCGGATGACTTGCTGCTTTATGCTATAGACCTGGTGTGGGGGATGACCAAAATCATGGAGGTACGAGGAGAATTTGGGTGATTTTCAGGCTACAAGTTGAATTAAGGAAAGAGCGAGATGTTTGTGATCCAGCATTAGGGGCAGGAAAGAAGACTGAGGGAGGTACCCTTTAAAGTGGTGGCGGAGAGTTTTAGATATTTAGGGATTCAAGCTTTATTAATTATTACTGGGCGGCCAACATATCGATGGTCAGGAAGTGGGTAGTGGGGGAGGGATGGCCTAGGAGCGAGTGGAAACAGCATCCTGCAAGGGTACGAATTAGGAGGCTTTACTAACGGCGCCCCTGCCGTTCTCGCCGACTCAGTACTCTACAAGCCCTGTGGTGGTGGCAGCCTAAAGGGTTTGGCGGCAATGGAGGCAGCATATGGGATTGGAGGGGGCGTCAGTGTGGTCTCCGATTTGTAACAATCACCGGTTTGTCCTGGAGAGGCTGGATAGGGGCTACAGGAGTAGGCAGCAGGCAGGGATTGAGAGATTTGGGGATTTATTTATCCAGGAAGGCTTGGGCTTTCCGACCTTGAAGGCACGAGAGGAGGTGTTTGAGCTGCCGGGCAGGAATGGGTTTTGAAGTGTTGGCTAATGCAGACTTGAGAGATGAACAGACACTTCCGCCGTTTCAGCAGGCTGGATGCAGGAGTAGCGCGTGGAGGCATGTTCATGAAGTACACAGGTCTCAATGGCCCGTGGAGAGAGTGAGCTGCTTATCTTTTAGTAGCTGCTGGCGCAGGGACTCAGATTGAACACCAAAAACAATCTGGTCACGGAGCATGGAGTCAGAGGTGGACCCGTAGTTGCAGGACTGCGCAAGGACGTGGAGGTGGGTAATGAAGGACTGGAAAGGCTCGTCCTTACCCTGCATTCGCTGCTGAAACATGTATCTCTCGAAGCTCTCGTTGACCTCGCCCTCGACCACGCAGTGGCTGTCGAACTTCAGAATTATGGTCTTGAACTTCAAGTTGTCCTCCCCCTCATCGAAGGTGAGCAAGACGTCAATGTGTAGAGCGTGGTCACCGGCTGTGAAGAGGAAGAGAGCAATCTTCCGTGCGTACGAGGCAGCTTCCAGGTCCCTGGCTTCGAGGTACAGCTGGAAACGCTGTTTGAAAAGTTTCCAGTTCGAGCCCAGATTCCCTGCAATGCGGAGAGGCGGCAGGCGGCGAATGGAGTCCATTCTGTAGGATGGCTGGAGACTGGTGGAAGGCAGATCACTGAAAGGTAGGTCTCAGAAGTGCGAGCATCCCTCAACTTCTGGTACCATGAAGTGTTGGCTAGTGTAGACTTGAGAGATGAACAGACACTTCCAACACTGATGAAGGTTCAACTCAATTTTATTAACTACTTCTAACTAACTAACACATGATGGCTGCGGGTCTAAATGATGCTAATTTAAACTAGAGACCTAAGCCTTGTCCGAACCAGTTGATTCTCTCAGCACGTGTTGTAAGTCTGTGCTGGGCTGGATGAGTTCTTGTTACACTCAGAGGCAGCACCCAGAATGAGCGGGAACCGCGGTGCCCTCTGCCTTTATAGTGTGTGTATTCTAACTGGTGATCGGCTGCGGTGTTTGTACATGTTGATTGGTCCCTCCTGTGTGTGTCCATCAGTGTGTGTCTGCACCATGATATACTGGTGTATATTATGACAGGTTTCAATACCTTCAGGTCCCGGACTTGGTACAAAGGCAGGTTCCAAGCTTTCCTCGCCTCCCCCTGAGGGGACTACAGGATAAGGTGATGTCAAAAATTGGGGTTGGAGAGAGGAGGATTTCAGAGATATACAAGGAGTTGAGGGAGGGGGCCCCAATCGGGGAGGTGAAGCGGAAGTGGGAAGAGGAGCTGGGAAGAGAGCTGGAAATGGAAAAAGAGGGAAAAAGCCTTGAAGAGAGTCAATTCATCCTCGTCCTGTGCCAGACTTAGCCTGATCCAGTTCAAAGTGGTCCACATGATGGTAGCCCGGATGAGTAGATTCTTTGACGAGGTGGAGAACAAATGTGGGTTGTGTGGAGGTAGCCCGGCTAACCATGTACATAGATTCTGGGCATGTCCGAAGTTGAGGGATTTGTGGACATTATGTCAGAAGTCCTGGAAGGGAGGGCGACAGAGTCCAGAACTGGCAATATTTGGGGTTTCAGATGATCCAGGGATCAAGGGGGGGGGGGCGGGGGGGGCAGGGGGGGGAGGCCAATGTCCTGGCCTTCTCCCCCCTGGTGGCCCGGAGACGGATTTTGCTGGAATGGAGGGACTCAGAGCCTCCGAAGTCAGGTGTGTGGGTCAGCAATATGGCAGGGTTTCTCAGCCTAGAAAAAAATCAAGTTCGCCTTGAGAGGATCAACTCAGGGGTTCGCCCAGAGATGGCAGCCGTTCATTGACTTCTTCAAAGAAAATTGAACACCAGCAGTAAGGGGGGTGGAAAGGAGGGGGGGGGGGGGGGCATGGCAGTGTTAGATAGGCACAGGGAACTCAGCATATGGGTAATTAGGGAATAGGGCGTGGACATTAGGAGACATTGTTTTTTCGGTTTTTTGCGTGTGTCGGCCCATGCAGTTGTTTAAGAAATGTTATGGGGCTGGTTTAGCTCACTGAGCCAAATCGCTGGCTTTTAAAGCAGACCAAGCAGGCCAGCAGCGCGGTTTGATTCCCGTACCAGCCTCCCCGGATAGGCGCTGGAATGTGGCGACTAGGGGCTTTTCACAGTAACTTCATTGAAGCCTACTCGTGACAATAAGCAATTTTCATTTTTTCATTTCATACCTCCTATCTACACTCAGCAGCTCCCCCACCAGTCTCTCCCTCTCCCCCCTCTCCCTATGGGCTCGGATGGAAATCAGCTCCCCCCTAACCACAGCCTTCAGAGCCTCCCACACCATCCCCACCCGGAGCTCCCTACTCGTGACAATAAGCGATTTTCATTTCAGTTTCATGTGTTAAACTGTGAAAATTACAAATGTTTCATTATAATATTTTCTAAAAAAGGAAATCCCCCAGTCACCAAATGCCGGCGCCTGTTCAGGTACACTGAGGGAGAATTCATAATGTCCAAATTATCTAACAGCACTTCCTTCGGGACATGTGGGAGGAAACCGGAGCACCCGGAGGAAACCCACGTAGACACAGGGAGAACTTGCAGACTCCACACAGACAGTGACCCAATCCGGGAATCGAACCCGGCCCCTGGCACTGTGAAGCAACAGTGCTAACCACTGTGCTACCGTGCCACCCTGGTCAACATTATTAACATTTTTGACTTAAGCACAATTCTATCAATCCAACTGTGTATAAATAAAAACTGTCCTACAGGACTCTGCCATCCCTAATGCATTTTACTGCCTTTAACATGAAACCAAGCCATCGCTGCCAAACATTCTCAAATCTCTCAATGCAAAACAGTGGCATTTCTAAAACAAAAACTTGAGAAACTTTAAAATTTCTTAAATTATTTTAGTGCTGATGTATCAGGTGGCCTTTTTATTCATAAACACCAAACCTAAAAAAGGGGCAAGAAATACGTTTATAATACAGGGATGAAGCAGAATTATGTAACTGTCAATGTAGATTGATATCTTTCCATTTAATGACCTACACGACCAAAGATGTTTAGAATTTATGAAAATCACTGTGTTCCTGGGAACAAATGTGTTTGCTGTTTTTTCCTGATTTCCCCCTCACAAAGAGATTCACAAGTACTTGCATTTGAAATGATTCTCTCCATAAACATTCAACTCATCTAGTTGCTGATAAAGCATTTACCTTTGAAAAATGCAGATGGATGCACTTAGTATACTCTCTCTTCTCCTGTCCTACTACACGGTTCACAGTGTTATCAATTTTAAATGAAAGGTTGTCAGAATTTTCTTTAAATAGATTTAGAGTATCCAATTATTTTTTTCCAAATTAAGGGGCAATTTAGCGTGGCCAATCCATCTACCCTACATATCTTCGGGTTGTGGGGGCGAGGCCCATGCAAACATGTGCAAACTCCACACGGACAGTTACCCGGGGCCAGGATCGTACGGATCCTTGGCGTGAGGCAGCAGTGCTAATCACTGCGCTATCGTGCCACCCCTGGAATTTTAACCTGCACAAAGCACCATGCCACATTCTATCAAAGTTGTGTTAAAACAGACAATAGCAAACAGCTCAATTAAGATAGTCTGCTATTCCATTTACTGAAGCAACAAGAAAGCATCACGATACCCACAACGTTTCTTTGATATTTGCTTCCGGACCAAAATTTTATCTTTCACCTCAATGTTCAATGATAACACGTCATAAACAAAATACATTTGGAAGGCGAGTACGGTACAATTTCTATCCCACTTGTACAAATAAACAATCTTGTGGAGGTATTAACATATCCATGACTTTTCAAAAAAGAAAAATTATGTTTGGCATAAACTGTTTGCCACCATACACCCAACTCAGTTGAGAGAAAGATTCTGGGTTGCTGATTTTCAATGATTATCACATGATGATTAATCAATATTCTTCACAACCTTGCCTCTGGAGGAGGTACAAGACGTCTAAAGCCAAAATGGTGTGTCTGGAATACCCCAAGGATAATTCTTGGGGTATTGGTGCAGAATATATCAGCAGCACTTGTGTTCTCTTCCATATCTGGCTCCGGTGACCCATAGATGAACAGTTTTTGAAAAACAAACAGCTAGGACTTGCTTCCCAACAGCATGAGAGTCAGGAAATTGCAGTTCGGGACCATCTGGTATCTATATCTATTCAATGCCAGCTCCTTGCTTAGCTTTGTAAATTTTATAGAAGATGAGAGAACAGAAACCGCACGTGAACACCAGTCTCCTGAAATTCCACAGTTCAGACAAGCGCCAAGTACAAGGATCAGTGATGGGAAAGAATACACAGCTCACTTCCATTTACTGCCGAGCATTGTAATATTGATTAAGGAGGCACCAGAACCCCTTAAAAATACGTTTCTCCAATACTATTTCAATGAGCTTTGCACACACATGACCTTATGGAATGGCCATGAAAATACAGTGAGTAAGGAACTATAACTTTTTATTAGATATAACGGTACTAACATCCCTCACTCTCACAAGCACAATAAGAGATTTACTTTTGGAACAGATTGTCTCTCTGCACCATTTCCCAAATGCATCAGACACATTTACATTGAGATAGGTCAAGGAAGAGTTGCATTTGATAATTAAAGGAAATTGTGGATGCAGCAGGAAGTCCTACCAAGTTCTTAATTTATTTATATATGACCTGACCAGGATAACATTAAAGTAATGCTAAATATACTTTGATGTTTAAAGGGAATTGTATTCTGCTGGTATTATAATTCTAAGCACTATAAAGGCACATACTTACATTTACAGTACCAGCCCTCACTGAAGTACTTTATGCTATAAAACACTAGCTTGCATCAAACATCCTGAATGCAACACAGTGAATCAGAACAATTGGCTTTAAGCAGCACATCTCACTTACAGCAAAGAAAGGGACCAATGTCACAACTGGGAAGAGTCCTGCACAAAATGTCTACTTGCAGACCAAAACACTCAGTTACAAAAGGATAAAGAGAGGAACACAGGCCAACTGCAACAGAGCTGTTATGTTAATTTGAACCTCCCATGGTTCTGTAGAGAACACTGATGTGTTGGGTAAGCTGGGTCTGCGAGGACTGCGTTTACTGCAGTGGTGAGAGAGACAGGCTTCCGACACTTGAAGAAATGCAACTCGATTTTATTGAACACTTAACTATAATACATGCTTTAACTGGGGGTTGACACTATGCTGACTTGACTGGAGACCTGAGGCTAACCTGACCAGACTATCTTACTATCACACGGTGTTTGTTCTAGTTGCTGCTCATGAGCTCTGACTGTCTCAGAGGCTGGATCCCGACAGAGCAGGAAAACTAGTGCCCCCTGGCTTTATAGTGGGCGTGTCCTGTCTGGCGATTGGCTGCTGTGTTCTGTGTGTTCACTGGTCATCCTGTGTGTCAATCACTGCCTGTCTGCACACCATCATATACCTGGATGTATATTATGAAAAACACCACTGCCTCTGCAGGAAAAACCAGTGCCTTCACAACAAGGCTAACTGGAAGGGATGAAGAAAGCTCTCAATAAAGCAAAGTAGGATTATGGTTCTGAGTACCTTGCAACCTCAATTAAGAAGAATTATAAGAGCTTGTCAGTCATTAAGAAAAATCAAAAAGCTGGTGGGGAGACTATTTTGGGCATATACGGCCAGATCTTCACAGTGGAGTCAGCTCCGTTGAGCGAGGCGAGGGCAAAATTTGAGGGTGACTTGGGTCCCATTCTGGATGATGAGGTATGGGGTGAGACCCTTCATCGAGTCAACTCCACGTCTTCATGTGCTCGGCTAAGTCTGAGCTAGTCACCGCCAGCTGTTAGAGGGATTTGTATACATTTTTGGGGTTAACATGTGTTTGCACTTGTTTGTCTTGTTCTTTTGTGTAACTTTGTTTAATTGTTTTGCATGATGGTTTATTATGAATAATAAATAGAAAATCAAAAAGGAAAAAGTGGGTAACGCAGATATCAAAATAGACAATAGCGTCATATGTGATGCTAAGGATAAAGCAGAAGCAGCACAATGTGATCAATTTTCCAGTGTATTTACCAGAGGAGATTTAACACGCATAGCTGGCTTAGACAGTGACTATTTACCAGACATATTAAGCCTCATAAATACAGAGGGCTTTTTGAAATTCTTTTAAGAAATAAATCCAAAACTCAAAATCAATCCAGATGAAATCCCTCTCTGGATTTTAAAGTTCGCAGCTGATGAACTGGCTGCATTATTGACCAATCTCTTTCAGGAATTAATCAACGCTTGCCACTTACCAATCCAGCAGAGACAAGCTAACATCTGTGGCATATTCAAAAAAATGGGATAGAAAGGCAGCCAAAACTACAGACTTGTAATGTGAAAATGATGCTGGGGAGAGATTTTTAACATATTGTTCATTCTATTGTCATGAAGCACTTTGAAGCTCGTAATATTCAGGTAGATAAGCCAGTATGGTTCCTCAGTCGTGAATCATAGAATTTACAGTGCAGACCCTAACCCATTCGGCCCATCAAGTCTGCATTGGCCCTTGGAAAAGAGCACCCCACTAAAGCCCACACCCTGTAACCCAGTCAGAGCATCTAACCTTTCGGACACTAAGGGGCAATTTAGCATGGCCAATCCACCTAACCTACACATCTTTGGACTGTGGGAGGAAACCGGAGCACCCGGGAGGAAACCCACGCAGACACGGGGAGAAAGTGCAAACTCCACAGTCACCAGAGACCAGAATTGAACCCGGATCCCTGGAGGTGTGAGACAGCAGTGCTAACCACTGTGCCACCATGCCATCCACGCTGATCGACTGAAATACAGCGTTTGGATGGTCAGTGACCTTGCTTCAAGTCTCGAAAGAGAACTACCACACAGCACTATTTTGCAAAAGGCTTTGACAAAGCTCCTCATGAAAAGCTCTTGCCCAAACTTCACTATGGAATTATGGGCACATTATCAAATTGGATTTGGCACTTCCTTACCAACAGAAAAACAAAGTGTGATGTGTGATGGGAAAATCATCCTCTCCAAAGTGCCCTGTGGATCTGTGACTTTTACTTTTCTTGACAAACATAAAAAAGTTAAAAAGCAACGTACAATTATTTGTCGATGACTGTGTGGTTCACACATCAGGGGGACTCAAGGTCATGTCAGTTCAGTACTAGATGATCTTCTGGAATTGCAAAAATGGCAGGACTAATGGCAGCTGGTATCCAATGCCACAAACTTCATATCATTAACATAGCCACCAGAAAGAATCCACCAAAAGATAGCTTCTGTTATCAAGTTCTCCAATTTATTGATCTTAAAAACAATCGGCAATGCAGATTCTGTATTTAGCAAATGGCAGTGAAAGAAAACAGGGTTCTTGGATTTCAGAGGAGGAATCTTTGGTATTGCAATAAAAATATCAGAGTTATAGCTTACTAAACATTTGTCCATCCAGTCCTAGTTTAGACAAGTTGTGTGTGGGATCATTATATAGAATCACAGAATTCCCACAGTGCAGGAGGCCATTTGGTACATTGAACCTGCACCAACCCTCCAAAAGAGCTCCCTCCGCAGGAAAACACCCCCTCCCTATCCCCATAACCCCAGCTAACCCTTTGGACACGAAGGGGCAATTTATCATGGCCAGTCCACCTAACCTGCACATCTTTGGGACCGTGGGAGGAAACCGGAGCACCCGGAGGAAACCCACCCAGGCACTGGAAGGATGTGCAAACTCCACACAGACAGTCATTCAAGATTGAAATTGAACCCGGGTCCCTGGCACGGTGAAGCAGCAATGCTAACCACTGTGCCGTGAGAGATATAAGCAAGATTGAAACAACCCAAAGGCGTGCCGCATGATTCTGTACGAATCAGCATGGGACATACCAGTGGGACATCCTTGTTTAAAGATTTGGAAGGGAAATCTTTACAGCAAAGGGCGGAGAAACATAGACCATGTCCCATAAAATTTGAAATAGACTAGTAGGAATTGACAGAAACAAGTACCTGGTGTTCTCTGGCAACGACAGAACACAAGATGGCCATCAACAAAAAATTACAAAGACCATTTGTTTCAAGACATTAACAATCTTTCTCCCCAAGGACATCCTATAATGGAGCCAAAAGAAATAGAGAGTCCCGTCACTTAAAGGTGCACCTTCAGATTATTTCCATTTCTAAGTTTTTGTCATCAGGACTACCATCTCAGCAGGCCATGCAGGTTTATCTCGGATTACCCATATAAATGACGGCAGGATATGATTATTTTTCTGTGATGCCGACACAACGAAAGCACAAGCAGAATTATAGTTGCTCAGGAAAATAGAGTTTGACTTTATAGTAAATGCACAATAGAGTATCTTTCTTTGCAGAAACATGAAACAGCATCCAATAAACAGAATCTAAAACAGCTTGATGCTGGAGCACAAGGGCTTGTAGTCCAAATGCAACAAGCTTTCAATTTATCGCCATGGGTTGTGATACTGCCAAATCATAGCAAGAAGATATAATATATAATTAATCGACCAAGTTTGCTGTGGGGAGAAAATGAAAGAGGTAAAATGTTTCTTATATAAAAATCTGAATATCAATCACCAATGTCTTACTGGTAAATAACGTTGCAAAATACATATCTTTAAAATATTTAAATTTGAATGCAATCGCTGATTATCGGGATTGCTACTCTCCCAGTTACTTTTGAGAAAATTATTCCGGAATAGGTCACCTTTTCTCCTCCCCTGAAGATGCCAATTTTCTTAATGGAACGTTATCCTAAGCATTAGATGAAAATTAACTGATTCCAATAAAAAGTCTGTTGTTACTCAAGGAGAGCAGCTCAACGTGTCCAAACGAAGGTCACAAGTGCGATGGTTGTAAGCACAAAACACTTAAGGCCGCAAATAACACAAGTGGAACACGAGAGTGTCAAAGGTCAGGTGCCCATCCCCTCAATCTCCTGGATTAATTTACATTAGACAGGCTGACCACTGAAGTAATTGATGTGAAGGAGCTGAAAACAAAAGTACAAGAAGGAATTTTAAGAATGAATTGCAGAGACTTGATACATGTCATACAATCAAAAGGGTTGGAAAGATATTGGGGCTGAGTTTCCGTTCTGGGCGTAATTGCTGATTCCAGTGCAATGTTGCACCCATTTTGAAAACGTTTCCCCCGAGTTCCTGCGCAAACCTGATTTGCATACCTACGTATAATAAAAGAATACAAAGAAATGTCATATGCTTTGGAAGGATGAGAAGTAATCCCACTGAAACACACAAAATTCTTAAGAGGCTTGACATGGCAAAGTAGACAATGGGGGAATATTACCCCTGACTGAGGAGATGGGAACTAGGGTCCATTGTTTCAGAATAAGGGGATGGAACTGAAAAGGGATCACTACTTCACTCAAAGGAGTTCCTTCATGGATCTTCAGGCTGAGGGTGTTCAGTCATTGACTATATTCAAGGCAGAGATCATAGAAACATGGGTACGCAAGGAGACATCAGTCAGCTCCTTAAAATAGGGGCTGGTTTAGCACACTGGGCTAAATCGCTGGCTTTTAAAGCAAACCAAGGCCGTCCAGCAGCACGGTTCAATTCCCGTACCAGCCTCCCCGAACAGGCGCCGGGATGTGGCGACTAGGGGCTTTTCACAGTAACTTCATTGAAGCTTACTCGTGACTATAAGCGATTTTCATTTTCATTTTATTTCAAATAAAAATAACATTTAAAAGGTTTTAAAATGTAGCTTTAGAGTCCTTGCACCAAAAGAAAAATCGAAGTCTATCTGAAGACCTGGAAATGAGAGGAAACTTGGAATGGTTATTAATGCACAGTGGGGACAATGCCAATGTTGTGGGGTAGACCTGCTTCAAATGCAATATTTTCTAAACTAGCGCAAAAGGTCACAGCAACACGAGTTGCATTGAACACAAAATGTGCTTGAAATTGTGATTTTTGTGGTACCTGGAAAGTGAGGTGATACACATTGGAAGGAGTAATTTGACAAGGAAGTATACTATGAAAGGTCTGACACTAGGAAGGTCCGAAGAACAAAGGGACCGTGGCGTGTTTGTCCATAGAACTCTAAAGGCAGAGGGACAGGTTAATAGGGTGGTGAAAAAGGCATATGGGCACTCGCTTTTATCAATGGGGGCATTGAGCACATGATGAAGCTGCATGGAACTTTAGTGAGGCCACAGCTCGAGTATTGTGTGCAATTCTGGTCGCCACAGTATAAGATAGATGTAATTGCACTGGAGGGGGTGCAGAGAAGATTCAGCAGAATGTTGCCTGGGATGAAACATTTAAGGTATAAAAAGAAATTGGAAAGGCTTAGAATATTTTTTCGGGAGCAGAGAAGACTTTGGAGTGACCTGATTGAGGTATACAAGATTATGAGGGGCATGGACAGGGAGCAGATGTTCCCGATAGTTGAAGTCAGTTATGAGGAGACACAAGTTCAAAGTGAGGGGTGGGAGGTTTAGGGGGGTTTTGAGGAAAAGCCTTTTTACCCAGAAAGTGGTGAGGGTCTGGAATGCACTATCTGGGAGGGTGGTAGAGGCAGAATGCCTCATATCTTTTTTAAAAGTACCTTGACACATTCAAGGCTACGGGCCAAGTGCTGGCAAGTGGTATTAGGTGGGCAGGTCAAGGCCTTTCATGAGGTCAGTGCAGACTCGATGGGCCAAAAGGACTCTTCTGCACTGGAGTATTCTGTAATCATACTTATTTTTGCCAACGGCACTGAAAAGAAAATCAGTCCAATCGAGTGGATCAGGTTAGTTATTTAATCTACAAATTTAGTTTGTACCCAGTTGCCGTACAAAAGTAGTCATTCAAATGTTGCAATTTACTGAACCCATCTTTTAAATATAACACTGTTTTAGTGACAGAATTTAATAGCTATATCCAATAGTTGAAATAGTTGTCCCAACTTTATCTTTTTCCACAATATCTCACTTAAGTTAAAACAGTTCACGTAACAGAGCATACAAGACACTTGTAACTGATCGGTATTGTCACACCGTTGGAAAATAGAAAAATAGCTCCCTGCCTGAATTAACAAAAAATGTGCATTTCAGAAATGGTACAAGCAAATGAAATGGACCATATTTCTGCAAACTGAACAGTTGTCACGGTTAGCACTTTCAATTGTGCAAAGATGCTCTCATTCACTTTTCACACTGTCCACGATTTCTCATCAATGCCACTTACAGAATATACATACATTGGCGCAATTCAATTAAAATGGTACAAAAAAAAGTGTTAGCCGCTGTTGTCATAAGAGCATTTGCATAGATATCATTAAAGGAGAACATGTTTCCAGAATCTGAAGTGTCACCACAGGAGCACAACTATCGATCTTTCATTATTGAAAGGACAGCCGTCAGCTTAAATCTTCTTCTGAAGAATTACTGTCTGTCCGATCCCTATATCCTCGAAACGCTGTAGTAGCTGCACCTTCCGGGTCAAAGTTCATTACTTTAATGTTCAATCTTTGCACTAGTTTTTCCGCTGCGAGCTTGGCCTGTGAGGACTGCAAAAGAGAATGTCTCTTTTAATTTGAAGGTCAAGGCAAAAAGCAAAGAGTTTCCTGTTGGGACATAAGGTGCTTGATTCTCCACCCCGCCGCGCCACTTTAAGCCTCGACCAGCCGGCAGGATTCTCCATTACGCCAGCCGATCAATGGGGTTTCCCATTGTGGGGCAGCCCCACGCCGTCGGGAAACCCCCGGGCGCCGGCAAAACGGAGAATTCCGCCCAAGGAATTTACTTTCTGGACATCTCTATGTATGGAATCGCAACAAAACATCTTCACAACTTTTGAACAAAACGCTGTTTGATACCAGCACTGAGAATACAGAAGCAATGGGGGGGACCAAGCACCCATCATAATACTCAGTCTTAGTATCACTATTTATCAGACTAAAATTTAGTCTGAAAGTAAATAGTCAGCACACTGGTCCAAACAGAAATTGTGAACTAAAATTACTTTTCTGTTTAGATGAATTAGAGGGCTTTGGTTTTCATGCAAACAGATTAAGAGATTTATCACTGAACACACAGCTCACATTTCCCTTAAAGCTGATGAAAGATTAGAGCTCGGTTTTTCACTACAAGCAAACAATTCCATCCAGTCAGTCCCACATGTGCATTAAAATATTGAGCATTTGTCACAACAAGTAGGGTTTCCCAATACCTTAGTTCTTTACAAACAGGTTCCACGACAATACCATCTCCAAGCACACAAAATATATTTAAACAGTATTGAATCAAGAGTTTAAATTCTGCAGTATGAAGATGAAAGAAACAAAAGCATTATAGAAAATAGGATTAAAAGGGAAATTGTAATTTTATACAACTAGCCTTTTGACAGTTATATATATTCATATCAAGCACATTTGTTACATGTATTCTGTTCACATGAATCCCTACAGTGCAAAAGGAGGCCAATTGGCCATCGGGTTTGCACTGACCCTGCGAAAGGACACTACGCAGGACGACTCCAACCTGTAACCCCACCTAAGTTTTGGACACTAAGGGGCAATTTAGCGCAGCCAATCCACCTAACCTGCACATCTTTGGACTGTGGGAGGAAACCAGAGCACCCAGAGAAAGCCCAGGCAGACACGGGGAGAATGTGCAAACTCCTCACAGAGAGTCGCCCAAGGTCAGAATCGAACCTGGGTCCCTGGTGCGATGAGGTAGCAGTGCTAACCACTGTGCCACCGTGGTGCATTGCTCATACCTCATATTTTTGCTTCTGTAATATCTGTAGTTCACCAGACTCTTCAAGGGACAGTAGTTGAGCAGGAGAGTGGTGAAGTGGCGGCAGTCTAGCAGCTGTGATCTCATCCAGGTGCTTCCGGTCCCTTCGCCTTCGTTCTGCTGGAGACAGCATCAGCGCAGATCTGCCAGGTGACTGGTCTGCAGATGAACTGGGGGATTCAGGTATTGGGCTGGTGTAAAAAAGAAACATATTTATACAGAAAAAAAAACAGGGAATTTCAACCTGTAAAAAAAGAGGATCAGATAGCTTTACAAAGGCAATGTTTTCTTACAGCTAACTACTCTGAGATTGTAAGAACATTATAGTATTTAAAAAGAGGTTCATGTCTTCATGTCACATCAGTAGCAGAAAATCTAGCTACAAGGATTCGATTAAAACCTTTCATCTTTAATTGTAAGCAGAATTGCACTGTTACACCAAGACACCCTTTTGCATTTAAAAGCAAGACACACATCATGCATTCCTGCAAACCTGCAGCTCACAAGGCACAGGGAACAGAAAATAGCTTAAAAATAGGATCTACTTCTAATTATCGAATGAGACAACCGTAAAATTGACACTTTGGATACATTCCTTGAATAGAACATGAAAATAATAAACTACAGATAACAATTGGTGACACCCAGTAGAGTGCTTTTTAATAAAACGTTTAAGGCAGGAAATAACTAGTTTGCATTAGATTACTGAATCAGTAGGAAGCCTAAACAGGAGAATCACAAGTGCATTTGGTGCTGATATTCCTAGCTGCTGAAAGTCACAGTCAGCACCGTTTCAAATTCATTCGCAAGGTGGCAAGACCAACATTTATCGCCCATCACTAATTACGCCCCTGTAGGTGGTGGTGAGTAATTGTTTTTATTAATATTAATAATAATAATTATTGCCACAAGTAGGCTTACGTTAACACTGCAATTAAGTTACTGTAAAAAGCCCCTAGTTGCCACACTCTCGCACCTGTTCGGGTACACAGAGGGAGAACTCAGAATGTCCAATTCAGCTAACAAGCACATCTTTTGGGACTTGTGGGAGGAAACCGGAGCATCCGGAGGAAACCCACGCAAACACAGGGAAAGCATGCAGACTCCACAGCTACCCAAGTGGGAATCGAACCTGGGACCCTGGTGCTGTGATGCCACAGTGCTAATCACTGTGCTACCGTGCCACCCTTGTGTAGACTGAAACGTCATTAAAATTTCAGCAAGGGTTCCTATTATAGCCACACAGAAACACGAATGCAGACATACACCGACAGTAAAGATTTTGTTTTGAAGGTCTGAAATGTGATCTCTGATCCCTCTAGATTTCTATCATTGTAATCTTGCGATAAGCAGTAACCAAGCAAGCGACAATATAGTAACAATTATATGAATAGAAAATTTTGGAATAATACCTCCCGAAAGAAACTCCAATATTTTGGACCTAAATTGCAAGATGCAACAACACTGAAAATTCAGTCAGCGGATAACCAGATCCAGATACATCTACTGCACCTCAAACTGGAGATGAAACTTACTGGTTAGCTTTAAATTGTGCTCTTTTCACCACTGGGTTCTTGGCTCTGTGCTCCAGTATTCCAACGTAATGAGATTTTTTATTTTCTTGATGATGCAGAGTTTGAAAGGGATTGTCATTACGTTTTACCTTACTGGTTAAAGATGGATCTTCAGGCATTTTATGAGGTACTTTTCTGTGCCCATTATCTGTCAGAGTGACATTGTCAAACCTATCAGTAAGCAAATCAGCACTGCTGGCAGAATCTGCTTCCAGGTCATTTGCAGTGACGGGCTGATGGTTGGGATTGCTTTTTTCCTGCTGTATACATATGGTTCTCTGGCTGTCCACCATAGAATCAAGAGAGTTCTCACTTTTTGTAGCCCTCTTAGCCGAGGTAGTTTGTTCTTTTTCCAAAACTCGGTGTTTTCCCTGATTTAACTCATCTCTGTTTATAGTTCCTACGCCATCAACCTTTGACAAAACATTTTCATTTTTCTCAGCTTCATCGCAAGCCTTCAATTGTTTTATGACAACCTGTCCTGGTGTTAAAGTCGAGGTTGTGCTCTCCTGCCGGAGGGTTTCCTCCTTGTCAGAAGTTATCACCCTCTGCTTCTTTTGAAACTCCAGTTTGACAACTGAAAGCAGTTCAGCTGCTCGCTCCACTTCCTCATGCTGGGAAATTGCTGCTTCCAGTTTCTCTATAAACCCAGCGATTCGCTCACCCTTGTCTGGCAGGCTTTGGATAAACCTCCTGAACAAACAAAGGGCAATTGGATACAGTTAGATTAAAACATTGCTGCTAAGAAATCAAACATATTTAAAGAGAGCAAGTCCATTTGATCTAGACTTTCAATAACCCAATATAAGTTGATGTCTTTTGAATTTAGTTTCCATGTCACATTTTCACCCACAAGAACATGGAATGATTCATAAAACAGTCACAGCACGGAAAAAGACCATTTGGCCATTCTGTGCCAGTTCTCTGCAAGAGCAATTGAGCAAGACCCACTCCCCTGCAGCCTTGCAATTGTTTTCTCATTAGGTGCAAATACAAATTATTTTTGATTTCCGCAATTGAATTTACCTCCACCACACTATCGGACAGTACTACTCGCTGCACAAAATAAAATAATTTCCTCCTGTCACTGCGGCTTCTTTCGCCAATCACATAAATCATTGCCTTCTGATTCTCGACCCTTCCACCAAAGGAAGCATTTTCTCTCTATCAAGTCCATCGAGACGGATTCCAGGGATAGCGGGACTGTCATACGAGGAGACATTGACGAGGTTAGGATTACTCTTGTTGGAGTTCAGAAGAATGAGGAGGGGGATCTCAAAGAGACTTATAACATTTTAACAGGACTAGACAGGGTAGATGTTGCCGATGGTGGGTCCAGAACCAGGGTTAGAGTCTGAGGATTCAGGGGAAACCATTTCGAACAGAGATTAGGAGACATTTCTTCACCCAAACAATGGTGAGCCTGTGGAATTAATTGCCACAGGAAGTATTTGATGCGAAAACATTGAATATATTGAAGAGGCGGCTAGATATAGCACTTGGGGGAATGGAATCAAAAGTTATGGGGAGAAAGCAGGATTGGGCTATTGAGTTTTTAAAAAATAAATTTAGAGTACCCTATTAATTTTTTCCAATTAAGGGGCAATTTAAGGTGGCCAATCCACCTACCCTGCACATCGGCCAATCCACCTACCCTGCACATCTTTGGGTTGTGGGGGCAAAACCCACGCAAACACGGGGAGAATGTGCAAACTCCACACGGACAGTGACCTAGAGCCGGGATCGAACCTGGGACCTCAGCGCCGTGAGGCAGCAGTGCTAACCACTGCGCCACAGTGCTGCCCCTTGGGCTATTGAGTTGGATGATCAGCCATGATCATGATAAATGGAGCAGCAGGCTTGAAGGGCCAAAAGGCTTCCTCCTGCTTCTATTTTCTACATATCTATGAGAACCCTCATGATTTTGAACAATTCTATAAAATCTCCTCTCAAGCTTCTTTTCTCTTCAGAGCAACCCCAGTTTCTCCAGTCCATCCACGTCACTGAAGTATTGAAGTCTCTCAACCCTGGAACCATTTTGGAAAATCTGAACCATCTCCAATTCCTCTGCATCCTTTCTAATTGTGCAGTGCCCAGAATTGGACATAATTCTGAGGCTCAACCAGAGTTTTAGAGCGGTTTATCGTACCTTTCTTGCTTTTGTACTCCATGCCTTGGAGAGACTGCGCCTGGAGTATTTGGTCTCCTTAAAGGAGGGATGTACTTGCTGCTGAGTGAGTGCAACAAAGGCTCAGCAGACTGCTTCCTGGGATGGTTGTCCTAGAAGAGACTGGGAAGACTGGGCCTGCATTCTCCCAGGTTTACAAGAATGAGAGGTGATCTCATTGAAGCATACAAAATTCCTACAGGGCTTGACAGGGAGGCTAATGATATATTGTCTCTGCTTGCTATTCCCACCAAAATGAATTATTTCTCACTTCACTGCTTTAAAATTCATCTGCATCCAGTCTATGTCCTCAAAGTCTTGCATGAGCCTCCTCAAAAGCTCACAGTATGTCAAAGTTTTGCATCTTTTGCAAATATTTAAATGGTCCCCTGTACACCAAAGTCTAGGTCACTGACATATATCAAAAGAAGTGGTCCGAGGGGGAAATCTCACAGCATACCTACCTCCAAGTCTGAAAAACAACTGCTCACCACTATTCTCTTTACTGTCACTCAGCCAACTGCATGTTAATATTGCCCCTGCCCCTTTTATTCAATGGGCTTCAAGTTTGCTGGCAGGCCCGTTATGTGGCACTCTATAAAACACTTCCTTGTTCGACCAGATCAAGAAAATTCGCCTGAATACACTTCAGAAACTCTCCTTCGCTCTTACTGCTTAGTTATCCTAATAAAAAACATAGTAATAACCTGAAGTATTTTTAAATAGGATTAATCTATGGAGTCCTGCACAGAATAGTCCATTTATAAACCAGCTGTATTGCTCAAAACATCATGAGTGGTACATTTGGGGAGTGATGCAAACATGGGTCAAAGTCTACTGGTTCTTTGTTTCGCCACTCTTGATTTTCCTTTCACCAAAAAATTACTTCATTCACAGCATTTGTACGGGTACATCACAGAAGCATACAAATTGGATAAGTTTGGAGATAAAAGCAAATTACTGCGGATGCGGGAATCTGAAACAAAAACAGAAAATACTGGACAATCTCAGCAGGCTTGACAGCATCTGTGGAGAGAGAAAGGAGCTAACGTTTCATGTCTGGATGACTCTTTGTCAAAGCTTTGCCCAAGGATAAATTTGGAATGTGCCGGCTGCAACATCTGGTCATGGAGAACTCTCTGCACTGGAAGACCAATAAGATTTGGCCAGAACAAAGAATATCTTTCTCTGAGGTATTGGCCCCCAGCAGCATAGAACATAGAACAGTATAGCACAGAACAGGCCCTTCAGCCCTCGATGTTGTGCCGAGCATTGTCCGAAACCAAGATCAAGCTATCCCACTCCCTGTCATTCTGGTGTGCTCCATGTGCCTATCTAATAACTGCTTGAAAGTTCCTAAAGTGTCCGACTCCACTATCACAGCAGGCAGTCCATTCCACACCCTAACCACTCTCTGAGTAAAGAACCTACCTTGGACATCCCTCCTATATCTCCCACCCTGAACCTTATAGTTATGCCCCCTTGTAACAGCTACATCCACCCGAGGAAATAGTCTCTGAACATCCACTCTATCTATCCCCCTCATCATCTTATAAACCTCTATTAAGTCACCTCTCATCCTCCTCCGCTCCAAAGAAAAAAGCCCTAGCTCCCTCAACCTTTCCTCATAAGACCTATCCTGCAAACCAGGCACCATCCTGGTAAATCTCCTTTGCTTTTCCAATGCTTCCACATCCTTCCTATAGTGAGGTGACCAGAACTGCACACAATACTCCAAATGTGATCTCACCAGGGTCCTGTACAGTTGCAGCATAACCCCGCAGCTCTTAAACTCAAACCCCCCGTTACTAAACGCTAACACACTATAGGCCTTCTTCACAGCTCTATCCATTTGAGTGGCAACCTTCAGAGATCTGTGGACATGAACCTCAAGATCTCTCTG
Organism: Scyliorhinus canicula; assembly: GCF_902713615.1. Lineage (NCBI taxonomy): Eukaryota > Metazoa > Chordata > Chondrichthyes > Carcharhiniformes > Scyliorhinidae > Scyliorhinus > Scyliorhinus canicula. Next base: position 29,585,761 of record NC_052157.1, read on the forward strand.
GTCCTCCACATTCCTCAGTACCCTGCAATCCGCATTCAATTTTTTTCTACCAAAATGAATCACCTCGCACTTATCAGGGTTAAACTCCATCTGCCATATTTTGGCACAGCTCTGCATCCTATGAATGTCTCTTTGCAGCCTACAACAGCCCTCCACCTCATCCACTACTCCACCAATCTTGGTGTCATCAGCAAATTTACTGACCCACCCGTCAGCCCCCTTCTCCAAGTCATTTATAAAAATCACAAATAGCAGAGGACCCAGCACTGATCCCTGTGGTACATCGCTGGTATCTGGTCTCCAGTCTGAAAACTTTCCATCCACCACCACCCTCTGTCTTCTATGTGATAGCCAATTTCTTATCCAATTGGCCAAATTTCCCTCCATCCCACACCTCCTTACTTTCTTCATAAGCCGACCATGGGGAACCTTATCAAACGCCTTACTAAAATCCATGTATACGACATCAACTGCTCTACCTTCATCTACACACTTAGTTACCTCCTCAAAGAATTCAATCAAATTTGTGAGGCAAGACTTACCCTTCACAAACCGGGTTGACTAACCCGGATTAAGTTGCATCTTTCCAAATGGTTATAAATCCTATCCTTCAGGACCTTTTCCATTAACTTACCGACCACCGAAGTAAGACTAACCGGCCTATAATTACCAGGGTCATTCCTATTCCCTTTCTTTGACAGAGGAACAACATTCGCCACTCTCCAGTCCTCTGGCACTATTCCTGTGGACAGTGAGGACCCAAAGATCAAAGCCAAAGGCTCTGCAATCTCATCCCTTGCCTCCCAAAGAATCCTTGGATATATCCCATCTGGCCCGGGGGACTTGTCGACCCTAAGGTTTTTCAAAATTGCTAATACATCCTTCCTCAGAACATCTACCTCCTCCAACCTACCGGCCTGTATCACACTGTCATCCTCAAAAACATGGTCCCTCTCCTTGGTGAACACTGAAGAAAAGTTTTCATTCAACGCCTCTCCTATTTCTTCTGACTCCATGCACATGTTCCCACTACTGTCATTGACTGGCCCTAACCTCACCCTGGTCATTCTTTTATTTCTCACATAAGAGTAAAAAGCCTTGGGGTTTTCCTTGATCCGAACCGCCAAGGACTTCTCATGCCCCCTCCTAGCTCTCCTAAGCCCTTGTCACTCATTCCTTGCTACCTTGTAACCCTCAAGAAACCCAACTGAATCTTGTTTGCTCATCCTTACATACGCTTCCTTTTACCTCTTGACAAAACATTCAACTTCTTTTGTGAACCATGGTTCCCTCACATGGCCATTTCCTCCCTGCCTGATAGGGACATACCTATCAAGGACACGCAGTATTTGTTCCTTGAACAAGCGCCACTTTTCATTTGTGCCTTTCCCTGACAGTTTCTGTTCACATCTTATGCTCCCTAATTCTTGCCTAATCACATCATAATTACCCCTCCCACAATTATAAACCTTGCCCTACCGTATGGCCCTATCCCTCTCCATTTCAATAGTGAAAGACACCGAATTGTGGTCACTATCTCCAAAGTGCTCTCCCACAAACAAATCTAACACTTGGCCCGGTTCATTACCCAGTACCAAATCCAAGGTGCCACCCCCCCCCCCTCTTGTCGGCCTATCCACATATTTTGTGTCAGGAAACCCTCCTGCACACACTGTACAAAAACTGTCCCATCCGAACTGTTCGACCTATAGGGGTTCCAATCGATATTTGGACAGATAAAGTCACCCATGACAACTACCCTGAGACTTCCACACCGATCCATAATCTGTTTTGCAATTTCTTCCTCCACATCTCTATTACTATTTGGGGGCCGAAAGAAAACTCCTAATAACGTGACCGCTCCTTTCCTATTTCTAACTTTGTCCCATATTACCTCAGTAGGCAGATTCCCTTCAAACTGCCTTTCTTCAGCCGTTAAACTATCCTTGATTAACAATGCTACTCCTCCACCTCTTTTATCACCTTACCCTATCTTGCTGAAACATCTATACCCTGGAACTTTCAACAACCATACCTGTCCCTGGTCTAACCATGTCTCCGTAATGGCCACAACATCGTAGTCCCAAGTACCAAATTCACGCTCCAAGTTCACCTACCTTATTCCGGATGCTCCTTGCATTGAACTAGATACACTTCAACCCACCTTTCTGTCTGCCGGTACACTCCTGCGACCTTGATACCCTCCTCAGTACCTCACTATTCTCAACAATGGCTTCTGGACTACAGCTCATTTTCCCATCCCCCTGACAATTTATTTTAAACCCCACCCCAAAGAGCCGTAGCCAATTTCCCTCCCATGATATTGGTGCCCCTCTGGTTCAGGTGCAAACCGTCCTGTCTGTACAGGTCCCACCTTCCCCAGAATGTGCTCAAATTATCCACGTAACTGAAACCCTCCCTCCCTCCTACACCATCCCTGCAGCCACGTGTTTATCTTCACCATCTCCCTGTTCCTCACCTCGCTAGCACGTGGCACCGGCAACAAACCAGAGATGACAATATGGCTCTCAGCTTCCACACTAGCTCCCTAAATTCCTGTTTTAAATCCCCGTCCCCTCTCTTACCTATATTATGTAGTTTATATTTATGTTGTTGTGCGCCCCTGAGAACAGACCATCGAGCGTTGAGTCAGTCGTGTGTCATGGAGCTGCTCAGAATGCATCTTGACAATTGAGGAAATAGATAATTTAAGAAGAAAATGGAAGATTCCTAGACTCTGGAGGTGTGGGAGGGGGGGGGGGGGGGGGGGAAGAGTATTGGGTATGGGGAAGAGCACTGGAGTATGGCATTGAGATAGAGGATCAGCGATGATCATGTTGAATAGTAGAGCAGGCTCAAAGGGCCGAATGGTCTACTCCTGCTTTCTATATTTCTAAAACCACTGCATCTCTTTGCAGACCTGCATCGCAAAGACACAGCCCAGAAAGAGGTGGCTGACAGGTGTTTGGTCCCTTCCTCACTGCAGCGCGTGTGTGATGATGGGGGGCGCGGGGAGAACACGTCCTTCGCATCACCAGCCAAGCGGCATCATGGTGCTCGTTTGTCAGTTCTGGGTGATGAGGCATTCTGCCAAATGACTTTGACAGTCTGCTCAGGAACCCCATGCCACGGACGGCAGGTACGTCAAGATCTCATCAACAGTTCCCAGCGCCAGACACGGATAAGGTGCTTTTTAGATTTGGTGCTTGTGGAATTCGGATCACAGTGGGGGACAGCAGAGACCCGCTCCTGCAGCGCTGGACTATTCGGCAGAGCGACCCTTTCCTCCCCCACACCCAGCACCGGGCTCCTCACCGATTTGCCTGAAGGTTTTTCTGCCGCCTCAGCAGTTCCAGCAGCTCTTCCTTGGATTTGTGCTGTAAATCCCCCACCAGGCCCTGGCGCTCCGTCAGCGCCGTTGACATCATTACCGGAGGCCAACATGGAGCTTCCAAACCCAGCGGCTCCACTCAGCCACGGCCAGCGGCCGCCATGACACCGGACATCACCGCCCCGAAACCGGAGGTCGCCGCCATGACACCGGATGCCGTCCCCGAGCCGGAAGTCGCCGTTTTCAACTTGCTGCAACTTTATTGTTCCCTGTCTCTGGAGCAACGCCATTAGCAATGGAGCAAATCCCCTGGCCAGGACTCGGCCACCAGCTCCGGCCTTTTTATAAACCACATTGACAAACAGCCCTCAATGCACGAGTCTACTGCTGATAAACATGTTCAGTGAATAACAAAGGTTTACACTGAAAGATGAAGAATAGAGAGAGGACCAGCCCCCCCCCCCCCCCCCCCCCGAGCTGTCACTATTCAATAAGGCCATGGCTGACCTGCCTCAACCCCACTTTATTGCTCAGGGTGAACAGCCACCCCTTATTTTACATGATGAGGCCTCCCGCTCTGTGTCCTGGGCGCTCCTCCAAAAAGGAGGCCATTTGGCCCATCGTATCTGCACCCACCCTCTGAAAGAGCACCCTACCTATGCCCATTCCCCCACCCTATCCCCATAATCCCACCTAACCACATTTTTCGACACATATGAGGCATTTTAACATGTCCAATCCACCCTAACCTGCATATCTTTGGACTGTGGGAGGAAACCGGAGCACCCAGAGGAAATCCACGCAAACACGGGGAGAAAGTACAAACTCCACATTGTCAGTCATCCGAGTCTGGAATTGAACCTGGGTTCCTGGCATTGTGAAGCAGCGGTGCTAACCACCGCCTCATCTCTCTCTGTTGCTCATCAATTTGCAGCTTGTTCTCAGTGCTGTTAGCTGCTCAGCTGACTGGAGAGAGGTGGGAGGGAAGGAGGGAGAAGAAGGCAACTTAAGACCAAGGTGAGTGGAGCCCTCTGGACGGCCTGCTTGCTGGGCCTCTCCTGGGCTGAGGACCTTGCTCAGCCAGGTCCTCCCAGCCATCACCAACTGCCTTCAGTGAGGAGGTAGTCTTTTTCTTGTATGAGGTGTGCTTGTTCCAGAACAGGGAAATTTAACAGACGGTGTGTTTACTGAGCTGCTCCCGGGCTGAAGACCTCGCACACCAGTGGCTTCTTTTGGCAGGGCAGACCTCTGCTTTTTCATTGGTGTGGTCATTCCAGGGTGGGAGCACAAACTGTGTTTCGTGGGCGCCTTCCAGGGTGAAGACCTCACACACCAGCTGTTGCTCGTTGTGTTCTCTCTTTAATTGGCTCTGTTTAAGGGGGTTAATATGGTTGCCGTTCTTAATTCTAATTACGTTTGCAAGAGTAGCCAGGTATCTTTCGATAGGGGAGATAGATACAGGACAGATGTCAGAGGTAGGTTCATTACTCAGAGAGTAGTAAGGGCGTGGAATGCCCTGCCTGCAACAGTAGTGGACTCGCCAACACTAAACACATTCAAATGGTCATTGGATAGGCATATGGACCATAAGGGAATAGTATAGATGGGCTTTAGAGTGGTTTCACAGGTCAGCGCAACATCGAAGGCCGAAGGGCATGTACTGCGCTGTAATGTTCTATGATACCGCCACAAGGTTCAAAACCGAATACTGATCAAAGACTCGATACACCAGTTAGTAAGTTCGAAATCAATGCTCATTTATTTACACACACTGTCAATTATACTCATGCACAAACTTTACCAACTAAACTATCACTGCTACTAAAGCCTATACTTAGCTTCAGGCGCCCACTCAGTCAGAGGAACAATGGCCGTTGTCCGGTTCTGAGGCTGCTGGGGTCAAACTGGTATGGAATAGTAGCTAGGAGCGTCTATCTCGTAGCGTGCGTCGACTTTGGACTTACTTGTTCTGGTGCAGCTGCTAGGCAGGTCTCTCCTCGCTGAGAGCCAAGGCCAAGAGGAACGATTCTCTCTTGGGGTGCTTCTTCTTATACCCGAAGGGGCGTCATGCGCTTTTGGGCGGGCCTTGAATTTGGTCCCAATTAATTGGACCGTATCCTGATCATCGGTATCGATTTCCTCCAATAAAGGGGTGGTTGCTCTGATTGCTGGGCGGACCCTGATTGCTGGGCGGGCCCTAGGTGGCCGTTGGCCTGCTTTGTTCTAGTCTCCTCTGGCGCCGGGGTGTCTGCTTTAGTATCGTTTACCTAAATGTTTCTCTTTTGTCCCCGGAGATGGCTCATTAGTATGGTAATGGCTTTGCAGTATCGGTCTTGTCTGGGAGTTACAGCTCCAATCAACAGACAAACCTTGCACCTGCTTGCTTTCTCAGCAATATCCATTTTCCCTTCATTCTTTGCAAAGTGTCCATTTTGTAATCGGGACGTGGCCACCCCAGGTGGCTGCACTGCGCTTACTTTCAAACAGTGTGGTTGCTCTAAGGTGGGAGTATAGGCTGTGTATTTGCTGGGCCTCTCCCGGGCTGAAGATCTACTTTCGTTCACCCATCCTCCCACCCTGAGTCTCCCATCTCAGGCACAAGCCCAACCACAGTGCCCCACCCTCCTGTACCACCATCCTCCTCCTATCGCTGTGCCCCTTGCTCTCTCTCTTCCTTTTCATAGAATTTATAGTGCAGAAGAAGGCCATTCAGCCCATCGAGTCTGCATCGGCCCTTGGAAAGAGCACCCTACCTAAGCCCACATCTCCACCCTATCCCAGTAACCCCACCCAACCTTTTTGTACACTAAGGGCAATTTATCATGGCCAATCCACCTAACCTGCACATCTTTGGACTTTCTCGCTCCTCTGCTTACCTTTCTGTGGGTGAAGAGTATGTTATACTGCCTCACTCTGTTCCCCCCCCCCCCACCCGACCACATCCCCCTGTCTATTTACAATTGCTGGCATGAAAAAACCCACATCGTGGTGGGCGTGGCACTTGCCCTGATAGCTACTCCATCTACACCGGTGGCAGTGCTATCGAAATTCACCTACGCGGGGGTGGTGGCCCCAATCGGCCTCTACTACTCCCGCAGCCCTGCCACCATTCCGGTTGCTAACCCGGAAGCTGGGGTCAAGTGCTATGCTTACCCCACCGTGACCATCGAAGCATGCTTTCACGCAATGGCCAGGCCCCTCGGCCATTGTGGCCGCCTCTCTCATGTATGGGAAGTTCATGTTTTTCCTGACGGGCGAGCAGGCGGTCCACCTTGCCCTTGAAAAGGGGCTCACGGTGGCAGATCCTTTATGAATGTGCCGCCCCACCATCCTACGGAGCTCCTCCACCACCTCCAACTCCTGGGGGAGGTGCATTCCGAGTTGGCGTTGCTCCCTTTTGGCCTGACGGATGCCTCCCTCAGACACATCTACTCGTTCCGGCGCCAACGTTCGTCCACCTGGCCTGGGAGGAGGTATTTGAGGGGGGATTTGAAGTCTCCCATCAAGGGGAGACTTTCCATATATTTTGATCTGCGGGTGTTGTGTGGTGCCATGTCTGCAAGAAGCTGTGCAGAAGAATGGTCCTTCCTTCAAAGCCGCCTCGGACACCAAGGCGGCTGCGGCTGGCACCGTTGCCCTCTCTCCCTCACTGAACTTACCACTCCATTCCCACGAGGTGAGACCAAAGCGGTGCCTACTGACACCTCGGCTGCTGGTGTGGAGGAGGGAAGGCCATCCACCAAGTCAAAGAACCCCACCAGGTTCTCACTGCATGTTGCCTCACTGGATATCGAGGCGGGTGGCCGCAAGACCCATAAGAAGGTGAGGCGGCAATCGGCCCCAGACATACCCGGACCCCACCGGCCTAGTGAACCTCGCTCCCTGGAACACCAGCTCAGGGACTACTGAAACACCTTGCCCCACAGACACTCCACCTCATCCAGGGCCCACTGACACCTCAGCATCAGCTACTGGGCTTGGCATCACTTCAGTGTGGGTCAGCAAGGGGGACGGTGATGCACGCGACCAAGTCACGGCCCCAGGGGGGAAAGTATCGAGGGAAGGGGGATCAAGGATGGAGGTTTCCCCAGCACAGGCCACCCCCATGAGCAGCGCCACTCCTAGGGGGGGGGGGGGGGGGCGTGGTCATGATGTTTCCCCTGGTGAACCCACGGCCCCTGCCCCTCGGCATCGCACCCCACCCCCACAAGAAAATAGGAAAATTGAAGCATGTCTCAACCCCTGGGCTGTTGCAGCCCTCCAAGCAAGACGCCTTGGGCCGGGTTCAAACGGGCTCGTTCCACCCAGTGCAATTTTGCCTGGAGGCTTTCATTTTCACAATGCTCCCTGACCTCAGGGTCACTGGGTGGTGGTGGCATGGTGGCATGGTGGCATGGAGGACCCCCCCCCCCCCCCCCCCCCCGCGCCCCAGCCCCCAACGTCGGGCGCTTCCACCTCCATTCCAGAGCTTTTACGGAATTATTCCCGGATCTGTCCAGTGGGCCAGCATTGCAAGAGGAGCGGGGATCTGAGCCACCACTTCCCTTTTGCCCCGATACCATGGGAGGAGGCCGCGAGGAACCCATCGATGATCCGTGGGTGGAATCAAGGCAGACCCAGGGCTGCTTTGTGGGTCCGTGCCATCCGCCACACTCAATGTGGCGGGGGACTCAGTCCCAGACAGTGACTGCTCGTAGAGGATGTCTGCTTGGTGGGGGGGTATAGGGGTATGATTTTGAGTCCATCTGCAGCGAGGCGGTGGACTCCCTTGTGCCTGACACCGAGTCGCCCTTCATCCCCCAAGGCGAACTCTGGGATTTGCAAACCACGGTTGGCGAGACCGAATGCAGCTAGCCCTGGACCAGTGGTCGGACATGGAGCTGCTCATTAAGTCTTCCCGCGCCAAGCTAAAGAGGCTGGAAATGCAGACATGACTCAGCGGTGCCGGCTGAAATCCTTCATCGATGGTCCTCCAGGGAGAGTGGAGCGATGCTCCTCTGCTCCATCAGAGCAGTAAAAAGGTGATGCTGAAGATGGTACCTTACTGCTGACATGGAGTGACCATAGCCAGCCTCAATATCAATGGACCAGGGAAACGCTCCGCAGGTTCCAGAACTCCTCGGTCCTACGGGACGGGAAGTATGTGGCCTGCTTCCTGCAAGAATCCACACCACTCCGGGAGACCAAGCCATGTGGCTCCTGATTTAGTGAGGGGGTGGGGCCGACATGAGTCACCTGAACTCACGTTTAGGCAGGGTGGCTATCTTGTTGCCCCCATATTTGCAGCCAGAGATATTGAGGGTCAAGGAGCCAGTACCAGGCTGTTTGCTGCAGCTGATGGGGGAAGGGGGGGGGGGGGGTGGCGAGGTCCTTCACCTTGTGACTGTCTGCACTCCCCAGGCTTGCTAACAGCAGACAACTTTCTTCGAGCAAGTGTCCACCTCGGCATCATCGATGTGGGCGAGTGCATTGTCCTGGGCGGGGGGGGGGATTTTAATTGCACCCTTGGGACAAAGGACCGCCTCGATATGCAGTGCGGCAACACGCAGTGGGAACCTGGTCGGGTTCTTTGACTTGGTGGACGTCTGGCGAACTGATTGATTACAGATTTATTGTTGGCTCCATTGATTTATTTGGGACCCTTAAGAATTGATGCAGTATAACTTTTAAATTCAGTACGTAGACAGAAAATGGAATATCCACAAAGACAAAGTCATAGTTTCAGATACAAAATGTGAGAATTGCTGTACAAAGCTAATATTGTTTCAAAAGAAGACTTGCATAAAGGCCTTTGTAATGAATAGACCATTGTTCCACAAAACATTTAGTAATAAAAATAAATCAAAAGCAAGATTAATGCACGCACCTTATCTTTGTGGGAAAGGCATGTATTGCGGCTACACATAGACATTTAATTAATTTGATGGATATTAATGAATTTTAAGTAATGACCAATGCTTGGATAACAAATCATGTTCTACGTGACAGACAGTTGTTTGAATGAATCAGAAAGCCTCAGCTGAGAATTAGAACCAATGAAAATAAATAAGGGGCTAAACCATAGATAAAGATTCCTTTAAGAATGTGATCCGTATGACTGATTATGAGAAGAATTTTAGCCTTCCTAGATTCTTGAAGCATCTGTGAAAATTACTTTTAAAGTCTTTGTTGAAATTACTCTTTTGTAAGCTTTTTCTGGAATTAATTTTATTTTGAAGCCTTTTTCTTTCACTCTTCCGTATCTCAATGACTTTACAGCGTACCCTCAAAAGTTTTTTGAATTAATTTTATGCAAACGTATTAAGTGAATTCTTGAAAACTAAAGAGTGCTTTGTATACCTCTTCAACCGGACTGAGTACCTTATCCCGAGTAGATTTAAGAGGATCTTTCCTGGTGGGGGGGAGGGGGCTGTTAATTGCACCCTCGGGACAAAGGACCGCCTCGGTACCCAGTACGGCAACATGTGGTGGTGGAGTTTTTTTTTAATGTTTTTATTCTCCATTTTCACATTTTCCTTCAAAATTTAACCCCACCAACAGACAGTAAATGGTAACAAATACAAAATCAATCCCCTTAACAATACAATGATCCCATCCTCCCACCACCCCAAACAATGACCTACCTGTCAATATATGCATCCAATAAAACAAAGCCTCCCACGGTGGAAACAAAAAACAAAGGAGAAAAAGAAAAAGGAGTCCGGGACCGTCACCATTAACCTATAGAGTCCACCCCCCCCCCCCCCCCCCCACGCCTACACTCAATGCCATCCAACCTCTGAAAGAGTACCGTACATGATACCCAAGAGTTGTAAACCTCCCCCCTCCAACTCCTCCCCTCCACTGCCTATTGTAAAACTCCTCCCCCCAACCTCGGTTCCTTCCCCCAACTTTCCACCCCGGCTAGACCTTTCGGACTCTATTCTGCCAGGCTCCGATGGCCGCAGCCCCTCCCCCCACCTCACTCCCTTTCACTGGCCGGCTAAAACCAGCCAGCGTGGAGGCCCCCACCCAGGTCCCTTTTCCCCTTGTCCAGCCCTAGGAAAGCCCAGAAATCCCTTTTTAGCACACAAACCCCGCATATCCACCGACACCCCAAAGAGCCCTCATTTCGAGTGAAAGTCCCATCACTTCCCTTGTCCAAATATAGACAACATTGGCTCCTTTAGCCCATACACCCACACGCAGTGAAACAAAAAAGAAGAAAATACGGTCATGAGGTTACATTGGCACATGGCCATTTCTCAATTTCTCAGTTCTGCCACAGTCCTTCTGCCATTGCAAACTCCTCCGCTGCTTCCGCCGTTCCAGAATAAAAGTCCTTGAGCTTATAAGTCACCCTCAGCTTTGCTGGATGTACAATGCTGCACTGCACCTCACTTCACCCGTTTGAAGACAGCTCACCTCCTCGCCAGCTCCACCGTAAAGTCCTGGTATACAGATATACCAGCTCCAGCCCACTGCACCACCCGCTTCTGCTCGGCCCAGCAAAGGACCTTCTCCTTCACACAGTACCTACAGAAGCACAGAGTCACTACCCTTGTCGCCTTTGGTACAGGTCTCCACGGCCGATGAGCCCGATCCAGTTCATATCGGGAGGGATTCTCCCCCTCCCCCAATAGTTTCGCCAACATCGTGGCAAAATACTCTGTCGGCCTTGGGCCTTCCACTCCTTCGGGCAGCCCCACAATCCTCAAATTCTGTCGCCTGGAACTGTTTTTCAGGTCTTCCATTTTTCCTCGCAGATAAGACCATAAGACCATAAGACATAGGAGCGGAAGTAAGGCCATTCGGCCCATCGAGTCCACTCCACCATTCAATCATGGTTGATTTCAACTCCATTTACCCGCTCTCTCCCCATAGCCCTTAATTCTTGAGAAATCAAGAATTTATCAATTTCTGTCTTAAAGACACTCAATGTCCCGGCCTCCACTGCCCTCTGTGGCAATGAATTCCACAGACCTACCACTCTCTGGCTGAAGAAATTTCTCCTCATCTCTGTTCTAAAGTGACTCCCTTTTATTCTAAGGCTGTGCCCCCGCGTCCTAGTCTCCCCTGCTAATGGAAACAACTTCCCTACGTCCATCCTATCCAAGCCATTCATTATCTTGTAAGTTTCTATTAGATCTCCCCTCAACCTCCTAAACTCCAATGAATATAATCCCACGATCCTCAGACGTTCATCGTATGTTAGGCCTACCATTCCTGGGATCATCCGTGTGAATCTCCGCTGGACCCGCTCCAGTGCCAGTATGTCCTTCCTGAGGTGTGGGGCCCAAAATTGCTCACAGTATTCTAAATGAGGCCTAACTAGTGCTTTATAAAGCCTCAGAAGTACATCCCTGCTTTTATATTCCAAGCCTCTTGAGATAAATGACAACATTACATTTGCTTTCTTAATTACGGACTCAACCTGCAAGTTTACCTTTAGAGAATCCTGGACTAGGACTCCCAAGTCCCTTTGCACTTTAGCATTATGAATTTTGTCACCGTTTAGAAAATAGTCCATGCCTCTATTCTTTTTTACAAAGTGCAAGACCTCGCACTTGCCCACGTTGAATTTCATCAGCCACTTCTTGGACCATTCTCCTAAACTGTCTAAATCTTTCTGCAGCCTCCCCACCTCCTCAATACTACCTGCCCCTCCACCCATCTTTGTATCATCGGCAAACTTGGCCAGAATGCCCCCAGTCCCGTCATCTAGATCGTTAATATATAAAGAGAACAGCTGTGGCCCCAACACTGAACCCTGCGGGACACCACTTGTCACCGGTTGCCATTCCGAAAAATAACCTTTTATCCCAACTCTCTGCCTTCTGTCTGACAGCCAATCGTCAATCCATGTTAGTACCTTGCCTCGAATACCATGGGCCCTTATTTTACTCAGCAGTCTCCCGTGAGGCACCTTGTCAAAGGCCTTTTGGAAGTCAAGATAGATAACATCCATTGGCTCCCCTTGGTCTAACCTATTTGTTATTTCTTCAAAGAACTCTAACAGGTTTGTCAGGCACGACCTCCCCTTACTAAATCCATGCTGACTTGTCCTAATCCGACCCTGCACTTCCAAGAATTTAGAAATCTCATCCTTAACGATGGAGTCTAGAATTTTGCCAACAACCGAGGTTAGGCTAATTGGCCTATAATTTTCCATCTTTTTTCTTGTTCCCTTCTTGAACAGGGGGGTTACAACAGCGATTTTCCAATCCTCTGGGACTTTCCCTGATTCCAGTGACTTTTGAAAGATCATAACTAACGCCTCCACTATTTCTTCAGCTATCTCCTTTAGAACTCTAGGATGTAGCCCATCTGGGCCCGGAGATTTATCAATTTTCAGACCTTTTAGTTTCTCTAGCACCTTCTCCTTTGTGATGGCAACCATATTCAACTCTGCCCCCTGACTTTCCTGAATTGTTGGGCTATTACTCATGTCTTCTACTGTGAAGACGGATGCAAAGTACTTATTAAGTTCCTCAGCTATTTCCTTGTCTCCCATCACTAGATTACCAGCGTCATTTTGGAGCGGCCCAATGTCTACTTTTGCCTCCCGTTTGTTTTTAATGTATTTAAAGAAACTTTTACTATCATTCCTAATGTTACTGGCTAGCCTACCTTCATATTTGATCCTCTCCTTCCTTATTTCTCTCTTTGTTATCCTCTGTTTGTTTTTGTAGCCTTCCCAATCTTCTGACTTCCCACTACTCTTTGCCACATTATAGGCTCTCTCTTTTGCCTTGATGCATTCCCTGACTTCCTTTGTCAGCCATGGCTGCCTAATCCTCCCTCTGATAACCTTTCTTTTCTTTGGGATGAACCTCTGCACTGTGTCCTCAATTACTCCCAGAAACTCCTGCCATTGCTGTTCTACTGTCTTTCCCACTAGGCTCTGCTTCCAGTCGATTTTCGTCAGTTCCTCCCTCATGCGCCTGTAATTACCTTTATTTAACTGTAAAACCTTTACATCTGATTCTACCTTCCTTCTTTCAAATTGCAGACTGAATTCTACCATATTATGATCACTGCTTCCTAAGTGTTCCCTTACTTTAAGATCTTTTATCAATTCTGGCTCATTACATAACACTAAGTCCAGAATAGCCTGTTCCCTCGTGGGCTCCATCACAAGCTGTTCCAAAAAGCCATCCTGTAAACATTCAATGAATTCCCTTTCTTTGGGTCCACTGGCAACATTATTTACCCAGTCCACCTGCATATTGAAGTCCCCCATGATCACTGTGACCTTGCCTTTCTGACATGCCCTTTCTATTTTGTGGTGCATTTTGTGCCCCTGGTCCTGACCACTGTCAGGAGGCCTGTACATAACTCCCATTATGGTTTTTTTGCCTTTGTGGTTCCTCAACTCTACCCACACAGACTCCACATCGTCTGACCCTATGTCGTTTAGTGCTATTGATTTAATTTCATTTCTAATTAACAAGGCAACCCCGCCCCCTCTACCCACCTCTCTGTCTTTTCGATAGGTTGTAAATCCCTGGATGTTTAACTGCCAGGGCCGGCCCAAGGCACCGGCAACTCGGGCAGTCGCCCGGGGCGCCATGTGCTAGGGGGCACCAGAGACTCGGGCCCCGCGCATGCGCAGTTGGGCCGGTGCCAACCAGCGCATGCGCGGTGGCCGCCCTCCCCTAGGGCGGCCCCCTCCGCCCCCCCCCCCCCCCCCCCCCCCCGTCCGCCCCCCTCCGTCCGCCGCTCTCGGGCCTGCCCCGTGCCTCGGGCCCGCCCCCCCCGCCTCGGGCCCGCCCCCCCCGCCTCGGGCCCGCCCCCCCCCGGCCCCCCCGGCCCCGCACCCCCGGCCCCGGCCCCCCCCCCCCCCCCCCCCCGAAGGGCGCCGAAGTTCAGCTTTCCCGGGGCGCCAGCAACCCTAGGGCCGGCGCTGTTAACTGCCAGTCCTGAACCCCCTGCAACCACGTCTCTGTGATGCCTACCACATCATACCTGCCAGTCACAATCTGGGCCACAAGCTCATCTACCTTGTTCCGTACACTGCGGGCATTTAAATATAGCACCTTTAATTCCCTATTGACTGTCCCTTTTTGTTTTCTTAGTGTGGTGGACCTTGGTTTACTGAGCCTTTCCATACACTGTGTCATATTTTGTGAGATGGGGACTATCGTAACCTCTCCTGAGCTCTGTCTTTTCGTGATTTTTTGTAATCCTAAGCAGCTACGCTTCCCACTGATTCCTTCACCTCTTGGTTCCCTGACTTTCCCTTCCCCCCCAATCTCTAGTTTAAAGTCCTATTGACCACCCTATTTACTCTTTTCGCCAGAACACTGGTCCCAGCTCGGTTCAGGTGGAGACCATCCCAACGGTATAGGTCCCCCCTGTCCCAAAACTGATGCCAGTGTCCCATGAAAAGGAAACCCTCTTTCCCACACCACTCTTTCAGCCACGTGTTAACTTCCCTTATTCTTGCCTCCCTATGCCAATTTGCACGTGGCTCGGGCAGTAATCCGGAGATTATGACCCTTGAGGACCTGTTTTTTAATTTGAATCCTAACTCTTTATAATCTCTAAACAGGTCCTCTTTCCTAGACTTGCCTAAGTTCTTGGTACCGACATGGACCACAACAACTGGATCCTCCCCCTCCCTCTCCAATATCCTTTCAAGCCGGTCAGAGATGTCCCGCACCCTAGCACCGGGCAGGCAACATACCATGCCGGACCCTCTATCCTGCTCACAAAGGATACTATCTATCCCTCTGATAATAGAATCCCCTACAACTACAACTTGCCTATTTACTTCCTCCCCTTGAATGGCCTGCTGAACCATGGTGCCTTGGTCAGCTGACTCATCCTTCCTGCAGCCCTGTTCGCCATCCACACAGGGAGCAAGTGCCTCGTACCTGTTGGACAGGGTCAAGGGCTGAGGCTCCTGAGTTCCTGACTGCTGGTTCCCTTTACCTGCCTGACTTGCAGTCACACCCTGCTGTCCCTGGCCACTGGCAGGATTTAAACTATTTACTCTGACAGGTGTGACTGCCTCCTGAAACAAAGTGTCCAGGTAAGCCTCCCCCTCCCGGATGTGCCTCAGTGTGTGAAGCTCAGACTCCAGCTCATCAACTCTGAGCCGGAGTTCTTCGAGCAGCCAACACTTACTGCAGATGTGGTCGCTGCAGCTCGCAATGGGATCTGCCAGCTCCCACATCAAGCAGCTTAAGCACGTCACCTGACCAGCCATCTCTAATTAATTAATTTGTTTAATTTAAGTTTACAAGTTTTAAATTTGGGGCAGATTGGTTATCAACCAATCAGATCACAGCTTCCCTCTGATGTCACTTTTGACATTGTTAATCATTGTTAATCTCTATCACCTTCCGCATCGAGGTAAGTTGATCACCGTGCTGCAATAATGTCTCTTCCACTTCCTTCAGCGCCTCACCTTGCTCCCGCACCTCTGCCACTGCGCTCGCCACTGCCGCCCTAACCGGGGAAATCGCCTCCTCCACCCGCGCTTTCAAAACCGCCCCCATCTCCTTCCTCATTGTCGCCATGTATTTTGTAAACTGCCTTTCGAATTCCGCAGCCATCACCTTAGTCATTTCCTCAGCCGAAAGCAATGCGCCCTCCCCTGGTGCTCCAGCCTCCATTTTCCTTGGTGACCCTGCGGTGACCTTTCCACTCCCCGACGGACCTTCAGCTGTTTTTTTTACGGCCGTTTGTTTGCTCACCCTCGACATATTCCTTTACTGTGCCTTCACTGTACCTCCTCTGTGCTGTCTCCCTGCTTTTGCCGCCCCCGTTCCCCCTGGGACCGGGCTTACAGCCCCGAAAATGCCGTTCCCGAACGGGAGCCCTCCATTGTGCGGCTGCCTCCCGCCCGCCATCACCGGAAGTATATGGTGGTGGAGTTAAGGAACCTGGTCGGGTTCTTTGACTTGGTGGACATCTGGCGGAGTCTCCATCCTGACTCCAGCGTCTTTACCTTTGTGAGACCTGTCATAATATCCACTCATGTATATCATGAGATGCAGACAGGTAGTGATTGACACACAGGATAACCAATGAACACACACGACACAGAACAGCTAATCACCAGACAGGACACCGCCACTATAAAGCCCACAGGACAATAATGTTCCCCTCTCTCACAAGACACAGCTAGGGAGATAGTCGCAGTGCACAGGCCAATGAAATTCATCACCATATGGTAGAGAGCTAGTCTGGTCAAGCCAGTAGGAGGTTATCAGTTAGGTTAATAGAGTGTCAACCCACAGTAGAATACGTACAGCAATCAACAGGTTCAATAAAACAGCGTTGGACCAGGAACTGAAACTTAAATGGGAGGAGGAGCTAGGCGGGGAAATGGAGGATGGGCTGTGGGCAGAGGCCCTGAGTAGGGTAAATTCGACCGCGACATGTGCTAGGCTCAGGCTGACTCAATTTAAGGTCGTTCACCGGGCCCATATGACGGTGGCTCGGATGAGCAAATTCTTCGGGATAGAGGACAAATGCGCTAGGTGCGTGGGAGGACCAGCGAACCACGTGCACATGTTTTGGGCATGCCCTAAGCTGAGGGGGTACTGGGAGGGATTTGCGGGGGTCATGTCCCGGGTACTAAAAACAAGGGTGGCGATGAGTCCAGGGGTGGCAATTTTTGGGGTTTCGGAGGACCC
Source organism: Scyliorhinus canicula (assembly GCF_902713615.1). Lineage (NCBI taxonomy): Eukaryota > Metazoa > Chordata > Chondrichthyes > Carcharhiniformes > Scyliorhinidae > Scyliorhinus > Scyliorhinus canicula. The sequence goes on from NC_052157.1 coordinate 29,602,720, forward strand.
AGGGGTCCAGGGGGAGAAAGAGGCCAATGTTTTGGCCTTTGCTTCCCTGATAGCCCGGCGACGAATACTATTGGCGTGGAGGGACTCAAAGCCCCCGAAGACGGAGTTGTGGCTTGCGGACATGTCGAGTTTCCTGGGTATGGAGAAAATTAAGTTCGCCTTGAGGGGATCTGTGCAGGGGTTCGCCCGGAGGTGGCAACCATTTATTGACTTCTTTGCGGGGGGGAGAGTGAGCGTCAGCAAAGGGGGGGGGGGGGGGGGTAGAGTAGAGTAGGAGGGAAAATATGGCGGGTAGTACCGGTGGGAGGGGAGCGGGCTTGTGCAATATGTTATGATTGAAGTATTGAAAGTATATGGATGTTTGCACCTTTTTGCCTTTTTTTGCTTTCTTTCTGATGATGTCTGTAACTGTTTATAAAGCCAAAAACTACCTCAATAAAATTGCAGGTAGGAGGTTCACCCTCATCACCGACCAAAGATCGGTTGCCTTCATGTTCGACAACTCGCAAAGGGGCAAAATAAAAAACGATAAAATTCTGAGGTGGAGGATCGAACTCTCCACCTACTATTACGATATCAAATATCGACCCGGGAAGCTCAACAAGCCTCCGGATGCCCTATCCCACGGGGACATGCGCCAGCGCGCAGATAGACCGATTAAAAAGCATCCACAATGACCTCTGTCACCCGGCTCGCCCACTACATCAGGGCCCGAAACCTGACTTTCTCCAACGAGGAGGTAAAAGCGGTCACCAGGGACTGCCCGATCTGTGCAGAGTGCAAACCGCACATCTATAGACCAGACAGGGTCCACCTGGTCAAAGCTTCTAGGCCCTTTGAACGCCTCGCGATTGATTTCAAAGGGCCACTCCCCTCAACTAACAAGAATGTTTACTTCTTAAACGTCGTAGACGAGTTCTCCCGTTTTCCATTCGCTATCCCGTGCCCCGACATGACCTCCCACACAGTCATTAGGGCCCTGCATAGCATCTTCACCCTGTTTGGTTTCCCCAGCTACGTACACAGCGACCGGGGTGCGTCCTTCATGAGCGACGAGCTGCGTCAGTACCTGCTCGAAAAGGGCATCGCCTCGAGCAGGACTACCAGCTACAACCCCAGGGGGAACGGGCAGGTGGAGATGGGGAACGCGACGGTCTGGAAGACCGTCCTACTGACCCTCAGGTCCAGAAAGCTCCAAGTTTCCCAATGGCAGGAAGTCCTCCCAGACGCGCTCCACGCTATTAGGTTCCTTTTGTGTACGTCGACCAACCAGACCCCTCACGAGAGGCTCTTCAATTTTTCCAGGGGCGCTACCACAGGGGTCACACTTCCGGCATGGCTGAGGACGCCGGACTCATGAGGAAACACGTCAGGACGCACAAAACCGATCCCCTTGTTGAGAAGGTGCGCCTGCTCCACTCCAACTCCCAGTGCGCATTCGTCGAGTTTCCTGACGGCCGTCAGGACACTGTATCCCTCCGGGATCTGGCACCCGCCGGATCCAGCCCCCCACCCCCACAGAACGATCACTCACCCTACACCCCATGCTGCTGCCCCCTTGCGCTCCCATGCCCACGAACTCGCTCCACCAGTTCCGCGCCCCAGTGCCAGTCAGCCCCCAGCGCCCCCAGTCGAACCAGGAGAGTATGAAGCTCGGATACAACCCTCCCTGGAGTCCCCCATCGTACCCCAGCACACCACACCCATCCAGCCACCGCAAGAGGCTGCAACCCCGGTGCTCCGCAGATCTCAGCGGACAATCCGACCGCCGGACAGACTGACTTTATAGACTAGACCACCACCCCCGCCGGACTTGATTTTTTTGAAGGGGGTGAATGTTGTGAATGTAATATATGCTAATATATATGTTAATTCACACTTGTTGTAAGCACAGTAGCGCTGTCCTACCACTAGGGGGAGTAGTGCTGGGAGCACTTAGGAACTTGTACTGGGCTCCACCCTTGGTTCCGCCCACGACTCCTCCCCCTAGTGCAGCTGTATAAGTACCCGTGTCCAGAGTCAGCCTGGGTCACTACGAGTTCATCGACAGGTAACAGGCTGGCTCTGAAGTAAGTCGATTAAAGCCTAGATTCACATTGGAAACACATGTCTGGTGAATTGATGGTTCCATCAGCTAGTATGTCGAGCGCCTTTCTGTCCCTTAACCAGCAGAAGGTGTTCGACTTTTAATTTGTTCAATTTTTATTCGGGACTTTGCATGCATTTGGGTTCAGGTCGCATTTTGTCGTCCGGATCCAACTCTGTACACTGCCACAGAGTGTCTCGTGAAGATTAACTATTCCCGATGGTGCCCATTCACTTTGGGAGGAGTGCACCAGGGTTGCCCCTTGCCTGGCCAACTCTATTGCGTGGAGCCTTTCCTGTGCCTCCTGCGGAGGAGGCTGCCGGGACTGTTCTGCGCGGGCTGGGCATTGAGGTGGTCCTCTCGGTTTACACTGATGACATGCTCCTCATGTTCACTGAGCCTGCTGACCTGATTGGTCCATGGCAGACGGACCCCCTCCCAGAGGAGCTCAGGCCTTTCAGCTGGAGTAGGGCCAGCCTCCTCTACTTGGGAGTCCGTCTCTGGCCGGCTTTGTAATCCTGGCCGGCTAACTGGCAGGAGCTGGAGACCAAGGTCACCGCTCGCTTGAGACACTGGACAGGACTGCTCCAAGTGCTGTTTCACAGGTCTCTCGTTCCTGTCATAAACCTGCTGATAGCCTCAATGTTGTGGTACCGGCTGGTCACTTTGACCCCTCCCCCTGATTTTGACACAAAGCTCCGGAGAATGCATGTAGAGTTCCTCTGGGATAAGAGGCTGCACTGAGTCGCTGCTGAGGTTCTGAGTCTCCTGCTTAGGGAGGGCGGCCAGGAGCTGGTGTGCCTTCACACCTTTACGTTGAGCCCCTCCACGATGGTGTGCCCTAACGATGCATTTTTTCGGCAAGTGCAAGACCTGTATTATGACGTGCAGCTCCTGTTCATAGATATGCAGGGTCTCTATTACCCTCTGCACGCACAGCCCGTCTTTTATCAGGACCTGCTCAAAGTCTGGAACGTGGTCGACTCACGCCGCAGCTACCCCCCCCTCCCCGATCAGGAATGGTGGTTGTCAGGGAGCTGCTGCTCAGAAACCCACACCTCAGGAGCAGCACGGGGGTGCAGTGGTTAGCATTGCTGCCTCACGGCGCCGAGGTCGCAGGTTCAATCCCGGCTCTGAGTCACTGTGGAGATTGCATTTGTCCCAGCCAGCGAAACCTCCCTTGAGGGCTGGTGTCTTACAATCCTGGCTGCCTCACAGAAATGCCCACCACAGCAGACATGCTTTTCACACTGCACAGAATTGTTTCATGTATGGACTGCCGCTGCACACTCTTCACCTCCTTAACCTCGCCGGTGGCCAGGACACGCCATGGTGTGCCTTTGTTGCCGTCCGGTGACAGATGTCCCCACTGGAGGTCCCCCTATGAGGAGTCCTCCCCCTCAATCTTGAAAACCTAGATGGAGGGTATTGCTTGCCGCAGTGCCGTACAATCACCAGGAAAATGAGTGGGGTCATCCAACTAGACTGTCTGCCTGTCTTCCACAGCTACATTCGTGGTCGGGTGACCCTAGAAAGGGAACATGCGGTGTCCACGGGCACCATCGAGGCCTTCCATGCCCGGTGGGCACCACAGGGGTTGGGATGCTTTATTGACCACTTTATGTGCACTCTCATTTGATGTTTTTAAGTTTCCATAGATCTTTGTTACATTTGGGCAGTGCCTTTAACAGGAGCGGCCCTTTTTTGCTTTGTACCTAAATTTGTTTCCTTTTTTTAATTTGGTGTGGCGTTGGACTGGGGTGGGCACAGTATGAAGTCTTACAACACTTTTTACAACATTTAATTAATTTCTTCTTCAGGGCAGCGCGGTAGCATTGTGGATAGCACAATTGCTTCACAGCTCCAGGGTCCCAAGTTCGATTTCGACTTGGGTCACTGTCTGTGCGGAGTCTGCACATCCTCCCCGTGTGTGCGTGGGTTTCCTCCGGGTACTCCGGTTTCCTCCCACAGTCCAAAGATGTGCAGGTTAGGTGGATTGGCCATGGTAAATTGCCCTTAGTGTCCAAAACTCTATGATTAACCTAGGACAAAAGTTCAGCACAACATCGTGGGCCGAAGGGCCTGTTCTGTGCTGTATTTCTCTATCTATCTAACACCAAGTTAAAGTCCAACAGGTGTGTTTCGAATCACTAGCTTTCGGAGCACTGCTCCTTGTGTGTTAATGAGGTGAAGTCTAACAGGAAGGAAAATGAATTAGCATTGGGATTGTAAACCAAATGATGCCAATCTCTGTACATAACAGGAACAAAGTGTGTATTGATGGACAGAATGTTGAAATGATCTTACAGTGCTGAGTAGAGTAATTAGGATTCTGGTTTGGAATAGAACAGCAGCAACTTACATTTATATAGCGCCTTGGAAATAGCAAAGCATCCCAAAGTGCATCACTCAAGTCCTTAGTTTATCCCTATCTGAAGGGGGGTTGAATTAAATAAATTACATAAATTGAATAAATTGTTGATTGTGTAATCATTCTCTGTCAAAGGCAAATCTTGAAAATCACAGGTCCTCTTAGCGGCCCAAAACCCTGCACTCAATCACCAACACGCCAGAGTTCCCACTCGCATAACCGTGAATTAACAGCACCGAACATTGGTATTTATGCTCCACACAAAAATATAACAGCCGTGCAAAACACGAGGTTATAACAGTTCTAAACAGCACAAGCTCACCTTGCATCTACAGAAAAGCTCAGGCATCTTTTGATCATGGTAACATGATTTGAAAATTGGCCCTTTCAGTTCCCCAAACATTCCAGGGCTCTGCAGCGCTCTGTTCATAGAACATAGAACATAGAACAGTACAGCACAGAACAGGCCCTTCGGCCCTCAATGTTGTGCCGAGCAATGATCACCCTACTCAAACCCACGTATCCACCCTATACCCGTAACCCAACAACCCCCCCCCCTTAACCTTACTTTTATTAGGACACTACGGGCAATTTATCATGGCCAATCCACCTAACCCGCACATCTTTGGACTGTGGGAGGAAACCGGAGCACCCGGAGGAAACCCACACACACACGGGGAGGACGTGCAGACTCCACACAGACAGTGACCCAGCCGGGAATCGAACCTGGGACCCTGGAGCTGTGAAGCATTTATGCTAACCACCATGCTACCGTGCTGCCCGTACCCCCCTTCATGACATCATGATTTGGGATACTCCACTGCCTTCTGTATCAAAGTGTGTTTTGCCATAATTCCAGTCTCATTCTCTGTTTGCAAAACTGATGAGCATAGGATAACATATTTTATGCATGTAGCTGTTTAAATAAAGTAATTTTGGAGGCTTGCACCTGATATTAAATTACAATTAATAAATTGCACTTGCAGCTTTTAGACAAATACTTCAGTGCACTGTTTTAAATTAGTGACAGTACTCTGGTGTTTGTCATCATTATATCTAGCTACTAGGTTGATCATTATGCCTTCAATATGTTTCACATCGTCATTCAGATTTTTGTAATTCTTTCTTGATGGCTGACAGATGCAAGGGCTCAATTGCAAAGAAGATATTTACTGCAGAGCAAATCTCCATGAAACAGCCTGAAAAGCATTAAATGCAAGCTTGTCCGACATGACATTGTAGGGTATTGTTTAATGTCAACAGCATTTATTTAAAGTTTATTACGGTGACAACATTTTCCAGAATGCTAAGCACATGGCTTCACCGCTCACCAGCCAGCCTCTGACAAGTGCAGTTTTGAACAGGGACAGTACAGAGAAAACATTAAAGGGCGGCACTGCTAACTCCATCAAGAATCTCTCAGATGAGCAGTTTAGCTCAGTTGGCTGGACGGCTGGTGTGTGATGCAGATCGAGGCCAACAGCGCGGAAGTCAATTCCCGTACCGGCTGAGGTTATTCATGAAGGTCCCGCCTTCTCAACCTTGCCCCTCACCTGAAGTGTGGTGACCCTCAGGTTAAATCACCACCGGTCAGCTCTCCCCCCTTAAAGGTCATCTGGGACTATGGTGACTACTTAGGCGGCACAGTGGTTAGCAATGCTGCCTCACAGTACCAGGGACCTGGGTTCGATTCCAACCTCGGGTGACTGTGTGGAGTTTACACATTCTCCCCGTGTCTGCGTGGGTTTCCGCCGGGTGCTCCAATTTCCCCCCACAGTCCAAAGATGTGCAGGTTAGGTGGATTGGCCATGCTAAATTGCCCTTGGTGTCCAAAAAGGATAGGTGGAGTTACTGGGATAGGGTAGACGTGTGGGCTTAAGTGGGGTGCTCTTTCCAAGGGCTGGTGCAGACTCGATGGTCTGAATGGCCTCCTTCTGCACTGTAAATTCTATGACAATAGTAATGTGTACTCTATGATTAAAAACCACTTACGAGGGCAGCACAGTGGCGCAGCGGGTTAGCCCTGCTGCCTCACGGCACTGAGGTCCCAGGTTCGATCCCAGCTCTGGGTCACTGTCCGTGTGGAGTTTGCACATTCTCCCCGTGTCTGCGTGGGTTTCGCCCCCACAACCCAAAGATGTGCAGGTTAGGTGGATTGGCTATGCTAAATTGCCCCTTAATTGGAAAAAATTAATTGGGTACTCTAAATTTATTTTTTAAAACTTACGCCCGTTACTGAGCTCATTAGTAGTATTTTACATATCAATGTGCCATCGGTAACACATAATGAGGAAGTACTTTCATTACAGAGAGGGCATCCATTGTCATTGGGACAGAGGCACACTGCATCCACCAGCATGAAAGACTGGGAGATGGTCCTCAGTGCCAGCAGCAGGGGGAATACATAGTTGATAGCAGCAACAAGTTGCAGAAGAGCACCGGAGAGAGGGGGTGCATAATGTTGACCAAGGACAGAAGGTCATAATCCGTGACGAGATTCCTCTAGAAACCAGGATGGCTGGCTGCCCTGGCACAGGGACCAACCCTACCTCTTGCCCTCTGCTGTGCCTCAGCCTCCATAATCTGAGCAGTCTCAGGTCTGGCTGCCACTTGCCCTTTAAATTGGGCTCGTTCTCAAAATGGACCAGCCTCCCTCCCGTGTTCGACATCCCGAATTGGGCCGCCAACATGACTCTCATCCAATTTATATTTCTGATCCTGGAAATTGCGCAAGAGCCAGGGGTGGTTTTGAAAGCCAGAAGTCTTTGCGATCCCAAAGTGCCAATCTGGCAACTGAAATGCCGCCCATGATTTGAACGACTGCACAGCAGGCCTGCCGGTCAACCCGACAAGATAGGCCCAAACAATAAAATCTCACGAGAAAACCCTGGCGAACCCCTGCCACTGCTTTGAATGAATCTATCCTCACTCTTCCCGGCCAATTAAAGCGGATTTATTAGCAGTTTGGTGGGAAATTTTAATGTGCACCTGCTGCCTAATTAGCACAGATTCATCAGGAATTTGGTGGGAAGATTCTGCATATGTTCATCTAGGAAATGGTGCCCACGCAACATGTAAATATGTTGAGATTTTCAGTGTTCATTAACAGCCGGTCCACCTGTTTTGAGAGAGTATAAGAATGTGAAGGGCGGAAAGATTTTCTTATTTTCATTACCCACTCTACAGCTGTATAATTTGCAATTGGAGCAATGAAGCAGGCAGTGTGGCATCAGCAATCAAGCTGGAATAACAAGCAGAGGATTTGGTTTCTTCCAAGATGATATGGAACTCATATAAAAAGAAATAGCTATATTGTTTTGTGTGATCCTTAATGAAGAAAACCGTCTGTTTTTATCTGTAACTGGAAACATCCAGTTTAACCATGTCTGCCTTTCGTGTTGCGAATGTTAACTATACTACCTTGATAAGATACTGCTTAGTGTGCTTTTCCAACAAAAAAAAAATTGCTCTTCCTCGGTTTACCCTCATTGCTGGTATATCAAGTTTGCCAGTGGTAAATTCCAGATCTACGTGGCCAATAGTATCCTGGAAGATGGTTAACTTCAACTTTACGTGCTCTTATTTTTAAAAGTTGTGGTGTGATAGTTAGGCAAAGTCCACCGTAATGCTTCAATTCTGATTATTCCCCATGAATTAGCACGGTTTCAGCCCTCACTCAGTGGTAGCCTTTCAGAATCGGCCACGCATTCAAGCCCCACTCCAGGGAGACTTGAGCGCATAAGACAAATTAAGCCAAAGCCCTGTCTTCTATCACGGGTGGGTGGCACTATTTGAAGACGAGCAGGGCAATGCTCCCGGTGTCCTAGAAATGTTTGATCAGTCTGCCAATATCACTAAAATTATATATATATTATAGTCATTGTGGTACCTTGCTGTGTGCAGATTTGACTGCCACATTTACTGTGTTACAACAATGACAACATTTCAAAAGTATCTCATTGGCTGTGATGTGTTTTCAGAGGTCGTGAGGTGAAAGATCCTCTATAAATACTTCCTTTAATCAAATAAAATAAAAAGTTGTGCTGTTTTAAATTCAAATTGAGCCTAATGTTTTTAAGCAGAACGTTGAGCGGTGGATCGGTCTGGAGCGCAGTAAAAGCCCCAAGTGACCCAATCAATGGGACAGATTAGACACCATGATTTACCTTAACGCAAGTTCTTAAAATGCCAAAGCTGTCTCCATTTTCATTGACAGCTGCCCCAAGCCACATTGAATCTTACCGTGAACCGGATTCAAGGTGTTCACTTCCCTTCCAGTTCAGATGGTAGTTATTTTCATCTGTTTAGCACTGCTGCCTCACAGCGCCAGGCACCCGGGTTCAGTTCCAACTTTGGGTGACTGTCTGTGTGGAGTTTGCACATTCTCCCTATGTCTGTGTGGGTTTTCTATGGTGTGGCGCTAACAATTATACTCAAAGCCGAGAGACTAGTACAATAGAGGCTTTATTGCTGTACGATGTTGTCCCTCCATCTGCAACAGTAGACTAAGGGTCTGAGCAGCTCTCATACATTTATACATAAGCTCCCTGTGGGCGGAGCTAGCCGGCAGGGGCTGACCGGAGGAACCTGTATTACAGGTACAGGCATACATCCCCCTACTGCAGTACACATAACTACAGTGGTTATCTCACCACATTCACCCCCTGTAAAAAATGAGTCCGGCGGGGGTGACATGTAACTCTAATACAAAGGATGCTATTTACAAGAGGGTCCAACAAGGAAAATCAAGAGTCCATCCGGTTGGCAGGTTACAGGTTGAGCCGAATCGGTGGTCGGACGTTCCGCTGTGATCGGCGTAGCTGTGGTGACGTCGGCACAGGCGGTGATGGCCCCGATGGTGCAGGTGCTGGCGGTGTTGGTGCTGGCTGCTGGCGGGATGACTCCGAGAGCAAGCCGAAATCTTCCGTGTCCTCCAGGGTGGGCAGGGGGATGAGGGATGGACCTGATGGGGACGAATAGGGGGGCGCTGGGGTTGGCGCAGGAAGGGGTGTGGGCATGGGATCGGCACCTGAGGGAGCCAGGTCCCGGAGCGAGACTGTGTCCTGGCGGCCGTCGGGGAACTCCACGTAGGCATACTGAGGGTTGGCGTGGAGAAGGCGTACTTTGTCCACCAGGGGTTCCGCCTTGTGGTGCCGTACATGCCTACGGAGAAGGACTGGGCCCGGAGTCGTGAGCCAAGTCGGGAGCGACACTCCGGAAGTGGACTTCCTAGGGAAGGCAAAAACACGTTCATGGGGTGTACTGTTAGTTGCGGTGCACAGTAGTGATCGAATGGAATGGAGCGCGTCAGGGAGGACCTGCTGCCAGCGAGCGGCTGGGAGGTTTCTGGACCGTAGGGCCAGCTGGACGGCCCTCCATACCGTCCCGTTCTCCCTCTCTACCTGCCCGTTACCCCGGGGGTTGTAGCTGGTCGTCCTGCTGGAGGCGATACCCCTGCTGAGCAGGAATTGACGCAGCTCATCGCTCATGAATGAGGATCCCCTGTCACTGTGGATATAGTCGGGGAAACCGAACAGGGCGAAAATGGAATCCAGGGCCTTGATGACGGTGGCAGACGTCATATCTGGGCATGGGATGGCAAAGGGGAACCTAGAAAATTCATCGACCACACTAAGGATGTAGGTGTTGCGGTCGGTGGAGGGAAGGGGCCCTTTGAAGTCCACGCTGAGTCGTTCAAAGGGGCGGGATGCTTTCACCAGGCGCGCGCGATCTGGCCGGTAGAAGTGCAGCTTGCACTCCGCACAGATCTGGCAGTCTCTGGTGACTGTCCGTACTTCCTCGACGGAGTAGGGCAGATTGCGGGCTTTGATCAGATGGTACAAGCGAGTGACCCCCGGATGGCAAAGGCTGTCGTGCAAGGCACGGAGCTGGTTCACTTGTGCACTGGCACATGTACCTCGGGAGAGGGCGTCTGGGGGCTCGTTGAGCTTGCCGGGGCGATACAAGATCTCGTAGTTAAAGGTGGAGAGCTTGATTCTCCACCGCAAGATTTTGTCATTCTTGATCTTGCCCCGCTGCGTGTTGTTGAACATGAAGGCTACCGACCGTTGGTCAGTGAGGAGAGTGAATCTCCTGCCGGCCAGGTAATGCCTCCAGTGCCGCACCGCTTCAACGATTGCCTGGGCTTCCTTTTCAACAGAGGAATGCCGAATTTCGGAGGCGTGGAGGGTGCGTGAAAAGAATGCCACGGGTCTGCCGGCCTGATTCAGCGTGGCGGCAAGGGTGACATCTGAAGCGTCGCTCTCTACTTGGAAAGGCAGAGTCTCATCTACGGCGTGCATCCCCGCCCTGGCTATGTCAGATCGAATGCAGGCGAAGGCCTGTTGTGCCTCGGCCGAGAGGGGAAAATGTGTGGACTGGATAAGTGGCCGGGCCTTGTCTGCGTATTGCGGGACCCACTGGGCGTAATAAGAGAAAAACCCAAGGCAGCGTTTGAGGGCCTTGGGGCAGTGGGGAATTGGGAGCTCCATGAGGGGGCGCATGCGGTCGGGATCGGGTCCCAGTAGTCCGTTTTGGACTACGTAGCCAAGGATGGCTAAGCGGTCTGTGCGGAACACGCATTTCTCCTTGTTGTACGTGAGATTAAGGAGAGATGCGGTGTGGAGGAATTCATAAAGGTTGGTATCATGGTCCTGCTGGTCATGGCCGCAGATGGTGACATTGTCGAGGTACGGGAAGGTGGCCTGCAATCCGTACCGGTCAACCATTCGGTCCATTTCTCGCTGAAAGACCGAGACCCCATTCGTGACGCCGAAGGGAACCCTCAGAAATTGGTACAGACGACCGTCCGCCTCGAAGGCAGTGTAGGGACGGTCCGATTTACGGATGGGGAGCTGGTGGTAGGCGGATTTCAGGTCAATAGTAGAGAAGACCCGGTACTGTGCAATCTGATTGACCATATCAGAAATGCGGGGGAGGGGGTACGCGTCGAGCTGCGTGTACCGGTTGATGGTCTGGCTGTAGTCCACGACCATCCTGTGCTTCTCCCCGGTCTTAACCACTACCACCTGGGCTCTCCAAGGGCTGTTGCTGGCCTCGATGATACCCTCCCGAAGCAGCTGCTGGACTTCGGACCTGATGAAGGCCTTGTCCTGGGTGCTGTATCGTCTGCTCCTGGTGGCGACGGGCTTGCAATCCACAGTCAGATTAGCAAAGAGGGAGGGGGGCTCGACCTTGAGGGTCGCGAGGCCGCAAACGGTGAGGGGAGGTAGGGGTCCACCGAATTTGAGGGTGAGGCTCTGGAGATTGCACTGGAAATCCAGGCCTAGTAGGAGTGAAGTGCAGAGGTCGGGGAGAATGTACAGACGGAAACGGTCGAATTCCACACCCTGTACAGTGAGTTTAACCAGGCAGAAACCCCGGATCGGGACAGTGTGGGAACCGGAGGCAAGGGAGATCTGCCGGTCGGCGGGATGGATCGCAAGGGAATAGCGCCTTACCGTGTCCGGGTGGACGAAGCTCTCGGTGCTCCCGGAGTCGATGCGGCAGGAGGTCACATGGCCGTTGACCAGCACCGATGTGGAAGAGGGTGCCAGGTTGCGAGGACGGGACTGGTCGAACGTAACGGTAACGAGCAGTGGTTGGTCGGCGGTTGAGTCAGATGAGTCCGACGAGGAGCGGTAGCGACCAGTGTCCCGTGATGGCGGCCCCTGGAGACGAGATGGCGGCATCCGCAGTACCTGTGGGTAAAATGGCGGCGTCCATGGAGCGCACGTTATGGGGTCGGAACAAAATGGCGGCGCCCATGGAACGCACATGGCTGTGGTGGATGAAGATGGCGGCGCCCATGGGGCGCACGTGGCGGGGGTGGCAAAAGATGGCGGCGCCCACTGATCGCACGTGGGGTCGGGGGAAGCGGGCGGCGGGGCCCATTGAGGGAGCGGCTGAGGCGTGGGGACCGGCGGCGCGATAGCGGCGACCGTCCGGGACTGACACACCGCTGCAAAGTGGCCTTTCTTTCCACAAGCTTTGCAGGTCGCTGTGCGGGCCGGGCAGCATTGGCGAGGGTGCTTCTGTTGGCCGCAGAAGTAACAGTGGGGACCCCCAGGGGGTGCGATGCGGCGGGCAGCGCAGGCATAGTGCGCGGGGGCGGCTGCTGGGGGAGCCGTTTGCGGGGTCCACGAGGGGTAGGACGGATGGGCCTGGGGAGCCGTTTGCGGGGTCCACGAGGGGTAGGACAGGTGGGCCGAGTGGCTAGCGGAGTAAGTGTGCGCACTACGGGAGGCGGACGTCATGGAGAGCGCCAGGGCCTTTGCGGCCGCGAGGTCAGGGGCGACCCCTTCCAGCAGTCGTTGCCGGATGGGGTCCGATGCAATGCCTGTAACGAAGGCATCGTGCATGAGTAAATCAGAATGTTCCGTGGCTGTGAGGGCCCGGCAGTCGCAGTCTCGTACCAGAGATATAAGGGCCCTCCAGAAGTCCTCAATCGACTCACCCGGCTGCTGGACGCGAGTAGAAAGTTGATGCCTCGCAAACAGGGTGTTCGCCGATGGTGCATAGTTCTCCTTGAGCAGTTCCATAGCTGCGGTGTAGTCGGTTGCATCTCGAATGAGCGGAAAGACGCTGGAGCTAAGTCGGGAGTACAGGAGTTGCTTTTTCTGAGGCTCCGTCGGGGGAGGGTCTGGTGAAGAGATGTAGGCCTCGAAGACTGCGAGCCAGTAATCAAAGTCTTTTCTGGCGTGAGGCGAATGCGGATCCAGCTGCAGACGGTCAGGCTTGACTCTGATGTCCATAGTGACTGGGAAATCGTACAGCAATAAATTGTGGCGCTAACAATTATACTCAAAGCCGAGAGACTAGTACAATAGAGGCTTTATTGCTGTACGATGTTGTCCCTCCATCTGCAACAGTAGACTAAGGGTCTGAGCAGCTCTCATACATTTATACATAAGCTCCCTGTGGGCGGAGCTAGCCGGCAGGGGCTGACCGGAGGAACCTGTATTACAGGTACAGGCATACATCCCCCTACTGCAGTACACATAACTACAGTGGTTATCTCACCACATATGGGTGCTCCAGTTTCCTCCCACAGCCCAATAATGTGCAGGTTAGGTGAATTGGCAATGCCAAATTGCCCCTTAGTATCGGGTTAGGTGGGGTACTAGGATAGGGTGGGAGCATGGGTCGGTGTAGATTTGATGGGTCGAATGGCCTCCTTCTGCACTGGAGGGGTTTTATAGTAATAATATTAATCGCTTATTGTCACAAGTAGGCTTCAATGAATTAATGTGAAAAGCCTCTAGTTGCCACATTCTGGCGCCTGTGGGAATGGGAATTGAACCCGCGCTGCTGGCCTTGTTCTGCATTACAAGTCAGCTGTTTAGCCCACTATGCTAAACCAGCCTCTGTACACAACATGTATGAAGTTACATGAGGGACTTTGCCATACTGTATGTAAACTGTTCCCAGGGGAGACACATGGGTACTTTACAGCCATTTTAATAAAGATACATTTCTTTAATTGGTACAGGTGAGAAAAATGGGAAATGTTAACAAACAGCAATCTGGTGTTGATAATCTCCATTTAAACAGGTCACCAATCTCCATTTAAACAGGTCACCATTGAACAAACAGCTGGAAGGATGTGCACCGTTTTGGCTGGGCAGAGGTTTAGCACACATGGAATCCGAGTTAGGTTTAGTTTGCTTCACGTTATTAATATTTATTTACATCTACTTCGCCTCACCCTTATTCAGTGACTCCAATGAAAGAATAAACCCACCTCAGTTCAAATCTAACCTAAATCAGGTGACCCAGTAACTTGGTCAAGTTAGTGCCACTCTGATGAGTTTGAGGTTATTTCTGTCTGATGGCAACTGTTCTGAAACTTCCCACATGCTTTCAACGTAGTATCTTTCATTTTGATCAACGATTTGGAACTTTGGCCAACTGACACTGTTGGTAGCAGAGGCATGGGTTCAAGCCCCATTATTGATGAGAGCCTGTCCCTACTTCCAAATAGAATACCGCGCAACCAGATAAAGGGTTGAATACCCATTGTAAGCAGTCCTGCCCCAAATCCTTCCCCGCACAGTCAAATCAGGCTATTCTTCTGCCCAAAGAAGTGCGGCATTTCCCCAGGCTCAGTCTCTCAACTAGTTATACAAAAGCCGTGTCTGGAACACTTCGGATCGTCAAACCTCCGCTCTTGCGCCATTTCAGGTTTCTCTTCTCTCCCTTTTATCGGGAGGAACGCAAAGTGGTAAGATTGGAACTAAACCAGTTTCCGTAGTGTTCATACACAACATCGACAATCTTTATACACAATTCACTTCTGTTCCATTAACAAAGATTTCATGCAAAATTACATTTGTACATTAGATTGTATACTTCATGGATCTAAGCAGAACTTTAATTTCCTAATTGCAGTGCTAAACTTGAGGAAACAGTTTACATATTATTTGTCAGTACACGTTTTAGCACAGTAGGAGAATTATTTTGAAAGACCGCTTAATGGATTGTTTTTTCCCTGATTATAAATCAAATATATATATTGATATATACATATTCATATATACACACATTCATATATACTCACATTTATAAAAGTGACTACAGTTCCTGAATAAACATAAACACATAATACAAAATATATATTGATAATAAATATTGTATTGTCTTTTGTTTAACTTGCATGTGAAATAGAGATTGCCTGACAGGAGTGGATTAGTACAGAGGCCTTTTATCCTTCAATTTTAATGGGATTGCACTTGTTTGATAAAGAAGTCACCTTCATGCTCCACCAGTTCCGTGCATCACCAGCTCTAATCGAAGTGGCTAAAGGCTGCTGCTGCAGGCAGCTCCAAGCACAAAACGTAACGTCGATATTGCAGAAAGACAGCATTTTCAGTGTGTCTCTTTCTGGAAACTTAATTCCATCAGCCTCATGTATGGTGTTGTTGCAGTTTGTTTGCTTTTTACTGGAGTAATCCTATATGAGCAGAAAAAAAATAAGGAATAAGGTAGTTAGCTTTCATACATGTGAGGAGATCGAAAGCAAAAAGCCCCACTTTTAATTCAGGATAGGTGGCAAACCATCCGTATGTAGGCCTTCGTCAACCAGATCCTGGTCTGGGGGCAGCATGGTGATGCAGTGATTAGCACTGCTGCCTCATGGCGCTGAGGACCTGGGTTTGATCCCGCCCCGGGTTACTGTCCGTGTGGAGTTTACACATTCTCCCTGTGTCTGCATGGGTCTCACCCCCACAACCCAAAAAGATGCCGATGAATTGGCCACGCTAAATTGCCCATGAATTGGAAAACAAGAATTGGGTTTATACTCTAAGTTAAAAAAAAACAGTTCCTGGTCAGTTGCCACCTGTGACTGTCAGGAAGCAGCAGCCAGCCATTAGGCAGCAGCATAATATCGGCAGGGAAAAAGTCATTGGGAAGGGCGCCTCCAGAATGGCCTTGTTGTCTGAGAGGAGTCTGGGGCAGGGATTACCAAACTTTCTTTGTGCTATCCAGAGAAGCACTCCTGTCCCCTCTGATCTCACAAGGGAAGCTAAGAGAGAAACTATATGATGGTTGGATCTTTTCTGCTCTGGCTTGTCCTGTGAAGAGATTTAATAACGGCGCTTAAAATCCTGAGGGGTATCGCTCGAATAAATAAAGGAGAAATTGTTTCCACTGGCAGGGGGGTTGGTACCCAGAAGGCAGAGATTTAAGGTAATTGGGGAAAGAACTAGAGGGGAGATGAGAACTTATTTTACACATCGAGTTACCATCTGCTGTGCACTGCCTGAAAGGATGGTGAAAGCAGATCTTTCAAAACCAGATTGTGCATATAACTGAAAATAAACAGTTTACAGGGTTATGAGGAAGGAATGGGTGAGTGGCACTTATTAGTTAAGTCTTGAAAAGTGCCATCAGAAACAGTTGGGCTGAATTGCCTCCTGTAGGATTCTGTACAATTTTCTGTGTTTCCTTTCCCCTCAAGTATTTTCTGCTTTTTCTTTATATTTAAATCAATACAAATAACCTTGATCTATTGTCAGGTTTGGCATATTTGCAGAATGTTCACATTGGTAACAATAAAAGAGAAATATTGCTGTTCTCTGTCTGCCAGAGGTACAGAATGTTTCTTTGCTGGAACTAGGTTCCAAAATGACGATAGAATAATAATAATCTTTATTGTAACAAGTAGGCTTACATTAACACTGCAATGAAGTTACTGTGAAAAGCCCCTAGTCGTCACATTCCGGCCCCTGTTCGGGCACATAGAGGAAGAATTCAGAATGTTCAAATTACCTAACAGCACATCTTTCGGGACTTGTGGGAGGAAACTGGAGCACCCGGAGGAAACCCACGATGACACAGGGAGAACATGCAGACTCCGCACAGACAGTGACCCAAGCCGGGAATTGAACCTGGGACCCTGGCGCTGTGAAGTTACAACCATTGTGCTAATATAACAGGAAGCGTTTAGATATATATATATTACCGGATGGGGATATCACATGACACCGCTTGTTCCCTGGTTTCCGTGGTCTTTTGTTGGTTCAGAGACATCATATAGTCCAGCTTGTCTTGTAGTTCTTTATTCTACAGATCAAATGCACCATTAATACATCAGGAAATAAACATTTATTTTGTATTTTATTTATCAAATTCAACTATGTACCTAATCCACTATTGAAATCTATTAACTAAAGGTTTTGCAGTAATAAATGTGCAAGCCTGGGTGGCTTATTTGTGAGGTCAACTCGATATTAATAATGCCAGGGGGTTTCACTGGCAAATAGGCGAAATTCTTCGGCCGCACCAGCCCAGCAACCAAAAATTCAGACCTTTACATGGTCTCCATCCCGTCCGTGGCGATTTCACGGCGTGCACGGCCGAAGAATTCAACCGCTAGTATATTAATTTTGTCTTTTTATAAATTTAGAGTACCCAATTATTTTTTTTCTTCGAATTAAGGGGCAATTTAGCGTTTAGTCAATCCACCTAACCTGCACATCTTTGTTTTGTGGGGGTGAAACCCACGCAGACATGGGGAGAATGTGCAAACTCCACACGGACAGTGACCCAGGGCCGGGATTCAAGCCCGGGTCCTCACAGCTGCCGTCCCAGTGCTATCCACTGTGCCACATGCAGCCCTCGCTAGTATATTAATTAATAACCTTACAATATAACACATTTTTATTGATTCTATGGTACCATTTCATGTTGTCTTGATTAAAGCAGTCGCTCGACTTCCACCTTACTTGGTATACAGACAGGATCCCTGCCCAATTAAAAGGGTGGCAGGTGCACTCTGAAGGGTCAGAGACCTTCCAGCCTGAGAGAGGATGTAGCCAGCATCATGATGCTGCCCTCCAACCAACCTTTTTAAAAATTCAAAAAGAAAATAGAAAAAGTAGCCAGGCTGCAGAGTTGGTTTGAGGAATTGGGGTGGTGGCGAAAATCAGGGAGTTCCTCTATATGGCAATCTTTGGCTGCAAACACCCCCAGGGAGACAGGACCTAGAGGCCTGCCTGCAATGCTGGATCCAAGCCGATACTAAAGAGTTCACGCCTCCAGGCAGATGATCTGCCTCCTGCAGAGTCAGGACAGCCGGCAAATTCCATTCCGTCTCCTTTAACTGCCCTTAAGAAGACTATGTGGCTGATAACCTCATGGGGGTGGGTAGCTCTGCCAAGCCCTGAACCTGCCTTGGACAAAATGTCTGACAGTGTGAACAGTGTCAGAAAAATGGGCATACAGGGCGGCCCAGGTACTTTCGTACCATAAGGCATAGGAGCAGAATTATGCCATTCAGCCCATCGAGCCTCCTCTGCCATTCAATCATGGCTGATATTTTTTTCATCCCCATCCTCCAGCCTTCTCCCCATAACCCCTGATCCCCTTATTGTCCAACGCCGGCATCTCCACATCATGGCCCCTTATTGATCAAGAAGACCCTGTTCCCAACCCTACATCACAACAGTATTTAAAAGTATCTGTTGCACAGTATCTAGTGTTTCAAGTCCGTGTGACATCTTCAGAACAGGCTCTTTCTCTCTCCACATATGCCAAACCTAGTGAGTTTTTCCAGCATTTTCCATTTCAATTTGAGATTTGCAGCATCCATGGTATTTTACTTTTATTTTGGTATTTAAAGTATAAGTACTGGATATTTGGATGTTAAAATCATCTGATCAATATTGCACAAGGTTCAGGAGAAGGTTTGCTAACCCTCTCAGAATGACCTGGAATTGAAGATCAATCTGTATGACATTGCTGTGTACAATCCTGGAGAAAAACTATCAAGACATTCTTAAAAAATGTTTTTTTTTTGCCATTTTCTTCAAAGGTTTTTCTTTATAAAATATAAAAATATTGAAAATAGAGAGGGGGGTGTGGGAGACGGCTGTTTGGCTGATAGTCGAGCGTCATCAAATTGTGTAATGAGTCTTTTTGCTTTCCAATTGGTGTAGGAAGACAGAGCATCACGAGGATGGATGTCCCAGCCTCCCCGAACAGGTGTCGGAATGTGGCGACTAGGGGCTTTTCACAACAACTTCATTGAAGCCCACTTGTGAAATAAGCGATTATTATTATTATTGTTATTATGTGTTGGCCAATGAATGACTGGGGCAAGGGCAAGCCGGGTGACAAAACCTCCAGGATTACATTAAAACACAGTTGGCAACCCTATTCAGGAGCCAATTCTTTGATTTCTGCACACAGTTCCACATTTGGGTGTATTGTTATATTTGCGTACTGTGTGTGCACCCTCAACTATAAAATATCCCTCCAAATCAAATATACACCACAATGTAAGGGGCATTAAATCTCACAATAGTCATTAAAACCTGAAAGATTGTTTCTATTTCCTTTCCACCCTCAATGAATACCTGAAGTGATTGACATATCGAGGATGCAAAGTTCTATGAGAAGTGAGATTAGACCCAATCTCCCGTGGAATGAGAACATTTTTAGTTTTTTTAACACAAGTCTTTAAGGATTTAACTTGGATTATAGTTCTGTTTACTGAATATTCTCAGAAAGGTTGACAGATTTTCTTTCTCGGTTCCTGCAGGATTTGGTACAACTTAATGTTTTGTACCAGCAGCCCTAACACCGACCATTACCTTGCCTGGGGTAGCCATTCTTCATGTTTGGGCAGACTGTCAGATTATGTGGCTTGACAGGAATTGGAGCTAAACCCCAATCTGGTCTTCCCATCCTCCACCCACAATAACCTTCAGTTCACCTAAAACTCTTATTGCTGACTTCCTATCCTACACAAAATGCTGTGCATCCTTCACAACGACAGTGGCCTCTGGGCCCCTAATGTCTCCAATTTAAAATTCTTATGCTCATGCTTACACCCCCTCATGATCATGTGGTTTCTGTAACCTCTTCCAATCCTAAAGTACCCATAAATCTCTAGGTTCCTCCAACTCCAACCACCTCTGCAATCTCTTTCACTTAGAAACCAGGCCTTCAGCCATATACCCCATAATCCTCCATCTCTCCTTCAAGTCCTTTCTTATTACCATTTGATTCACCCTTCTAATGCCTCCTTTTTTGTCTCAAAGATCTTATTATGGTTGACTAAGCTGCTGTGAAATATTTTGGGCTGCATTTCTGTTGTATACTAAAGTAAAGGCAAATGGTTGTCACTGACCATTCAACATGCAAACGTGCACCATTTCAGCAGCAATATCTACACAGAAATCCAGAGCTAAAATCCTGACCAATTCTCCCCTCCGAAGGACACAAAGTAGGATTGTCAGTTACACCCCCCCCCCCCCCCCCCCCCCCCCCCCCCAACCTATCTCCAGGACATTGCTGCAAGCAAATATCACAGTAGCAATTTAAAAAGTACACTTTAAAAACATTATTTAAAGAGACTGTTTGCTTTCTAAATAGTGTGGGAACCTGGGGAGTCAGAAGAAGGGCTGCAAAGAGAATTTGCTTTTGAAACATGCTTGAAAATTAAACCTTTACCTCAGCTTCCAAAAATGCAATCCTTTCCATTAAGTCCTCAATTGTTGCATCTTTCTGTTGGACTTTACTCTTCAGAATTTCAATCTGTACGGTGCAAGAAAAATAATGTATACCAGGTTTTAATAATGAGTTCAACTCATTTTTACAGTTTAGCGAAAATATATCTAAATCAGCAGAGGGTGCAGTTCTGAGAGTCGTGGGAGCAAGCCAGACATTCCTATTGATTCAAATCATACCATAGCTACGAATTGCTCCAGAGTTGTTAAATGTGTACAAATACAAAAATGCTTTATTCATTAAAATAATTATCCTTGGTCTTAAAAGAGTGAATGCCAATAATTGACTTGGAGCAGTGCCAGAAGCCAGTGAATATTTGCAGGATGACGTAAATGTAATGAGCATAGACAAGGTTCCAATGCACAATAAAGAGATAAGGAACATTAAATCGCAGAAATTTGGCTCCTCCTTATGGCCAGTTGGCAACAGCCATAATCTCAGGCTAACTAAACTCTTATTTTCTCTGAATACAATTGGAAAAGCAAATGTGATGCAGCATTTGTTGAGTAAAGCTGCATTTTTCACTATTAGTTAAAATAATTCATTGTTTTGGTTATTGCACTCTGAAAATTAACTACTTGTCATTAAACGAGCAGCACCGAAGCCAGTCTTTTTAATTTGGTATATCCGTGACGTTAAACGCTGATCCATTTAATAAATTAGATCTCCCCTCAGCTACTTGGAGATTTGTAATGAAAATAGTGAGGCCCACGTTGTGTAAAATGCAGACCTTATCGATAGCACTCAAACAGTCTATTTTAAAGATAAAATGGAAAATGTATTGCAAATAATTTGATGTAAAGGATAACACGTATTTCATACAATCTTTAAAACTGTTTACAGAGTTTAAGTATGTAGGTGAGAGTTATTATTGTATATTATGCTTATATAATATGTGAGTGTTAAAGGAAACGGGTGATGCAGCAATCATTCAAACTGATAAACAGTTGTCCTTTTCTCACCTCTTCAATCATTTGCTTGACTTTCCTCTGTTGACAGTGTACCATGTTGTCCAGGTGCCGCATTCTTTCCCGCAGACTGGCAGCTTCCTCCTCCAGTTTCTGGGACCTGACACAGGCGGGGATTAACAGAAATGGTGTCAAATGATGCAGAGGATTCCACGAGCTCATAAATCTGTCCGCTGGTGAAGCGTGCCCCTGCTCTACCCCCACATTCCTCACCTTTACTGAAGTGAGTACAATATGATTGATTGGCAATAGCGAAAATCGCTAGGCAGATTCCAGAGGGGGCCAGAGGGGAGAGGGGCAGCAGAGAGAAAGGAGGAGACGGAGAGAGAGAGACAGAGAGAGACAGAAAGAAATTATGTTCCCTCAAGAAAGGGATTATGTTCCCAGGAGAGAGACAATGTGTTCCTACAAGGGAGACTGCCTTCCCTGGGAAAGGTTTTTATTCCCAAGGGGTGGTTTACTAACACGGAGACATTCCCTGAATTTGATTTGATTCCCTGGAGGTAGCGGAATTCAGCTAGAATTCCATATTCTATCATTCTTGAATTCAAACACACAGTGTCACCATCCTGAAACCCTTTTTGTATTTATTCAAGTATCAGGGAATGACACATATTTCAATCCTCTCAGCCGGAATCAGCCCATCGCACTAGATGTTAAATAAAGCTCTCCTTACACCGCTCAATTAATTTTTGTTTCAACAATGAAGAGAACATTTGGAGGTAAATTTATTTTTCCACTTCACAGTGCTTGCCATTTTATGTCCACCAACTGATGCCAAATTACTTTAAAGCACCATACTCACCAGGAATTGGGTTGAGACACAAAGAATAAATTGCAAATGTCCCTTCCCGTCCCTGCAACCCACCTCAAATGGGCCTGTTCAGATGGCAGTAAGTGACTGGATGGTGCTATGCTCAGAAAAACAAGTGTCTTCATCGGGTCCTGACCAACAATTCTCCCCCAATAAACACCATCACAAGCAGATTAACTAGTGCCCATATATAATACTGAAGGTCATGGGTTGTTGCTACGTGCATTCCGGCTGCCTCATTTAGCTGCAGAACAGTGACTGTATGTTGGAAAGTCTCAAGGATAGAAGAAGATACTTTATAATGTGAGTTCACTTTTTATAGAAGCACTGTTGACAGCAGAGAGAATTCAACCGCATCACCCAGAAGCAAATATATTGCATGCCAACCGAATGCTCAACCGGGGCCCACATCTCTATAATAATATAATAATAATAATAATCGCTTATTGTCACAAGTAGGCTTCAATGAAGTTACTGTGAAAAGCCCCTAGCCGCCACATTCCGGCGCCTGTTCGGGAAGGCTGGTACGGGATTTGAACCCATGTTGCTGACTTTGTTCCGCATTACAAGCCAGCTGTTTAGCCCACTGTGCTAAACCAACCCCTATTCTTAAACCTAGCTTGGTTAACAATAAAAACTAAGGCAAGTGTGATATTAGCATTCCTTGGCTATAGAACAAGTGTGATGTATTAAATATTACTGTTCAATGCCGGGAGTGGCAGAAAATTAGTAATAATGTATTAAGAATTCATTAATATAGCACAGTTTACAACATTAAATGTGCAAACAAGTAATCTTCCTTTAAACGTAAAAACAGATATAATTGGATTGCGAAAATGTATTGCACGTGTGATATGCAAACAATGTAGCACCAAGGATTACTTAAAGGCACCTTTTGATGTTTGCAGAGTCTGGTTCATCACTCTGCCTAAGCTGCCAGATCTGTTGTTCCTGTTCCTGTAACTTCTGCTGTAAAAGGTGATGCTCCTGCAACAGAACATGAGACACTAGTCCAGGATTCAGTTACTTCATTACAGCCAACTACATAGAATATAACTAATAGTGTTAAGATCCCTCCAGACTCAGCCACATTTTAATCAAGAAAAATTGTGATTGAGCCGCCTGAGTAGTTCATTGATTAATATTTAAATGTTGGTATAATTCATGGTGTCCACTATGTATAAATGGATAAATAGAAAATATTCACTTGTCATTTTCTCCAAGCTTTCCCCTCCTCCTTCTCACATGACTATCATCTGGGCCGGGGGGGGGGGGACAATTCTTGAGGTTCTGAGTGTATTTGCCCACAGTAATCTTGTGTGCTTAAAAGGGACTTTGCGTTAAGGACAATGACACCGTTGTACATCAAGATGTACTTTGTAATCCATGTTAATCTTTAAATGTGTGTGTATTTGTCAATCGGCAGGGGGAAGAATAACCCAACTTTTCATGTTTAATAAATGCTTTACTCCTGTTGGTAAAACTAATTAGCGGTCCTGTAACTTTGTTCCTCCACGTTTCATTCAAAAAAGTTAAAGTTACAGTCTTTTGAGCCAGGATTCCATTCTGGAATCTTCCTGTCTGGTTAGAACATCACCTTGCATCATAACAACCTGCACAGGATGTTTTGGTTTAGCAAAATTAGGTCTTCATCAGCCCATCCCCAGTTGTCAATTTGAGACCTGGGCTGGCTATTTTAACTCTAGGGTCATATTTACATCCTGAATGGTACATAATTTTTAAAATTCTTTCACAGAACATGAGTGTCACTGGCTGACCCAGCGTTTTTATTGCCCATCCCTAATTGCACTTGAGAAGTTGGTGGTGAGCCACCTTCTTGAACGGCGGCAGTCCACGTGGCACAGATACATTTATACTGCTGTTTGGGAGGAATTCCAGGATTTTGACCCAGTGACAGTGAAGGGACGGCAATGTGATTCTAAGTCAGGATGGTGTATGGCATGGAGGGGAACTTGCTTATGGTGGTGTTCCCAAGCATCTGCTCCCTTGTCCTTCTAGGTGGTAGAGGCTGTGGGTTTGGAAGGTGTTGTTGAAGGAGGTTTAGCGACTTGCTGTAGTGCATCTTGTACATAGTGTACAGTGCTATCATTGTGCGGCGATGTGTGCGACGGTGGTGGAGAGAGTGGATATTGGAGAAGGTGGATGGGATGTGTGGCCAGATGGCCAACAACCTGAATCTTAGGCTCAACACAGAATTGGACACTTTAAATTAAACCGCAGTCAACAGCCTGCAGCTAGACCTGATGGTAATTTAGACAGGACAAGTTTGAATACACTGGTCAGTGACAGGCAAGTCAGGGCAAATCTGGACTTGTCCTGTAAACAGAGATCGGAGATAATTGGTCCTATTCAGACAAAGGCAGTTCTTGTGTAATCCCTAGATTCGGCCAGGCTTTCTGGCACCATGGATTTCCACCGTTACCTTATATGGAATAAGGTTACGTGCAGACAACGCGGCTGAAGGTGGACCCCTAGGGGGAGTTCTTGGTGTCCTGCAGATTTGGAATCGGCAACTCTACTGGGTGTTGTGCCCCCACCCAGTTACCTTATTGGCTAAAGGTCAGAGAATCTTCTTGAAGGGAGTAAAGAGGGGAAAAGAAGGAACACCTCGAGACCATCTCCAGTGAAGACTCAACAAGGAGACTACGGACAGGACTTTGCGGTGATCCGTAGACTGATGGAAGAGGGGTGCGAGAACCACCTTCGCAGTAGAGGACCTGAGAGGGCGGAGACTCAAGAGAATTGGACCTGTAGCTCGATTGGGATTCATCTGCCCGTGTAGTATTAGAATCTTGGACAAATGATATTGAGATAATTTGGGATAGTGACTGATTGTAAACATCTGTTGTATTTGTGAATAAATCTGGGTTGAATCATGAACCTGTTTTTGTCTTTTGTTTATCTCGCATGCAAGGGCACCTGGGTAAAATGTTTAGGTAGTAAACTGGTCAAAGTGTCTGATAATTTACAGGCAACAATTGTCAATCAAGCGGGCCGCTTAGTCCTGGATGATGTTGAGCAAGTTGCACTCATCAAGGCAAGTGGAGAGAACTCCATCAGGCTCCTAATTTATGCTTCATTAATGGCGGACAGGCTTTGGGGAGTCAGGAGGTGAGTTACCCACCGCAGAATTCCCAGCCTCTGACCTGGTTTTGTCACCACGGTATTTATATGTCTGATCCAGTTCAGTTTCTAGTCAATGGTAACCCTCCATGATGTTGATAATGGGGGATTCGCCAAAGATAATGTCATTAAATGTCAAGGAATGATAATTGGATTCTATCTTGTTGGAGATGGTCCAACAGTTGTGTGGCACAAATGTTACTTGCCACTTGTCAGCCCAAGCCTGAATATGTCCAGGTCTTGCTGCACAATGTGGCAAATGGTTGGCTTGGAAACGGTCCCCATGGAGTTGGATATGTGGGGAGATATCTGGCCAGAACAGGTGCATGGATAGAGGAGGGAACCCAGTGCAATAGATGCCAAAGCCCTCTTTGTGATCCCTAGAGAAATGCTGCTGTTCCTCCTAGATCTTTTAGGAAAGTTACAGAAAATCCCTTTCCTGAATGCAAGGTTTCACTGAGCAAGGTGACCACAGTGTTCTCTCACTCTGTCTGAGGATCTTCATGACATCACTGAGTCCCTTCATTTTAATAAATTAATAATGCACCAAGTCAGACGGTTCCTTCAACTGCACACAAAGTTTTTCCCATGAAGGTGGCAGTCGGCAGGAATGAGGCGATAAGTTTGTCGATCCATCCGGATCTGTGCTGACACCGGCTGCGAAACTCGAAAAACATCCCCCATTCCTCAACAACTACATGACTTGTCATGAACAGAATGGTCAAGAGAAATATAACGCAAGTTAATAATACCTCCACCATTCGAGCAATGAATTGATCCAGCTCCTGAATCCTCCGGTCCCTTTCTGCTATTTTCTGTTCTGCTGCTGCTGCCTTCTTGTTGGCTTCTTCCAGTTCTTTGAGGGCCTGGTTGATTCGAGTCTTCATTTAAACAAAAATAATAATTTGTTATTGTCACCCTTTCAGGTTTCCAGCACAGAGCTGCAGCATTGTAATGTGTCAAACACAAAGACTGGCGGAAGGAGGGGATCGATACTGGGTGAGATGTTTGCAAGAGGAAGTGGACGGTGGGATTCTGGGAAAGGGGTGGGGAGGGGGTCTACGGTAACAAAAGGATGGGGTGTGTCTGGCGGATAGGCTGAACCCCCAGTCAGAATGGTGACGTGGAACTTGAGGGGGTTGGGAGGACCGGTGAAGAGAGCAAGAGCTTTTGCGCATTCGAAGAGTTGAGAAGCCGATGTGGTGATGCTGCAGGAGACCCACCTGAGGGTGAAGATGAGGCTTAGGAAAGGTGGATTGAGCCAGGTGTTTCATTCAAGGTTTGTTAGTCGGGCTCCAAGGGGTGGCGATGTTGGTGGGCATGCGGGTAAGGTTTCAGATGGAGAAGGTGGTGGTGGATCAGGGGGGCAGGTGCGTGATCGTTACGGGTGCGTTGGAGAGGAGACTGGTAACGCCAGTGAGCGTATATGCCCCCAATTAGGATAATGCGGGGTTTGTGAAAAGAACATTGGGTGCTATTCCGGATCTGGATACCCACGAGTTGATAGTGGGGTGCGGGGGAGAGGATTGGAGCACAGTACTGGAGTCAAGGATGGATAGGTCCCCGCCATGATCGCTGACCCCATCAGTAGGTGGGGGGGGGGGGGGGGGGGGGGGGGGTTTGAAGGTGTTGACAGGGCTCATGAGGGAGATGGGAAGGGGTGGACCCGTGATGATTTTTACACCCGAGGGATTGGGATACTTATTTTTCTTCCCAGTGTACAAGTTGTTCTAGAGGATTGACTTTTTGAGGTGGGAAAGGCACTGTTGGTCGGAGCTAAGAGGGCAGAGTATTCGGTAATTGCGATTTCAGATCACGCTCCTCATTGGATGGACGTGGTATTGGAGAAGGGGACAGTCCAGAGGCCAGGGTGGAGGATGGATGTGGGGTTGTTGGCGGACAAAACTTCTGTGATTGATGTGACCATCAATTCACTAGAGACACGATTGGAAGTAAGCTGTGGTTTTAATAGTCTTACAACGGAGCCAGCCTGCTACCAGAGGAACTGAGAGCAGGGATTACGGCTGCAGCACTTTATACTTCCGGTTGTGGGAGGGGCCATGGGCAGAGCCAAGGGTGGAGCCCTGTACAAGCTCCTCATCTCCCCCTATGGGCAGAGCCACGCAACGGCTCACATACAGAGCCCACAGAGACATAATACAATGCAATGCAATACAATGTGAATTACAATACAGTATAATTCACCAGAGTGATAAGATAATGAAGATGATTGAGGAGTGTGTGGGATTCAATTGTACAGGGAGGTCTCGCCATTGGTGATTTGGGAGGCTCTGAATGTGGTGGTCAGGGGAAAGGTGATTTTGTTTGAGGCCGAGGTGCAAATGGAGAAGAGGGAGGAATAGCAACGATTGCTGGAAGAGATTTTGGAGGTGGATAGGAGGTTCGTGGACCCGGGGCTCCTGGCAAAGAGGAAGGAGTTGCAAACGAGCATAATGGGGTTACTTCAGAGATTTGGGACGTTTTCAGGGTACAAATTAAATTTACGGAAAAGCTAGTATTTAATGGTCTCCTCTGGAAGTGGGAGCGGGGGGGGGGGCTGCCAATTTGTCTGGCAGTGTCTCACTTTAGGTAATTGGGGTGCAGGTGGCACGGGATTGGGCATGTCTCCGGATGTTGAATTTCACCAGCTTGGTGGGAAGTGTGATGGCTGACTTGTTGAGGTGGCACGATCGCCCTCTGTTGGCGGGCCGGGTACAGGCAGTAAAGGTGAAACATTTTTCTACGATCCTGGTTTCTGTTTCAGTGCCTGCCAGTCTTTTTGCCCGAGGTCTTTTTTAGGGGGTGGACAGGTTGATCTCCTTGCTTGTTTGGGCAGGAAAGGGCCTCCCAAATTTGATGTATTACTATTGGACAGCGAATGCAAAGAAGATTCAGGGATAGCATAGGGAGATGCGGGCTTTGATGGTGAGGTTGGAGGCGGACTCGTGTAGGGGGTCGGGTTGCGGTCGCTGGCAATGGTGCCGCTCCCAATGGCGTCAGGAAAATACTCGGTGAGTCCCATGGTGCCGGCCACGCTGAAGATCTGGAGGCAGTTTAGGCAGCATTTTAGTTTGGTAGCTTGGTTGGGGGGATGCCGATTAGGGGGAATCATGGTTCAAGCCAGGGAGGATGGATGCAACGTTCCGGGAATGGGAAGTGAGGGGGCTCAAGGAAATGAAGGATTTGTTTCTGGGAGGGCGATTTGAGAGGTTGGAGGAGTTGGATGAGAAGTTTGGACCGGCGCAGGGCAAAAGCCTTAGGTATACGCAGGTACGGGTCGTTCCAAGGAAAGCCTTCCTGACCTTCCCGATAGCGCCTGCCTCCTCGTTGTTGCAGGCAGTGCTGTCAGCGGAAGTGGGTTTGGGGGGTGGGTCATCTCGGTGATTTATGGGAGGATTGTGGAGGAGGATGAGGTGTCCATGAAGGGGGTTAAGTCAAAGTGGGAGGAAGAGATGGAGGTGGTGTTGGAGGAGGGCTTGTGGTGTGAGATGCTGCGGAGGGAAAACGCCTTGACCTCGTGTGAGAAGCTGGGTCTGATACGGCTGGAAGTATTGAACAGGATGTACCTTACAAAGTTTAGGCTGAGCCAGCTATTCGAAGAGGTGAAGGGTGTCTGTGATCGATGCGACTAGGGGCTTTTCACAGTAACTTCATTGCAGTGTTAAAGTAACCCTACTTGTGACAATAAAAATTATAATTATTATGTGTTTTGGGCATGCCCGAAGCTGGAAAGGTTTTGGAGGACGGTATTCAGCACCATTTCAGGGTTTTACATGTGGATGTGGAACCCAGTTCCCTAGAAGCCACATTCGGGGACCGGGATTCCCCGTCATGGGGCTATGTCCCCACGCCAGCGAGAAATCGGGTGCGAATCACTCTGGACTTTCCTGAAGAAAGTCCAGAGCGATTCACTTACCTGAAGGGGGCTAGCAGGGCCCCAGAGTAGTCCGTGCAGCTCCGGCTGCTGATAAGGGACCCGGCACTTCCGGCCGGGTGTCCGTGCATGCACGCGGTGGCGGCCCCGCACGGCATGGCCAACCCACACCGCAGACCAGCTCCCACAATATAGGGCTCCCACCCCCGAGATTGCACACGCCCGCCGATCGGTGGCCCCCCCCGGTCGCAAGCCTGGCCATCCTCGATGTTCCCCCCCCCCCCATGATTGGGGGTTGTCTATTTTCATTCTGGGGAGTTGGTTGCCGGGGTGGGGGTGGTTTGTGGATGCGTTATAAATTGTAAAAATGTTGAAAATTTGTGGAATAAAAATACTTTTTAAAAAAAGAGATAAAGCTGAAGCAGATGCACGTGGTCGCTGGAGTGCTGGTTTACTTGGGGCGGAACTTTACGGCCGTGTCATGGTGAGGCTGGAAAATGCATTCAAAATGCACATTGACGTCGATGGGAATGGAAGAGCCACGGCAGCCGGAAAGACCCTGAAATTCCGATCTTGGCCGTTCGCCACGTTTTTCCACCAAAGTTAGACGGGATCACTCCGCAGGGGCGGTTCCGCAATGGGTGAGGAACTGGGTTGAGTGGGTAGGCAGGCAGAGGGGTCCTTAGAATTGGGCCTGCAGATTTGGGGGGTGCTGTCGGGGGCAGCAGGGGGAGTTGGGAATAAGCCGAGGGTTGATTAGTCGGGATTGTGGGTTCTCTGCATGGGGGTGGGGGTTGGGGGGGGGGGGGGGGGTGTCCCGTGTAGGGCTTGGTCTAGGTGTTTAAAATAATTACGCTGAACTTAGGAATTGTTGTATTTCTTCTAACTCTTTCAGAGTAACTATTAGCATAACCCTGGCAACACCATACAAAGTTACCTATTTACATTGGATGGTTCCCACAGCAAATTATCCAGCGGAAGTTAGCACTTCTGGACAATTGCCACGTAAATCCTTACCTGGGAACTTCAGAGAGGGATTCCCCAGTGCATCTTTGGGATACTCCCCAAATCCGACACTGGGGAAGCAGGAAGTTACAGGCTGATATTGACGGTGGCCATTTAAAACCAACAGATAGAAGCAACAATAAAGATTATTTATTTATTTATTTAACTTGAGGGTTGAATTATTATTGATGCTTAAATGTAGGAACTAAATTTGGAAGACCAATCTCTCAACCAGAAGGTTTCAAGCAACAATTTTGCAATAGTAATGACGGAGAAGCTGTCCATGTTCATCTTCATTTCTCTTCTTAAAACCGACAGCAACTTCGGGAACTGCTTCTCATCTGTACATTTGTATGTTTGGGATATTTTAGCATCTATCTTACACCCGTAGGGACGTGTCAATTCAATCATTAATGTTTCGCTAGCTATAACATTTAAAATTAGAAGCGGCAGAATTCAGTGGGTTTCACTCTCTAGTTTGCTGTCTGGTGAGCCGTTCAGCACAGAGCACTGTAGTGTAATGGTGTAAACGCAAAGAGAGAGAAATCTAAAGTTTGTTCTTGAAGTGCTTCGCTTACTTGGGAGTGTCGGGCTTTCTACCAAGATCAGAAGCAACTTTGTCCTTGATGTTATCATAGTGGTGTGTGAAATCCTCACCTGGCTTTCAAAAGTCAGGGCCTTCACCATTCCATAGTCTCGTAGAGATGGAAGTGCAGGATTAAGTTGGGTCACTGATCATTAGGTGCCAGGGATGAGGTGGGTTGAAATAGTGATAACCTATTTCAAAACGGAGATTGGTAAAGGCTTGAACAAAGACCCCCCCCACCCCCGCCCAATCAGGAATCCTGTGTTCTTCTCCCGTTACAGGTTAGGTGGATTGACAATGCTAAATTGTGTCCAAAGATGTGTAGGTTAGGTTACGGGGATGGGGTGGGGGAATGGACCTAAGTAGAGTGCTGTTTTCGAGGGTCAGTGCAGACTCGATGGGCCAAATGTCCTCTTTCTGCACTGTAGGGGTTCTCTGATTCGAGGGGCACAGCAGCCATACATACCTGTATGGCTTCCATTTCAGCCTGGTGTTGCTCCTTGGCCTCTTTCAGTTTAGCTTCATATTTATCATAGAGTTTCCTGGTCATATCTCGCATTGCACTGGCATTGGCTTCCTGAGATGATTCTATCTGTAATACGGTGAAAAGAAATAAATACAGAAGTGAATTATTTAACTCAATATGAATTACTACTACTAGGGTATTTTCACAGTAACTTTATTACAGTGTAAGCCTACTTGTGACAATAATAAACATTACTGTTATTATTAGATTTTGATGTGATAGGGTGGCACAGTGGCACAGCGGTTAGCACCGCTGCCTCACCGTCAAGGACCCGGGTTCGATCCCGGCCCCTGTCCATGTGGAGTTTACGCATTCTCCCCATGTCTGCGTGGGTCTCACCCCTACAACCCAAAGATGTGCAGGGTAGGTGGATTGGCCACGCTAAATTGTAAATTGAGATCCTGACAGATACCTGGTCTTCAAGGGATTCAGACCCTTCAACACAAGCAGATATGAACAGTGTGTAAGAAGGCATGGTATTGAAACACAACTCCATGGGTGCGATTCTCCGACCCCCACGTCGGGTGGGAGAATCGCGGGAGTGCCGGGCGATTCCCGCCACGCTGCCCAAGCACCCGCCCGTGTTTCTCCCACCTCCCCCAAAACGGCATGCTGCGTTTCACGACAGGCCGCTCGGTGAATCGCCGCTCACCGTTTCTAACGGTCGAGCGGCAATTCTCCGGCCCGAATGGGCCGAGCGGCCTGCCCAATCCGACGGGTTCACACCGGTGCCAACCACACCTGGTCACTGCCGGCGTGAACAGCGTGCGAATGTGCGTGTGCGGCCTGTGGGGGGGGGGGGGGGGGGGGTATGGAGAATCGAGCACCAGGGGTCGCTCAGTAGGGGTCTGGCCCGCGATCGGTGCCCACCGATTGGCGGGCCGGCGTCTCTAAAGGACGCACTCTTTTCCTCCGCCGCCCCGCAAGATCAATCCTCCATGTCTTGCGGGGCGCCTGCGGGGAGGACGGCAACCGCGCCAACCCGCGCATGCGTAGGTGATGTCAAGTATGTCATAATTTACGCGGCGCCGCTCCTAGCCCCCTGGGGATGGGAGAATAGGGGGCGAGGAACAGCCTCCGACGCCGGAGTGAACCACTCCGGTTTCCACTCCGGCATCGGCACTTAGTCTCCCGTTGGGAGAATTTTGCCCCATGTATGTGGGGAGGACCGTGCCTGGACTACTGCTGTACTCAACACACAGGTAGTCGATGAGCGGATTTTACTGTGATCAGATTGAATAGATTAGCTGCTCATTATCTCCAGAACTCTCCAATTTAAGCAGTGTAGTTATAGAGGGCGGCTTGCTCTTTATGGAGTTTGTTCAAAGATTGCCATGTAGAGTATTTGCACTGTTGTCAACTGCAGTTGTGACATCAGCGGCAAATTGCCAATGACTCGAAAAGGTCTCACTAAAGGTTAACATGTAGGTGCAGCAAACAATTAGGAAGGCTAATGGTGTGTTAGCTTTCATCGCAAGAGAATTGGAGTACAGGGGTAGCGAAGTCTTGCTTCAATTGTATAGGAGCTTGATTAGATCACACCTGGAGTAATATGTGCAGTTTTGGTCCCCTCCCTTAGGAAGGATATTATTGCCACATAAGACAATAAAACATAGAAGCAGAAATTAGGCCCCTCAGCCCATCGAGTCTGCTCCACCATTCAATCGTGGCTGATATGTTTCCCATTCCCAGTCTCCTGTCTTCTCCCCATAACCCCTGATCCCCTTATTATTCAATAACCTATCTATGTCTTAAAAACACTCTGTGATTTGGCATCCAAATTCTTCTGCGGCAAAGAGTAATCCACAGATTCACACCCTCTGGCTGAAGAAATTCCTCCTCATCCCAGTTTTAAAGGATCGTCCCTTCAGTCTGAGGCTGTGCCCACGGGTTCTAGCTTTTTCTACAGTGGAAACATCTTCTCCACATTCACGCTATCTAGACCTCTCAGTATCCTGTAAATTTCAATAAGATCCCCCCCATATCCTTTTAAACCCAGAGTCTTCAGCCACCCCTCATATGACAAGTTCTTCATAAAGGGATCATTCTTGTGAACGTTTTGTGGACCCTTTCCAAGGCCAGCACGTCCTTCCTTAGATACGGTGCCCAGGCAGCTCACTATACTCCAAATGGGGTCTGACCAGAGTCTCATACAGTCTCAGAAGTACATCCCTGGTCTTGCATTCTAGCCCTCTCGACACGAGTGCCAACATTGCATTTGTCTTCCTAAACGTTGACTGAACCTGCACGTTAACCTTAAAAGACTCTCGAACAAGGACTCCCAAGTGCCTTTGTGCTTTTGATTTCCTAAGCCTTTTCCCATTTAGAAAATAGTCTATGCCTCCAATCTCCCTCCCAAAATGCATAACCTCACACTTTTCCACATTGTATTCCATCTGCCACTTCCTTGCCCACTCTCCTAACCTGTCCAAGTCCCTCTGCAGCCTCACTGCTTCCTCAATACTACCTGTCTCTCTGTGCATCTTTGTATCATCTGCAAACTTAGCAACAATGCCCTTAGTTCCTTGTTCCAGATTGTTAACGTATATTGTGAAAAGTTGTGGTCCCAACACCGACCCAAGGCACACCACGAGTCACTGGCTGCCATCCTGAAAAAGACTCCTTTATCTCTTTATACAGGGAGTGCAACGAAGGTTCACCAGACTTGTTCCGGGGGTGGCGGGACTGTCTTATGAAGAGATTGGGGAAACTGGGCCTGAGTTCTCTAGAGTTTTGCAGAAAGAGAGGTGACCCCCATTGAAACCTACAAAATACTTAAAGGGTAGAGAGGATAGATGCAGGCAAGATGTTTCCCTTGGTTCAGGAGTCTAGAACCAGGGGGAACAATTTCAAAATAATGGGGAAGCCACTTGGGACTGAGATGACAAGAAATTTCTTTACACAGAGGGTGTTGAAGCTTTGGAATTCTCTACCCCGGAGGGCTGGCGGAAGCTTTGCCATTGAAGTATGTTTAAAGCAGAGATTGATGATTTTTAAATACCAATTACACAAAGGGCTAAGAGGATAGTGTGTGGAAAAAGGCATTGAAGTGGACAAGCAGCCTTGATCGTACTGAATGGTGGGGCAGGGTTAATTGGGTGAATGGCCCACTCCTCGTGCTACGTTCCTAATTCCTGTCCTGAGCGCGGAAACCCACTCCCGACAACAGCATAAAAGAATAGGGGCGCGATTCTCCCGAGTTACGAAAACTCGGGAAGCTGGCGTCAAAAACGGGCGCGTTTGACGCCAGCCTCCGCCCCCCCCCCGACCGGGAACCGATTCATCGCCCCGGTCAGGGCTAGCATCGCGCGTCCGTGAACTCCGGCAAATTTCGTTAAGCCCGCTAGCCAGAGTTAGCGACGGCTGACGCGTCAGATGACGTCAGCCGCGCATGCGCGGATTGATCAACTCCAACCCGCGTATGCGCAGATGACGTCATCGCGCTTGTGCGTGAAACACGCGCATGCGCGGGCCATTATGCCCCGCAGAAGCCCCGCGGATGGATCCATCGGAGCGGCGGAGGGAGAAAGAGTGCGCGGGGTAAGTACCCGCTGCCCGCGATCGGTGCCCACCTGTACCCTTTCTTTTACATCCATGGCAGATATCGCAACAAATCATCATTTATTGTGTTAAAGAATTAATGTAATTGTACATGGAAATACGCTGAAAGATAGCAGACAGACGGGCAATCGGTGCCCACCGATCGCGGACCCATGGCACCCTTGGCACGGCCAATCAGTGCCATGGTTCCAGAGAACATGACTTTACGGCCGTTTTTACGAACGGTCAGAGCAGGTGTGTTTTACGCTTGTAAAAACAGCCGTAAAGGCCTTGGAAATTGGCCCATCGGCCAGGAGAGAATCACTGCTCGCCGTAAAAAAACGGCGGGCAGCGATTCGTGTCGGGAGGCGGGCGTGGGGGGGGGAAGAATAGCGGGAGGGCGTCGGACCAGCGTGTCCGTAAAAATTTACGCCGCCCGCTATTCTCTGAATTTTTGTGAGAGCGGAGAATTGCGCCCAAGGTTTCTCAGTACAGGTGGCCCAAGTGCCTGAAACACTCATTTCTGCTCTCTCCCAAGTTGTTAAAAGCACAGCCAAGCATCCTCAAGACACAGGGCCAGAATTTACATCAGGCTTCGGGATCCTGACATAGAGGCTGCATGACGACAAGCAAATAAATTACAATAATAATTACAATCCAGGCCAAGAATGCAGATTTGACCTGAAGTTTGAACTCACTCTAGTTCAGTGCAATTGCTGAACATTGTGCCTGAGAATATCTCTGAAACACTGTGACACGTTTACAGGTGTGAAATTATTAAACAAAAATATGAGCTTTCATGACTTCACCTACATTATTTAGCACCTCTTGTCCAGTCATGAGTAAAATAACAGCCTGCAAATTCCATTAGCTTGGCAGCATTTAGGATAATCAGAGCAGCGACTTCACTTAAAGCACAAAGGGGCTGCTTTAGCACAGTGGGCTAAACAGCTGGCTTGTAATGCAGAACAAGGCCAGCAGCGCGGGTCAATTCCTGTACCGGCCTCCCCGAACAGGCGCCAGAATGTGGCGACTAGGGGCATTTCACAGTAACTTCATTGAAGCCTACTTTTGACAATAAGCAATTATTATTATTAAGTTCTGCCTCATAGTTCTGACCAGAAGGCAAATATTAACTTCAGCTATTTGAGCGATCAGTGGGTTTTTTCACATTTCAGCCTCTTGTAAAGCTTAAGCTGTGAATGCTGCAGTAATGCTAATGTTTAAATAACAATTATTCTGGGCAATGGTTAGAAGTAAAAGCCAAATTATGGCGCGAATGTGAATTTCGAAAAAAAAAGTACCTGCGAGCAACTGATATCATTTTAAAGGTATCAACACCTTTTCCTGTGGACTGCAGTGATTCAGTATCACCTCCTCAAGAGCAAGTAGGATTGGGCAAGTGTTGGCCGAGCCAATGACTTCCACATCCCGTGAACAAATAAGTTTTTTAAAACTGTCCTAATCTACGGAAAAGGTCAGAGCCTGGTTATCATCAGTTATGTACTGAAATCGCCGGTCTGTCTGCTATCTTTCAGCGTATTTCCATGTACAATTACATTAATTCTTTCACACAATAAATGATGATTTGTTGCGATATCTGCCACGGATGTAAAGGAAAGGGTTCAGGTATGAAGAGTTCTTTGGATAGACAGGGAAAAAAAACTAGAGTCAAAAGCTTAACTCACTCACTTGCAGGGTTGCTGTGTGTGCAAGAAACAACTACAAGAGTAAAAGGATAAATCATAGGAATGTACGATTCAGAGGGTAAAGCTTCAACAACCAAGGGGATATATAGGAAAAGACAATTTCCCACAATTTCCCATGACTCATATGCATTATATCAATTTCCCAACATTGTACACAAATTCTCACTATTTAACTTTTTTTAAAATAATAATCTTTATTGTCACAAGTAAGTTTACATTAACAATGCAGTGAAGTTACTGTGAAAAGCCCCTAGACGCCACACTGCAGCGCCAGTTCGGGTACACGGAGGGAGAATTCAGAATACCCAATTCACCCAACAAGCACGTCTTTCGGGACTTGTGGGAGGAAACCGGAGCACGCGGAGGAAACCCCGGAGGAAACCCACGCAGTCACAGGGATAACGTGCAGACTCCACATGGACAGTGACACAAGCCGGGAATCAAATCCGGGACCCTGTCGCTATGAAGCATCAGTGCTAACCACTGTGTTAACGTGCCGCCCGGTACTTAACGGGGGCTCTAGTACAATATTCAATACAAGGGTAGGTATTGTATCTGGTCTATTATTCAGGCTGTTTGCTTAAAACCTCACTACATGTGCAGTGATGCCTCAGAGCATTGATTACCTTAAGTTTCAGGATCTGATTTTCATCTTGCGCACTCTGTATCTGCTGCTCCTTCTCTTTCATTTGCTCCAGTGACTGGTGATATGTCTTTCGGAGTTCTTCAATTTCCTCCCTTCTCTTCGTGGCATCTGCTGCTGAATCTAAGAGAGATTTCTGGGGGGAAAAAACAACGTGCCCAGTCACACATCCTGTTCTGCTGTGTACTTTGGGAGCACATGCCAACCAGGAGTTCTGGGAACAACTGCTTTGACAGTTAGTCAAAAACACCGATTACATGTAAATAATTAAAACCGTGATGATATTTAGTATAAAACATGACGCCAATAAAACACTTAAATAGTTAAGGGGAAGTATATTCGATATTGAGATTGTGGTGGCGGGGGGGGGGGGGGGGGGGGGGTCTACTCTTGCTACGATATGTAAATGTATGGTCTTTTCGTAAACTTTGCAAAAAAAAAGCGAAACAAAAATATTTTTAAAAATACACCAATTACAGGAACACACAGTTTGTTTCTTCGTACCTGACTTACGTATTTTAATGATGCTTTGAAAGAGCTGTGCTGTAGTGTGAGGATCATCCAGTGCCCGGGGCACTGGACTAGGGGATGGTAGAATAGGGCTGCACCTACACTTATTCCAAATCAGCAGTTGGTACTCGAAGCATGAATGTTAAATGCAGGAATCTACCATAAGATCTCTCTGTCTACTGAACCATTCTTGTTACCAAGATGGTGCGGTAAAAGCACCGTTATCACTGTATCTGTGCAGCCGATGCAGGTCTGACTGGACTGGCACATAAACATTTTGATAAATTCTGGGAGTTCTATAGAAGCCTGAAGTTGCAGGTTTCTGCTCACACTGTGATCTTATGCGGGTACAACCTACAAACATCCGATTCCATTCTTTTAGAGTATCAAAATTGATAAATCCACGTATCCATCGAGTCTTTCTTTACTATTAAATATCTACACTTTTCAAACCTAAGATTGCTCTCATTGTGGGGTGGAAACTTTAAACTGTGGTTTCTGGTGACTTTCTGCAATGATGTAAACAGGCAAGATCAAATAATTCTCCTGGTTTATCTCTAACTATATTTAGTGCCACTGGGAATTGAGGAACAATGGAAAAGGGCAGTCAGTTCTATATTTTTGTCGTATATTTCCTTTCATTAGATGTGGTTGTCACTGGCAAGGCCAGCATTTGTTGCCCATCCTTAATTACCCTGAACCCACAAGGTTGCTAGGACATTTCAGAGAGCCGTTAAGAGACACAAGAGTCACATGTGGGCCAGGCCAGATAAGGACAGCAGATTCCCTTCCCTAAAGGATGTTAATGAACCAGGTGGGTTTTTATGATAATCAATGATAGTTTCGTGGCCACCTTTACTGAGCTAGGCTTTACACTCCAGGACTTATCAATTGACTTTGAATTTCACCAGTTGGGGTGACGTGGTGCCGCAGTTACGCTGTACTGTTTCCTCACGGCACTGAAGACCCAGGTTCGATCCCGGACCCAGGTGACTGTTCTGTGGAGGTTGCACATTCTCCCCATGTCTGCATGGGTCTCACCTCCATAAAACCCAAATATGTGCATGGTAGGTAGATTGGCCATATCTTTTTATTAAAACAGTAAAATAACTAGATTGGCCACGCTAAATTGCCCCTTAATTGAAAACAAAATTAATTGGGTACTCTAAATTTATTTTAAAAAAGAATTCCACCAATTGGCATGGTGGGATTTGAACCCATGTCCCCAGAGCATTAGCCTGGACCTCTGGATTACTAGTCCAGTGATGGTCCCACTATGCCACCATCTCCCCCCACCTCTAGCACCCATTTGACACTATTGCGCAAAGTCAAAATCTACCCCACTATTGCTCGAACCTTCAGCGCCATCTGGAGAGTTAGTGGGGAACACATTCCCGCCGACGCCAACAGGCCTGGTTCTGCGTTAATTGGCAGAAGCCATCACTGGCACCACCATGAAATTCTGGCTGATATTTCATTTCTACCCCCTGCTGTCTCCTGTGGTTTTGAAGTTTATTCAAATGTGCTTTCAACCTAGCATTTAAAATTTCAGGCTGCCTTACGGCAGGATATCGCAGGTCCCCAGAGGTACTGATAAAAATTGCACAACTTCAGCCTCCTGTTTTGGGATTCCCTTTGACAAATCACAAGCAAGCACAGCCCAGGGCTATGGTAAATGAATAAAACAGATATGTTGCATCGGTTTTTGCAATAGGGAACACAAGTAACTTACCAGGAATAGCTGGGATCGAAGAAATGGAAGGAAGGAAAAAACTAAGGACAATTCCAATTATAAGAGAAGTGGTATTGAGCAAATTGCTGGGTCCGGCTGACAAATCCCCTGGTCCGGATGGACTTCACCCTAAGGTCTTGAGATAGTCGATGCAGTGGTTTTAATTTTCCAAAGTTCCGTAGATTCGGGGAAGTTCCATTACATTGGAAGATAGCAAATGTAACTTTTTTATTCAAAAAGGGAGGGAGACAGAAAGCAGGAAACTATAGGCCAGTTTACCTTAAATCTGTCTTAGGGAAAATATTAGAAATCATTATTAAAGATGCTGTCACAGGGCG
The DNA here is from genome assembly GCF_902713615.1 of Scyliorhinus canicula. Taxonomy (NCBI): domain Eukaryota; kingdom Metazoa; phylum Chordata; class Chondrichthyes; order Carcharhiniformes; family Scyliorhinidae; genus Scyliorhinus; species Scyliorhinus canicula. The sequence continues at coordinate 29,642,580 of NC_052157.1, forward strand.
CTTGGAAACATTCAAGGCAATCAGGTAGAGTCAACATGGTATTGTGAAAGGAAAATCATGTTCAACCAATTTACTGCAGCTCTTTGAAGAGGTCCCATGTACTGTGGATAAAGGGGATATGGTAGATGTACTGTACTTGGATTTCCAGGCGGCATTTGATAAGGTGATACATCAAAGGCTATCCTGGAAAATAAAAGCTCATGGGGTAACATATTTGGTTGAAGATTGACTAGCTAAGAGGAAAGGATTGGCAGAAAAGGGTGATTTTCTGGTTGTCAGTATATGGGAAAGGTGTACCATAGAGATCAGTGCTCCAGCCTCAGCTTTTTACAATTCATATAATGACATGGAAGAAGGGACTGATGGTGTGATTAGTAAATTTGCTGATGTCACAAAGATAGGTAGACAAGCAAATTATGAAAAGGACGCAAGGAGGTTGCAAAGAGAAGAGATAAGTTAAAGTGAGCAAAAATCTGGCAAATAGACTATAACGCGGGCGCAATTGTCCATTTTGGCAAGAAGAATAAAAAAGATCACTAAGTGGCGCGAGATTCCAGAGCTCCGAGGTGCAGAGAGATCTGGGTGTCCTAGTGCATGAAACACAAAAGGTTGGTGTACAGCTACTGCAAGTAATTAGGAAAGCTGATGGAGTTTTAAAAAAATATTTTAAAAATAAATTTTAGAGTACCCAATTCATTTTTTTTCCAATTAAGGGGCCATTTTTATCGTGGCCAATCCCTGAACATCTTTGGGTTGTGGGGGAGGGGGCCAATAACCCACGCAAACTCGAGGAGAATGTGCAAACTCCACAAGGACAGTGACCCAGAGCTGGGATCGAACCTGGAACCTCGGCGCCGTGAGGCAGCAATGCTAATCCACTGCGCCACCGTGCTGCCCCTTGATCCCATTTTTTAAGGAAAGATGCAAGTGCATTAGAAAGAGGTGAGAGAAGGTTTACTATACTATATTTAATAGGAATGGGCGGATTGCCATATGAGGAACGGTTGGAGAGGTCAGGTTTGTATCCATGAGAGATTAGCAGCACAATAGCTTGTGGATAGCACAATTGATGCACAGCTCCAAGGTCCCTTCGATTCCGGCTTGGGTCACTGTCTATGCGGAGTCTGCACATCCTCCCCGTGTGTGCGTGGGTTTCATCCGGGTGCTCCGGTTTCCTCCCACAGTCCAAAGATGTGCAGGTTGGGTGGATTGGCCATGCTAAATTGCCCTTAGTGTCCAAAATTGCCCTTAGTGTTGGGTGGGGTTACTGGGTTAAGGGATAGGGTGGAGGTGTTGACCTTGGGTAGGGTGCTCTTTCCCAGAACCGTTGTTGACTCAATGGGCCGAATGGCCTCCTTCTGCAAGGTAAATTCTATGATAAAAGGTGACTTGATTGAAACATTTAAAATGCTGCGGGGTAGTGACAGGGCTGATGTGGAGAGGATGTTTCATCTTGTCAGAGAATCTAGAACCGGGGTCACTGTTTCAAAATAAGGGGTCACTCATTTAAGACCGAGATGAGGAGAAACATTTTTTCAGAAGGTTATGGAACTCTCTTCCTCAAAAGACAGTGGAAGCCGAGCCTTTTAATATTTTTGAGACGGAGCTGGATTAACAAGGGGGTGAAAGTTATTGGTGGTAGGCAGGAAGTGGGGGGGGGGGGGGGGTTTACAATCAGGTCAGCCATGATCTTACTGAATGGCAGAGCAGGCTCGAGGGGCCGAGTGGCCTACTCCTGCCCCTAATCTGTATGTTCACATGTAGGTTTTCTATTACATCACATCTAAAAACATGCTGCGGTGCTACACTGCTACTCAAACAGAGATGGTTAATTTCTCTACCTGCAAGCCAATCGTCTGAGTTGTCAGGGATCTGTTCATCTCACTGTACTGCTCGAGGGCGGAGGAATTATTCCTCACCTCTTTCTGCAGGGACTCCTGCTGCGCCTCAGAATTCTGAAACAGAACGAAAGGGAGAGTGACGCTCCATCAGGCTCTGGCAAAACACTTTTGCAGCTGAACATCTTCTGCAGATTCCTTTTGTGAAAATATTTCATCGAATCATTTCAAAATCCCCTGGTTATTTAGGGGAGCATACAAACCCATTATGGAAATTGGATCGGGTTTAGTTATACAAAAGAAGGACAAAGATGTACTATGGAGGCAGCAAGGGATAGTAGATCATTCAGTCCCTCGAGCCTGCACCACTATTCAGTTAGATCATGACCGATCTATACCTCAGTAATACCCACCGGCAGTTTCACTGCCCTTAATGCCCTTACATAACAGAATGTTCATTTTGAAAGTTCTAATGTTCTCATACCCACAGCCCTAGGAGGAAAGAGAACTCCTGTTTTCCACTAACCCGTGTAGCCGGGAAGGTGGGTGGGGATTGTTTTTGTTTATTCGTTCACAGGGTATGTGTGTCGCTGGTAAGACCAGCATCATCGCCCTTCCCCAATTCCCCTCGAGAAAGCAGTGCTAAACCATCTTCTGAACTGTTGCAGTCCATGCAGGTACAGTGCTGTTAGGCAGTTCATGGATTTTTTTTTTCCCAGCAATGATGAAGGAGTGGCGATATAGAAACATAGAAAACAGGAGCAGGAGGAGACCATTCGGCCCTTCAAGCCTGCTCCACCATTCATTATCATCGTGGCTGATCATCCAACACAACAACCTAATCTCGCTTTTCCCTCATACCCTTTGATCCCCTTCGTCCTAAATGCTACATCTAACTGCTTGTTCTGGCCTCAACTACTTCTTGAAAACATACTGGGCGGGATTCCACATCGGCCGGTGCCGGAATTGGGATATGTGATTGGGGGAGAATCGGTTCCGATGCCAATATCATGGCGGGCGCCGATTTCACGCCAAATCGCAATTCTCCGCCGCCTCGACAGCGGCGCGATGCGCACGTACAATAAACGCTGTTGGCATATTAGCAGACCCGACCCGGTATTTTCCCCGGCCGTTGCAATTCTCCACCTCCAATGTACCACATTCCAGACGGCGAGGTTCACTTGTGCCTTTAAAAATTGTGAAACAGACGCCATGGCTGAGAGAGAGAGAGAAAGAGAGAGAGAGAGAGAGAGCGAGAGAGAGAGAGAGAGAGAGAGAGAGAGAGAGAGGACGGAACACGTGATGCACTATCAATTACGACGAAACGAGAGTAGAGGTTTTATTAAGCAGAGATGTGTTGTCTCCTGGAGCTGCTACTGGAAATGGTAGCAGCTCGGTGTACACACACATTTATACTCTGCCTACTGGGTGGAGCCAGCAGGCAGGAATCTACCCCCGTACCTGTAGTACAGGAGCCTTACCATATTACCTCTAATACACATATTATACAAACAGTGGTGACTACCACAACATGTCCTTTTGCCAGGGCTTGGGGGGGGGGGGGGGGGGGGGGAGAGTAGCAGAGGTGGCCAGGAGGTGGGCTGTGGGGTTGGAGTGAATGGGCACGGAACACCATTGCCACAGCCTACAAGGCAGCCATGTGGCTGCGCACGCCGCTGACTACCCACTGTGAACTTGGGGCCATGGGCCATATGGGTGCCCCCAGGCCACCCCCCTAGTTGCCCTCTGGCCCCAGCCAGCCCATCAGCTGTATGGGGGTGCTCCAGCGCAACCAGTGTCGTCTTCTTTTTAAAAAATTATTTTTATTAAAGCTTTTTCCAACCAGAATTTCTACATAACAAAAAGAAAAACAATAAACGCAAAATATTTAACAATACAGGGTGGCTACTATCATTATACAAAACAAAAATACACGTTATATCAACAAGTCCCCCCCCCACCTGAGCAACCCCCCCCCCCCCCCACCATTGCTGCTGCTGCTGACACTTTACTGCTGCCCCAGAAAGTCAAGGAACGGTTGCCACCGCCGGGAGAACCCCATCAAGGACCCTCTCAAGGCAAACTTTATTCACTCCAGGCTGAGGAACCCAGCCATGTCACTAACCCAGGTCTTCACACTCGGGGGTTTTGAGTCCCTCCACATTAACAGGATCCGTCTCCGGGCTACCAAGGAGGCAAAGGCCAACACCTCGGCCTCTTTCACTTCCTGCACTCCAGGATCCTCCAACACCCCAAATATCGCTATTGTTGGACTCGGCTTCACCCGCGTGTCCAAAATCCTGGACATAGCCTTCGCAAAGTCCTGCCAGAATTCTTTAAGCGCCGAGCATGCCCAGAACATATGGACATGGTTCGTTGGACTCCCTGCGCATCTCGCGCACCTGTCCTCTACCCCAAAAAACTTGCTCATTCTTGCCGTCATCATGTGAGCCTGGTGTACCACCTTAAATTGAATCAAACTGAGCCTGGCGCATAAAGCGGACAAATTCACCCTGCCCAGGGCATCAGCCCACAGGCCCTCATCCAGCTCCTCCTCCCACTTGCCCTTCAGCTCCTCCACTGAGGCTTCCTCCGCCTCCTGCAGCTCCTGATATATGTCCGACACCTTCCCCTCTCCTACCCAGATGCCAGACACCACCCTGTCCTGTATCCTTCGCGGGGGTAACAGCTGAAATGTCCCCACCTGTTTGTTGAGAAAGTCCCGAACCTGGAGATATCTAAAAGCATTTCCCAGGGGGAGGCCGAACTTCTCCTCCAGCGCCTGCATGCCGGGGAAAGTCCCATCTATAAACAGGTCCCCCATCCTTCTAATGCCTGCCCTATACCAGCCTTGGAACCCCCCATCTATCCTGCCCGGAGCAAATCTGTGGTTGTTCCGTATCGGGGTCCAAACTGAGGCCCCCTCCTCCTTCCTGTGCCTCCTCCACACTGACCCCAGACCCTCAGTGCCGCCGACACCACCGGGCTTGTGGTGTACCGTGCCGGCGAGAACGGTAGCGGTGCCGTTACTAGTGCCCCTAGGCTGGTGCCTTTGCATGACACCGCCCCCACCTCCATTACCCATTTCCTAATCATGACCACATTCGCCACCCAATAGTAGCTGCAGAGGTTCGGCAGTGCCAACCCCCCACTACACTCCAAGAATACCCTCTTGACTCGCGGGGTTTTATTTGCCCAGACAAATCCCGTGATAATCCTGTTTACCCGCTTGAAAAAGGATTTCGGGATGAAAATGGGGAGGCACTGCAAGACGAACAGGAAGCAGGGGAGAACCGTCATCTTCACAGTCTGCAGTCTTCTTGTGAGGGAAAATGGGAACATGGCCCACCTTTGAAGTCTCCCTCCATCTGCTCTACAAGTCGAGACAAGTTGTGCTTGTGTAGGGCATCCCAGCTCCTAGCCACCTGTATACCTAAATATTGAAAGCTCCTCTCCACTATCTTGAGCAGGAGCTCCCCCAGTCTCTCCCCCTGGCCCCAAGTGTGGAGGAAGTGTGCAGTCTTGCCCGACTGCATACTTGCCAGCCCCTTAACTACCTCCTCCAACTGAATCGGGACCCCCAGTCCCTCCACCCGCTCCTCATCCACCCTTGGGAACCTCAGCCCATCCATAAATTGCTTCATCCCTTCCCCTCTCCTCGGGGGTTCTGACTCATATAGCTTCCCATAGAACTCCTTGAAGACTTCATTGATCCTCTCTGGGATCAACACTGTGTTACCTTCCTTATCCCGCACTTCCCCGATCTCCCTGGCCGTCTCCCTCCTGCGCAGTTGGTGCGCCAGCATCCATACTCGTAGACTGCCCCTTTCACTTTCCTCAACTGTGCCTCCGCCTTCTCCGTGGTCAGCAAATCAAACTCCGCCTGTAATTTCCGGCGCTCCTATAGCAGCCCCCCCCCAAGGGGACCTCCGCGTACCTCCTGTCCACCCTATGTATCTCTCCTACCAACCTCTCCCTCTCCGCCATCTCCCTCTTCTCTCTGTGGGACCTAATGGAGATTAACTCCCCCCTGATGACCGCCTTCATAGCCTCCCAAACCGCTGCCGCTGTTACCTCCCCGTGTCATAACCAGTGCCGTCCTGTTAGAACAAAGAACAATACAGCACAGGAACAGGCCCTTTGGCCCCCCCAAGCCTGTACTGGTCACGATATCAACCTTTTCCAAAAACCCTCAGCACTTCTTTGTACCGTATCCCTCTATACCCATCCTATCCATGTGTTTGTCAAGATGCCTTTTGAACGCCGTTAATGTATCTGCTTCCACAACCTCCCCTGGCAACGCGTTCCAGGCACTCACCACCTTCTACATAAAAAACCTGCCTCGCACATCTCCTCTAAACTTTGCCCCGCAGACCTTAAACCTATGCCCCTGGCAACTGACTCCTCCACCCTGGGAAAGAGTGTCTGCCCATCCAGTCTATCCATGCCCCTCATAATGTTGTAGACCTCTATCAGGTCACCCCTCAACCTCGGTCTTTCTGATGAAAACAGTCAGAGTCTATTCAGCCTCTCCACAAAGCCAACACTCTCTAGACCAGGCAACATCCTGGTAAACCTCCTCTGTGCCCTCTCCAAAGCCTCCACATCCTTCTAGTAGTGTGGCAACCAGAATTGTGCGTAATATTCCAAGTGCAGCCATACCAAGGTTCTATACAACTGTAGCATGACTTACCAGTTTTTATACTGGCTGGGATGGTGTGTGTGGGGAGTGAACTGTGTATATGCGGCTGTAGCTTGTCAGCCTCCTGAGTGCCAATCTCACGTCTGGCACCCTTTCTCATGGGAATAGATTGTGTTCCACGTGGCACCGGTGCTAGCCCCTCAACGGTCGCTGAAACGGTCCAGTGTCAGCGCCAGTTTTGCTGTCGTGGAAGTCCACAAATCCTGCTGGTTTAGCACACTGGGCTAAATTGCTGGCTTTTAAAGCAGGCCAAGGCAGGCCAGCAGCACGGTTCAATTGCCGTACCAGCCTCCCCGAAGAGGCGCCGGAATGTGGCGACTAGGGGCTTTTCACAGCAACTTCATTGAAGCCTACTCGTGACAATAAGCGATTTTCATTTTTCATTTCACTCAAGGTCTCAGGAACTGAGAATCCAGCGAACAATGTTTCGGCCTCAACTACTTTCTGTGGTAACGTATTCCACAGGCCAACCACTCTCTGGGTGACAAAATTTCTCCTCGTCTCTAGATATAGAATAAAACAGAATCCTTATAGTGCAGAAGGAGGCCATTTGGCCCATCGATTCTGCACCGACCCCCGAAAGAGCATCCCACCGAGGCCCACTCCCCCACCCCATCACTGTAACCGTTGGACACTAAGGGGCAATTTAGCATGGCCAATCCACCAAACCTGCACATCTTTGGAATGTGGGAGGAAACCCGAGCTCCCGGAGGAAACCTATGCAGACAAGGAAAGAAAGTGCAAACTCCACACATACAGTCACCCAAGGCTGCAGTTGAACCCAGGGTCCTGGCGCTTTGAGGAGGCAGCGCTGTGTCACCATACTGTTCATAGTTCCAAAGAAGTCCAAAAATATGCAGGTTAGGTGGACTGGTCATGATCAATGCATGGGGTTAGGGGTAAAGGGTTGGGGAATGGGCCGAGGTAGAATGCTCTTTCGGAGGGCTGAATGGCCTCCTTCTGCACTGGAGGGATTCTCTGGATTCTTCTATGGAGCTCCAAATCAAAATGGTGTGTGACGGGAGTTGATGCAATTTGTCCTTCAAGATGGTGGAGAGATTCTGGGGTGGAGAGGGGGAATTCTGTCGAAGAATAATTTGACTGGGCAGCACAGTGGCACAGTGGTTAGCACTGCTGTCTCACGGTGCCGGGGTCCCAGGTTCGATCCCGACTCTGGGTCACTGTCCACGTGGAGTTTGCACATTCTCCCTGTGTTTGCATGGGTTTCACCCTCCACAGCAGGGTAGGTGGATTGGCCAGGCTAAATTACCCCTTAATTGGAAAAATTAAAACAAATAGTGACTCAGCACCATTACTGCAGGTTTTATTCCAATTCGCTGCTCAATTGGCCATTAGTTACAACGCATCAGAGTTCCAGGATGGTGGATTATTGGACGAATCCCGTCTCAATCTATTCAGTAGCGTGGATCAGCACTCACGATCCGAGCCATTTATATCATTGCTGACTAATCACCTTGGCGAACAAAGACACTGGGCTGTGAACTAAATTCTCCCTTGTGTGTAAACCTGCACTCAAAAGCCTGGAGAAAAACGTCCAAAAGGCTTTAGCAACTGAAATACCAGACAAATCCAGCAGGTGGCACTCGATTCCCATCAAGCTGAGCAGCATCGCTCACCGAAGTGTGTTCACGTGGTCCACCATTGCAGTCAGCAATCGTATTAATGAGGTGCTTCAAGGCCGAGACGCCTATCACTTCTCTCTCATCCTTTATCTTTGGCTACAGGTGCAAATCCAAACTAACAAAGCGACATTACAGCCCACCTGTCTCCATAATTTTGAGCCAGGTATCATGCTGGGACATTTGACCTGGGAGAACCTTGGCACTCCATTTACTCCATCCACAATACTGGCATCTCTCATTAATCCGGGCACCCAGTTAAAAGGCCTTGCAGTCATGTCCAGCTGCTGCTTACTCGGTGATCAGAAACCGGCTGCGGAAGCCAATATGAAAGGAATCAACTTCAATGCCATAATTTCAATTTAAAATGCTCCCCCACTTATAAAAGTAAATTACTGCAGTCGCTGGAGTCTGAAACAAAAACAGGAAATCCTGCATAACATTGCAGAGCAGAGGGGCGACATGCTGGAGGAGGATGAAGGACACAGGCATCTGACGAGGAGGATGGGCAAGTAAATCCTGGCGTGGAACCCAGGTTGATGCAGCTGGATGCCCAACATGTGCGCTCCAGGGCCACCAAACACGGGGACACCTCATCACCTCCAGATTTGCCAACTAAGAGGCTTGGCCAGCGGCAGCTCCGCGACCCTGTTTCACCTCTCCCGCCGCTCCAAACTCTAACCCCACCCCCCAACTCCAAGTGGTGCCCCATCCCCATAGCCATTCAAATCTACCCCTGCCCCTCCTCCATTCATTCCGGCAAACCAACCCAACTCCCCCTTTCTCTCCGAGGGTCTGCAGCTGGTGGCACGTGTGTGCAAGGCACCTGGCCAAAGAGGACAATGCAGGTTTTGGGGTTTGGCGCTGGGTGGGATGTGAGGGAGATGCCAGCAGGTGGGTTTGACGGGCCTCGATGGCAGTGGAGGTGCGATGTGAGGAGTGAGGGACAGGTGTGTTGCCAGGGGAGCAGAGGTGGTGAATCACCTGAGCTGCTCTAAGGAGGTGGTTCATCTCCTTGCGGCACTGCGTGCCAGTCCGCCTGGTGAGTGCCTCAGCCACCTCCTCCCAGGTCGGCCTGAAGACCGATAGCGGTAGCCTCCTGCACACCCCGGGGAAGAGGTGTCCCGCCTCTCCTTCACCGCATCCAGTTCCGTCAAGTGTAGTGCTGCTCTTCGCGGAGCCATCTTCTTGGCTGGAATGAGAGTCTTTGGGGAGTGGAGTGCTTGTAAGCAGCTCCAGCTTGTCAATCTCCCAGCGCCAAATCTGGCCGCAGCCAATCTAATGCCACCGGGAATGTGAATTGCTCCCAATTCACATGGGCAGAGTGCTGGGCTATTATCATGTCCTGAACTGCTCTGGGAATAGCCCCCGAACGGAACTGCAAACCGCAAGTAGTTCAGTCCCGGCGACAACACTTAGGCTGGGGTTCTCCGACTTTGCGCCGGGTCGGTGTATCGCTGGGAGGACGCGGGAATCACGCCATGCCACCCGGCCGATTCTCCGATGCTGATTCTCAGGCGGCAGTTGAAAGCACCGCCCCCCCCCCCCCCCCCGGCAATTCTCCGGGCCTCGACAGGCCGAGTGCCTACCGAGTTTGGCCGAGACCCACCGGCGTGGGTTACATATGGTCCCACCTGGCGGGACCTCGGAGTTCTGGCTGCGGTAGCCATCCTGGTGGGGGGGGGCCTCCACGGTGGCCTGGTCCGCGATCGGTGCCTATAGATTGGCGGGCGGCCTAGTTCCATGGGGGGCCTATGTTCCTCCATACCGGGCCGCTGTAGGGCTCCACCATATTGCCTGGGGGCCGGCATGGAGACAGGACACCCAGCCGTGGCGCACATGCATGAATACGCGCCGGCTTCCGAGCGCCGGAGCAGGGGACACCACTCCGATGCCGCACTAGCCCCCTAGGAAGGGGTGAATACCCGAGCCTGGTGGCCCGTTGACGCCGGAGTGGCTCGCGCCGCTTTTGACACCGGCGTCAGAACATGGCCGCGGGATCGGAGAATCCTGGCCTTAGTCTCCCAAACGGAGAATTTCGCCCAAAGTATGTTTAAGTTTAAGACATGGCAGGTGAGGTCAACCGAGTGGAATGTATGACCTGTTATATGTGGGAACTCATGGATGATACCAGCATCCTAAATGACCACACGTGCAGCAAGTGCCCCCAACTGCAGATACTTGCGGAGCTAGATCGGCAGCTGGGCGCACTGTGGCACATCCGCAAAGCTGAGAGTTGTGTGGATAGAACATTTAGCGAGGTAGCCACACCACAGCTCAAGGGACTGGAGCAAAGAACAGTGACCATCAGGCAATCCAAGAGAAACATGCAGGTAGTTGATAGATTATTGATTTATTGATTGTTTTAGGTGATAATTGAATGCATAATTAAAGAGTGAAATTATTAAAAGTGTCTTGACTGTGAGATAACAGTCATTGTTTCCGAAAATTAAGTAACTATTGAACTCTAGTTTCTTGACTCTTAGACATTGATTCAGTGAATGTTTCCTATAATGAACTGACAATTGTATTTCAGTGTTTTCAGCAATAAGAATGTATCAACTAATTAGTTACGGCAAGGTCTACGGCCAGCGGTGGCGTGAGAAACCTATTTTCATGAGACTGTACATGTAGACACTGAGCTAACGTTGGTGGACACCAGTCAATCTTAAGTAATGGCCAATGTTTGATTCATTTTTTAAAATAAATTTAGAGTACCCAATTCATTTTTTTCCAATTAAGGGGCAATTTCGTTTTTATTCAAGTGAATAATTAGCAATAAAGTTGTATTCTTGACACCTCCAATCAACCCGACTATCGACGCTCATCAGAAGGTGAAATAAGAGTCCCTACAATTTGGCGAGCCAGCCACGAGTGGTAGGAGGAAGAGACCGAACACGACACCAAGGCACCGGGCAGCGGATCAGCAGAACCGAAGTAAGAGAGCCTCAGTCCAAAGATGTGCAGGTTAGGTGGATTGGCCATGATAAATTGCCCTTAAGTGTCCAAAATTGCCCTTAGTGTTGGGTGGGATTACTGGGTTATGGGGATAGGGTGGAGGTGTTGACCTTGGGTAGGGTGCTCTTTCCAAGAGCCGGTGCAGACTCGATGGGCCGAATGGCCTCCTTCTGCACTGTAAATTCTATGAACGTCTGCAGCCGTTTAGAGTCAGGTGACCTCCTACCCACCCCTTACAAAAACATCCAGGTTGAAATAGGTCCAAGTACCAGCAACAGGCAGGTGCCTGGCGATGGTATATATATATATATATATATATATATATAGTACAGTGTTATAGATAGATATATATATAGCGATCCCCCCGTCTAGAGAATAGTCTATGACTTGAGGCCCAGGGTTAGAAAATACTAATTCGGAGTTGAAATAGCAGCTGGAAATCCTTGAAAGATATCAAAAGGGTTTGAGGGAAAACAACACATAAAAGACCAATTGAAAGCACTGCGTGAACATATCAGGACAAGAGATATACAAGCTTGTATTGTCTAGTCAAAGTCAGGATTATAGCTTGCAGTTTGGCAATGATCCACTTTGAATTCTTCAAAACAAGCTACATATGAAATGTTAAGATTTCTTTCAAATTTGGTTAAGTAACTAAAATTAAATTGGTTCAAAGGAAAAAAAAGTGAAGGATACAGGAAAATAAATTTGGAGCAGAGAAGTTAACTATTTCGACAGGCAATTGAATGATTTTTAAATTGCCCAGAAACCTATGTGTCTAAATTACCTGATATAGGGTTTTAAGTATTGATTCATGGGAACTCAACGACGGCAGATAAAAGCAGAAATTTTGACATAATTAATGCAAGGGTTTCTCCGACACCCAAATGTATATGTACCTCCCCAGTTTCTACCCCCCCCCCCCCACACAAACAAGTGCCTACTTATGTGTTATAAATTATATTACCAACTGTACAGAGTTGCTGTTGTTGAGCTAGTGCATAATATCCTACAAGGATTTTTTTTGTGTGATTTCTTCTCTTCTACATATATATTTTTTACTCTGTGTACATAACTGTAAATATACTTTGTTCAAAAATCCAATAAAAAACATTTATAAAAAAACAGCAGAAATTTTAAGCACGCCCCAGAGGAATTTGGAACAAATAGGAGAATTTATTGTGCTATCGCATCACCCCCATTCGGGAACAGAGGTAATAACAGATTTGGGTGCAAATATCTTTGAGATCTGAACTTTCCTTTGTCTCTTTAAAAATCTGTAGCAGTGAGAGAAGGCTGATGATTAACTGTTTGAACTTCACAAGCAAATTAATATGTGGGTGTTCGTAGAGTCATGTCATCGTTAAAGTTTATCTTTATGGGGAATTAACCTTGTCTGGAGTTTTTTTTAATTACAGACATTCCTGGCATGTTACAATAGAAACAAAAAGGACATTGACGCAATTCGTTTGTTGTTTTAAAGCATTTGATATGTTTCGCTGCTTGTGTGTGAATGATATTCGTGTGCGTCTGTTTCAAGTGTTGATGTTTTCTGTTGAAATTGTAATCATAGAGCAAACAGCTAATAGAACCTGGAGTCATGTTTTTCTGACCAGAGGATTCCAGGATATTTGTGATCAACATGTGGGAATTTTAATCCGGACACAAATTCACACATGTACGAGTGAGATCATTTTCATTTAATACGATTTATTGGAATTTGGGATATACAAAATGATTATAACGAATTCTGTGTTGGATTGATCTCGTGTTAAAACTTCTTGTCAGGTTGAAAAAACAATTATTCCTAACACAACTGACACAAGAAGAAAGACAGAAAAAATTCTGAGATCGGAGTGTAAAGTAACGATTGTTAAAGAAAAGGGATGCCCTGATTATGTTTTCACCTTAGGTCGAAACAAAGAGAGGTGGTGATGTAATGACGTCCAGGTGAAAACCTTTATTCCACCTTTTTCTCAAACGAGCAGAGAACTAACCCTTGCCTGTTAACAGCTGAAGATCTATTTATATTTTTACCAGGAATTGGGAATTACAAATTTTAAGTTTGAATTATCAGATATGTTCCGATTAATTAACCCACTTTGCCCCAAGCAGGATGGATGTTTTGTGTTTTACTTTATAGGTAACTGCAAGTGGAACAAGATTCGCAGTTAGCTGGTATCCATGGACATGAGAACAAAGCCACTTTTGAAGAGATCCTGCAACTTAAGACAAAGAAGAGATGAACTGGACATTAATAAAAATCTGAAAGTCAACAACACTGTTGTTTGAATTTAGGACAATTCTGGAATGTTGAAAGACAATGTAATTTAGCAAGTTGTTAAATAGTTTAAGAGCCCATGGTGTTAAGGGTAAGACCCTGGCATGTATAGAGGATTGGCCGACTGGCAGAAGGCAGAGAGTGAGAATAAAGGGGTCTTTTTCAGGATGGCAGCCGGTGACCAATGGTGTGCCTCAGGGGTCTGTGCTGGGACCAAAACTTTTCACAATATACACTAATGATCTGGAAGAAGGAACCGAAGGCACTGTTGCCAAGTTTGCAGATGATACAAAGATCTGTGGAGAGACAGGTAGTATTGAGGAAGCAGAAGGACTAGGAGAGTGGGCAAGGAACTGGCAGATGGAATACAATGTGGAAAAGTGTGAGGTTAAGAACTTTGGAAGGAGGAATGGAGGCATAAACTATTTTCTAAATGGGGAAATGTTTAGGAAATCAGAAGTACAAAGGGACTTGGGAGTCCTTGTTCATGATTCTCTTAAGGTTAATGTGCAGGTTCAGTGAACAATTAGGAAGGCACATGCAATTTTAGCATTCATGTTGAGAGGGAGAGAATACAAGAGCACGGATGTATAAGATGTTATTGGAACTTACAGGATACTGTGAGGCCTGGATACGGTGGAGGTGAAGAGGATGTTTCCACTTGTAGGAAAAACTAGAGCCAGAGGACACAATCTCAGACTAAAGGGACGATGCTTTAAAACAGAGATGAGGAGGAACTTCTTCAGCCACAGAGTGGCGAATCTGTGGAACTCTTTGCCACAGAACGCTGTGGAGGCCAAATCACCGAGTGTCTTAAAGACAGAGATAGATAAGTTCTTGATTAACAAGGAGATCAGGGATTATGGAGAGAAGGCAGGAGAACGGAGGGGAGGAAAATATCAGCCACGATTGAATGGCGGAGCAGACGCGATGGGCCGAGTGTTCTATTCCTATGTTTTATGGCCTTGAGTTACGTTTTTTAAAAAAGATGTAATTTAAGACAAAGAACAAGCAATCAAAATGTTACTGCCTGGAATCTAATGGAAATGTTTGATTTCTGTTTTAAACATGGAAGATATTTTATTGGACTGCAAGATTTCTCCAGGGCTCATGGTTGTAATAGGATTAAGTAATTGAGGGTAAACAATTGAGACTGGAAATCAGAACATGAAATGGGAATTAGAATATTGGGCGCAATTCAATGGAATATTTCAATCTGGCATTAATATCAAGGGGAAAATCTCGAGGTGGCTAGTATTGATACACTTTCTCTTGGTAATGCTTGTGTCCTTGTCTGTGCTTTTATTTAAGAGAACAAAGTTTGATACTCTGGCCACCACCCAAGCCATCCCGACCATACGTGGAGAGATAAGCAACAACTTTCGAGTTCTTGATAAGGTCACAAAAGGTTCAAGAATGTTTGGTATGACATTGGGTGCACTGCGTACGTGCGCAGATGAGTTATGCATTGAATAGCAGGCCCCATCCTTGCACACTACTTGACAAACAGCATGGCCTGAAATGGTCAAGGGAGCCAACAGAGGGAAACAACATCATTAAGTGATCAAGGCCCTCACACATATTTCATAGAGAAGCGGATGTTAAAATAATTGGAATAGAATCAAACACACTGGTACCTGTCAAAATGAGCACGATTTAAGTGATGGGCTAAATTATTTGGTTAAGAACAAGTAAAGGCCTGATAGCAAGTAAACCCGGTGAGGAGTATCCACAAGACGGATACAGACAATTTGGAGAGGTGGAGAATATTTTAAGTTCATGCATGATGTTATTTTGAATGATATTTGAGTGATGATTTGCAAATGGGGAACGTCAGAGAGAAAGGGGTGTCAATCCAATTATTCAGAGATCACATTCAAGTTACAATAGATTATGGAATAAACTGGAATTTAACATAAGTTATGTGAAGAGAAAACTGGAATCCCAAACCAAAGCAAAGAAGTGAATTTTCTCCCTGCACAGATCACCCCACTCAAGAGCTAGAAACAAAAAGTGACCAAGACTAATAGTGAGATAAGGGTGGAAGAGTAAGATCTCACCCGTGAAAACTGGAAGCGTATTATACTTTACTCACAAGTTGAAATGACATTTATTTAAGTTTAGTCAACACATAATCTTTGTATGGCAACTCACTATAATTTTATCGTCAATTTTGGATCAAAAGCTCATCCCAGGACCTGGTCTTAGTATCATACTCAAAATTGACAAGAGAGAAAGAACATAAGGCCTTAAGACAGTGATGTGAGACGTCAAGATTGACCAATTATTGATACAAACTATCAGTCCAAAGAAGTAAACGTGCCATTACTGCATGTGACAGGTTTTTCGCTTTGTTACTTTCTATGGTGATGCCAAGGTGGGCAAAGAGTTTAATAACATGCAGCTATCATACAAAAGGTAACTATTGACACCTCTGCAACCCTGTTCAACATTTCATCTGAAATGTGAGCTCTGTGGCCTTGCAAAATCAAATTGCTCGATTATATTCTCGCCGAGAAAGGTGAGACATATGCCCTGATTGGATCAGAATGTTGTACTTACATTCTACGTAACCCCAAAGGGATCAGTGATTTGGCAAAACACAATCAGGAGTTGCAAAACTCAAGCAACCTGAGTCCAACACCTATCGGAGTTGGACTACTGGGTGGCTAGGGTCCTTGGGGGCCTCTGTGGTGCAAGATTTAGTCATGTTCTTTGTAGTCATTTTTGCTATGTATGTCATGTTTCTGACAACTAAATATATCTGTAAGAGAATGTCAAGAAGCCCTAAAATGGTGCCTATGTATTCACTTAGACAAATACCTCTACAAGGTATCAGCGGTTCTTACTATTAGCTTAAAATGCTTGTAACTCTTTCAAGGATTGCCCATTCTAGTGTTGAAGGCTGTTCCTAAACAAGGGACCATTAAACACAACTGTGACTGTGTTCCTTTTAGCTTTTCTTTTTCTTTTTTCACTTTAAAGAACAAAATAACAATACAGTACAGGAACAGGCCCTTCAAGCCTGTACCGGCATGATATTTTTATTTATTTTTTTAAAATTTAGAGTGCCCAATTCATTTTTTCCAATTAAGGGGCAATTTAGCGTGGCCAATCCACCTAGCCTGCACATCTTTGGTTGTGGGGGCGAAACCCACGCAAGCACGGGGAGAATGTGCAAACTCCACACAGACAGTGACCCAGAGCCGGGATCGAACCTGGGACCTCAGCGCCGTGAGGCAGCAGGGCTAACCCACTGCGCCCGGGCATGATATTTTAATTGTGATTCATTCAATTAGTTTCAGAAGAACCAAAAGGGGGGAAACTGGTAAGATTATTGATTTATTCATGGTTTCAGGTGCTAATTAAAGCATAGCTAAAGAGCGAAATTATTAAGTGTCTTGACTGTGAGAATACAGTCATTGAGGGGCAGACAGGAGGTTTATAGGGGATTTGAGGAAAAGTGTTTGCACACAGAGTCTGGAATGCACTCCCCGGGAGGGTGGTAGAGGCTGGAAACCTCACAAGCTTTAAAAAAAAAATCATAGATCAGCATTTGGACTGTCATAACACTCAAGGCGAAGTGCTGGGAAGTGGGATTGGTGTAGATTTAGCATAGTTTTGCCGGTGCAGACACGATGGGCCGAAGGGTATTTTCTGTACTGTATGACTATGAACACACGCTGGATTTTTTTGAATTGGGAATCAAATTCTGATTTTTGGCAATAGTATTAAATAGGAGATAGCAAGTTGGAACTGGTTTGACATCTCTCCAGATTTATATTTTCATTGAAATCAAATGAGCTGTTGATTTGTGCATTCCACGAACTTTTCGCAATCAATAATTAGATCTCATCTTAATGACTAAGCGGTTTAATACTCTTCATGACATCAGCAGGTATGTAGATAGTAGTCTGCAGTAAAATGATCACATAAAATGATGAACTGACAGGCAGTCCAACCTACCTCCATTTCATTTTTGAGCTCCTGTATTTTCTCCTTCATTCCACTAACCTCACCAAACATTTGTTGTCTGACTTTCTCCAGTGAATGCCTCACCTGAATATAAAGCAAACAAATACATCAAACTGACAGAATTCCACCGAAACCCTCCAAGCTAATCGCCCAGTCTGCACAGTAAAACATCGATGATTTTCTCTGGGCCTTTTCCGAAATAAAGGCAAGTTACGAATCTACACCCGCAGAACGCCCCGGTCAGAGAATCAGCGTTGCTGTTTTCTAGCTGTATCTCCAAACGTGCACTCTTGAGTATAATCCCCTGGTTAGGATTTTTTGATCACCGCTCTACATACCCTATTAACTGGTGGATGGACATCCCAGTTGGATGTCTCCACACCAATTCACAAACACATTACAATGACTCTACAACCAGGTACGCTGCACTCACAGAACACCTCCCCTGGAGGCACAGATCCTCCCCAGTTAAGGAAAACCAGTGGGAAGGGGGTCATTAAACCTCCTGCAATAACCAACACATCTCGCACCTGGAATTGGACCAACACTACTGAGAACAGATTAAATGGCCATTTATCTCATTGCTGCGAGCAAAATGATTATTGACGTGCAGCAACGACAGCGAAAGCACTTCAATAGTAATTCATTAAATGTGAAAGTCTTTTTCACGATTTGAAAAAGATAAAGAGATGCTAGAATATAGAATACAGAACAGTACAGCACAATGCAGGCCCTTCAGCCCACGATGCTGTGCCGACCAAATAGCTCTTTCTTCTGTACAGATTGTGTCGAACAGAGCAGCGTTTAACCCATTTCTTTCCTATAAATCCAGGTTTCAATACTTCTATCCATATGTCAGCCTGTCACTGAAGAATAATTTTTATAGACCCACCTGAAGGTGGCGGACCAGGTCCGTCTGAGGAAGGGGTGGGTGGGGCAGGTTTATCATTCAGGATTGGACGCGAAGAACCGGGGGGTGGCGATTCTAGTGGGGAAGAGGGTGGCGTTTGAGGCGGCTGAGGTGGTGTCGGACAAGGAGGGCAGATATATCATGGTGAGGGGTAGGCTGCAGGGAGAGAAGGTGGTGCTGGTTAATGTATATGCCCCGAATTGGGATGATGCTGGCTTCATGAGGCGATTGTTGGGCCGCATCCCGGACCTGGAGGCAGGGGGCCTGATCATGGGGGGTGATTTTAACACAGTGCTGGATCCCACACTGGACCGGTCCAGTTCAAGGACGGGTAGGAGACCGGCGGCGGCCAAAGTGCTGAGGGGATACATGGACCAGATGGGAGGGGTGGATCCCTGGAGGTTTGGGAGACCGAGAGCGCGGGAGTATTCCTTTTTCTCTCACGTCCATAGGGTTTATTCCCGGATAGACTTTTTTGTCCTGAGCAGGGGATTGATCCCGAGGGTGCAGGATGCCGAGTATTCAGCCATAGCGATTTCGGACCATGCCCCGCACTGGGTTGATCTGGAGATCGGGGAGGCACGGGACCAGCGCCCGCTCTGGCGCCTGGATGTGGGGATGCTGGCGGAGGAGGAGGTGTGTAAGAGGGTTCGGAGAAGCATTGAGGGGTATCTGGATACCAATGATACGGGGGAGGTCCAGGTGGGGATGGTCTGGGAGGCTCTGAAATCAGTGATCCAGGGGGAGCTGATCTCCATCCGGGCCCACAGGGAAAGGAGGGAGAGGAAGGAGAGGGAGAGACTGGTGGGAGAGCTTCTGGAGGTGGACAGGAGATATGCGGAGGCACCGGAGGAAGGGTTGCTGGGAGAACGGCGCAGGTTGCAGGCCAAATTTGACTTGTTGACCACCAGAAAGGCGGAGACACAGTGGAGGAGGGCGCAGGGCACGGTATATGAGTATGGAGAGAAGGCGAGCAGGATGTTGGCGCATCAGCTCCGTAGGCGGGATGCGGCTAGGGAAATTGGGGGAGTGAAGGATGGGGGTGGAAATGTAGTGCAGAAGGGGACAGAAGTAAACGGGGTCTTTAGGGACTTTTACAAGGGATTGTACCGGTCGGAACCTCCGAGGGGGAGAGAGGGGATGGAGAGCTTCATGAACAGGCTATGTTTCCCAAGGGTTCAAGAGAGGCTGGTAGAGGGGCTGGGGGCGCCGATGGAGTTGGAGGAGCTAGTCAGGGGGATCGGGCAAATGCAGTCAGGTAAGGCCCCGGGGCCGGACGGGTTCCCGGCAGAATTTTACAAAAAATATGCGGACCTGGTGGGTCCCCTGCTGGTGCGAACTTTCAATGAGGCATGGGAGGGGGGGCTTTGCCCCCGACGATGTCGCGGGCACTGATCTCTTTGATCCTAAAACGGGATAAGGACCCCTTGCAGTGCGGATCATATAGGCCTATCTCGCTCCTTAACGTAGATGCTAAGTTGCTGGCGAAGATCCTGGCTACCAGGATAGAGGATTGTGTGCCAGAGGTAATTCATGAAGATCAGACAGGGTTTGTCAAGGGGCGGCAGCTCAACACAAATGTGCGGAGACTGCTCAATGTTATCATGATGCCGGCAGTGGAGGGGGAGGCGGAGATAGTGGTGGCGCTGGATGCAGAGAAGGCGTTTGATAGAGTTGAGTGGGGGTACCTGTGGGAGGTGCTGGAGAGGTTTGGATTTGGGGAGGGATTCATCAAATGGGTGAGGCTGCTTTACGCGGCGCCGATGGCGAGTGTAGTCACAAATGGAAGGAGATCGGAGTATTTTAGGCTTTATCGTGGGACCAGGCAGGGGTGTCCCCTGTCCCCCCTGCTCTTTGCACTGGCGATTGAACCGCTGGCCATGGCGTTGAGGGAGTCAGGGAAGTGGAGAGGTCTGGTGCAGGGTGGGGAGGAGCACCGGGTATCGCTGTATGCGGACGACCTGCTGTTATATGTGGCGGACCCAGAGGGGGGGAATGCCGGGGGTGATGGAACTGTTAGCGGAATTTGGGGGCTTCTCGGGCTATAAGCTGAACTTAGGAAAGAGCAAGGTATTTGTAGTGCACCCGGGAGATCAGGAGGAGGGAATTGGGAGGCTCCCCTTCAGGAGGGCAGTGAAGAGTTTCAGGTACCTGGGGGTGCAGGTGGCCAGGAGTTGGGGGGCTCTTCATAAGCTTAACTTCACCAGACTAGTGGAACAGATGGAGGAGGAACTTAAAAGGTGGGACATGGTGCCGCTATCGCTGGCGGGCAGAGTGCAATCCGTCAAAATGATGGTTCTCCCGAGGTTCTTGTTCCTCTTCCAGTGCTTGCCCATCTTTATCCCTAGGGCCTTTTTTAAAAGGGTGACCAGCAGCATCATGGGATTTGTTTGGGCGCATGGCACCCCGAGGGTGAAGAGGGTCTTCTTGGAGCGGAGTCGAGATGGGGGGGGGGGGGGGGGGGGGGGGGGGGCTGGCGTTGCCCAACCTCTCGAGGTACTACTGGGCGGCCAACGTGTCAATGGTGCGTAAGTGGGTGATGGAGGGGGAGGGGGCAGCATGGAAACGGATGGAGAGAGCGTCCTGTGGGGATACAAGCCTGGGGGCCCTGGTAACGGCGCCGTGGCCGCTCCCTCCCACGAGGTATACCACGAGTCCGGTGGTGGCGGCTACCCTCAAGATTTGGGGGCAGTGGAGGCGACATAGGGGAGAAGTGGGGGGCTCGATGGAGGCTCCGTTAAGGGGGAACCATAGGTTCGTCCCGGGGAACATGGATGGGGGATTTCGGGGATGGTATAGAGTGGGCATTAGACAGCTGAGGGACCTGTTTATCGACGGAAGGTTTGCGAGCCTGGGGGAGTTGGAGGAGAGATTTGGGCTCCCGCCGGGAAACATGTTTAGATATCTGCAGGTAAAGGCATTTGCTAGACGGCAGGTGGAGGGATTCCCTGTGCTCCCCGCGAGGGGGGTGAGTGACAGGGTGCTCTCGGGGGTCTGGGTCAGGGAGGGGAAGATATCCGATATCTACAAGCTTATGCAGGAGGTGGAAGAGGCGTCAGTAGAGGAGCTGAAAACAAAGTGGGAGGGGGAACTGGGGGAACAGATCGAAGACGGGACATGGGCTGATGCCCTGGAGAGGGTAAATTCTTCCTCCTCGTGTGCGCGGCTTAGCCTCATCCAATTCAAGGTGCTGCATAGGGCCCACATGACTGGGACAAGGATGAGTAGGTTCTTTGGGGGTGAAGATAGGTGTGTCAGGTGCTCGGGGAGTCCAACGAACCATGCCCATATGTTCTGGGCATGCCCGGCACTGGAGGAGTTCTGGAAGGGGTGGCGAGGGTGGTGGGATCCAGGGTCAAGCCAGGATGGGGACTCGCGATCTTTGGGGTTGGGGTAGAGCCGGGAGTGCAGGAGGCGAAAGAGGCCGGTGTGCTGGCCTTTGCGTCCCTAGTAGCCCGCGAAGGATTTTGCTACAGTGGAAGGACGCGAGGCCCCCAAGCGTGGAGACCTGGATCAATGACATGGCGGGTTTTATTAAGCTTGAGAAGGTTAAATTCGCCCTGAGAGGATCGGTGCAAGGGTTCTTTAAACGGTGGCAACCTTTCCTCGACTTTCTGGCTCAACGATAGGGTACTGGGACATATTTACATTTGATTTCTTTCATTTTAATTTATGGTTAAGTTCTCTTGTTGGGGGGGTGGGGTGGGGGGAGTGTGATACATGTGATGTTACGGTATGGGGGGAATTGTGGGTGTTATGGGGCTGTTAGTTGCATATTACTGCTTGTTGCTATACTTGTTGTTATATTTTTATATTTTCTGTAAAAAATTCCAATAAAAATTATTTTTTAAAAAAAGAATAATTTTTATTTATTTAGCACAAGGGCTTCACAGCCAATCAAAAATTTGTTTTTGAAGTGTAGTGACTGTTGGGATGGAGGAAATCAAACAACCAATTTTCACACAGCAAGCAGAGTGGACGGTACAGAGGTTAGCACTGCTGCCTCACAGGTTCCGTTCCAACCTCGGGTGACTGTGTGGAGTTTGCACGTTCTCCCAGTGTCTCCGTGGGTTTCCTCCGGGAGCTCTGGCTTCCTCCCACAGTCCAAAGATGAGCAAATTAGGTGGATTAGCCATGATAAATTGCCCCTTAGTGTCCAGAGATGTGCAGGTTAGGTGGGGTTGCGGGGTTAGGGCTGAGGAGCAGACTTAGGTAGGGTGCTCCTTCAGAGAGTCGGTGCAGGCTTGACGGGCCTCCTTCTGCACTGTAGGGGTTCTGTGTAATCCTTCCATGTAAGCTCCCACTGACAGCAGTGAAGTAGAGCACCAGGACCGGGAGTTTAAATATTATTGAGGATTTCACAGAACTTTCCCTTTTGAGGATGTTGCCTCCTCTGCAAACTGGCACACTCCAGCCACCAACCTGACCACAGATCCATGTCACACTGAGATTGAGCAATCTCCTCATTCATCTGCCTTCCCCCATCTGAATTGAACTGCTGAGCACCCGGAGGAAACCCATGCAGACACTGGTAGAACGTGCAAACTCTTCAGCTAGGGGACTAACCCCATGGTGCAGCAGTTAGACTGCATCAAGAAACAAAAACTCAGGAGAGAGTTGGGAAGTACAACCTCACTTGGGACCCTTTCCTAGGTTTTTAGCAAACTGGACAAGAAAGTGCCCACCAGTCACGCAACTGAACAGTAACTTGGAACATCGACTATCTCACCTCCTTAATGTAGTTCATTTCCTCTTTAAGCTGGTTAACTGACCATTCATACACAACCACCTCGGCCTTATCGGCATCAGCTCGCTGCACCACTCCATACACCGGGCTGTAGGGTGATGCCTCTGAACCCAAGCCATTTGTAAGATGCTGCAAAGCAAAAAAGATGTGTATCGTTTTGTTACTTCAGTGTTTTTGGTCACCTCGGGAAAGCTTTATTCTGTGAGCAAAAATAACATAAACTCATTCTTTCAAAATATGTTTACGGTTTCCCTCCCCAGGAGTTTGTGCTGTCCCTGCTTTGTTACCTCAAACGAGCACATGAAACCGGGAGGACTCCAAGAGCAAAGAAATAACAGTGGAGGAGTGGACAGGACACCTCAATAACTAAGTATTGAGCTTTTGTAAGAAATTACTACAGCACCTGCTAATGTAGCAAAAACCAAGGATCAGAAGTTTAGAGAGGGCCGTTTCATGCTTGGTCTTGGACAGAAATTAAATTTCGCAGAGAGCCAGTAATCGACGTGCAAGGTTTCAAAATGGCCAATAGATGAGAAATGGGATAGCTACAGAACATTCACCCAATGCTAGACAGAGCAGGGCAGACAGGAGCACCTGCTGACCTTGTTTTGAACAGATGTATCTTTTATTTGCAATGATCACTTACCAGTGGAGATGATGGTGTGCCGTTACGGTCAGGATGGAGAAATCCATTGCGTTTCCTACTGTTCCTGGTGTTTGTTTTCTCCTCCTGCAGTAAGAAAGCAGCTTTACTGGGATGTTGCGGAATTGGAAAAACACATGGTTAACTCGAAATATTATTTGCCCTTTTCTCCTTTTAAAGCAGGCAAGAGACGATTCCCAGTGTAAACTATTAAAAAAGTAGAGCAAGACCATCAAATAATTACACTACGAAAGCAAAATACGATGGATGCTGTTCTACTGGTCACAGGCCTGAATCATAGGCCGGGATTTAGTGGAGCTCACCAGCATGGGGGGGGGGGGGGGGGGGGGGGGGGGGCAGGCAATTTACTGAGTCTCTGGCCACAGGTGCTGCTTGATCTAATTATCTCCAGCATTTTCTTTTTTTATTGCGTCAAATATCATAAACGGCACGACTGAAAAAATGTAAGAGAACAAAAGCACATTTATTGTCTGAGTACCAAAACAAAACCGCTCAAAATTTTCATATTTGGTAATAGCAATTAAATATTTTAGAAAATGCTTACTGCCCGACCCAGTGATTGTACTTAACTTGTTACAGGTGATGTCCACAAAACAATCTTTGTTGAAAGGGTTAACAGATCCACAGCAGATGTGATTTACTCTTAACTGCCCCTCTGCTATGGCCTAGTTCAAGGGCAATTGGGTACGAGCCAGAATCATCGACATTCCATGAACACAGAGAAAAAGGGGCACACTTTGTTTATGCTGCAGGAGGTTTATAACCACCTCACTTTATGTCAAATTCCATTTGCTACCATAAAAATGTTTAATACCAGATATGTTTGTACTTCAGGTGCTGTATGCCCTAATGAAATCCGACAGCTCTCAAGTTTGCCCTCTAGCTAAAGTGAGCCATAAATTAATTGGAACAATTAAAACATTGGTACAATTCCAAATCTCTTGTAGAACTTATTTTGTTATTTGCTTTCTCCTCACTCCACCAAAAAGGTCACTTTTCCCCGACAAGTGTACACCGTCCTCTAATTTAATTAAAGGCGAGTGGGTTCAATCAATGAAAGCTTTTGAAAAAACACTGCAGACCGACAGCATTTTGTGGACTCACTCGGCTTACTAAGCACAGTGCGATGGAGTTCGAATATTCTGATGGGAGTTAGGTGCTTGTTAGGAAATTACTCAATTCACGTAATTGGCTCATTTATAGTTTTTCAAGTTCTCAGTTGGCAACTTTGGGGGGGGAAAAAGGAACGATTTGATTGGAGGGATTATCCATTTGTTGTTTGCATTTCTGTTATACATTCAGCAGATCAACACAGTTGATTAAATGGTTAATGGGACCAATTACATGCAATTGCGTTGGGAACATTGTGTGTGTAATGCTGCAAGTTGAGACAAACATGTCAGTGCGTTGGGAACATTGGGCGGGATTCTCCGACCCCCCACCGGGTTGGAGAATCGCCGCATGCCGGTGTCAATCCCGCCCCCGCCGTGTCCCGAATTCTCCGGCACCGGTGATTCGGCGTAGGCAGGAATAGCTCCACGCGGTCGGCATGCCACCCCCTGGCGATTCCCTGGCCCGCGATGGGCCGAAGTCCCGCCGCTGTCATGCTTCTCCCGCCGGCGTGGATCAAACCACCTACTTTACTGGCGGGAGCAGGAGGCGCGGGCGGGCTCCGGGGTCCTAGTGGGGGTGCGGGGCGATCTGGCCCCGGGGGGTGCCCCCACGGTGGCCTTGCCCGCGATCGGGGCCCACTAATCGGTGGGCAGGCCTGTGCCGTGGGGGCACTCTTTTCCTTCCGCCTTCGCCATGGTCTTCCCCATGCGCAGGGGGATTCCTCTCCGTGCCGGCCATGGCGGAGCCTTACAGAGGCCGGTGCAGAGGGAAAGTGTGCCCCCACGCCACAGGCCCGCCTGCTGATCGGTGGGCCCCAATCGCGGGCCAGGCCATTGAGGGGGCTCCTCTCAGGGCCAGAACCCCCCGCGCCATCCTGAGGACACCGCTAGCCTCCCTCCAAGCCAGGTCCCGCCGGGATGGACCATGTCCATTTCGCGCCAGCAGGACTAGCCAGGAATGCTCGGCCCACCGGCACGGCACCCCCGCCCAAAAACCAGCGCTAGAGAATACGGCAGCCGGCGTCAGAGCGGCTGGCGGGATTCATACCGCCCATCGGAGATTCTCTGACCCGGCAGGTAGTCGGAGAATCCCGCCCAATGTTCCTAACACACTGACATGTCTGTCTTAACTCACTGTGTTATACACATAGTGGGTGTGATTCTCCAATAATGGGGCTATGTCCCCACGCCCGTGAGAAAAGGGGCGCAAACCACTCCGGTGTCAACGGTGCCCGGTAATGAGGAATGCTCCCCTTCTTATGGGGCTTGGTCGGTGCCGGATGGTCCCCGCAGCTCCGGTCAGCGCGAGTTCGCGCATGCGCGTAACGGCTGGCATGATTCCATTCGTGTGCGGGGGTACCCTCCTCCGCGCCGGAACCCGGGCCATGTGGCGGAACCCTACAGGGACCCGGCGCGGAGGAACATAGGCCCCCACAGAACCAGCCCGTCGATCGGTAGGCCCCGATCGCAGGCCAGGCCACTGTGGGGGCGCCCCCAGGGTCAGAACCCCCCGCCCCCCATCCAAGACGATCCCCACAGACGCACCTTCCAGGTCCCGCTGTGTGGGACCTGAGTAACCCACGCCGGCGTGACTTGGCCGAACTCAGCCCATCGGGGCCCAGAGAATCGCCGGGGGGGCCGCTTTCGACGGCCCTGGACCAGCGCGGCGGGAATCCTGCAGGTGCCCGAGAATCGCCGGGGGAGAATCGGTAGTGTCAGAGAACTTGAACTGACTAACTGGTTGTGTGGTCCTTGATCGATATCCGGTAAAGCCTTTTGGTGGTATCATTTGATACGTGGCGACTCTAAAGAGCATCATTATTAAATTGCCAACATTATTGGTGACTCCAGTGCCGATTGGCAAGAACACTGAGTTAAGACAGACATGACAGTGTATTGGGAACATTGTGTGTGTAACACTGAGTTAAGACAGACATTTTGGCGCACAATTACTACATACCCAGAAGTGAGGGAGCATAATTCACGGAGTGAGGAAGATCTTAATGAATGTTCAGGAAAATCCAGGATGATTCTGTTCGCAATCCTACTGATCCCTCAGTATCCAACTATCTAGTCTTAAAATTCTATTAAATAATGACCTGCTAGAAGATTCATGTATTTGGGGTCCTTGGCATCCACCTGTGTAATGATCATGCACTGCCTGCATGTTAATTGAAAGGAGCATCTTCTCAAACTTCAGCCATAGCATGGGGATCTTGTGGTTCTGCCTCCGAACTAGAAGTTCCTTTGTTCAAATTCCGCAAACTTGTTGACTTTCACCAGATTGGCAAACATCCTGCTAATTCTTCCAAGCAAAGCCTCAGGTACCTCTGGAATCAGCACATTAATGTGAGACTAGCTGACTCACTTTAATATGGAGATTTGCCAAAAATTGAACCCGCCCACAATGGGCAGGATTTACAGCTCAATGTCTTGCGAGATTGTGTTGGATCTCACGAGACTTTGCGAGCCGGGTAGATTCCGGGACCAGGATCTCCTGGCTTTTACTAGCCACACCTCTCTGTGGCGAGTTGACTTTTAGGTGCAGCATGACAATTGGATCGCGCCCTAAGTGTGGGCTAAATCAGTGAAAAACTCCCCAGGACCCAAAAAAGTGAATAAGTGTTGTTAACTAGTGGTGGGAAACCCTTAGTAAACCCCACCACAAGTGACGTTCCCAACAATGTTTGTTAGTTTACATCCAGACATATAAAACTCTCTGGCAGTGACTCCACTCTTGGCACTGAAATACACAAAGTTAAGAGTTCTTTTCACTCAATCTCACTGAGTATTTTTCGTATGTCCCCTTTATATACAAATTACAGCATTTGTTTCATTATACACAACGTCTGATGTGACAGAATTCTGAGATTAGGTCACTACAAAAAGAAATGGAGGATCTATCTTCAGAAAGTAAACTATCTGCTGTGGGATTCCCCATTGGCGAGATCCTCCGCCGCAATGGTTTGCAAGTTATCGTTTCTCTCATTGTCCATCTTTCCAGTTGTGCTCAGATTTAAACGTAGAATAATTATAAAAAGCCTATGAGGGTCAATTTTGCCTTCCTGCCCCGTGGAAAGAGGTGTTCACAGTGACATCTTCCAACTCTAATCCAGGCCTTTTCAGGGCAATGGAAGGGTTTCAATGTGTTGTAATAATTCACGTCTGCTCTTTAACCAGGGCTGCTATCATCATATTGCAAACTGCTCCCGTTTTAAAAATGTACATGTACAATAGATGAATTGATTCATTTAGGGCACATTCTTCTCTTGATAATCTCGTTCATCTGAGAAAGGCCCTTCCTGGAGTCACAGAGAGGAATGTGTCAGAGGTTTCAGCTGCAATCATGCGAAGGAAAAGGAAGTCTTGGAATTGATACTGCACCTGGGAACATTCCAAAGTGTTTCGCAAGCCGAGAGACTTACGTCAAGGTGTAGTCACCACCGTCAATCAGACAAACACAGCGGCCAACTTGCCTGTAACTCAGAAAAGCTGGTCTCTGTTGTGGCTTTTTAAAAAAAAACTAGTTGGATATTCTGCTTCATTGGATATTCACGGTCCTGTAGCATTGTTTGAACAACCGGAAACCCCTGTTGTCCTGGCGAACACACAAACCAACACCTCTAGGAGCAGGCCAACTGGACACTTCTGTTTCACAGAACCTTTACAGCCCAGAAGGAGACCATTCAGCCCATCGTGCCTGAACTCACTCTTTTGTGCATAAAAAAACAAAAACAACTTGCTACATTTGCCTACATTGGATTATTTCTAAAACAGGTGCAGTGTCACCGAGACAATGGAAGCAGATGGCTGAAATTTTCCTGGGCTGAGATTGGGAACATGGACAACAATAAGGCTCAGATGGAAAGAGCAGCAACCAGAAGGCCCCAAGCCTGGAAAATACATTCTGGGTACCATGCCCTCTGTTCCCCCCCCCCCCCCCCCCCCCCCCCCCCCCCCCCCCCCCCCCCCCCACCAAGTATCTTGTGGCCTCATCTTCAGAGGATGGTGGCCCCACTGCCATGTGTCTTGAGGTACCCCTCTACTAGGGTTCTCTGCGGTGATCACTGAAATGATATGTATATTGACTGGGATGTAAAGAATTAACCAATTAATGATAATGATTCTTACCACTCGAGGGAACCACAGAACCGTCATATATATATCATGTGATTTAGGGGATTCTGGGATTAGAAGAGGATTCGGAGTTAAGAGTTAGGAGAGAGCTGTAAGAGTGTCAGGCATAGAGCGCAGTTGTATACTTGAGAGTTCTGTAAGTTAGAGATAGCATCGTTTTATATAACCTTCTACTTTAGGAATGTGAATGAATCTTCGCAGTGTAATAAATTTATAGTTTTGTTTGTAAGCAAAGCTTTGTGTCCTTTATCCAATACTACGCATCCGGGCCATCCAGGTAAAGCAGAATAGAGAATACGCCAAGGTACCCAAGCGATACTAGAGTAGATTAGTAAGGTTTAGCGTGAAAGAATCTCCATGCAAAGACAAAAAAACGTGCAAAGAGAAAATCTCAACCAGACTCCAGCAGCAACAATAGCCTCCAGCAACAACCAGAAACATCACAGAAAGAAATACCGAACCGAAGAGTCATGGAAGATCTGCAGTTTCCAAAGGCATTCAGCATATCGGGTAATGTAGTTGTAAACTGGAAAATATTCCAACAAGAACCAATAAGAACTGCCAGTGATAAGCAATAAACTGTTTTATTGCTACTAATGGTTGGACAATAGGCTATAGAAGTGCAGAACTCATTCCACTTTGAGAACGAAGTTGAAAAAAATAACTTTGAAAATGAAATGAAATGAAAATCGCTTATTGTCACGAGTAGACTTCAACGAGGTTACTGTGAAAAGCCCCTAGTCGCCACATTCCGGCGCCTGTCCGGGGAGGCTGGTACGGGAATCGAACCGTGCTGCTGGCCTGCTTGGTCTGCTTTAAAAGCCAGCGATTTAGCCTGGTGAGCTAAACCAGCCCCTGGCCCCAGACATGGGGAGAATGTGCAAACGCCACAGTCACCAGAGGTGGGAATTGAACCCTGGTCCCGGGCGCTGTGAGGCAGCAGTGCGAGCCTCTGTGCCACACCATCTATCTTTTTTTTTAAATTAAAAATATTTTTTTATTCTCCTCCTTTTTCACATTTTCTCCCAAATTTACACCCAACAATAAACAATAATCAGTAACAAATATAATGTCAACCCCATAACAATGACAACGATCCCATCCTCCCACCAAACCCCAGACATTAGCCCGCATGTTCACATAAACAAATGACAAAAAGGAATCAGGAATCACCCATAGTCACCATTAACACATACAGTCCCTCTCCCCCAAATCCTCCCAGCACCCCCTCCGCCACCCAGTGTTCTATGTGATCCAATTCTCGAAAGTGCATGATGAATAACGCCCGTGAATTGTAGAACCCCTCCATCCCAGTTCAAATTTGATATTTTCAAGGGTCAAGAATTCCAGAAGGTCCTCCTGCCATGCCAGGGCACAGGGTGGAGAGGTTGACCTCCACCCTATCAGGATCCACTTTTGGGCGATCAACAAAGCGAAGGCTACAACATCTGCCTCCGCGCCCGTTTCCAACCCCGGCTGTTCAGACCCCGAATATCGCCTCCCAAGGTCCCGGGTCCAGTTTCACATGCACCACTTTAGAGATTACTCTAAACACCTCGTTCCAGCGCCAGTTCCAACACCAGTTCCAACGCCCAGGACCAGGGTTCAATTCCAACCTCGGGTGACTGTGTGGCATTTGCACATCCTCCAGCCTTGGACAGGACCAAAACATATGAACGTGGTTTGCCACCCCCCCCCTCCCCCGCAACATTCACTCACATCTTCTACCCCCTCAAAGAGCCGACTCATCCTCACCCTCGTGAGGTGTGCTCTGTATACCACCTTCAGCTGTATCAGCCCCAACCTCGCACACAAGGTGGAGGCATTCACCCTCCGGAGCACCTCACACCAGAACCCCTCCTCCATACCCTTGCCCAACTCTTCCTCCCACTTTACCTTGATCTCTTCTTGCAGTACCTTCTCCCCCTCCAAAATAGCCCCTTCAACCGCCGATACTACACCCTTCTCCAGTCACACCTCCTCCAGCAATGTGGAAGCCGGTTCTACTGGGAAGCTCTGTATCTCCTTTCTGGCAAAGTCTCGAACCTGCATGTATCTAAATATTTCCCCCTGCTCCAGCCCATACTTCGCTCCCAGCTTTCGATGCTGCAAAACAACCCCCAAGAAACAAATCTTTAGTGTCCCAATTCCTTTCACCTCCCATCTCCGAAAATGTCCATCCCACTTCCCTGGCTCAAATCTATGGTTCCCCCGAATCGGCATTTCCCTTGACCCTGCCCCCAACCCGAAGTGCTGTTGAAACTGCCTCCACACCACGTATCTTAAGTGAAAATTAACAGTTTGGTCCTCATAGACCAAAATGTGCTGACACTATGTGTTGTTACAGTGCCCAGTTTGCCATGTAGAAGAGGGCATGGGGACTCCGATTGATTGAAACTGGATTTTATGCCAGCGTGTCTCCACCCTTTCACATACTTGCTTGACATGCACATTGCACTGCAAATCACAGATTGAACCTTTCCAGGTCTAGTGATTGTTTGGGGTTTCAGTAAAGTAGTCATGGTTGCTATTTCTCTCCCACCTGATCTAATTTTACAGTACATCCTCTTGTACGAAGAAGGCCAGTGTCGGGAGTTCACGGTCTCAGTCAGCTGGCAATCACTCAACAACTTCCCTCAAGTGTTGTAAATTGATTTCACTCCCACAAACTGGAGCCATCGTTCTTTTTAACGAGAGACTAGGGCAACATTCCAAGATTCACCTTAGCCACAGGCTCGAAACAAAGGCCTTTCTGTTCACTCCGTTTGGGCCGTGTTGGCTTTTTTTAAATCATAGTCATCAGGATTGTGCCAAATCCTGTTGAGAATTTACTTTGCAGCTTCCGGAGAAGGTGCTTTTCGGAAAACAGTGTGAAAGTTAATTTGTTCTTGATGTTGAACACACAAAAGAAGAGAGTCGGGGGAAGAGTACTTATCAAGTAAGCTACCTTCTTAATACAAAAATGAATAAAAGCCCATGCCGACAACCATGCAATTGCACAGTGCCAAGGATAAGACATGAAGGGTAGCTCTTGCACCATTTCTCTTGACCGAGTACACAGGCCCAATGGTTCACAAAGCAAAAGAGGGCAACAGTTTTTCCTCAATTATTATTTCCATTTGTCTCCCCGACTATTTCCCTAGAAGGCACTGACTTTGCTGAGGTACCGTGCCTTAGGCAACAGTTGCTCTCCAGTACTTAGCTTAGCCTAGGCTCACACCCAAGCAAGCAGAATGTTCACTTAAATGAGTTGCCATTGGTCAGCCATTGACTGGAACACTCAACCTCAACTGGTCAGTCTCAACGTACTTCGGCGACTCCATGGAATGGCTTTGTCTGTTATGGCCAAGTTATTGGTGAGATCAGGAAGATCTCACCAATTTTCTCCGTTTCTGGGGAACGGAGGAAAGAAATTAATGGCAACATTTTTGTTTTAAATGAAGCAATTCACATGTGGGATAACACAACAAAATGTGAAAGGGTAAGAAATTAATTCTTAAAACAACGGTTACGCAGGCAAGTGCGATATTTAAACACTGGATGCTGCAAACAGCAGTGAAGTGAATGCCCAGCTCACTGGTTCTTGGTGGTGGTGAGTGTTGGTCATGGCACCTGGAAAATCTGCTGCTTTTACAAACAATGCCCCAGGATCTTTGACACCTATTTGATTGGGCCGACATGACACTGATTTAATAGATCATTTGAAGGGCAGCAACTCTGGAATTGCAGCTTAGGTCTTGAGGCAGAGTTACAAAGTGATTCAAGTGGACTTCACTCATCTTGGAACACAAGGCCACAAGGCTGCTGTGTGGCCTTCACTATGTTACAGCAGGAATGGTGCTTCAGCTGCTAGCCAGCGATCAACCTGAACCCCACCACGGAGGAGAGAGTCTATTTTCTACAAAACAATCGTTGGTGCACAACCCAAGCTTGAAATTCACTGTGTACTAGACAAATAGTTCTATGTTTAAACAACTGCAGAGCCAGTGACTAGTATCACAAGGGTGGTTCCTCGATGACATGCCTCCAGTGATGGTTAAAAATGACATGGGAGGGCAGCACGGTGGCACAGTAGTTAGCATTGCTGCCTACGGCGCTGAGGACCCGGGTTCGAATCCCGGCTCTGGGTCACTGTCCGTGAGGAGTTTGTACATTCTTCCTATGTCTGCGTGGGTTTCACCCCCACAACCCAAAAAAGATGTGCAGGATAGGTGGATTGGCCACGTTAAATTGCCCCTTAATTGGAAAAAATAATTGGGTACTCTAAATTTATTTTAAAATTTTTAAAAAATGACATGGGACACATTTATGGAGAAATGTAATACTTTCTGAAGGAGAAGTGAACAAGACAGGTGCGGGCAACAGAGTGGGATTCGGGATTTTGAGGTTTTTTTAAAAAAGTGTATAACTGCCAAACTTCAGCAGGCGTGACTCATCTAATTTTGTGAACGAGAGTCCGCCTGCAAGCTTTGCGTAGAGATCCTCTATGCGACGCATTGGATATCGGTCGAGTCGGGAAGCCGTATTTACTGTAAGTTTATAGTCGCCGCACAAGAGAACTGTGGCATCTGGCTTCATTACAGGGACAATTGGTGCTGCCCAGTCGGCGAAACGGACGGGCCTGATAATACCCAAAGTCTCCAAACGAGTGAGCTCCCCTTCTACCTTCTCGAGCAAGGCGTAAGGCACCGGGCGCGCCCGGAAATAGCGCGGTGTGGCTCCAGGTTCGACTTGGATACGGGCTACAGCCCCTTTTATTTTCCCCAAACCGGGCTGGAATACATCTGGGTATCATCCCAGCACCTCAGTCAACCTTCCAGAAACTGTTTGGAGGATGTGCTGCCACTGCAGCCTCAAATGGCGCAACCAGTCCCGACCCAACAGGCTGGGTCCGTGGCCGCGCACCACGATAAGTGGGAAACACCACTCCTGGCGTCCATAAACAACAAGGGTCGTCATAGTTCCTGCAATATCCAATGGTTCCCCCATGTAGGTGGCCAACCTGGCCTGTGTGTCAGTTAATGTAAGGGTCTGCATACCCTGCTTGATGCGGTCGAATGTCCTCTGGCCGATCACGGAGACCGCTGCGCCAGTGTCCAACTCCATCTCAAGCGGGTGACCATTGACCCGTACTGTCACCTTAATGGGGGCCATACGGGGAGCTGCCACACAATGCAGCTGCAGGCAGTCTTCCTCCATCTCCACGTCCCCGGGAGTAGTTGCTGCAGGTTCATCTAAATGGAAGGTACGGCCCCTGGGCTGGCCCCAGTTTCTGTCGGAATGATGACGCCTTTGGTGCCCCCAGGACCGGCGTCCGCGACGGGGTCGGCGCCTACAAGTCTGACACGGACATGGCTCCTCATCCATTGGTTCTGGAGAAGACTCCCTTTGGGGAGGACTGTCCGACGGCCACTGGCGTTGATCTGGACGTCGCCTTGCCCAAGGTACCGCAGGGGTGCAGGTGGACGCTTTCGAACGGAAGGGGTTGCGCCCCAAGGCATGCATCTCCATTCCCTGTAGCTCTTGCACTCCCTGTTCTGTGCTCTCTCGGGACAATACTATTTGAATGACCAGTTGAAAAGTAAATGTTGGCTCAGCTAACAACTTTCTCTGGGTGGCCGCATTGTTAATACCGCAAACCAAACGGTCGCGTAACATTTCTGACACGGTCTCACCATAGTCACAGTACTCCGCAATCCTGCGTAGCCTGGATAGAAAGTCGGCAAGGGATTCTCCTGGGGTCCTCTCAGCGGTATTAAACCAGTAACGTTGGACTATCGTGATGGGGTTGGGTTAAAATGTGCCCCACTAAGTTCACTAGTTCATCAAACGTTTTGGTGTCCGGCGCAGCTGGGTACGTAAGGCTCCTAATCATCCCAAACGTATGCGGGCCGCAGGCGGTGAGCAATATGACCACCTGGCGCTCATTTTCGGTGATGTTGTTTGCCCGGAAATAGTAACGCATCTGTTGTGCGTACTGGTTCCAGCTTTCCAGCACAGCATCAAAAACATCCAAACGTCCATACAGAGGCATGGTGTAATAGAAAACAACTTCCAACCTATATCCAACTAAAATCCAGGGAGGTGGTTTCAGAGTGTAGACAGCTATTCACTTTAATCTTCATCGCCAGTTTTGTGAGAGCCACAAAGAATCCAGCACGAGTTGAAGGATAGAAAGAAATAACATTTATTTACAATAACATATATATACACACAACTGCAGCAACTTCCCTTGCTGCTCACTCTCCTCTAGCCGGTTCCAAACTGGCCAGCTTTATTTATGCAGGGAATCTGCTCATGATTTGTCCGCCCCCTCATTGGGGCAGCTCATACTCCCAAAGGATTGTTGGATTGCCATTTATCCCAGCCAATGGTAAGCAGGCAGATTAGAACAGGCAACTAGGGGCTTTTCACAGTAACTTTGTTGCAATGTTAATGTAAGCCTAATTGTGACAATAAAGATTATTATTATTAATGTGGTCCACTCAATGAGGGCAACTACTCCACACCTGCAGAAAACAAAACATGATCAATAAGGTGTAACTACATCAGGATACCTCATGGCCACAAGCAAGCAGCACCCAGCTGTATTCTGAATGATGAGCAGAAGCAGGCCTCTTTGAGCAAGTTAGTTGTCCTCAGCAATCGAGCTGACAAAGTGAAAGTACCGCTCGCAGCTGCTGGACAGACATCTGTGCTGCACTTGATAAAAGTCTGGCCAGTGTTCCAAACTCAGGCAAGAGGAAGATTGCAAGGTTTTTGCACTGAACGGTGGGGCATGTTTGTTAATTAAACGTACATATGTCGTATTTCAGTCTGCAAAGCGTTTTCTAAAATTAGAGCATGTGCTTAATTCTTATTATTATAAAATAGTGCCACCATAGCTAAGATAGTCAGTGATTTCTAATGGATGATGCTGTCCTAATTTAATTGCTTCCCACATTGGCAGCTGCTAATACTGTAATCAGATAGCCACTCCAGCTCAGTTAGCTTGGCAGCTGGTTTGTGATGCAGAGCGAGGCCAACAGCACAGGGTTCAATTCCCGTACTGGCTGGTAACCTTGCCCCTCGACTGAGGTGTGGTGACCCTCAGGTTAAATCACCACCAGTCAGCTCTCCCCCCTCAAAGGGGAAGGCAGACTATGGCCATCTGGGACTGTAGCAACTTTAATTACTTTTTAATCAGATAGCCAGATATTTCTCAGATCTGGTGGTCATGGCTGGGAGGATTTTGTCAGCGTTTAATTTATTTAAGGGACAAAATTGGGAATAGATTCAGTTACCAATTTTCATATGATTCTGCATTAAGAACTAATGAATGAAATGAAATGAAAATCGCTTATTGTCACGAGTAGGCTTCAATGAAGTTACTGTGAAAAGCCACATTCCGGCGCCTGTTCGGGGAGGCTGGTACGGGAATTGTGTGGGTCTGGCTAAAATGGTGTGTCCACTGAGCTCATTCAATACTCAATGCTGCTGGAAGGGGCAACCTACCTCGGTGCACTCAATAAGGCAAAGGGTTGAAGTTCATTCTCTGCTCAATTCTCTGGAGAACACGAAATGCAATAACCAGAGGGGTTGGATATCCCAGTGAGCAACAGCTTTTAAAAGACCACTGCACTGTTTTATCAACCAAATACCTGCAATAAAAGTGGGCAAAATGATCCTTTGATGAAGACATTCCCCTGCAGAGGCAGGAAGCAATTTTGGGGCTCAGAGTTGCTCATCTACAGACTTGGCACAAGTGGCATAGCTAAGCCTACTCCTGACAGATGCCAACCTCAGTCAGTCCACCAAGTTAACCAGCCAGTGTGAGGTCCAAAGGTGGCAGCAACGATTTCTGGATTATCTCGTTTTCCAACAAAAAGGAGGAACATGGGCATAGGAATTCTAAATCCATAGGAATTCAGTCAATAGCAGCAGACTGCCACATAATTACTCTTCACGCTAAGGAGAAAGAACACTAGAAGGAGGAAGCACCAGAAATAACACCCACAATCAACAAGACTTTCAGAAAAGGAAAACTAATTGGCTTAAAACTGTCTATCCTGCAGCTACTCAACAAGGCTCCTTTGACAGCACCACCCAAACCCAGGACCTCTACCAAACAGAAGGGAAAAGGGCAGTCTGGGAACGCCACCACCTGGAAGTTCCTCTCCCTTCCACACACCTTCCTGACTTGGAAATATATCATGTTCCTTCACTGTCGCTGGGCTAAAATCCTGGAACTCCCTAACAGCACTGGGGGTGTACCTACACGATGGGGACTGCAGCACTTCGATAAGGCAGCTTACCACCACCCTCTCTCTGTCAATTTGGGATGAGCAACGAGTGTCAGGCCAGCCAGCAATACCCATATTCCATGAGTAAACTTGGCCATTAATTTCAATGTAGTTGTAATTGCTTTACATAAAGGTTACATGAAGATTGGCGGGAGGAGGTGGGGGGGATAAAATAATGGGTATGTAATATTGCCGAAGTGCATTTCATTGAATACCCATATCACCAGCACCCTGTGCAGATGATCAAACACATTAGCCGACTGACAGAGTGAGACGAAAATCCTGTCAGTGACTGAAACACAGGTCTCTACGGGTGTCTCACTCATCTATTTCATCTGGTGAGTGTATTCGCAGACATCTTCAACACCTCACTCCTCTGCTCCAAGATCCCCACCTCCTTCAAGAAGACCACCATAATACCAGTACCAAAGAAGAACAAGGTAGCCTGCCTCAACGACAACCGATCGGTGGTCCTAACGTCTGTTATCATAAAATACTTTGAGCGGCTAGTCATGAGACGGGTCAACACCAGCCCCCCCAGACGGTCTTGGTCCATTGCAGTTCGCCCATCACTGCCACCAGTTCACAGGATATGCTATCTCCCTGGCTCTACAATCAACACTCAAACACCTCGACAACAAGGACACCTACGTGAGACTCTTGTTCATAGACTACAGCTCCGCCTTCAACACCATTATCCCGACAAGACTTATAAACAAACTGCAATCTTGGACTTGACCCCTCCCTGTGCAGCTGGATACTGGACTTCCTCACCAACAGACCGCAATCTGTCAGGATCGGCAACAGCATCTCCTCCACAATAGTCCTCAACATTGGGGCCGCGCAAGGATGTGTGCTCAGTCCTCTACTGTGCTCCCTACACACACACGACTGTGTCGCAAAATTTAACTCCAGCTCAATCTATAAGTTTGCGGATGATACGACTGTGCTGGGTCGTATCTCACACAACTATGAATCAGACTATAGAAGGGAGATAGATCACTTGGTTGCATGGTGTACTGAATACAACCTCTCTCTAAATGTCGGAAAGAGCAAGGAACTGATCATTGACTTCAGGAAGCGTAGCAAGACACCAAAGTGGCGATGGTCGATACCTTTAAGTTCTGGGGGTCACCATCACCAACAATCTGTCCTGGTCCACTCACATTGATGCAACAGTCAAGAAAGCCCAACAACATCTCTACTTCCTACGGAAACTAAAGAAATTCAGCATATCTGCATCGACTCTCACAAACTTCTACAGATGTGCCATAGAGAGCATCCTACCCGGCTGCATCACAGCTTGGTATGGCAACTGCTCTGCCCAAGATCGCAAGAAACGGCAGAGTGTGGTGAACTCAGCCCAACACAGCACACAAGCTTGCCACCCTCACATTGATTCTGTCTACACCTCTCGCTGCCTCAGGAAGGCAGACAGCATTATCAGAAACCCCTCCCACCCAGGCTTTGCCTTCTTCCAAACCCTTCCATCAGGCAGGAGATACAGAAGTCTGAAGACCCGCACATCCAGACATAGGAACAGCTTCTTCCCCACAGTTACTAGACTCAACGACTCTCCCTCGCACTGATCTGTTCCCTGTAAGAACACTATTCACAATGCCCTATGCTGCTCTTGCTCATGTATTTGCTTTGTTTGGCCCCTTATTCCGCACTGTAGCCAATCACTGTTTGTCGATGTACCATTTTTTAATGTACTCTGTCAATTATTCTTTTTTTTTTATAAATAATTTTTATTGAGAAATTTTGATTTTATACAACAATAACGCACCTTAGTAAAATACCGAAAATAACAATAATATTAACAATCATATACATTCGCCCCATCCCCATGAACAACCCAGCATTTTAACAACAACGCAAATTAACACACTATAAAGTTACAGAATAAACACTACAATAATGCACCCCCCCCCCCCCCGGGTTGTTGCTGCTATTGACCCAGTTACCTATCTCTGAGCCAGGAAGTCCAGAAAAGGCTGCCACCGTTTATAGAACCCTTGTGTTGATCCTCTCAGGGCAAATTTGACCTTTTCCAATTTTATAAATCCCGCCATGTCACTGATCCAGGTCTCCACGCTTGGGGGCCTCGCATCCTTCCACTGTAGCAGAATCTTTCGACGGGCTACTAGGGACGCAAAGGCCAGGACCCCGGCCTCTTTCGCCTCCTGCACTCCCGGCTCCACCCCAACCCCAAAAATCGCGAGTCCCCACCCTGGCTTGACCCTGGATCCAACCACCCTCGACACCGTCCCCGCCACCCCCTTCCAGAATTCTTCCAGTGCTGGGCATGCCCAGAACATATGGGCGTGGTTCGCAGGACTCCCCGAACATCTGGTGCACCTGTCCTCACCCCCAAAGAACCTACTCATCCTAGTCCCGGACATGTGGGCCCGGTGCAGCACCTTAAATTGGATGAGACTAAGCCTCGCACATGAGGAGGAAGAGTTGACTCTCTCCAAGGCCTCCGCCCAAGTCCCGTCCTCTATCTGCTCCCCGAGTTCCTCCTCCCATTTAGCCTTCAGCTCCTCCACTGACGACTCCTCCACCTCCTGCATTACCTTATAGATGTCAGACACCTTCCCCTCTCCTACCCACACCCCCGAAAGCACTCTGTCCATCGTCCCCTGCGAGGGCAGCAAAGGGAATCCCTCTACCTGTCGCCTAGCAAACGCCTTTACCTGCAGGTATCTGAACATGTTCCCCTGGGGAAGGCCAAATTTATCTTCCAGTTCCCCCAGGCCCGCAAACCTCCCGCCAATAAACAGGTCCCTCAATTTGCTGATGCCCGCCCTTTGCCATCCCCTGAATCCCCCATCCGTGTTCCCCGGGATGAACCGATGGTTGCCACCCAGTGGAGCCTCCATCGAGCCCCCTGTTTCCCCCCGATGCCGTCTCCACTGTCCCCAGATTCTTAGGGTCGCCGCCACCACCGGGCTCGTGGTATACCTCTTGGGGGAGAGCGGCAACGGTGCCGTTACCATGGCACCCAGGCTCGTACCTCTACATGACGCCATCTCCATTCTTTTCCACGCCGCCCCTCCCCCCTCCATCACCCATTTACGCACCATTGACACATTGGCTGCCCAATAGTACCCCAGAAGGTTGGGCAGCGCCAGCCCGCCTCTATCCCTTCCTCGCTCCAGGAACACCCTCCTCACTCTCGGAGTCCCATGTGCCCACACAAAGCTCAGAATACTGCCGGTCACTCTCCTAAAGAAGGCCCTGGGGATAAATATGGGTAGGCACTGAAAAAGGAACAAGAACCTCGGAAGCACTGTCATTTTGACGGACTGCACCCTCCCCGCCAACGACAATGGCAGCATGTCCCACCTCCTGAACTCCTCCTCCATCTGATCTACCAGTCTGGTAAAGTTATGCTTGTGGAGAGTCCCCCAGTCCCTGGCCACTTGCACCCCCAGGTACCTAAAGCTCTCCCCTGCCCTCCTAAGCGGGAGCCTACCAATTCCTTCCTCCTGGTCTCCAGGGTGCACCATAAACACCTCGCTCTTGCCTAAGTTTAATTTATAACCTGAGAAGGTCCCAAACTCGGCTAGTAACTCCATCACTCCCGGCATCCCTCCCACCGGG
This sequence comes from Scyliorhinus canicula, assembly GCF_902713615.1. NCBI lineage: Eukaryota > Metazoa > Chordata > Chondrichthyes > Carcharhiniformes > Scyliorhinidae > Scyliorhinus > Scyliorhinus canicula. The sequence continues at coordinate 29,683,435 of NC_052157.1, forward strand.
TCCGCCACATACAGTAACAGGTCGTCGGCATACAACGACACCCTATGTTCCTCTCCACCTCGCACCAAGCCTCTCCACCTCTCTGAATCTCTCAATGCCATCGCCAGCGGTTCGATTGCCAGTGCAAACAACAAGGGGGACAAGGGGCAACCCTGCCTGGTCCCTCGGTAAAGCCGGAAGTACTCCGACCTCCTCCTATTCGTGGCCACGCACGCCATCGGGGCCTCATATAGCAGCCTTACCCATCTAATGAACCCTTCACCAAATCCAAACCTCCCCAACACCTCCCATAGGTACCCCCACTCCACTCTATCGAAGGCCTTCTCCGCATCCAGCGCCTCCACTATCTCTGCCTCCCCCTCAATCGCCGGCATCATAATGACATTCAGCAATCTCCGCACATTCGTGTTCAGCTGCCTTCCCTTCACAAAACCTGTCTGGTCCTCATGCACAACCCCTGGCACACAGTCCTCTATCCTGGTGGCCAGGATTTTTGCCAGCACCTTAGCATCCACGTTGAGGAGAGATATGGGCCTGTATGAACCACACTGCTGGGGGTCCTTGTCCTTCTTTAAAATTAACGAGATCAGTGCCCGTGACATCGTCGGGGGCAAAGTCCCCCCTTCCCACGCTTCGTTGAGTGTCCGCACCAGCAAGGGGCCCACTAGGTCCACGAACTTTTTATAAAATTCCACCGGGAACCCATCCGGCCCCGGTGCCTTCCCTGACTGCATCTGCCCGATCCCCTTAACTAGCTCCTCCAGCTCAATCGGCGCACCCAGCCCCTCCACCTTCTCCTCCTGCACCTTCGGGAAAGAAAGCCCGTCGAGGAACCTCTTCATTCCCCCCCTCTCCCCCGTTGGCTCCGACCGGTACAGTTCCCCGTAAAAGTCCTTGAAGACCTCATTCACCTCTACCCCCTTCCGCACCACATTCCCACTCTTGTCTCTCACTCCAGCAATCTCCTTAGCCGCATCCCGCTTACGGAGCTGATGAGCCAGCATCCTACTCGCCTTTTCACCATGTTCGTACACTGCCCCTTGTGCCTTCCTCCACTGTGCCTCCGCCTTTCTAGTGGTCAGCAAATCAAATTTAGCCTGCAGGCTGCGCCTCTCCCCCAACAGTCCCTCCTCTGGTGCCTCTGCATACCTCCTGTCCACCGCCAGCATCTTTCCCACCAGTCTATCCCTCTCACTCCTCTCGCTCCTCTCCCTGTGTGCCCGGATGGATATCAGCTCCCCACGAATTACTGCCTTCAGGGCTTCCCAGATCATCCCCACCTGAACCTCCCCCGTATCATTCACCTCAAGGTACCCCTCAATACTTGCCCGGACCCTCCTACACACCTCCTCCTCCGCCAACAACCCCACATCCAACCGCCACAACGGACGTTGGTCTCGCACCTCTCCCATCTCCAACTCTATCCAATGCGGAGCGTGGTCGGAGATTGCAATGGCCGAATACTCGGCCTCCTCCACTCTCGGAACCAGTCCCCTACTCACCATGAAGAAATCTATCCGAGAGTAGACCCTATATACGTGGGAGAAGAAAGAGTACTCGCGTGCCCTCGGCCGTACAAACCTCCATGGATCCACCCCACCCATCTGGTCCATAAACCCTCAATTATTCTTTTTTTGTCTACTATGTACGTACTGCGAACGTTCCCTCGGCCGCAGAAAAATACTTTTCACTGTACTTCGGGACATGTGACACTAAATCAAATCAACCAATCATTCTCTTCTGCACTTAATGGGAGTTGAGATCTTAAAGTTTTGAGCGAGTATTTTGATAAATAATCCAATCTCTGGGGAAAGAAATCAGTGTCACCAGAGTGATTCCCTGATCCAGCTTCTCACAGAGCATGGCTGAATTCCCAGAACACTGCTTTGCAAAAATCACACCCAGACTTCTCCAGAGAAGGACCTGTTTGAGAGACCTATGCTGGGATTCTCCGGTCTGTCAACCTCATTTTCCTGCATAGCACACGCTGGCTGGCAGCGGGATTCTCCGTTCCCGCCACCTGCCAATGGGATTTCTCATTGTGGCTGCCCCACGCTGCCAGGAAACTCGGGGGCTGGGTACGCTGCCGGCGCAATGGAGAAGCCCACTGCCGGAGAATCCCCTCACTCGAGTAAAGTGGCAGCAGTCTCACACAGCTCTGAAAGACATAGAGGCCTAGAAATAAACGACCCTCCAGATCAGTTCAATAATCTGCAGGGAGCGAACCAGAGAGCATCCTGGGAAAGTAAGTGATATAAAGACCTTTTCAAATTGTGGGGGGAAAAAAACTGACGTGACATCACAGTAAAGCTGCGACCTGATTGGCTGGTCGAGAATCAGTTAAATTTGAAGAAAAAAAATAACATTGAAAAAAAAATTGAAACAAATTAGTTTGCTTAGCACTGCAGCCTCACAGCGCCAAGGTCCCAGGCACTGGGTCACTGTCCGTGTGGAGTTTGCACATTCTCCCTGTGTTTCCATGGGTTCCGCCCCCACCACCCAAAGATGTGCAGGGTAGCTGGATTGGCCACGCTAAATTACCCCTTAATTGGAAAAATTGTTTGGCCATTCAAAATTTATAAAAGAAAAAAAAACTAATTAGTTAACTAGGTAGGAGTAACAAAACCTGAGGTAATTTTACAATAAAAACCTAGCTCCAGGGCCATATAGTTAATTGTAACTGAATCTAATAACAATTTAAGTATTTATTTTGAATTAATTAACTAGTGCATAAATGTCATGCATTCTGTGGGTGCAGTGCTCTAACTGTGAGATGTGGGAGATCTTCCAGCTTTCCGGTCGACTATGTCTGCAGCAAGTGTAACCAATGGCAGTGCCTCACAGACCGCATGGTTCAGTCGGAGCAGCAGTTGGATGCACTTAGGAGCATGCGGGTGGCGGAAAGCGTCTTAGATAGGAGTTATAGAGACGTGGTCACACCCAAGGTGCAGGCAGACAGATGGGTGACCGCTAGAAAGGACAGGCAGTCAGTGCAGGAATCCCCTGGGGCTGCCCCCCTCTCCAACAAGTATACCATTTTGGATACTTTTGGGGGGGGGATAGCCTATCAGGGGAAAACGACAGCAGCCAGAACAGAGCACCACAAAGGCTCTGTTGCTCAGCAGGGGAGGGCAAAGTGCAGGAGAGCGATAGTTATAGGAGACTCTATAGTAAGGGACACAGATAGGCGCTTCTGTGGGCATGATAGAGACTCCAGGATGGTGCGTTGCTTCCCTGGTGCCAGGGTCAAGGATGTCTCTGAACGAAAACAGGTCATCCTGAAGGGAGAGGGTGAACAGCCAATGGTCGTAGTCCACATAGGTACTATCGACATAGGCAGGAAGAGTGATGAGATCCTACATTCCTGCGTACTGAGACAGGATAGATTAATGACCTCATAGTTAGGGATCCTCCCGGAAGGAGTGATCACAATGTGGTGGAATTTAAAATACAGATGGAAGGTAAGAAGGTAAAATGAGTGATAAAACAAAAAGTGCAGAAGATTTTGGAAATCTGCAGAAGGATTTTGATAGTTACATGAATGGGCTAGGGTCTGGCAGATGGAATACTACGCTGAGAAATGTGAGGTTATCCATTTTGGTAGGAATAACAACAAAAGGGATTATTATCTAAATGTTGGTTTACAGGTGCAACAGGTGATTAAGAAGGTGAATGGAGTTTTCTCCTTCATTGCTAAAGGGATGGAGTTTAAGACTAGGGAGGTTATGCTGCAACTGTAGGTGTGAGGCCACACCTGGAGTATTGTGTTCTGTTTTGGTCTCCTTACCTGAGAAAGGATGTACTGGCGCTGGAGGGTGTGCACAGAGGGGGTTGGATTACGAGGAGAGGCTGAGTAGACTGGGACTGTACTCATTGGAATTTGGAAGCATGCGGAGGGATCTTATAGAAACATATAAAATTATGACGGGAATAGATATGATAGATGCGGGCAGGTTGTTTCCACTGGTGGGTGAAAGCAGAACTAGGGGGCATAGCCTCAAAATAAGGGGAAGTAGATTTAGGACTGAGTTTAGGAGGAACTTTTTCACCCAAAGGGTTGTGAATCTATGGAATTCCTTGCCCAGTGAAGCAGTTGAGGCTCCTTCATTGAATGTTTTCAAGATAAAGGTAGATAGTTTTTTGAAGACTAAAGGAATAAAGGGTTATGGTGTTCAGGCAGGAAAGTGGAGCTGAGTTCACAAAACATCAGCCATGATCTCATTAAATGGCAGAGCAGGCCCGAGGGGCCAGATGGCCTACTCCTGCTCCTTGTTCTTATGAGTCCAGGGAGTTAAGCAGTAAGCTAAAAAGCAGGACCTCTGGGGTTGTAATCTCAGAATTACTCCCTGTGCCATGTGACAGTGAGCCTAGAAATAGGAGGATAGTGAAGCTAAACACATGGCTAAACTGGTGGTGTAGGAGGGAGGGGTTCAGATTTCTGGACCATTGAGATCTCTTCTGGGGCAAATGGGACCTGTACAAGGAGGATGGATTGCATCTCAACTCCAGGGAGGTTTGCTAGAGTCACTCGGGAGGATTTAAACAAGCATGGCAGGGGGCGGGGACCAGAACGTTAGCTTAGAAGGTGTCATAACTGAAGGGGAAACAGAGAACAAAAATAAGAGAACAACATCATCCTCAGGCAGAGCAAATGACAAGTGTGAGAAGGGAGGTGGTCAATGCAGGACTGAGGGTGTTGTACCTAAATGCGCACAGTATATTGAACAAGGAAAATTAGCTTGTTGCGCACATTGAAATTGGCCAGTACGATGTTGTGGGCATCACAAGAGACGTGGCTGCAAGGGGATCAGTGCTGGGATCTAAATATACATGAATATGTGTCCTATCGAAAGGACAGGCAGGAATGAAGTTAAATCGATAGCAAGGAGCTATATAGGATCAGAAGGCATAGAATCTCTGTGGGTAGAGTTGAGGAATCGCAAAGGTAAAAAGACCCTGACTGCAGTTATGTACAGGCCCCCTAGCAGTAGTCAGGATGTGGGGCAGAAAATAAATCAGGAGATAGAAAAGGTATGTAAAAAAGGCAATATTACAATAATCATGGGGGACTTCAAGATGCAGGTGGACTGGGAAAATCAGGTTGGTAGTGGATCCCATGAAAAGGAATTATTTGGAATGTCTGAGCGATTTCTTTTTTGGAGCAGCTTGTGACAGAGCCTACGAGGGAACAGGCAATTCTGGATTTGGTGATGTATAATGAGGCAGACTTGATTAGGGAACATAAGGTGAAGGAACCCTGAGGGAACAGTGACCACAGTGGAACAGCAATGGCAGGAGTTTTTGGGGGTTATTCGGGAGGCACAAAAGAAATTCATCCCAAGGAGGAGGAAACATGCTAAGGGGAGGACATGGCATACATGGCTGACGATGGACGTCAAGGACAGCATAAAAACAAAAGAAAAAGCATACAAAGTGGCGAGGATTAGTGGGAAGCCAGAGGATTGGGAAGACTTTAAAAGTGAGCAGAGGACAACTAAAAATGCAATAAGGGTGGAGAAGATGAAATAAGAGTGCAAGCTTTTTAGTAATATAAAATAAGATAGGAATAGTTATTTTCAATATATAAAAGGTAAGAGAGAGGCAAAAATAGACGTTGGATCACTGGAAAATGTGGATGGAGAAATAATAATCGGAAACAAAGAAATGGCAGATGAACTGAACAGTTACTTTGCATCAGCCTTCACGGTGGAAGACACCATTGGGATGACAGAGCTCCAGGAGTATCAGGGGGCAGAGGCGAGTGTAGTAGCCATCACTAAGGAGAAGGTTCAGAGGAAACTGAAAGGTCTGAAGGTGGATAAATCACCAGGACCGGATGGACTACAACCCCGGATTCTAAAAGAGATAGCTAAGGAGATTGCGGAGGCATTGGTGGTGGTCTTTCAGGAATCACTGGAGGCAGGGAGGGTCCCAGAGGACTGGAAAGTGGCTAATATAACACCAGTGTTTAAGAAGGGAAGGAAGCAGAAGATGGGACATTATAGGCCGGTTAACCTGACTTCGGTCATTGGTAAGATTTTAGAGTCCATTATTCAAGATGAGATTACGGAGTACTTCGAAGTGCATGATAATATAGGACTGAGTCAGCATGGCTTCGTCAAGGGGAGATCATGTCTGACAAATTTGTTAGAGTTCTTTGGAATTTAGACAAAGGAGAACCTTTGTCAGCCATGGGCTGTGAATCGTGGGCAGCATGGTAGCACAGTGCTCAGCACAGTTGCTTCATTGCTCCAGGGTCCCAGGTTCGATTCCTGGCTTGGGTCACTGTCTGTGCGGAGTCTGCACTTTCTCCGTGTCTGCGTGGGTTTCCTCTGGGTGCTCCGGTTTCCTCCCACAGTCCAAAAATGTGCAGGTTAGATGAATTGGCCATGATAAAATGCCCTTAGTGTCCAAAAAGGTTAGCTGGGATTACTGCGTTATAGGGATAGGGTGGAGGCATGCGTTTCTGCTCTTTCCAAGAACCGGTGCAGACTCAATGGACCAAATGGCCTCCTTGTGCACTGTAAATTCTCTGAATTCTATGAACCAGTGGGCGTGATTTATTTAGATTTCCAGAAGGCCTTTGACAAGGTGCCGCACAGGAGACTGTTAAAGAAGTTAAGAGTCCATGGTGTTATGGGTAAGATCCTGGCATGGATAGAGGATTGGCTGAATGGCAGAAGACAGAGAGTGGAGATAAAGGGGTCTTTTTCAGGATGGCAGCCGGTATTAGTGGTGTGCCTCAGGGGTCTGTGCTGGGTCCACAACTTTTCACAATATCCATTAATGATCCGGAAGAAGGAACTTAAGGCACTCTTGCTATTTGCAGATGATACAAAGATCTGTAGATGGACAGGTAGTCTTGAGGAAGCAGGAGGGCTGCTGGAGAACTTTGACAGGCTAGAAGAGTGGGCAAAAAAGTGGTAGATGTGGAAAAGTGTGAGGTTATGCATTTTGGAAGGTGGAATGGAATCCTAGACTATTTTCTAAATGGGGAAATGCTTCGGAAATCAGAAGCAAAAAGGCACTTGGGAGTCCTTGTTCAAGATTCTCTTAACGTTAACGTGCAGCTTCAGTCAGCAGTTAGGAAGGCAAATGTAATGTTAGCATTCATGTCGAGGGGGCTAGAATACAAGAACAGGGATATACTTCTGCGGTTGGGGCTGTCAGACCCCATTTGAAGTATTGTGAGCAGTTTTGGCCCCTATTTCGATGGAAGAATGTGCTGGCCTTGGAAAGGGTCCAGAGGAGGTTGAATGGCGGAGCAGACTCGATGGGTCGAGTGACTTAATTCTGCTCCTGTGTTATGGTCTTAGTGGGTAGATCCCAGCCTCTGAGCCAGAAGCTTGATGTTTGAGTCCCATTCCAGGAATTGATGGCCAAGGAAGGTGTGTTCATAAAGCAGCCAAACAGGTTGATTATCAACTTATGAATCCTACAGACACACGCCAATGGCACGTGGTAAGAATGGCTGAGATTCATGGGCAGCCACATGAAGGAAAGAAATTGGAGCCACGACCCTCACTACCGATAATTCCAGGCTGCAACAAAAGTTTACATTGCCACAGAGACTCCGACTCCTCCAGGAACTGATCAGTTAGATGGCCAGTGTGGATCAGATTAGTGTCAACAGCAGAGGGTTCAATCCCTGCTCCAGCTGGTGTGGATTGGGGACCTGCCTCCTTGCCCTAACTGTGATGGAGGTTGTAGCTGTGGCCTTTGGACAGAGAACTCAAGGAGAAACATAAAACAATAGGAGGAGGCCATTCGGCCTTCGAGCTTGCTTCACCATTCATTCTGATCATGATTGATCATCCAACCCAGTAACCTGTTCCTGCTTCCCACCCTCCCCGTAGTCTTTGCTCCCTTTAGCCCCAAGAGCTTTATCTGACTCCTTGAAAACTAGAAGCGCTCAAAATCTCAGAGAAAAGTAGTGGTTGATACGGTCAATATCCTCAGCATTTAGTAGAGGGTAAAAGTGTTTTCACAGAACATTTTCAGGTGGAGCTCCTGTTCACTGGTGTTGGCTTTCTCAATGCATCGGTGAAACCAGTGCAAACGATTGGGAAATTTGAGCTTCTCTGATCTTTTGCCCTAGTTTTTTAAAAAATCATTGCGCTGTGAGCAGGCCCCGCCCACAAAATTGGTCACATTTTGGCCCCACATTCACATGAAACTCCGTGACGGGTTTCTACTCGTTGTGTAGGTTGTGGATCTTCAGAGAGGGCTGCAAAATTCAGCTGGAGCCTTTGGGTGCAAGAATGCAAAGAGGCACATTTTAAATATAACTTTTTCTTCACTTGCTAAAAACTAACTACAGTCCGCCAAGATAACCAGCAAATGATTCAGTTTCTTTAAAGTCATTTACTCACAGGAGGATTAGCACTGATTGAAAATGTTTATATTTTGTGATAAAGTCAGTTGTATTAATCAAACTGCGCCAAGTTATTACTCTTAAATATATCAAAGAATATCTTTACATTTTTTTTTAGTGCTCTAAACTTCTGCTTGATTGCACTTGTATGTGGCAGATTTTGCCTTGGTCAATATTCAAATTAATTAGAGAGAAAATTTAATATATGAAGCACTAATCAAAACTAGCACACTTATGTTCAGATCACCTATTGAGCCCAAGCAGTGGAAACGGTGTAGAAATCCATTGATTACACAACGATTGTAGTGTGGAGTTTGAAATAACACTGCAATTCTGGATGACATTCAGCCTTATGTCATCATGTTTGCTAAACGTTTATCTCATTGCACCTGGCTGGTACAAAAGGCAAATCATTGACAAACCCATCCGGGTATTCAATGGGGTCGCTATTCTATTTCAAACATGTCTAAAAAAAAGTTATATTGTATGTAAATATTGTATTGTGGTCCAAAAGCCCTGCTCAGTCTACAATACCTGCCTGGATTTAACCCCATCACTCTGCGACTGAGTTAACCCAGCAGCAGCTCACCACCACATCAAGGGCAATTAAGGTTGGGCAACAAATGCTAGCCTAGCCAGTACTGCCTGCATCTGGTGAAAGAATAATAAAATCATTTGAGTACCTGAAAAGACAGGGATATTTCATTACACCTCGATTATTTGAGTCAGAAGAGTCCAATATTCCAGGGCCGGAATATAGTTTTGTTTTAACAAGATGGGACTCCTTCCCTCTTTTACTGACTTATAAAGCAGCACGGACGGAGAAGGTGGTTAAGGTGCCATCAGCACTTTGGAAACCAGTCACTGGCCAGTGGATCGGAATGGACTTGCTATGATTTCTCCTTCTCTTCAGTAAAGGTCCACATTCCTCTCTGTTCCACCCCATAGTTACCTGGCTTAGATTAGTGTTCTTCAAACTTTTTTTTCTGGGGACCCATTTTTACCAACCGGCCAACCTTCGGGACCCAACCTGGCCGACCGTCGCGACCCGTGCCGGCCAACCTCCGCGACCCACGGCAGCCGACCTGTGCGACCCACCATTTTCTCTTACCTTGTTTGCTGCTGGCAAAAATGGAGGAAATGTTTTGGGTCCCTTTGGCCCTCAAACACACTCCTCCAATGGAACCTGTTGGATGAAGGTGAAGCCTTCCGGTGTCGGAAAGTATGGAATCTCTATCTGTCCAAAGTTCTGCATTTTCTTCCGGTAAAATTTTAATCAAATAAATCCCCCCCACCGTACTTGTAAAAAAAAATAAAATGAATAAAATAAATGAAAAGAATAAAAATTAAATGAATAAAAGAAATGAATAAAATGAATTTAAAAACCCCGAACTTGTAAACCAAAAAGCTGCGACCGTTTAAAAAAGTGGCCGCACTGTGCATGCGGGCCCGATCATCAGCGCATGTGCGCATAGTTATGCGCATGCACGCCAATGATCTGGCATGCGTGCGCAGTGCGGCCACATTTTTTTTACATGTTTATGGCCATTTCTAAGGCCGCTTGAAGCCGGCGTTTTTAACAGCCGGCTGCTGCGGCTGTTGCGCACAGATTTGGGAGCGCAGCGATGGATGGCTCCGCCACCCTCCCGACACCTGCCCGCGACCCACCTGCGGGTCGCGCCCCCGAGTTTGACAATGCCTGGCTTAGATTAAGGACTTCTTATATAGAACCGTACTAGGAACTCTCGTCCAATTGCTCTACTAGTCACTCTTCAAAGTTCCAGTGAACTTGTACACATCCTCTGCTTTCCCAATTTCAACCTCACTTTCACATGTTCAAGGTGTTGCACATCAACTATCAACTACAGGGGAGGGGGTGGGATTTTCTACACCCCCCATGGCATGTTTATCGGCCGGGGGATTGGCCCGCCAGCTGTCAATGGGATTTCCCCTTGAAACCAACGCCCCTCCCCCTGCCAACGTAAAACTCACAGTGGATGGTCTTGACAAGTCGCACGTGGAAGGGATGATTCCTCTTGTCGACGAATCCCAAACTAGAGGGCCTTGTATTTAAATTAGGGGTTACCCTTATAGGGCCGTGATGAGAATTCTTTTCTCAGCGGGTTGTGCGAGTTTGGAACTCTCCGCCCCAGAAACAGGTCATTGAGTATTTTTAAGGCGAAGGTAGGTGGATTCCCTTAAGAAGCAAAGGTTATCGGGGGTATATGGGAATGTGAAACTTTAAACAGATCGGTCATGATCTTATTAAATGGGGCAACAAGTTAGAACATAGAACATAGAACAGTACAGCACAGAACAGGCCCTTCGGCCCTCGATGTTGTGCCGAGCCATGATCACCCTACTCAAACCCACGTATCCACCCTATACCCGTAACACAACTCCCCCCCCCTTAACCTTACTATTAGGACACTACGGGCAATTTAGCATGGCCAATCCACCTAACCCGCACATCTTTGGACTGTGGGAGGAAACCGGAGCACCCGGAGGAAACCCACGCACACACGGGGAGGACGTGCAGACTCCACACAGACAGTGACCCAGCCGGGAATCGAACCTGGGACCCTGGAGCTGTGAAGCATTTATGCTAACCACCATGCTACCGTGCTCCCTATAACATTAGCATAGTTAGCATAGTGATTAGCACAGTTGCTTCACAGCTCCAGGGTCCCAGGTTCGATTCCCAGCTCCAGGGTCCCAGGTTCGATTCCCAGCTGGGTCATTGTGCAGATCTCCCCATGTCTGCATGGGTTTTCCTCCCACAGTCCAAAGATGTGCGGGTTAGGTGGATTGGCCATACTAAATTGCCCTTAGTGTCCAAAAGGTTACTGGGATAGGGTAGATACATAGGCTTGAGTAGGGTGTTCTTTGTAAGGGCCAGTGCAGACTCGATGGGCTGAATGGCCTCCTTCTGCACTGTAAATTTTATGATTCTATGATTCACAGCAGTCTCCAAGTGCTGAATGGCCTACTTCTGATCATATGTTGGTATGTTCCTTTTACTGAGCAGAACCAGGCATGATAAGACATCCAGTGAACTGCCTCTGCAGCCATATTACTATTTCCTTTAAATTTCTGGTTATGGTTCCACAGACAGTCCCTCTAAACAAATCACCTGCCCTCATATTCCCTTGCCTTAAATAGCTATTACCATGGATTTGCATACTCGTAATGTCCCTTTCCTCCAACTACAAATATTAGGCATTATACAGCTAACATCCATTCCTCCACCAGCCACTTTCATTAATAATCTTTACTGTCACAAGTAGGCTTACATTAACACTGCAATGAGGTTACTGTGAAAATCTCCTAGTCGCCACACTCCGGCACCTGTTTGGGTAAACAGACAGAGAATTCAGAATGCCTAATTCATCCTAACAGCACGTCTTTCAGGCCTTGTGTGAGGAAACCGGAGCACCCGGAGAAAACCCATGCGGATACGGTGAGAACGTGCTGACTCCACACAGCCAGTGACCCAAGTCGGGAATCAAACCTGGACTCTGGCACTGTGAAGCAACAGTGCGAACCACTGTGCTACTGTGCCGCCTCATTTTACCACTGTTCACCCAATCCATTTAATCTCTTCAAGGTTGTGGATAGGAGTGCCAACTCTTGTTGTATGGGTTCCTGGAGGTTTTATCATATGATCTCCTGCCTCCACCAACCCACCCAGTCCATCAGCAATTTCCCCGAATCTAATATCTTTATAATTGATAAACAAGTGTTCTATGAAAATGAAAAATAGTTTTAAAAAGAAAAATTTAGAGTACCCAATTATTTTTTTCCAATTAAGGGACAATTTAGTGTGGCCAATCCACCTAACCGGCACATCTTTCAGTTATGGGAGAGAGACCCATGCAGGCACTGGGAGAATGCGCAAACTCCATACGGACAGCGACCGGGGCCGGGATCGAACCCGGGTCCTCAGCGCCGAGAGGCAGCAGTGTTAACCACTGCACCACAGTGCCGCCCTGAAAAATAGTTTTAATAGACCCACGAGTTTTCTCCTGGGTTGCTTGGATCAGTTGTCGTAGTAGGGTCTGGTACACGCAGGGTTAATGTGGGAAATTGCCCACACAGGTGATGCAAGAAGGCATCCAGAGCCAAGGTCAGTCTAGAGCTGAACAGGGAGGTGTAATGGGCTAAGATGGAGTCAGCTCCATACCTGTGCCCTCTACTGGATATGTACATAGTTATGAGTTATTAATAAAGACTTGCTGCTAGTTTATTCAAGACTAAAAAGCAGGAGTCTTCAATAGTACCCTGGAGATTAATTACTTCCTGGCAACTCCAGAGAAATCCTTGAGGATTGCCAACCTGAGGAGTGGAGGAAAATTTCAAACTACGCTAAAGGTAGAACAAACCCTGAATTTCCTATTTAATATATCTAACACTACATCCTACATTATCCATCATTGACTGCTTGTGTTCCTTGGAAGGAGACTACCACAGCTATGCCAGCTCACAAAACATTTGATTCTGTGCTTACAACCAAAACACAGACATCAGTGACACAGCTACACCACAGGAAAGTAGGAGCTTTAGCAAACTACATTCTTGAACATAAAAATAAAAAATAAATTGGAGCTGTGGACACACGCGAAAAAGATATGAAGGAAACAAAAGTTTGAAACACAAAATCAATTTTTCATAGAATTAAGAGTGCAGAAGGAGGCCATTCAGCCCATTGAGTCTGCAGCGGCCCTTGGAAAGAGCACCCTACTGAAGCCCACGCCTCCACCCTATCCCCGTTACACCACCTAACCTATTTGACACTAAGGCAATTTAGCATGGCCAATCCACCTAACCTGCACATCTTTGGACTGTGGGAGGAAACCATAGCACCCAAGGAAACCCACGCAGACACAGGGAGAACGTGCAGACTCCACACAGACAGTCACCATCAGCCGGAATTGAGCCCAGGACCCTGGAGTGGTGTGGCAGGAGTGCTCACCACTGTGCCGCCCCAATTTGCTGGACGCACTGAGATTGGTTTAAATGAACTGGTATAAACGGAAGTGAAAATGTCCGATGGGGTTTAAACAAATCCAGATAGAAAGACTGTAACAGAGACAGATTACAAAGATGTAGATGCAGAGAAGTGGAATACGAGCGATCGGAATCACTATTGCCCGATTAGACCAAGTTCAGTGGGTTAGATTAGAGATAGAGCTTATGTCACCGCAGTGACTGGGATAAATTCTGTTATATGTTACAGGAGTTTGGATCCATTACACCTGAAATTGTTAATTATCTGGATCATGTTCTAAAGGAAAATAAATTCAGTTCCAGGAAGCCCTTTGTGTTAGACCATAAAACAAAGGAGCAGAATTAGGCACTTTGGCCCATCGAGTCTGCTCCGCCATTCAATCATGGCTGATATTTTTCTCATCCCCATTCTCCTGCATTCTCCCCATAACCCCTGATCCCCTTATTAGTCAAGACCTATCTATCTCTGTCTGAAAGACGCTCAATGATTTGGCCTCCACAGCCTTCTGCAGCAAAGAGTTCCACAGAATCACCACCCTCTGGCTGAAGAAATTCCTCCTCATCTCTGTTTTAAAGGATAGTCCCTTCAGTCTGAGATTGTGTCCTCTGGTTCTAGTTTTGCCTACAAATGGAAACATCCTCTCCACGTCCACTCTATCCAGGCCTTGCAGTATCCTGTAAGTTTCAATAAGGTCCCCCTCCTCCTTCTAAACGCCAACGAGTACAGACCCAGAATCCTCAACCGTTCCTCATACACGCTCTTCATTCCAGGGATCATTCTTGTGGAGCCGCTCCAAGGCCAGCACATCGTTCCTTAGATACGAGGCCCAAAACTGCTCACAATACTCCAAATGAGGTCTAACCAGAGCCTTGTACAGCCTCAGAAGTACATCCCTGGTCTTGTATTCCAGGATAATCTTGAACAATGACTCCCAAGTTCCCTTGTGTTTCTGATTTCCTAAGCATCTGCCCATTTAGAAAATAGTCTATGCCTCCATTTCTCCTTCCAAAATGCATAACCTCACACTTTTCCACATTGTATTTGGGGCAACAGGGTAGCATGGTGGTTAGCATAAATGCTTCACAGCTCCAGGGTCCCAGGTTCGATTCCCGGCTGGGTCACTGTCTGTGTGGAGTCTGCACGTCCTCCCCCTGTGTGCGTGGGTTTCCTCCGGGTGCTCCGGTTTCCTCCCACAGTCCAAAGAGGTGCGGGTTAGGTGGATTGGCCATGCTAAATTGCCCTTAGTGTGCTAATAAAAGTAAGGTTAAGGGGGAGTTGTTGGGTTACGGGTATAGGGTGGATACGTGGGTTTGAGTAGGGTGATCATGGCTCGGCACAACATTGAGGGCCGAAGGGCCTGTTCTGTGCTGTACTGTTCTATGTTCTATGTATGCCATCTGCAATGTCTTTGCCCACTCTCCTAGCATGTCAAAGTCCTTTTGCAGCCCGCCTGCTTCCTCAATAATACCTGTCCTCTACAGATCTTTGTATCATCTGCAAACTTAGCAAGTGCCTTCAGTTCCTTCTTCCGGATCATTAATGTATATTGTGAAAAGTTGTGGTCCCAGCACCAACCCTTGAGGCACACCATGAGTCACCGGCTGCCATTCTGAAAAGACCCCTTTATCCCCACTCTCTGCCTTCTGCCAGTTAGCCAATCCTTTATTCATGCCAGGATCTTACCCTAAACACCATGGGCTCTGACTTATTTAACAGTCTCCTGTGCGGCACCTTGTCAAAGACCTTCTGGAAATCTAAATAAATCACGTCCACTGGTTCTTCTTTGTCTAACTTCCTTGTTACTTCCGCAAAGAACTCGAACGGATTTGTCAGACATGACCTCCCCTTAATGAAGCCGTGCCGACTCAGTCCTATTTTACTTTGCACTTCCAAGTACTCCGCAATTTCATCTTTCGTTTTTTTTTTTAAATTTAGAGTACCCAATTATTTTATTTTCCAATTAAGGGGCAATTTAGCATGGCCAATCCACCTAACCTGCACAACTTGGGTTGTGGGGGTAAAACCCACTCAGACATGGGGAGAATATGCAAACTCCACATGGACAGTGACCCAGGGGATTTCATCTTTAATAACGGACTCTAAAATCTTACCAATGACTGGAGTCAGGCTGACCGACCTATAATTTCCCGTCATCTGCCTCCCTCACGTCTTAAACAGTGGTGTTACATTAGCCACTTTCCAGTCCTTTGGGACCCTTCCTACCTCCAGTGATTCCTGAAAGATCACCACCAATGTCTCTACAATCTCCGCAGCTATCTCTTTTAGAACCCTGACGTGTAGTCCATCCGGTCCAGGTGATTTATCCACCTTCAGACTTTCAGTTTCTCCAGAACATTTTCCTTAGTAATGGTCACTGCACTCAGTTCTGCCTCCTGGTTCTCCTGGAGCTCTGTCATCCCAGTGGTGTCTTCCACCGTGAAGGCTGATTAAAGTAATCATTCAGTCCCTCTGCTATTTCTTTGATTCCTATTATTACTTCTCCAGCCACAGTTTCCAGTGGTCCAATGTGTACTTTTGCCTCTCGTTTACCTTTTATATATTGAAAAAAACTCTTCCTATCTTCCTTTATTTTACGAGCGAGCTTGCACTCATATTTCATCTTCTACCCCCCCTTATTGCTTTTTTAGTGGTCCTCTGCTCGCTTTTAAAGGCTTCCCAATCCTCTGGCTTCCCACTAATCCTCAGCACTTTGGAGGCCTTTTCTTTTGCTTTTATGCTGTCCTTGACTTCCATCGTCAGCCATGTATGTCATGTCCTCCCCTTAGCATGTTTCCTCCTCCTTGGGATGAATTTCTTTCATGCCTCCCGAATAACCCCCAAAAACTCCTGCCATTTTGGTACAGCAGTCTTCCCTGCTAGGCTCCTTTTCCAATCAACTCTGGCCAACTCCTCCCGCATGTTTTTGTAGTTACCCTTATTTAATTGTAATACTGTTACACCTGATTCCAGTTTCTCCCTCTCAAACTGCAGGATAAATTCTATCATATTGTGGTCACTGCTCCCCAAGGGTTCCTTCACCTGAATTCTCTAATCAAGTCTGCCTCATTTTGCATCACCAAATCCAGAATTGTCTGTTTCCTATTAGGCTCTGTCACAAGCTGCTTCAAAAAACCCATCTCTTCGTCATTCCACAAATTATTTTTCTTGGGATCCACCACCAACCCGATTTTCCCAGTCCACCTCCATATTGAAGTCCCCCATGATTATTGTAATGTTGCCTTTTTCACATGCCTTTTCTATCTCCCGATTTATTTTCTGCCCCACATCCTGAGTACTGCTAACTCCCATCAGGGTCTTTTTACCTTTGTCCATCTGCCAGCCCTTTCGATAGGACACATATTTAGATCCCAGGCCTGACCTCCTTGCAGCCACGTCACTGTGATGCCCACAACATCGTACCAGCCAATTTCAACGTGCGACGGTGGCACAGTGGGTTCGCCCTGCTGCCTCACGGTGCCGAGGTCCCAGGTTCGATCCCGGTTCTGGGTCACTATCTGCGTGGAGTTTGCACATTCTCCCCATGTTTGCGTGGGTTACGCCCACACAACCCAAAGATGTGCGAGGTAGGTGGATTGAACATGCTAAATTGCCCCTTAATTGGAAAAAAAGATTTCAACATGCGCAACAAGCTCATTTACCTTGTTCCGTGGTACTGCGCGCATTTAGGTACAAAACCCTCAATCCTGCATTGATCACCTCCCTTCTCACACTTGTCACCTTTTTTGCTCTGCCTGAGGGTGACGCTGTTCACTTCTATTGGTTCTCTATTTACCCTTCAGTTATTACACCTTCTAAGGTAACATTATGGTTCCCACCCCCGTGCCATACTAATTTAAATCCTCCCGAGTCATTCTAGCAATCCTCCCAGCCAAGATATCGGTGTCCCTCCAGTTTAGATGCAACCCGTTCTTCTTGTACAGGTCCCCCTTGCCCTGGAAGAGATCCCAGTGGTCCAGAAATCTGAAACCCTCCCTCCTACACCACCAGTTTAGCCACGTGTTTAGCTGCACCACCCTCCTCTTCCTAGCCCCACTGGCACGTGGCACAGGGAGTAATCCTGAGATTACCAGCCTAGAGGTCCTGCTTTTTTGCCTCCCTGAAGCCCTTCTGCAGGAGTTGGCACCCTTCCAACCACAAGAGATGATGGAGATGCAGCAACCAGTCCATTTAGGTGGGATGTCTTCAATGATGCACCATCTTCGCTGATGGTTGCGACGGCCAGTCCTCGAGAGGCAGGTTCTGCAACAAGCACTACACACAAGGCTGCCAAGTGACATACTGGGTTGTTCTTTTTGGTGGCTGTTGCCAAGCTACCGTAGCTCATCGTGGTGGTGCATGCCAGCCCACAGGAGGCGTCACCATTTTCCTCTTTCATCAGTTCCGAATTTCCAAGTATGAAAATCAATGTTTAGATCTTCATGTGACGCTTGCAACCATTTCTGAAGTGGGGTCTTGGTTCTCTGCCACCCCCCCCCCCCCCCCCACCTCTCGTGGTCACCTGGTTCCAGCTATCTCCCCATACAGAAAGTCCTGGGTATGTGACCATCTTCCATTCTGTTGATGTGGCCAATCTTCTGAAGCCAAGTGAAAGAGTTCCAGATACTTTCATAAACAAATTAATTTGATTTGATTTATTATTGTCACATGTATTAGTATAGAGTGAAAAGTACTGTTTCTTGCATACTATACAGACAACACATACCGTGCATAGGGAAGGAAGGAGAGACTACAGAATGTAATGTTACAGTCATAACTAGGGTGTAGAGAAAATATCAATTGAACACGAGGTCCATTCAAAAGTCCGATGGGAGTAGAGAAGAAGCTATTCTTGAGTCGGTTGGTACGTGACCTCAAACTTTGTATCTTTTTCCTGACGGAAGGAGGTGGAAGAGAGTATGTCCATGGTGCATGGGGTCCTTAATTATGCTGGTTGTCTTTCCGAGGCAGCGGGAATTAAGCCATCCAAACGATCAAAGCTTGTATTGTAGATAAGATTCCAATAAAGCAGAACAGATAGTGTAGATCATTACAAATCGTCATTCCTCCCCCCCACCCCCATCGGGTCTTGGCTGCTCCCCCATGCTTCCACAAATCTTCATGTGTAAACCAAAGCAGTGAGCGCTGACAGATATTCAACTAAAATCGCTGGCTTTTAAAGAAGACCAAGGCAGGCCAGCAGCACGGTTCAATTCCGTACCAGCCTCCCCGAACAGGCGCCGGAATGTGGCGACTAGGGGCTTTTCACAGTAACTTCATTGAAGCTACTCGTGACAATAAGCGATTTTCATTTCATTTCATTATTACCAAGCAAACATCATCTTCATGTGGCTCCACGCCAACATGCCCAGCCAGCAGGAGCACTTCATTATGGGTGGGCAGTGGGATGACCTACACTTAATTTCCTCTTTACATTCGCCAATGCATCAATATCCATTCAGAAATCGAGTGTCCAAAACTACATTTAGAATGTGCATTTACCGAACACTGTCTTTTATTTGATGATTGTCAATCCTGTTGGGCCATCAGAAAACAGCTGGCAAGATCCCTGTGGAATTCTAACATTCCCACGAGTTTTCTGCTGATTTCTTTTGTGAATGGCTGTGGTGAATGTAATATATAGATATATATGATAATTCACACTGTCTTTGTAAGCACAGTAGCGCTATCCTAACACTAGGGGGAGTAGCTCTGGGAGTACTCAGGAACTTGTACTGGGCTCCACCCTTGGCTCCGCCCACGACTCCTCCCCCTAGTGCAGCTGTATAAATACCCTTGTCCAGAGTCAGCCTGAGTTCACTAAGAGTTCATCAACGGGTAACAGGCTGGCTCTGAAGTAAGTCGATTAAGACCATAAGACATAGGAGCGGAAGTAAGGCCATTCGGCCCATCGAGTTCACTCCACCATTCAATCATGGTTGATTTCAACTCCATTTACCCGCTCTCTCCCCATAGCCCTTAATTCCTCAAGAAATCAAGAATTTATCAATTTCTGTCTTAAAGACACTCAACGTCCCGGCCTCCACCGCCCTCTGTGGCAATGAATTCCACAGACCTACCACTCTCTGGCTGAAGAAATTTCTCCTCATCTCTGTTCTAAAGTGACTCCCTTTTATTCTAAGGCTGTGCCCCCGCGTCCTAGTCTCCCCTGCTAATGGAAACAACTTCCCTACGTCCATCCTATCCAAGCCATTCATTATCTTGTAAGTTTCTATTAGATCTCCCCTCAACCTCCTAAACTCCAATGAATATAATGAACTCCAATGATTAAAGCCTAGATTCATATCGGAAACACGTGTCTGGTGAATTGATGGTTCCATCAATGTCTAAGATCATTGAGCGGGTGACTGAATAGCTATTGTTCAAGCTCAACTGCAACATCCTTTAGCCCAGCCCTCCCATGCCAGATAATCAGTGAATGATTTGTGCCGTTGGCTCAGTTCAGTAACCTCTAATGGGAAACTATTTGTAGTAAGCATCATCATTATTATTACTACTATCACAGCACTGAACTTCTAACCAAAACACAATCATAGCTCAAACAAAACGGACAGGAGGAACCTGTTTTACCGTCCGCTGTGAGAGGGAGTTCAGCACCAAAGATTCACACCAACTCTAAACCACAGGATCATCATTCACTGCAGACACCACAATAACACCTGTAAAACTCATATCAACCCTCTCACTGATCTGATGAGAGTTGCCGCTGGTATTTGTTCCTCGGTGAAGGTACATTATATGCTGTATTTTTCCACATAACAATCAGAGCACATTTTTCATCACTGTAACACATGTGCCAATGAGGGAGTTGGAACACTGACCTCAGAATCATGCTAATCAAGTTTCCCCCAGATATGCAGAAGTTAAAATAATGGGTGTTTCTCACATTACTCATTGGTAAATGATTTTGTTGTTTGTAGCAGAGGGAGATAGCAGCGTGCATTCATGTCACTCCCTTGTCCCAGAGTTTCTACAAATCAGTAAACACTGAAGGTGAGCAACGCTGAGCAAACAGGCTGTATTCCTGAAATCTCAGCTGCGGCATCTTATCTTTCCAACAGGTGATATACGGGAAACACTGGTTTTACAAAATCCGCTCCAGCCTGGAGAAAAAGATGTGTGCCTTCATACAGAAATTCAGCTATTTCAGGGGATGTGGGCATCATTGGCTCGGCCAGCATTTATCGCACATGCCCAATAGTCTTTGAACTGAGTGGCTTGCTCGGCCATCTAAGAGGACAGTGCGGGTCAGGAGTCACATGTAGGCCAGACCAGTCAAGGATGGCAGATTTCCTTCCCTGAGGGGACGTTAGTCATCCAGGTGGGCTTTTACAACAATAGATAATAGTCTCTTGTATTTCAGATTTATGAACTGAATTTGAATTCCACCAGATGATGTGGTGATTTGAACCCATGTCGCCCGCATTATGACCCCAGTGCCATTACCACAATCTCCCCACAATGTGCTGTTAAATCCGAGGCAATGAATCCACAGCAAATTGCAAAACAATGTAAAAAATCAGCTCGTCACAGGAATGATCTGGGTCCCAGACTTTACAACGTCCGCCTAGCAGCAAGTGGTGAATTGATAGCTGTGAATCATAATAACGTTATCTGGAGGCACCAGTAATATTGGCGCATGAGCAAAATGATAATTAAAAATCCAAACCTTTAACCTAAAACTGTATTTACAACATAATCGCTATCAAATTCCTAGATGTACACATTATCACATTACCATTACACATTAGGGGCTAGTTTAGCACAGTGGGCTAAACAGCTGGCTTGTAATGCAGCGCGGGTGCAATTCCCGTACTGGCCTCCCCGAATGTGGTGACTAGGGACTTTTCACAGTAACTTCATTGAAGCCTACTTGTGACAATAAGCAATTATTATTACCAACAATCTGTCCTGGTCCACCCATGTCAATGCTATGGCCAAGAAAGCACAACAGCGCCGAAACTTCCTCAGGAAACTAAGGAAATTTGGCATGTTCACATTGACTCTTATGAATTTTACAGATGCACCATAGAAAGCATCCTAACTGGCTGCATCACAGCCTGGTATGGCAACTGCTCGGCCCAAGACTGTACGAAACTACAGAGAGTCATGAACACAGCCCAGTCCATCACGCAAACCTGCCTTCCATCCATTGACTGTCTACACCTCCCGCTGCCTTGGGAAAGCAGGCAACATAATCAAAGACCCCCTCCCACCCAGGTCATTCTCTCTTCCAACCTCTTCCATCGAGCAGGAGATACAAAAATCTGAGAACACGCACTAACAGATTCAAAAACAGCTTCTTCCCCACTGTTACCAGACTCCTGAATGATCCTTTTATGGACTGAACTGATCTCTCCATGCATCTTCTCTATCAAGTAATACAGCACTCCTGTATGCTTCACCTGATGTCCTATGATTTTCATTATGGAACGATCTGTCTGCAGAACAACATTTTTCACTGTACCTTGGTACACATGACAATAAACCCAAATCCAAACTGTATTTTGGGTTGCCAACTCTGACTGGGCAGGGTCCATGCTATGACCTCCTTCATGAAACTGTCCCTTCCACACCATTGGTTACCTGACATGACTATCCCACTCCCATTTGTAAACAAGTAGAGACTTTGCAACAAAAGCAGAAAATACTGGACAATCTCAGCAAGTCTGACAGCATCTGTGGAGAGAGAAAGGAGCTAACGTTTTGTGTCTGGATGACTCTGTCAAAGCTAGAGAACTGGAAATAGGGTCAGATGTATACTTTAGTGGGGGGGGGGGGGGGGGGACGGGCGTGGAGTAGTGGGGCTGGATAGGGGGCCAGCAATAGTTGGAGATTGACAAAAGGTGTCGAGGACAGAAAGACAGGTAATGTAAATGGGTTGAGAAGTTGTGCTGATAGTGACACATAAAGTGATTAGAATGTGTGAATGGCAGAACAAAGGTGAGCAGTGTGTTAAAGGGCAACTAGGAACAGTTGGCCTAAGTGGATGGGGGAAGAGGGTCCATGGTGAGGGGAAAACAGATCAATGGAAGAAATGAAAATAAACTGATAGAAATAAAAATGGGGTGAAGGTGGAGAGAAGAGTTCACAGTCTGAAGTTATTGAAATCAATGTTATGTCTGGGAGGCCGTAACATGCCTAATCGGAAGATGAGGTGCTGTTCCTCCAGTTTGCGCTGGGCTTCACTGGAATATTGCAGCAGGCCAAGGACGGACATGTGGGCGTGAGAGCAGGACGGCGAGTTGAAATGGCAAGGGACAGGAAAGCCTGGGTCCTGCTTGCGGACAGACCTTCCAAGGGGCAGTGGGGACTCAATAGGCCAAATGGCCTCCTTCTGCACTGTTGATTCTATGATGCTAGTGTTGAGTAGACCGCGTTTGGAGTAGCAAATGCAATAGGCCCGATTGAAAGAGGTGCACGTGAAGCGCTGCCTCACTTGAAAAGAGTGTTTCGGTCGTGAGATGGTGGCAGGGAGGAGGTAAAGGCGCCGGCATTACATCTTCTGTGCACAAGAAGGTGCTGTGGGAAGAGGGTGAAGTGCAGCGGGTAATGAAGGAGTCGACCTGGGTATCCTGGATGAAATGGTCCCTGTGTAATGCTTACAGGGGAATGAGGAGAAGTGTTTGGTGGTGAATTTAGATTACTCAATTATTTCTTCCAATTAAGGGGCAATTTAGCGTGGCCAATCCACCTAACCTGCACATTGTTGGGTTGTGGGGGCGAAACCCACACAGACACGGGGAGAATGGGCAAACTCCACACGGACAGTGACTGGTGGTGGAATCGTGCTGGAGTTGGCGGAGGATGATTCTTTGTATGCGGAGGCTGGTAGGGTGAAAAGTGAGGACAAGGGGGACCCTATCCTGGTCCTGGGAGGGAGGGGTTGAGGGCAGAAGTGCGGGAGATGGGTTGAACACGGTCGACCATAGCGGGTGGGAAACCACGATTAAGGAAGAAAGAAGACATGTCAGCAGCACCATTTTGCAAAGTGCCGTCATTGGGACAGATGCGACAGAGGCGAAGGAACTGGGACATTGGGATGGAGTCCTTGCAGGGTGTTGGGTGTGAAGAGCTGTAGTAGAGATAGCTGTGGGAGTCAGTGAGTTTGTAATGGATATTAGTGGAGTCTATCTGCAGGAACTTAAATATAAAGGTCAAGGAAGGGAAGTGTCGGAGATGGACTATATGTGGGTGATAAAGGGATGAAAATTGCATGCAAAATGAATAAATTTATCCAGGTCCAGACAGGAACATGATAATAGCACATTAAGAGATCAGAATGTGTCAACGGCAGAACAAAGGTGAGTAGTGTGTCAAAGCACAACCAGGAACAGAAAACAGATGAGCCAAGTGGGATGGAGTGAGGGAGGGGCAGTGGGGAGGGAAAAATCGATCGATAGAAGAAAATGAAACTGAATTGATAAAAATGAGAATGGGGTGAAGGAGAAAATTCACAGCCTTCCGATTAGGCACATTGCAGCCTCCACTTAGGCCAACTGTTGAACTCAGCGTTAAGCCCGGAGGTCTGTAATGTGCCTAATCGAAAGGCAAATACATGAATAGGATGGGAATAAAGGGATACGGACCCGAGAAGTGTAGAAGATTTTAGTTTAGACGGGCAGCATGGTCGGCGCAGGCTTGGAGGGCCGAAGGGCCTGTTCCTGTGCTGTACCTTTCTTTGTTCTTGGAGGTGCTGTTCCTCCAGCTTGCGCTGGGCTTCACTGGAACTTTGCAACAGGCCACGGACTGGGCATGCGGGCGTGAGAGCAGGACTGAGGAGGGACTGATTAAAATTTCCTCATTCACAAATAGTCAGGATACATCCAAGGAGCCTTTTATTTTTAAAAGGTCGCCAATACTTCAATTTAAAGAGGCGTTGATTGAAATGGGGGGGGGGGGGGGGGGGGGGGGGACACAATTCTATCAGCAGCAATATTTTTTTGCAGTATTATCTGGGTGACAGATGCCTCATTCTGGGAGACTGCAGGACAATCCGGGGGGGGGGGGAGGGGGCGGTTATCCTGACTTGCAGCATTAATTCTGATGGGAGACAAACAGAAGCAGTGACACCTTACTGACCAATTCTGCTTTCCCGCTGCTTTCGGCTTCATCTCGGCCTGAGCTGTGCTTTCCGTCCGTGTGGAGGGTCAGGCGGACCCTTCGAATGTGACCCTGAAATCAAAAGAAGAAACCCCAACAGAACAACCAGGTGAAGTTTGTCCTCAAACGTTGAAAGCAGGAGCAAAAACAAAAAAAAAACAAACGCAAAAATAAAACAACCCAATTTCCCAGCCATCTCACAGCAGCCGGTTCGAAGCGAAACGTTCACTTTGGAACAGCTCGAGGTGGAAAGATGAAAATCCTGTCACGCCTCGAATGGCGTTCAGGCACCCCTGACAGAAGTGACTTACCTTCCTGGCGGGCTGTGGTGATTCCGCAATGGTGCAGGTCGTGGCTGTCCGAAAGTGCAACATTGTCCTGGCGCCAATGTTACTTTTCCCAAAACTTCCTCCAAGTTTGATTTTTTAATTTTTTTTGCCAGCTACTTCCCCCTCCTCAAAAAAGAGCGCCAGGAACTTTCCGCTGACCATATGTAACTCTTCCTGGATTCCTCTTTGCTGGCAGCTGTTCCAGTGTCGCTGTGAGCGTGTTTAAAAAAAACAACTCTACCTTAATTTGAGGCGTGACCTCTCGCTCAGAGTTTGGGATCTTTACCGCAAGTCGCACGACCAAGGGGCGACTGTGATCAGGAGTGGCATTTTGTGGGGCAACATCACCAGCGGATAGTCTTCTCCTTTCACCCCCACCCCAGTCAGGGAGGATGGCGAATACATTAGTTACTTAGCAACACATCTGGGACAACTCCTCGCCCAACTTGTCAGGCAACATTTTACCTGTCTCTCCCTCTCTCGAATACTTTACATGGGTGTTGTCCCATTCCACCTTTATCAGGGGGTTGGCTCAATATAATTCAGGTGTTTTTCACCAGGGCGTGGACAGAAACCATTTGCTTCTATATTTGCCTAAAGTTATCTCGAATACAGAAAGGTCTGCCGCCCTCGACCTGACTACCGATGCCAATCGCTTGTGCCTCTCCCACCCACTGGGCGTGCGATTCTCCCAGAACATTTCTGAGTTAATTTGTGGCAGGTCTTTCAGGGTGTTCCGGCCATTCCCCACCGCTGTTCAATGATACTTAGTCACTTTTTTGGGCCCTGGGGAGTTTTGCACCTGTTTCACCAACAGTTAGAATTTTTTTTTAGAGCTCTGATATCGGGCTGCCATTTTGAAAGGATGTCCTGATCTCTAAATGAGCTTGTGGGGCCCCCCACACCCGGCACTCATGGGAAATGTCACCCCACACATACATGGACACTACCCCCCCCCCCCCCCCAAGCGAGGACACCCTGCTATAAGGTCCTCAGGGGTCCCACCTGAGCCCCAATTCTCCTCTCCACTTCAAAAATGTATCAAAATCA
This sequence comes from Scyliorhinus canicula, assembly GCF_902713615.1. Taxonomy (NCBI): domain Eukaryota; kingdom Metazoa; phylum Chordata; class Chondrichthyes; order Carcharhiniformes; family Scyliorhinidae; genus Scyliorhinus; species Scyliorhinus canicula. The sequence goes on from NC_052157.1 coordinate 29,709,317, forward strand.
TTCTCTGGATCAAAGTCACCCCTCCTAAACCCACCTGTAAGACTGGTATTAGAGACATAGGAGCAGATGTAGACCATCAAACCCTTTTAGTACTTGAACCTTAAATCTCCTCCAGTTCTTAATTTCTCGCCATTTTAATATACCTTATTGTTACTTGGTATGGTCTGTCTCATGATGCAGAACTCAGGACACAGATATGGAAAGCAGCTAAGCATCTTTGGCTAACTCACAAACTGTGTATAGACTAACATCAATCTGTCCCTCAGCAGCAAAATGCTGGTGTATGAGGCATATCTGTTATCAGCATCTTATTGTATGGCTGTGAAGCATGAATGAATTCCAACCACCAAGGATGGAGGAATGTTCCTCTTCATTGTCAGCAGCGCATTCTGGGCACATCTAATGGCAGGATAAAGTCACAAATCCTCTCAAAGTCTGAGTATGCTGATATAAATCCAGTAGAAGTGACTTCACTGGCTTGGATACGTTCACAGGATGGAAGATAGAGGTACACCCCAAGGATTTTCCATATGGGGAGGTAGACAGAGCAATAGAACCTGCAGGACACCTAAAGTTCCGCTCCAAGAATTTTTGCAAATGTGACATGAAGGCTCAAAACAACCTGGGAGAATTACATCTTGACACTTGTGGCATGACTTGCTCCTCTTGGATTGATGTCTTCAACCATCAGCAAAAGTGCATAATTTGAAGCTACTCAATGGGTTTGATTTGGTGTACGTCCTTAATCTTACACTGGCAAATCATATTTGGGTCAAAGGTGGATTATCTCACGACTTCCGGTGTGCACCATGGAGTGAGTGGTCACACAGAGGCAGCTCCTGCACAACGTTACAGAAAAGAGCTCTTTTTTAAGCAACATGGGTTGGAATTTCGATGAAAAGGCATAGGTGAATGTTGGAGGAGTACTTCCCCCAGGAATGGTATGCTTCTTGGTTATCAGACCCTCAGAAGCAGTGCAAGATTTGGCTGAAGCAGCAGCAGTCAAAAGCCTCTGCAAGCATGCAGGCTGGGGAAGGGCCAGCTTAGAGGCCTCAAGCTGACTTGAGGGCCTTTATGAAGGCTGAATTCTAGCAGCAGAGGGAAGAACTGTGAAAAGATCTCACCAAGGCCATTGAAGAAGCGGGGACGGACTTCCGATTGTGGTGATGCGGAGCTAAGCCGCACGTTCGGTGGCTCCCGCTATTTTCGGACTTGGGGGCTCTTTTAAGGGGCCGTAGTGGTGCTGTTTGGACTTTTCCCCGTGTGGGAACACTCCTTCTCAGATTCTCCACCGGTGGATGGCCTGGACTAGGAGTGGAGCGGTCAGAAAATCGGCTTTGGAGCAGAAAAAGGTGCGAGGCAGGAAAGGCAAGATGGCGGTGGGCGGGGAAGCAGCAGCGTGGCAGCAGTGGGCGCGGGAGCAGCAGGAGCTGCTTCAGCGCTCCTTTAAGGAGCTGAAGGCAGAGATTCTGGAGGCGTTTAAGGCCTCCCTGGACAAACTCATGGCGACCCAGACGGCTCAGGGTGCGGAGGTCCGAGAGCTTTGACAAAAGGCCTCGGAGAGCGAGGATGAACTTCTGGGCCTGGCAGTGAAGGTGGAGTCGCACGAGGCGCTCCATAAGAAGTGGTCAGCGAGGCTGGAGGAGATGGAGAACCGGGCCCGTCGGAAGAACCTGCGGATCTGGGCCTCCCAGAGGGGCTGGAAGGTTTGGATTTGGGGGCTTATGTGGCTATGATGCTGAACACGCTAATGGGTGCGAGGTCGTTCCAGGGACCCTTAGAGCTGGAGGATGCCCATCGGGTGCTGCTGAGGAAACCCAGGCCAAATGAGCCGCCTCGGGCGGTGCTGGTCCGTTTTCACCGCTTCGTCGACCGCGAGTGTGTGCTGCGTTGGGTGAAGGAGAGGAGTAGCAAGTGGGAGAATACGGTGATCAGGATCTACCAGGACTGGAGTGCGGAGGTGGCGAAGAGAAGGGCTGGTTTTAACCGGGCGAAAGCAGTGCTCCACAAGAAAGGGGTCAGGTTTGGCCTGTTGCAGCCGGCATGCCTGTGGGTCACTTATAAAGACCGCCAGCTATATTTCGACCCCGGAGGAGGCCTGGTCTTTTGTCCAGGCAGAGAAGCTGGACTTGAAATGAGGACTGGGGGCTGGGGAACGTTGTACACAGCCCGGAGGTTTTGTCCTCCTTTGTATCCTTTCGTTTTATCGGTTCTGTTGGACGATGTTGGCTTTTTGCCGTTCTGCCTTTTTTTTTGCTTTTTGGGACTGTTATCTGTTTACTTGGGCGTTTGTTTTGTTTTTATTTTTATTTTCCTTCATCGGTTGGGAGGTTGGGTGGGGTTCGCGGTCCTGTTGGGTCATGTGCCTGCCTTTTCCCGCGTTTTGGGTCGGGGGGGTGGGGGGGGGGGGTTTGGGAGGGAAGCACGGGCTTTTTTCCCCCGCGCTAGAGGAGTAGTGGGGGGGACCATCACTGGGGGGGGGGGGGGGGGGGGGGGTTGGTTGTGTTGCAATGGGGAGGGTCTTTGGGGTGGTGGGAGCAGCCGGGGTCAGCGGGAGTCGGCTGACTTACGGAAGTACAATAGAAGGGGTTACGCAGCTAGGGGGGGCCCTAGCTTGGGGGTGGGAAGGTTGGGGGGGGGGGGGGAGAGGGGGGGGGAAGGGAAGGGCGGGGGTACCGGGTTGCTGCTGAAGTGGCGAAGGAGCTGGAGCAGGTAGAGGGGGTCGGGTTGGGGTTTTGCTGCTGTGGAGAACGGGGGACGCGGGCACGTGGCGGATTGCGGAAGGGTGATGGCTAGTTGACGGGGGAGGGGGGTAGGTGGTCCCCTGATCCGGCTGATCACCTGGAATGTGAGGGGACTGAATGGGCCGGTTAAACGGGCCCGAGTGTTTGCGCACCTGAAGGGGCTGAAGGCGGATGTGGCCATGCTTCAGGAGACGCACCTGAGGGTGGCGGATCAGGTTCGATTGAGGAAGGGATGGGTAGGCCAGGTGTTTCATTCGGGGCTGGATGCAAAAAATCGGGGGGTGGCGATCCTGGTGGGGAAGAGGGTGTCGTTCAAGGTGTCGAATGTGGTAGCAGATAGTGGCGGGAGGTATGTGATGGTGAGCGGCAAGCTGCAGGGGGAGAGGGTGGGGCTGGTCAATGTATACGCCCCGAATTGGGAGATGCAGGTTTCATGCGGCGCATGTTGGCCCGGATTCCAGATATGGAGGTGGGGGGCCTGATGATGGGGGGGGATTTCAACACGGTGCTGGATCCACCACTGGATCGATCCAGTTCCAGGACGGGTAGGAGGCCTGCGGCAGCTAAGGTGTTGAGGGGGTTTATGGACCAGATGGGAGGGGTGGGCCCATGGAGGTTTGCGAGGCCGAGGGAATTTTCATACTTCTCCCATTTGCATAAGGCCTATTCCCGGATTGATTTTTTTCGTTCTGAGTAGGGCGCTGATTGCGAGGGTGGAAGATGCTGAATATTCGGCGATAGCCATTTCTGACCATGCCCCGCACTGGGTGGACCTCGAGCTGGGGGAGGAGACGGACCAGCGTCCGCTTTGGTGCTTGGAGGTGGGGCTGCTGGCGGACGAGGAGGTGGGTGGGCGAGTCGAGGATGTATCGAGAGGTATCTGGAAGTCAACGACAATGTGGAGGTCCGAGTGGGGACGGTCTGGGAGGCGCTGAAGGCGGTGGTTCGGGGGGAGTTGATCTCCATTCGAGTGTACCGGGAGAGAAGGGAGCGGAGAGAGAGGGAGAGATTGGTGGGGGAGATGGTGAGAGTGACAGGAGATATGCGGAGGCCCCGGAGGAGGGATTGTTGCGGGAGCGGCGCAGCCTTCAGGCTGAGTTTGACTTGTTGATCACCAGAAAGGCGGAAGCTCAGTGGAGGAAGGCACACGGTGCGGTGTATGAATATGGGGAGAAGGCGAGCAGAATGCTGGCACACCAGCTCCGTAAGCGGGATGCGGCCAGGAAGATTGGTGGAGTTAAGGATCGGGGAGGAAATGTGGTGAGAAGGGGGGTAGACATCAATGGGGTCTTCAGGGACTTCTATGAGAAACTGTATCGGTCCGAACCCCCAGTGGAGGAGGGGGGGATGGGGCGCTTTTTGGATCAGCTGAGATTCCCGAAGGTGGAGGAGGGACGGGTGGAGGGTCTGGGGGCGCCAGTTGAGCTGGTCAAAGGAGTAGGGAACATGCAGTCGGGGAAGGCGCCGGGGCCGAATGGGTTCCCGGTTGAATTTTATAAGATGTACGCAGACCTGTTGGGCCCCCTGTTGGTTAGGCCTTTAACGAGGCAAGGGAGGGGGGGGGGGGGGGGGGGGGGGCTTTACCCCCGACGATGTATCGGGCGCTGATCTCCCTGATTCTTAAACAGGACAATGATCCCCTGCAGTGTGGGTCGTACAGGCCGATCTCACCCTTGAATGTGGACGCCAAGCTGTTGGCAAAGATTTTAGCCATGAGGATAGAGGAATGTGTGCCGCAGGTTATCCACGAAGATCAAATGGGGGTTGTGAAGGGGAGGCAGCTGAACACCAACATAAGGAGGATCTTGAACGTTATAATGATGCCAGCAGTAGAAGGGGAGGCGGAGATAGTGGTGGCACTGGACGTGGAGAAGGCCTTTGATAGGGTTGAGTGGGGGTACTTAGAACATAGAACATAGAACAGTAAAGCACAGAACAGGCCCTTCAGCCCTCGATGTTGTGCCGAGCAATGACCACCCTACTCAAACCCACGTATCCACCCTATACCCGTAACCCAAGAACCCCCCCCTTAACCTTACTTTTTTAGGACACTACGGGCAATTTAGCATGGCCAATCCACCTAACCCGCACATCTTTGGACTGTGGGAGGAAACCGGAGCACCCGGAGGAAACCCACGCACAGACGGGGAGGACGTGCAGACTCTGCACAGACAGTGACCCAGCCAGGAATCGAACCTGGGACCCTGGAGCTGTGAAGCATTTATGCTAATCACCATGCTACCGTGCTGCCCCTTGTGGGAGGTGCTGGAAAGGTTCGGGTTTGGGGAGGGGTTTGTCAATTGGGTGAGGCTGTTATATGAGGCCCCGATGGCGAGCGTGGCCACGAATAGGAGGAGGTCGGAGTATTTTCGGTTACACCGAGGGACGAGGCAGGGGTGTCCCTTGTCCCCCCTACTTTTTGCGCTGGCAATTGAACCCCTGGCTATGGCGCTGAGGAAGTCGAGGAACTGGTGCGGGGTGGGGAGGAGCACCGAGTGTAGCTCTATGCAGATGACCTATTGTTGTATGTGGCGGACCCGGTGGGGGGAATGCCGGAGGTGATGAGGATTCTCCGGGAATTTGGGGATTTTCGGGGTACAAGCTCAACTTTGGGAAGAGCGAGCTGTTTGTGGTACACCCGGGGGACCAGGAGGGGGGAATTGGTAGGCTCCCATTGAAAAGGGCGGAGAGGAGCTTTAGGTACTTGGGGGTGCAGGTGGCCAGGAGCTGAGGGGCCCTGCATAAGCTTAACCTCACAAGGTTGGTGAAGCAAATGGAGGAGGAGTTTAAGAGGTGGGACATGTTGCCACTGTCTCTGGCGAGTAGGGTACAGTCAGTCAAGATGACGGTGCTTCCGAGATTTCTGTTCCTGTTTCAGTGCCTTCCCATCCTTATCCCGAAAGCCTTTTTCAGACGAGTTAACAGGAGCATTACGGGGTTTGTGTGGGCACATGGGACCCCGAGGGTGAGGAGGGTGTTCTTCAAGTGGGGCAGGGATGCGGGGGCTGGCGCTGCCCAACCTCTGTGGGTACTATTGGGCTGCCAATGCAGCGATGGTGCGTAAGTGGGTGATGGAGGGGGAAGGGGCAGCATGGAAGAGGATGGAGATGGCGTCCTGTGTGGGCACGAGCCTAGAGACGCTGGTGACGGTGCCGCTGCCGTTCCCTCCAACGAGGTATACCACGAGCCCGGTGGTGGTGGCTACCCTCAAACTTTGGGTGCAATGGAGGCGGCACAGGGGGGAGGTGGGGGCCTCAATATGGGGGAACCACCGGTTTGTTCCGGGGAGAATTGATGGCGGGTACCTGAGTTGGCACAGGGCAGGTTTCAGGAGGTTGGGGGACCTGTTTATAGACGGGAAATTTGTGAGCCTGGGTGAGCTGGAGAGGAAGTTCGGGCTCCCCCCGGGGAACGCCTTTCGGTACATGCAGGTGAGGGCATTTGTCAAGCGGCAGGTGGCAGGGTTCCCTCTGCTGCTGCCGCGTGGGGTCCAGGACAGGGTGCTCTCGGGGGTGTGGGTTGGAGAGGGGAGGATCTCGGTGGCGTACCAAGTGATGCAGGAGATGGACGAGGCCTCGGTTGAGGAGTTGAAGGGTAAATGGGAAGAGGAGCTGGGTGAGGAGATTGAGGAGGGGACATGGGCGGACGCCCTGGGGAGGGTGAACTCCTCTTCTTCTTGTGCGAGGCTTAGCCTCATACAGTTTAAGGTGCTGCACAGAGCTCACATGACCGGGACAAGAATGAGCCGGTTCTTTGGGAGTGAGGACAGGTGTATTAGGTGCTCTGGGAGCCCAGAAAATCAGCCCATATGTTCTGGGCATGTCCAGCATTGGAGGAATTTTGGAAGGGCGTGGCAGGGACGTTGTCAAGGGTGTTAGGATCCAGGATCAATCCGGGCTGGGGGCTCGCAGTATTTGGGGTTGCGGAGGAGCCGGGAGTGCAGGAGGCGAAAGAGGCCGGTGTTCTGGCCTTTGCGTCCCTGGTAGCCCGGCGGAGGATTCTTCTTCAGTGGAAGGACGCAAGGCCCCCAAGCGTGGAGGCCTGGGTCAACGACATGGCAGGGTTTCTCAAGCTAGAGAAGGTGAAATTTGCCCTAAGGGGATCAGTGCAGGGGTTTTTCAGGAGGTGGCAGCCATTCCTGGGGTGTGGGTTGGGGAGGGGAGGATCTCGGCGGCGTACCAAGTGATGCAGGAGATGGACGAGGCCTCGGCTGAGGAGTTGAAGGGTAAATGGGTGTTAGTTTATCTCTTCTGCTGTGTATTGTCGGTGGGGGGGGGGGACTGTTCTTTCTGTTCTTTGTAAAAAATAAAAATTTGTCTTTTTGGTGTTGATATTATGCAAAAATTTGAATAAAAATTATTTTTTTTAAAAAGGTGGATTATCTCTGCCTTTCAGACATGGAATTCCATCTGAGTAGTTTTGCCCACTCACCTTAATCTATCAATGTGCCTTTGCAACTTTCTGATTTGATCTACTCCTTGTCCCATGTAATTTTGTGCCATCAACAAACTTGGATGTGTGGTTCCCTATTCCTTTATCTCAGTCATTGATGATGAAACGAAGAGGACCAGACATTAACCGCCTTGGTCACATACTGCCGATTGGAGCGTAGATCTATTATCCTCACTTCTGCTACCTCCAAACCAATTTGCTACCAATGTCAATAAACTGCCTCCAAATTGACATGCTTTTACTTTTGTTAACAGCTTTTTATGTGGAACCACCTGGACTGACTTTTTCTCACCAGCTCATGTTTGACCAAGTCCTCAGTCAGTCTTTTTAAAAATAAATTTAGAGTACCCAATTATTTTTTTCCAATTAAGGGGCAATTTAGCGTGGCCAATCCACCTACCCTGCACATCTTTGGGTTGTGGGGGTGAGACCCACACAGACACGGGGAGAATGTGCAAACTCCACACGGGCAGTGACCCAGGGCCGGGATCAAACCCGGGTTCTCGGTGCCGTGTGGCAGCAGTGCTAACCACTGCACCACCGTGGCGCCCATCGTCAGTCACTTTGACCCTATAACAGATTCTAGTAATTTCTTCACAAGAAAAATGAATAAATCTATAGTTTCCTACTTTCAGCCTTCTGAAGGAAATATTTTCTATCGAGCCATTGGAATCTTTTAATCATCGTAAACAGCTCAATTAGTTTAATCTTTGAAACTTAAAGGAATACAAACTATCCTAAGTAATAAGTTTGAGGATTGGGGGGTGTTTTAAAATTCAGCCAAGGATGAGGAAGAAATTGGTCAAGAAGGATAAAACAGAACGAGAGTAAACTAGCAAGAAATATAAAAACAGAATCGCGAGACTTTTACAATTCTGGAAAAAGGACTAAAGTAAATGTGGTTCCCTTAGAGGCAGTGACAGGAGAAATAATAATGGGGGAGTATGAGAATGGCAGAAATTTCTTCACAGCAGAAAACAGAAAAAAGTCCCAGAAGTAGTGGGGAAGCAGTGAATTAATGAGAGTGAGGAACTTAAAGTGGTTAATAGGAATGTATGGCTTAGGGGCAGTTGTAGGACATTCAGCCCTTCAAACCTGCTCTCCTATTCAATAAAATTGTGGCTGACCTGGTTCTGGTTTCACTCCACTTTCCTGTCTGTCCCCCATAAACCTCGACTCCCTTGTCAACCATCTTGTTTAACTCTGCCTTGAGTAAATTCATTGACCCAACCTCCACTGCTTTCTGGGGAAGGGAATTCCACAGACTAACGACCCTCAGAGAAAATAATTCTCCCCATCTCCGTCTTAAAAAGGGGCTCCTCATATTCTTAAATCGTGTCCCCTAATTTTAGTCTCTCCCACAAGACGAAACATCCTCCCAGTATCCATCCAACTATTTCCCTTCAGCATCTTCTGTTTCAACAAGATCACCTCACATTCTTCTGAACCTCAATGGGTATAGGTCAAACCTTTCTTCATAGGTCCCAGTATTGAGTCAAATGAGCCTTCTCTGAACTGCTTCCTATGCATTTATATCCCCTTTCAAAGAAGGAGACCAAAACTGTACACTGTAGATGTGGTCTCGCTAAGGCCTTATAGTGAAACTTCCTTAATTTTATATTCCATTGCCCTTGAAATGAAAATGAAAGTTGCTTATTGTCACAAGTAGGCTTCAATGAAGTTACTTAGTCGCCACATTCCAGCGCCTGTCCGGGGAGGTTGGTACAGGAATCGAACCGTGCTGCCGGCCTGCTTGGTCTGCTTGGTCTGCTTTAAAAGCCAGTGATTTAGCCCAGTGAGCTAAACCAACCCCTTGGGAAAACACCAACATTTTTGGGTTGTCAGGCTGTAACTAGTTGGGTGCTGGGGCCTCAGTTAATTACAATCTATCTCAATGACCTAGATGAGGGAACCGAGTGTAAGATTTACAAGCTTGTTGATGATACAAAGTTAGGTGGGGAAGTAAGCAGTGAGATGGATGCAGAGGGACGGAGACAAGTTTCAGTGGGCAAGAGGTGGCAGATGGAGTATAATGTGGGGCTACATTATAGTGGAATTACCCACTTTGGTAGGAAGAATAGAAAAGCAGAGTATTTTTTAGAAAGTGGAAGATTAACAAAGTTGGTATGAGTGTGTCCTTGTACAAGAATCGCAGAGTTTAAAAGTCAGGTACATTGTCCAACAAGGAGTGCAAATTATTCTCTTTCCTCGAGGTTTGGAGTACAAGAGTAAATAATTCTCATTGCAATTATATGGGACATTGATGAGGCCATACTGGGGGTACAGTTTGGGTAAACTTAACAAAAGAAGCCCTGATGTGGAGATGCCGGCGCTGGACTGGGACGGGCACAGTAAGAAGTCTCACAACACCAGGTTAAAGTCCAACGGGTTGGTTTGAAATCACAAGCTTTCAGAGCACTGCTCCTTCACCTGCTGAAGGAGCAGCGCTCCAAAAGCTTGTAATTTCAAATAAACCTGTTGGACTTTAACCTGGTGTTGTAAGTCTTATTACTGAAACAAAAGAATGATCTATCGCCTTAGAGAGGCAACAGGTGTTCACTAGATTTACACCTGGGAGGAGAAGGCTATCCTATGAGGAGAGAATGAGTAGACTGGGCCGATGCTAATTCTGGAGTTTAGAAGAATAAGAGACAATCTCACTGAGGCCTATACAATTCTTAGATGGCTTTTGCAGGGTAGCAGCTGAGAGGCTGCTTTCCCCGGCTGGAGTGTCTACTTAAAAGACCATTTTGCAATTAGGGAGCAGCAGTGTGTTGTGTCTGGTGAAAACTTTTGAGTTGCAGATAATGCTTATTCACTTTCATCATTGTAAACAGAGAACAAGGATGTGGTTACTTGGTGCTGGGTGTCGGCTATGGTATACGTTGAGAGCAGTGTATAGTTTGTGTGGTTCTGCTTATTGAAATTTAGAAATTGTGCAGTAAGCAAGAATTTCATTTATGTTTGAAAGGTGATTTTCACAACAAAATCTATTTTCCCGGACATCCCAAATCAGAACTTCATGATGAGCAGGACCAGAATTTTCTCCATTCCTATCAAGCACGTTTGGGATCCAGTTTGTGGCCTGGGGGAACCTTTATCTCCACATTGCTCCCAACAATACTTAATTTGAAGGTCTTCATTATTCAGTATGTTTGCTTTGAGCCCAATATGCATTAAGGACTCATCCATTAAACATCCTCATCATTAAAAAAACTCCACTTAACCTCATTTGCACTATTCGCGTAATACCTTTTTCCCTGAGAATTATTTTAATATCATTTGCATCTCCATTCTGACTGTGTGCGAGTTCAAACCTCAAAGTCCATTCACACACCATACGGGCTGTGGTTTGGGAGGAACTTGCCCCACCCCACCCACAGAAGGAAGCCAATGCACCTGGACGAAGTTCGCTTCACAGCCATAAAGCATTGCCGGAGAGCTAAACGAGGAGCATCCCCCTCCCCCCACCCCCTCAGTGGGAGGGAAGTTCTGCCCGAGAAAGCTGCTGACCAATCTGATTAGACGGCATTCCCAGCAGTCCCAGAGCTCATTGGTGGATGCTGTCGGGAATGCAAGGAGAAACAGGAAGAGCAACAGCAGTCAGGGACAGGTGAGCTGTGGGATTTTAGGGCGGGGACAGCCCAGGGAGCAGGAAGGGGAGATAGGTTTAAGAGGGCAGGCAGCGAGGAAGATGGTGGGGGTGACATCTTATGAGGGCTGCCCCTGATGCGCACTGGGTGCCCCCAGCCCAATTGATGATGACCCCCCCTGCTTTCCCTCCCCCCTTTATTCGACTTGGTCTCAATAAATGTCTTGCCCACGCCAACTGTATTATGGCAAAGGACAGCCTAATATCCCAGTAAATTAGACCATAAGACATAGGAGCAGAATTAGGCCATTCGGCCCATCGAGTACACTCCGCTATTCAATCATGGCTTGGTAACAAACCCAATTGACATTTAATTCTTTATTTAAATACAGATTTTAGCGCCTGTCCACCTAATGTATTTCAGGGACTAGCTCAGGGGGTGGGGTGGGAGGGAAGGTGATGGCCTGAACACCCCTCGTATTTTATGTGTCCCCCCTGCTGAGCACACACACAGCAGGGGGCAGCTGTTGAGTAAATCAAATGTGGCTACCCAGCAAGATCCCATCAACAGCAGTGAGATGAAGAAGTTTTTACATGGGGAGGGGGCTTCCAATCTCTTCTTTTGAGATATTACCCAATTGTGTGAAAAGGTGGGAACGAACACAAGGGGAAAGATTTTTTAAATTGGAGAAAGACAACAGGATGCAGGTTTTCACAAACAGGATAGAAAAATCTGGAATTCTCTCCCCCGAAAGACTGTGGGATGGTGGGATAATTAAAACAAGACAAGACTGAAGACACGGTGTGATCTTGATTAAAAACTCAGCGACCAATGCTATGAGGAAGAAAGCAGGCAGACTTGGTGATAGACTTGATGTGGGGCTGGCAAGGCAGAGGAGAGCCCCATGGCGGTGTTACTGTGGAGTCAGGCTTGCTGGCAGAGTCAGACGGTATTTGTACACTTGCAAAAGTTAACCTGGCGCTTATGAATGGCATCATCAAGGGTTAGCACGGGGCAGACAGACAGGGGATAATAATAATCTTTTTATTGTCACAAGTAGGCTAAGGAACATTAAGTAGACATTAACACTGCAATGAAGTAACTGTGAAAGCCCCCTAGTTGCCACATTCCGGTGCCTGTTCGGGTACACAGAGAGCAGTCAGAATTCTCAGCTGGTACGGGAATTGAACCTGCGCTGCTGGCCTTGTCCTGCATCACAAACCAGCTGTCTAGCCCACTGAGCTAAACCAGCTCTAAGTAAAACAGTGACAGGATAAAACAGTGGGTGGAGATTTAATGACGTGCTGGGGTAGATAAGAGGGGGGAAATAACAGGATAGTGGTCTTGAGGCAGGGGATGGAGTAGCACGAGTGCTAAATATTACAATGTATGGATATGACCGTATTTAATTTTAAATATGGCATAACCCATTAAAACATGAGGTTATTTTTGTGGACCAAACCAGGACTCTGCTGCCCTCTACTGGAGAAGCCAGTAGAGGGCATCAGAAGCTAGTTTGTATAGGAAAGGCAAATCACAAGACGAGGTTTCACATGAATGAGGTTATCCACATTGCTCTTGGAGAAATGCAGAACCAAAGGAGGATCGTACGACGAGGTTGGAAAAAGTAACCAGGGCACTGATTGTTTCACTGTGCTGTTAAATCCACACTTAACACAACAAGCTTGAAATCACTCTCCAAACAGGAAAGGACCTTGATATGTCCCTGATTTAGACAAACCAGGGAACCTTGGGCATCCTAAACTTCCTTCTGATAACGTATGCTTATTCTAACAACCCAATATGCCAAAGAATCCTCCGCACGCATTACACAGCAGATCAGTGACTTTACAAGACATGTACTTGGGCAGCACAGTAGCATAAGTGGATAGCATTGTGGCTTCACAGCTCCAGGGTCCCAGGTTTGATTCCCTGCTGGGTCACTGTCTGTGCAAAGTCTGCATGTTCTCCCCGTGTCTGCATGGGGTTCTTCCGGGTGCTCCGGTTTTCTCCCACAGTCCAAAAGACGGTTCAGTGGATTGGCCATGATAAATTGCCCTTATTGTCCAAAAAGGTTAGGAGGGGTTACAGGGATAGGGTGGAAGCGAGGTCTTAAGTGGGTCGGTGCAGGCTCGATGGGCTGAATGGCCTCCTTCTGTACTGTTATGTTCTATTTACTGCAATGAAGTAGCCACAGTTGGATATCCTGCATTGAAGGTAAAGTAATGATACAGAATTGGCATTTCTGTGTTTGACGCCAGTATTGGTCAACAGGATCAATCGTACTTGAAGCTTTCTTCTTGGACATTAGTTTATAATCCATGTTACATGAAGCTCTCAAGGTAGGGGCTGGTTTAACTGGGACGATCAACGAATTTATCTGTGAATGGTGCATTTATTCTAAACAATGAATAGTCATTATGTCTGGTCAATGGAACATTTTGTAACATTTAGAATGGGCCTTATTTTAGCCAAACTACTTTCCAACTTGATGAATGCCTCGAGTTGAATTTATGCAAAATATTTCTTCAAAGAAAAATTACTCCTGGTGAAGAATTTTTTAAAGTTCCACTGCCAGGAACAAAACTTATTTCGGCTGTGACGCAGAGATGTACATTGTGGGAATCACCATCCCATCCTGCCCAATGTTTTGATAATTTGCCTCATCTGCTAATACTTCAATTATGACAAAATTACATTGCTGAATGTTAACAGGGCTGGTTTAGCTCAGTGGGCTAGACAGCTGGTTTGTAATGCAGAACAAGGCCAGCAGCACGGGTTCAATTCCCGTACCGGCTGAGAATTCTGAATTCTCCCTCTGTGTACCTGAACAGGCGCCGGAATGTGGCGACTAGGGGCTTTTCACAGTAACTTCATTGCAGTGTTAATGTAAGCCCACTTGTGACAATAATAAAGCTTATTATAATACGTAATTCTTTTATAGAATAAAAGACGGAAACTGGCTTTACGGTCTGGTGCTGTAGAACGCCAAAACTCAAGCAACGGTCAAACTGCAATAAAAACCATTGATCAACGGTATTTTTTTTAAGTGCAGAAATCAAAAAGATCGCAACTTTTATTTAATCTTTCAAGGGATGTGAGCATTGCCGGCAATGCCAGCATTTGCTGTCCATCCCTAATTTCCTTGTGCTGAGTGGCTTGCTGGGCCATTTCAGAAAGCAGTCAAGAGCCCTCTGCAGATTTCATTCCCTAAAGGACGTTAAGTGAACCAGATGGGTTTTTAAGAAAAATCAGTGATGGTATCAGGATGGGACAAGTTTTCAATTCCAGATTTTTTTTTGGTTGAATTCAAATTTCATAAGCCGGTGTGGTCGGATTTGAACCGTGCATTAAGCCTGGGCTTCAGGATTACCACTATGCCAGTGTCTCAACAACAAGTAATTCTGATATACCCGGTAATTGAAATTTATTGCCATGTTAGAATGATGTAATCTGCGCAAAACCTTTTTTTAATCTACCCCTTAAAGTTAAAATTGCTTTCAGGAAGTGTTCACTGTTCGTCATACAAAGACATCTTTTTGAGAAATAAATTTAGAATACCTAATTCATTTATTTTTCCAATTAAGGGGCAATTTAGCATGGCTAATCTACCTACTCTGTACATCTTTGGGTTGTGGGGGTGCGACCCATGCAGACACGGGGAGAATGTCCACACGGACAGTGAACCGGGGCCAGGATCGATCCCGGGTCCTCAGCACCGCAAACATGACATCTTGACTTTTATCGTCACAATGAGCAGAAACAATATGCTGAATAACAACTGCAGATACATGTGGTTTTAGAAACTTTATTTGTAGCAATCGGTGCCTTACAGCTTTACATGCATGGAGGTAGCTTCAGTGTTTAAAGGCACTTAAATGTTGTCCAATTCTAGTGCCCACTACAGAAACTAGTAAATGCAGATGTAGAGTAAGACATTCAGGTTTAGTATATGACATCCAAATACAACTATTCACCTCTCTCATCTTCCTGGCACAACAAATCACATTATATGTTTGCAGATATATTGCACTTTATTGATTGTCACTCAACAGTGTGCATTTATTTTAGCTTCCATTATATGATACTGGAATAATAAAAATCAGTTTAACAAAATATTTTTATACAATATATATATGTATAGATATAAAGTCATTCTGTTATCCGGACTAAAGTGGCAAATATCAAAATATTCCTGGATAACTTTCATACCGAACCAAACATGAAAACTAGAACAGTTTGTGAGTAACTGATACTGAATGAAGAGCAAAAATTGGCTGGAGGTCACACTTTAGAAAACATTTAGAACAATGACATTTCCGATATTGCAATATTATTTAGGTTATATCAAAAGCAAGAAATACTCAATGGCAGATGTACTGTTGTAAAAAATAAGAGACACAATTCACAGGACCGGCTTTAGCAAGGCCATTGTTGAAAATGGTTGTAACTTCCTTCTACTTTTTGAATGGCATTAATTTTAACTATGTCTAATGTGTAAGGAACTGTATAATCCTTAGGAGTCAGCGTTCCTTTCTTTCCAATTCTTTTCCCCATCTCCTTGCTAGGATACTGTTCCACAAAATTGGGTCCCTCCTGATTATTCTACAGATGCAAAAACCCTAATAATAATGGAGAGGCAGCAAGGAAGTGGTGGGGAGGTTTAGAGGCCAGGACAGCCAGAAATATAGATTTCCTATAGGTCCTGCTGAATTTAACAGGGGGGTGACCTCTTTTCAATTCTGTTTCAACCTCATCAATTATAGCGAGTCACGCTGAAGGCGTTTTGGAAGGCGTGCTTGTGTCATCCAGGCTGGACAATGGTTCCTAACAGCCCCCCCCCCCCCCCCCCCCCCCCCCCCCGCCAATCACGTGAAAGGGGCCAGTTCATGAACTGGAAGCTGGAACATTTAGTAGGCCAGAGGACAGGAGGCTCCACCTTGGCCCACAAGCAGCGCCGGAAAGGTACTTATCCAGCTGGCCTGCCCTCTCTTTAGCTACTGGATTTCCCAACTGACTGCTGTTCAGCCTGGAACAGAGATAAAGGCCACAATATCCAGGGGGGCTGTGGCGGCGGAATGCAACTATAGACAGGAAATCTGCAAGGGCGCATTTTCCCAAACAACGTCAAGTTCTAGTCCCACAACATCCACTTTTTCTGCACAGGGCTAAATCGCTGGCTTTGAAAGCTGACCAAGGCAAGCCAGCAGCACGGTTCAATTCCCGTACCAGCTTCCCCGAACAGGCGCCGGAATGTGGCGACGAGGGGCTTTTCACGGTAACTTCATTTGAAGCCTACTTGCGACAATAAGCGATTTTCATTTTCATTTCATTCGCTGCATAAAAACCAGCTTGACTGACAGAAATCTCACCAAAAAGACAGCAGAGGATCAGGTTATGTGACCGTCAAGGCTAAAGATCGTGCGATGGGGAGGTTGTGGGGGTCAGGAAAGTTGGGAGAGAGATCAGGGAATTAAAGAAACTTGGTCAGTGATCATGGGGTTTGTGGGTTACGGTTGGATGTTGCATGGGAAGTGGTGAACTATGGAGGTGGGGGTGGTGCTGCTTAAAAGTTGTAACTCACGGAAACACTCCTGTTTCTTCTGGCCCACAATCAGTGCTAAAAAAGCACTTTATTTGATGAACTCAACCCTTCTCAGCTCCTTTTGCCTGTCAGGTTTCCCGGAGGCTCAGGATACTGCCAAATGGATTAAATATAGAAACTATGTAAACAGGTTTCAACGATGGACCCGCCTCCTGAAAGTGAATTTGTCTCCTCCCCCTTGTCCCTCTGGACTGAGGCTGAATTTGGGGGGGGTTGCATTCCTATTTCTGATTCTCACCCCACCCAAATCCATCAGTTTCTGGGGTTAAAATTACCCCATGGTCTAGGGAAAAGCGACATACCTCCGTAGAACTGATTTTAGTTCTAAAAATGGAAAACCTGACCCTGGACCACTTCTGTCAACGATTTGGAGGTGGATTCGCATTTCTTTTTTTTTTTGGAAAACCCTCGCCCAGCAGGATGTGAGGGTTAAAATTTCTCCCCCAGAGGGGTGGCACGTGGCAGAATGGTTAGCACTCCTGCCTACGGCGCTGAGGACCTGGGTTCGAATCCCAGCCTCGGGTCACTGTCCGTGTGGAGTTTGCACATTCTCCCCATGGCTGCGTGGGTTTCCCCCCCACAACCCAAAGGTGTTCAGGGTTAGGTGGATTGGCTACGCTAAATTGCCCCTTAATTGAAAAAAAAAAATAATTGGGCTGGTTTAGCTCACTCGGCTAAATCGCTGGCTTTTAAAGCAGACCAAGCAGGCCAGCAGCACGGTTCGATTCCCGTATCAGCCTCCCCGGACAGGCGCTGGAATGTGGCGACTAGGGGCTTTTCACAGTAACTTCATTGAAGCCTACTTGTGACAATAAGCAATTTGCATTTCATTTTTTCATTTTCAAATTTTTTTTTTTAATTTTCCCCCAAGTATCAGCAAGTTCCCTGTCTGAAAAAAACACATTTCCCAGCAGGGGGTCACCGGACAACCACATGAAACCAGATATAGTTTGTGCCTTTCCAGCCCAGGGGCACTGAGATTAACTGTAGTTATACCTACAGCCACCCTCAGTGTAGGTCAACTAACTCTACACAGAAAGGGGGAAATTAATCCAGGATGTCTTTCTCGGCATGGTTTAGTTCCCTGGTAGCTATGACAATTGAAGGAGCTGATGCGGAGCATTTGCCAGCTGTGCCGTGAGCAGCTGTGCCAGAACGACCGGGAAGATCCCAGTTCCAGTGCATGAAAGTACTGACTGAGCTGGTCTTGGCTGAGCTAGGTCAGGGGCACGAGAATGGGCCTTTGGGTTAGGGAGTGGGAGCGGGAGGGAGAAGGTCAGGGTCCTGCTCCTTGCCACTGCAATGCCACCCAATGGAAATGCAGCTTTGTGGATTCCAGTTTGTGGTATCAAGCCTGACTGTAGTCCAAATTGCACAACCCTCACTGGGCTAGAACTAACATGTGAAAATGCATCATCAATGCAAAAGACGGTGAAAAGTTAATGTCTTTAGGGGCAAGGGAAAATTGGCCGCAAAAGCACAAGGTTAATACATCAACCATTAAAGAAATTGGCCAAAGTATTTTTGGCACTTTAACAGTTTAAATAATAAAGGAAAATAATTTCTGTCGTTTAAAATTTATTTACAACCTGTACACATTTAAAAACTGACTGCTAATCATTGTGTCTTGTTTTTTAAGTTGACACATTTATAAATTCCTTTCAAACTGGATAAGCAGTAAAATATGACCTTCCTTTGCCTGTCCAAAGGACTCCAAATATAAAAAACCAGCATGGCATCCAATGAGGCAGTAGTGAACATGCGTTTACAACATTTCATGTTTCAAATAGTAGCAGTATAATGAAGACGTTCAATACAAAATCCTAGGACAGGATGCGGTGCCTGGTAGAGTTAATTATGCCATCATGCTGCTGCTTTCCTTTATCCAATGACTAAGCACTGGTTTGGGGGTTGAGCCTACAAGTTATTGTCCTTTGACAATTTAAACCCTGTGTCATACAGACTTTCTTCATCTGTACTGTAATCATTTTCAAAATCATTTAGAACAGAGGATGAAACCTTTGTCGATGAATTCTTGCGTCTGTAACACATAAGACGTTATTTCAGTGGCTTGTAACAAAGTATTCACGTGTTAATTTAGCAAAGCAAACATACAAACGTTCTTATTGAAGAACAGCAGCAGAGGTCCCACTGGAGGATTAACATTGAGGATTGACTGGGGTGTTATTCTCCCCACTTTCCAACCTTGGTGTGATATGGTACGAATTAAGTAATGGCATGATGGGAAAACTGGTCAATGGGCAGACCGGTCAAAATGTTTGATACAATGTTAGAAAAGCTGCCCTAACCATTTCAGACTGTAAGACTGATAAGGCCAACTCTGTATAACTTGAAGTCTGAATAAGATCAGAGAAGGTCAAGCCATTCCAAAATACCGGACCTCGGCAACTCCTGATAAAACTAACTCGTCATAACCCAGGGCCGTAGGAATAAAACAAGATAAGTTCAGGAAGAAATAAATCTCCTCCGACCTTTCAATGTTCCCTCCAAGGACAGGATAATGGTATGAGTGATGCGACCAAAAAGGTCTGTTTTATGACATTGCTTCCGTTTCTATTTCCGATCGAATTCCTGACTAAACTGTTGTCACGCAATCTTGATAATGATAATGTATAAATATTGAGCTGATTCTCTGTGAAAGCGCGGACTTCAGTAGGAATCAGCAGTGACACTAATGGCTCTCCGACCTCAACTTTCAGCCATAAACTGCAGTCTGTTTGTAAATAAAGTCTTGTTATGTTTTCTTAACGAGCGTTGTTGAATCTTTCTACCACAGTCCAGAAGCGGGAAAAATATTGACTTCTACATTGGGTCACATTCCCCCACAAGAAGTAACTGTGATCACCTGAGCATAAAACACGCAGAGAAACCGAGACATGGAGGTGCCATACAAAGTGAACTAGGCTGCAGTGAAAGAACTTTAAAATACTGGATGACAGGATAAAGTAGCATTGTCGCATTGGCACCTGGAGATCAATTGACCATCGAACCTTTAAGAGGACGTGCCAAGGGCAGCACGGTGGCACAGTGGTTAGCATTGCTGCCTACGGCACTGAGGACCGGGGTTCGAATCCCGGCCCGAGGTCACTGTCTGTGAGGAGTTTGCACATTCTCCCCGTGCCTGCGTGGGTTTCACCCGCACAACCCAAAGATGTGCAGGTTTGGTGGATTGGCCACGTTAAATTGCCCCTTAATTGGAAAAAATAACTGGGTACTCTAAATTTTTTTTAAAAGAAAAAAAAGAGGACGTGCCAAGGAACCATCCTGTCCTCATATGCAACTAAATAAAATCTGAGAGCGCTTTTCAAACCTTAGTTAATTTGACATTAAAGTAGATACACAGGTATAAAAGCAAACTGCAAGAGGAAGAATGGAAGACTCCCTGGGCAGGATTCTGCGATCCCGAGGCTAAGTATCGACGCCGTCGTGTTTCTCGACAGCGTCAACACGGCCTCAGGATCAGCAATTCTGGCCCCGACAGGGGGTCAGCGTGGCACTGGGGCAGTTCACGCCGCTCCAGCTGCTGATCCCGGCGCAAACTGGGTGTCACAGGATCCGTGCATGCACAGTGGTACTGGCGCCAACGCGTGCATGAGCAGTGGCTTGCTTCAATGCGCCAGCCCCGACGAAACATGGCGCAGGCCTACAGGAGCCGGCACGGAGGAAAGGAGGCCCCCAGCCAGAGAGGCCGGCCGCCGATTGGTGCGCCCCGATCGCGGGCCAGGCCACATCGGAGGCCCCCCACCGGGGTCGGACCCCCCTCCGGCCCCCACAGGCCGCCCCCGACGCTTCCACGCCGAGTTCCCGCCGGCTGAGAGCAGGTGTGGATGGCGCCGGCAGGACTCGGCGTTTTTATGACGGCCGCTTGGCACATCCCCGCTCGACCACGCCAACCACACTAGCGCCAATGGCGCCGATTCTCCGCTCTGAGAAGAATTGCGTGCCGGCGTCAGAGCGGCGTGGCGCGATTTGCGCCGGCCGCGGGGATTCTCCAGCCCAGCCCCCGGCTGAGAGAATCCGCCCCATGTTTGTGCCTATTTCTCTCCTATCAACAATGCAGTTTTCAGACAGTTAGAATTATCCATTCAAAGGCAAAAAGTGCCACTGCTAAAAATATCACAGCCCAGATATTCTAGATTCATTGCAGACATTATATGAATGCTTACGGGGTAGATTTCCGTTGTTTGAGAATCAGAGATACTGGCCGGCATTCTCCCTTACCTGGCGGGGCGGGGGGTCCCGGCGTGGTGGAGTGGCATGAACCACTCCGGCGTAGGGCCACCCCAAAGTCTCCGCACCTTTAGGGGCCAAGCCCTCACATTGAGGGGCTAGGCCCGCGCCGGAGAGGTTCCCGCTCCGCCGGCTGGCGTGAGCAGCCCTTGGCACCACACCAGCCGGGGCCGAAAGGACTTCGCCGGCCGGCATAAGTCCGTGCATGCGCTGGAGCGTCAGCGGCTGCTGACGTCATCCCGGTGCATGCGCAGGGGAGGGGGTCTCTTCCGCCTCCGCCATGGTGAAGACCATGGCGGAGGCGGAAGAAAAAGAGTGCCCCCACGGCACAGGCCCGCCGGCCGATCAGTGGGCCCGATCACAGGCCCAGGCCACCATTGGGGCACCCCCCCCGTGGCCAGATCCCCCCCCTCCCCCAAAGGACCCAGGCGCCTACCGACGCCGCCAATCAGGTAGGTGTTTTGATTCCCGCCGGTGGGAGAGGGTTGTCAGCGGCGGGACTTCGGCACATCACGGGCCGGAGAATCTCGGGTGGCGGAGAATTCAGGACACGGCGGGGGTGGGATTGACGCCGGCCCCGGGCGATTCTCCGACCCGGCGGGGGGGGTCAGAGAATCCCGCCCACTGTTTGGAAATGTGTGGTTTCAGCAGAATTACTCAGAACACAACTGTGAAGTTTATTTTTCTGGGGGCTGGTTTAGCTCGGTTGGCTGGACAGCTGGTTCGTGATGCAGAGCGAGGCTAACAGCGTGGGTTCAATTCCGGGTTCCGGCTGAGGTTATTAATGAAGGCCCTGCCCTTCTCAATCTTGTCCTTGATTACAGTACAGAGCTGTGGCGATCCTCAGGTTAAATCATGACCAGTCAGTAACCGATGGTAATCTGGGGCTATGTTAACTTTAATGAATTCAACAATATGATTAAATAAAATCTGCTGATTGTTTATCGGCACGTTAATTATCTACTTAAAAATGAATATATGTATTAATCATGTTTAAAAGTCAAGACCTGGTTTACATCAGTCAGACTTTTCCTACAGTCTAGTCTATCAAATTCCTCATCCAAGACTTCTGCAGCAGAACCAGTGTTTGATCTTACCCGCCAGCATGCTGGCATATGCACTCACCTCCCCTACCCCCACCTTTTGCCCTTGCAGTTGTGCCCCAGTATCACACTATGCAGATCCTACCTCTATGCTATACATCTAAATCATATGCAGTGTCATTATTTGAGTTGATGGCTGCAACTGTGAAATCGAGTGTCAGTGTATCTTCACCTTTACTGTTTTCCTGTTCTTCCACCATGGCCGGGCCAGGTTGCAGTTTCGTGTGTGTCTAAAATAGACAAGGGTACAACTCTACTGGCTCCATTCTCCTTAGCATGAGTCAATAACTCATTTTTGAGCCGGGGAGGTGGTTGGGGCTCCCTCTACAAATTGTAAGGGGATGCCAACAAAAAAATACAAATAGATAAGGGTAGGGTTGTGGTGAGAGGGGGAGGGGGGAAACTTGTGACGCCATTAAACTTTTTCGGGCATTGCCTCCAGGTCCTTCAGACTGTAAACCCATGGCAATCTGTTCCCACTTCCTTCTCATTGCGTGTCTCTGAGGATACAGGGATTCTCGCCTCCTCCACCAAGACATCCAATGAAGCTTTGAAAGTCTCAGTGCCTGCTCTCTCCCCCTGGCCAGCCAATCTTCTCTCTTTCTCAGGTCAGATTCAGTCGAAAACCAACTTCCCAGCACCTGTTCCAGCCGCAATGCGTCTCCCCCTTTCAGAGGTGCTAGCTTTAATAATGCAGCTCAGCTTTAAATAGTGCAATCACAAGCGATATGGGTCCCCTGTTAATCCGTGCAACCGAGGATCAGTGTTGGGAGGCTTGCTAGAAAATGGTCATTATAATTAGTATGAAGTTGGTATTATGCTCGTTTTCAGGGGCTTGCCAACTTATAGTCCAAAATCTGCAAAATGCACCTCATTTGCTTTTTAGAAGCAGACACAAACCTACCTCAGGTCTTTCTTTAAAGTGTTCATTTGTCCATTCAGTTCTTCATTGGCTTCCATTTGTTCCTCCAGCTCTCTCTGTAACTTTCTCTTTGCATTTTCCGAACGGTCTATTTCTTCCTCTGCTTCATCTACTTGCCTCTTGAGAACTTTCAATCGGAGGTTCAACTAGAAAATCATTGAAAGTTTGATCACAACAAGCACATTTCATTCAAACCTTCAGGGTACATTTTAAAGAAGTTGAATCTTGGCGTCTAAAATTTGGATGAAGTGATTTTCAACCAGTTTAAAGTATCGGACTTTATCGTATTTAATGCTATTTTGTTGAAATTGCACCTGCCTCATTCCAATGGTTGCATTTGAAACTAAAAAGTCTCGAAAGGCTTTAGTAATTTTATTTTTTCCAAATTAAATCTATGTCTATATCGTCTAGAATCAGTATTGTGAAATATAACTATTAATTTCTCATGTTGCTTTACAGCAGAAGTTTCAACTTGGACCTGGCATAGATTCCTGGGTTTACAATAAGTTATAGTACTTCTGTTCTCCCAAGCTACCAGCTCCCCACCAGGTTACAGCTATAAAATGGATATTCTCCAACTTTGTGCCACCTACCTGATCATTCTGGTCTGTCAGATGGAGGTGTTCATCATCCACCTGCAGCATTAGCTCTTTAACTTTTCTTTCAAGCTTGCGATTGTTCAATTGCAGAGTAGATCTGTCTCTGAAAATAAATGTTTAAAACATATTCTAATTGTACTCATTACAGGAGATCTGCAGTTGGAAGGGTCAATATCTGGCCTGTGTCAGCCTTCCTTGCACTGTTTAGCTATAATATGGCATTATGTACGCTTGTTTGCAACCTAGCAACATCAACTTGCATTTATATACCTTAACATTGTAAAAATTGACCAAAAACGTGCTCGTTATGGGACTTTATTCTCTTTTAGTAAAATGGTGCCCAGAATGGGAATGTTAGAGAGGTGGAGGGTAAAAGTAGAATTAGGTGACCAGCTGATGCAGTCGGAGAGCCCTTGAGATTTCCTCTGGGTCCTGAGTTCAAACCCAGTACTGGCTGATCAGATGTGAAATTACTCAATCCAATTCCTTGGGGCCATGGATGCACAGCACAATGTTAGCCCTATTCTGACAGTCAGTATCATGCCACAGGAAATAACAAGTCTTCTGAATTGAGGCTGGAACACATTCTTTATTTGACAGCATCAACTTCAGTCGTCGCTCGAGTATTTCACTTTAAGGAATTGTTACCAAGCATCGAACAATTCTACATCTGATCTGGGATAGCGTTTAGGACTCACATCCCTCCACTTGATTAACGCAAAATTCACACAGGAAAACAAGTGTTTTCGATTAAAATTATGTTTCATAAGTTTTTGCAATTTCTTGGTTAATTTAGAGAGCATTTCTCAAATTTGAATAACATTATTGCTGTAATATTAGTACTTGATTTTGTGCTTTATAATATGAAAGCTGAAAATACTCTCTGGACTAGGCAACTTCCAAAAGTAAAAGAAATGAAAATGAAATGAAATTCGCTTATTGTCACAAGTAGGCTTCAAATGAAGTTACTGTGAAGAGCCCCTAGTCGCCACATTCCAGCACCTGTTCGGGGAGGCTGGTACGGGAATTGAACCGTGCTGCTGGCCTGCCTTGGTCTGCTTTCAAAGCTAGCGATTTAGCCCCGTGTTAAACCAGCCCAAGATAAATTTCAATTAAACTGCCGAGTTTTATCTCCGTGTGTGCGTGGGTCCCACCCTCACAACCCAAAAAGATGTTCAGGGTAGATGGAAGAGAAAATGCTGGAAAATCTCAGCAAGTCTGGCAGCATCTGTAGGGCGAGAAAAGAGCTGGCGTTTCGAGTCCGATGACTCTTTGTATATAGTGGTTTCATTTTGTAAAGGAATGATGACTCTTTGTCATCGGACTAGAAACGTTAGCTCTTTTCTCTCCCTACAGATGCTGCCAGACTTGCTGAGATTTTCCAGCATGTTCTCTATCGTTTTAGATTTCGGCATCCGCAGTAATTTGCTTTTATTCAGGGTAGGTGGATTGGCCATGCTAAATTGTCTCTTATTTGTTTAAAAAATTGTTGGGTATTCTAAATTTATTTTTAAAATCTGTTGAGTATTCTCCATCTATTCTTTCTCAAACATTTTATATATACATATATATTATATATATATATATATATATATATAGTGGTTTCATTTTGTAAAGGAATGCAGTCCTATAGAAGCATCTTTGAACACATCTCCTTTTATTGAATTGACATTTCAATAATATACTCTGTCCACAATGTTAGACAGATCCTATTTTTATAAAATAATCTTTAGAGTACCCAATTCTTTTTTTTTCCCCAATTAAGGGGCAATTTAGTGTGGCCAATCCACATATCTGCCCATCTTTGGGCTGTGGGGGTGAGACCCACACAGACATGGGGAGAACGTGCAAATTCCACACAGACAGTGACCTGGGGCTGGGATCGAACCCGGGTCCTCGGCATCATGAGGCAGCAGTGGACTGATCCCATTTTTGAAGAAAAATAATATCTTACCTCTCTTCAGTTTCAAGGCGTTCTTCCAGTTCCTGGATTCTTCCCTCTAGCTGGCTAACAATTCCTTCCTTATTCTGTCTCTGAGATCCTTCCATATATGCAATTCTGCTCTTTAGATCTTTGTGCTGTGAAATGAAATGAAATGAAAATCGCTTATTGTCACAAGTAGGCTTCAATGAAGTTACTGTGAAAAGCCCCTAGTCACCACATTCCGGCCCCTGTTCGGGGAGGCTGGTACGGGAATTGAACCGTGCTGCTGGCCTGCCTTGGTCTGCTTTCAAAGCCAGCTATTTAGCCCAGTGTGCTAAACCAGCCCCTGATGAAATATCATGTTACTTTTATCAAAATAGTTGGGAAGTACTCATCTCTTAACTGAATGCATTGCATTCATATATTCAGTAATTAATCAATTAAAACCTGAAAAATGATTTTAAAATTTAGAAGGAACTGCATTTTAATGTTTGACGTTTCAACTTGATTTACATAATGCAACCTAAATTCAAATACATAAGATAGGAATTAGGACCAGGAGTAGGCCACTCGGCCCCTCCAGCCTGCTCTGCCATTCAATAAGATCATAGCTGATCTGATTGTAATCTCAGCTCCATATTCCCGCCTACTCCTGATTACCTTCCACCTGCCTTGCAAATCAAGTATCCACCTACCGCTGCCTTAACAAACCTTCAAAGACTGCTTCCACCGCTCTTGAGAAAGAGCATTCCAAAGACTCAACCCTCTTGAGAGAAATGTATTTTTCCTTATCTGTCTTAAATGGGCAATCCATCGTTTTTAAACTGTGACCCCAGTTCTAGATTCTCCCACAAGAAACATTCTCTCCACTTCCACACGGTCAATACCCGTAAGGATCATATACATTTCAATCAATTCGCCTCTTACACTCCAGCAGTTACAAGCCTAACCTGTCAAACCTTCCCTAATAAGACAACTGTCCATTCTAGCTATTAGTCTAGTAAGCCTTCTCTGAAATGCTTCCAACGCATTTACATCCTTCTAGACTAATAATGTGCACAGTACTCTAGATGTGATCTCACCAATGTCCCGTATAACTGAAGCATAACCTCCCTTCTTTTAGAATTTCCACTCACAATAAATGATAGCATTCTATTAGTTTCTCTAATTATTTTCTGTCCCCGCATATTAAGTTTTTTCAATTCATACACTTGGGTGCCCAGATCCCTCTGCACCTCAGAGCTCTGCAATCTCTCACTATTTAGATGATAAGTTCCTTTGTTAGTTTTCCTACCAAAATGGACAATTTCATATTTGCCCACATTATACTCCAAGTACCATGCCCTTTCCCACTCATTTAACCTATATATATATATAGCCTCCTTATGTCCCCTCCATAATAGAGATGGCAACAATATTTGGTGTGTTTCGCTAGTTTTTGAGCAGCATGCACTATTTGTTTTTTAATGTCAAAATTTAGACAACTATTTACTTTTTGTTTTATAAATTTAGAGTACCCAATTAATTTTTCCCAATTAAGTGGCAATTTAGCGTGGTCAATCCCTGCACATCTTTGGGTTCTGGGGCGAAACCCACGCAATCACAGAAGAATGTGCAAACTCCACACGGTCAGTGACCCAGAGCCGGGACTGAACCTGGGACCTAGGTGCCGTGAGGCAGCAGTGTTAACCGTTGCACCACCTTGCTGCCCTATTTACTTTTTGATGTGGATATTGCTGGCAAGGTTTGCATTTATAACCCATTCTTGATTGCCCTTGAGGAGGTGGTGGTGAGCTATCTACAGAATCCCTATCATGCAGAAGGAGGCCATTCAGCCCATCGAGTCTGCACCAACCCTCTGAAAGAGCACCCTACCTGGGCTCACTCACCCACCCTTTCCCCATAACCGCACATAACGCACATCCCTGGACACTTGGGGGGCAATTTAATCTTTTTGAATCACTGTCTGTGCGGGTGCAATTACCCACAGTGCTGTTGTGAAGGGATTTCCAGGATTTTAACCCTGCAATGATGAAAGAACAACAGTATATTTCCAAGCCAGGATAATGAGAGCCTTGGAGAGGAATCTGTAGATTTTGGCAACCACCTGCACCCTCTCTCCTCATCTTTCCAGGGGTTAGAGGTCTGGTGCTTTTTTGAGGAGCTTTTGAAGAAGCCTTGACAATTTGCTGCAGTGCATCTTTCAATGGTCCGCACTTCAGCCACAGTGCACTAAGGTTAACGGAGTGAATGGTAAAGTTCCAATTTTGTATTTTCACGTTGAATATTTCACAGACAAATTTACTAGTTAGCATTGACAATTTTTGTGGGGCGAGATCTGGACATCTACTGCCAATAATTCCGTTACAATTAATTATCAGAAGGGCAGCACGGTGGCGCAGTGGTTAGCACAGCTGCCTCTCGGCGCCAAGGTCCCAGGTTTGATCCCAGCTCTGGGTCACTATCCGTGTGGAGTTTGCACATTCTTCACGTGTCTGCGTGGGTTTCGCCCCCACAACCCAAAGATGTGCAGGGTAGGTGGATTGGCCACTGTAAATTGCCCCTTAATTGGAAAACATGAATTGGGTACACTAAATTTTTTTTTAACATTTAATTTATCAGAACCTGGTCATCGCGCATATACTTTGTATGATAAATACAAACACGGACAATATCAACACTCAGTAAGATTTATACCAACAGAAAATAACTACATATGGTACAATTTGTACTCGTGGACAGCATACTCATTCATAACTGATGGATCATTCCAATATGTTTTTAATGAAATGTGTTTTGATGTCGAGTACACAGCTGACATCCTGGATTTCATCAAGTTTGTCCGAATTTCAAGTGCATCACCAGGTACTTGTGTACTTTTTTAAAACAAGAATATGCTCAGGGAATAATGCATTCATTGTTGAATCGAATAGAGCCATACAAATAGTGTAAACACTTGCTTTTTGATTACAAGATGGATCTAACCAGTTTCTTGTAGAAAGTTAATGTGAATTCAGTATTACGGCAAGAAAAGTATCAAGAGACGCAATGATGCAACTCCCTTCTTTCCATTATCCTCTCCTTCCCATTCACCCATTTCTACCGTTTGCAGAGCATGAAGGAATACTTACAAACTCATCTTTTCTGCTCCAGAATGATCAGCATCACTTGCTGTCTACAAATTTGTCGTCCAGTAAACCACTGCATGATCAATATTCTATTACATAAGCAATGATTTAAGCCACAATAGCTATTCTCCCACCTTTGCTTATTCCCAGTCGTACCAGTACCTCCGCATTACCAGCAGTTGCGCAACATCTGTTTCTCAATGTTTCAATGGGTAAATGTGTGACATCGAGACTGAGAGGCCAAGAAAGTAACAGTTTCAATTCCTTCTCTGTGCTCGGTTAGTCAATCTCAGCAGGAATGACAATCGTAACATTATCATAAAGGTGCAAGAAATGGCCAGTGTGTGGATAAAAGTAAAACAGAAAGGGATGCTACTGCGGACTGGTATCCTGTGACACTGAGAACACTGCTGAATAGTCATAGGGTAAAGCAGCAAGAGGAAGAATACAGACTCAGTGATGCCAATGCATCTAACTAGATGGATGCCCATTAACCATTTTCATTTGTGTATTTTGTCATCTTTGTTAATTAACTTAAAAATAACATTCTAAATTTCAGTGTGAGCTTTTCCTTGCATGATTCAAAATCTGTTAGAGTGCCCTGGTGGTGCTTTATTTCTTTAGTTTAATTGCTGCAGTATTGAATTTACACTGCATAATTTGAGAAGTCTGATTAAATTTACTTAGTACCTGTCTCTCTAACGAAATCTTGTCACACTCCAGATCTTGTCTTGTTGCTCTTTCCTGGAAAAGTTCATTCCGCATCTGCTCAATCTGTCAGTGAAAGAGTGAAATTCTTATGCACAACTGTTGTATCAAAACGTCTTGGAAAGTTCAACCAAACCTTTAATGTGCAATTGTTCAACAATATCATAATCCATTTCTTCATGCCTATCTCGAGATGTTACTTCATGTTGGAGACTGTTGATACTTTTCCCTTCCTTGGAATTGGTATCTTTTACCCCTACCTAACTGTTGATGGTTTGTTTTAATAAGAAACATAACAAATTTAATTATTTGGTCAGCATCATTCTGTAAATAAATGTAATATGGTGGTAGTCAATATGTCACTCAACTGCACAGGAATTAACCTGACAGTAATCAAAACAAATTATTTTACCTACATCCCTGTAACTTCATTGGAAATTGACATAATGGTGGGTTCGTTGCCACAATTACAAGGTCTGGCAGTTTTCACTTCCCAATTGCTAGGGCTATGCAGTGCATAACTGTACCTCCCAACTCTCTGCCTTAGAGCAAAGCAACATGATGCCGGGACCCCCAATATCTTAACCCGACTCAAGGGTACTGTAGACATCACAACAGGGGGGGGGGGGTTGTTGGGTTACGGGTATAGGGTGGGTTTGAGTAGGGTGATCATGGCTCGGCACAACATTGAGGGCCGAAGGGCCTGTTCTGTGCTGTACTGTTCTAACTGCAAAGCAAAACTCAGAATGTGTTCATTCTTTAGCACTGCATCCTGCTTAAAACTCTACATTTAAAAGTTAACTTTCCAATGAGTCATACATAATCAGTTACATTCCAGAATCAAATGCTAGCATATTAAACCAGTATCTAATAGACAAAAATAGTAACTCAATCAAACCTTGCATTATAAGAACAGATAGAGAGGCTACCTGATATAAAAGTACTCGGTTCATTAAGTCTGAATGATTTACATCCAACCTTTTACAATATAAACAGAGGCTCACTTCAAATACTGAACTCAGCTAGTAACTATTAGTCTATATATGGCACACTGGTTTCACCCCTTCTTGGAAGCTGGTATCCTGACTTATGGAGCTGGTTTAATGTATTGGCTGAAACTCCCAATACAATCCCACAAATTTATTTCCATGCACCGTGACCAAAATTCCAGCTACCCAAACTTTCAGTTTCCCCAGCGAAATCCCATCCTTTCAACCCAGAGGAATGAACAAATTTTAATTAACATGAATTGGAACCAATGTATGTGTATGAACATAATTAAACATGTACTGCAAAAGAATCACAAGCAGTTATGAAAACAATATTTCAAAAGCAGAAATTCCTCTTGGGAAAGGCACTTTCCCAAGAACACCGGTGCAGTTCTGAGATAAGTTCAGTGAGTTTCCTATCTCCTATTTTTCAGGTCCAAAATAAACACGATAAATCTTCCGCTGCTCTGTTTTATCTCTCCTGGAACTTTTAAAACAAAAATATTTTGCCACCACAGTACAGGCATTTGCTGTTAAGTTGAATTCAGTTTATGGACATTACACGTGCTGTTACAGGTAAACTACAGACCACAAGGTAGTTAGAATTCATCCTATACGGAGTGGCACGGTAGCACAGTGATCAGCACCGTTGCTTCACAGCGCCAGGGACCCGGGTTCAATTCCCAGTTGGGTCACTGTCTGTGCAGAGTCTGCACGTTCTCCCCTTTTTCTGCGTGGGTTTCCTCCTGGTGCTCCGGTTTCCTCCCACAAGTCCCGAAAGACGTGCTTGTCAGGTGAATTCTCCCTCAGTGTACCCGAACAGTGTGGCGACTAGGGGGTTTTCACAGTAACCTCATTGCTGTATTAAATGTAAGCCTCCTTGTGACACTAATAAAGATTATTATTATTTTATGTAATAATACCATTAAGACTGGGTGTTAAACCAAGCCTTTTGTCTACACTTTCGGGGATCACGAGCATTCCCATGGCAGGATATTCCTCCCAGCGTCCCGGTCAACACTTTGTCCCCAACATCACTAATATAGATGAAACAGGAGAAATTCCTGGTTTTTAGTCTCATGGGCCCAAATCCTGCAGCTGACCTCTAAGAATGCCGCCCACAAAGGGAGAAGCGGTTTTTGCTTTTGTTAATCAAAACAAGCGCCTCCACTCACTTTCCAGCCAATTATATTTTAGCAAACAATACAGCGTGAAATACAGCCCCAGGATGGGTCCTCTTTGGGTTGCTAGTGATTCAGTTTCCAATTCTGGCTGACGCGCAGGATGTGTGTATTCTGCATGGGACCAGCATCGCAGAATAAAAACCACATAAGCAGGCATTGGCAACCTTTTTATGGCAAGCGAAGGAATAGCTTGGAGAGGATTAAAAATGAATGCAGCCCAGATAAAATCGTCAGGCCAAAAGGAACATTACAACAAGATACTCTCAACCATAATGACTGTCTAAAGAGAATGAAAGCCAAAAATGAAGAAATCAAATAGTCATCCTCCAAAAGAAACAGTTGTTTAGTGTTAGGACTAATGGGAAACAGCCTGCAAACTTCCAAGATTCATCCTGATTTATAATATCAGGATTGAAAGGCCAAAGAGTTGATTTTAGAAGCGAGTTAGCATCTGGAACAAATGATTGCCGATGTAATTTCAAGTCCTGTGCTGAAGTTGATCGGATCTTGTATTTAGGCCTGGGCTGCAATAGTTCTGTGTCCGGTATTGTAGCTATAGAAAAATATTTATCTTGTTAAGATTTGATACCGTAATCTCAAGTTACGTCCTTCTTTTTAGCTGTGACTCCATCTACAATGTTAGATTAAATTCAGTCCATATACACAGGCCATGATTTTCTGTCATTCAAATTATGGCTGGAAATGGTAGGTTATGTGCTTCCTGTGAACAACGCTCCCTGCAGGAACCTTGGAATTTACCCTCAAATTGTTTTCCTTTTCTTCTCCAAGAGGGATATTTTAAGTAACCAGGCATCTCCAATTTTCAACCACAGGACATCCTCACGCCATCAACTGATATGCTGCTTGTTCTGCATTAAAAAGCATTAACTGCTTCCCGCCCTAGTGTTCCCTTCGTTGAGCAATCTACTGGCTTTTAAAATCCAAGCTGCCATCACACAACTATTGCTCAAGTTCAACTTTGCAAAATCTAAGGTGGCAATGGCAAATTCATTCCTTCATTCCAGTGAAACTCAAAGAACAGCCTCTTGTCTTTCGCCATTTTACAGCCTTCTGTACCCAACAATTTTAGATCACAACCTCTGCTAGTTTGGTCCTTTCTGAAGTTTCTCGACTTTGCATTCAGATGGCAGCTAAAATTCCATCCGCACCTCCTCCAGACACTTCTTTTGTTTCTTTCCCCGTCCCATTATCACTTATTTTGGCTTTGCATCAAGATGACCCTTTGCCATTTAATCTCCCCTGGGAAGGGAACCCGAGAGGGAATTTAAATAGAAGAAAAACAAAGTCGGCAATCATAGAATCATAGAATTTACAGTGCAGAAGGAGGCCATTCAGCCCATCGAGTCTGCACCGGCTCCTGGAAAGAGCACCCTACCCAAGGTCAACACCCCCACCCTATCCCCATAACCCAGTAACCCCACCCAACACTAAGGGCAATTTTGGACACTAAGGGCAATTTATCATGGCCAATCCACCTAACCTGCACATCTTTGGACTGTGGGAGGAAACCGGAGCACACGGAGGAAACCCACGCACAGACGGGGAGGATGTGCAGACTCCATACAGACAGTGACCCAAGCCGGAATCGAACCTGGGACCCTGGAGCTGTGAAGCGATTGTGCTATCCACAGTGCTACCGTACCGTACAAAAATACCAGGCGAACGTCAAGGGCAGCAGAAACAAAAGCCGCCGACAAATAGTGTCAAAATACAGATCTTTAAAAAGCAGAATTGATAATAGCTTATTGTCGCAAGTAGTTACTTCAATGAAGTTACTGAAAAGCCCCCAGTCGCCACATTCCAGCGCCTGTTCAGGGAGACTGGTACGGGAATTGAACCCGCGCTGCTGGCCTTGTTCTGCATTACAAGCCAGCTGTTTAGCCCACTGTGCTAAACCAGCCCCTAATTAAAGGCAATCTACCTGAATGCACACAGCATTTGCAACAAGGTAGGTGAACTGATGGCATGAATAGACATAAATGAGTATGATCTATTTGCCATGATGGAGACATGACCGCAAGGGTGGGAACTGAATATTCAAACATATTCAATGTTCATGAAGGATGGGCAAAAAAGAAAAGGAAGGCCCAGGCAGCACTGGTAACAACGGATGAGATCAGTGCAGTAGTGGGAGAGATCTTGGATCGGAAGAACAACATGCACAATTAATTTGGCTGGAGCGGAGAAACAGCAATGGGCAGCAAATATTAGTTGGAGTAATTTACATTCCACCCATCATTTAGAATACGCGGTATAAATCAGGAAATAATAAATCTTTATTAGTGTCACAAGTAGGCTTACATTAACACTGCAATGAGGTTACTGTGAAAATCCCCTGGTCACCACACTCATCCGCCTGTTTGGGTGCACTGAGGGAGAATTCAGAATGTCCAATTCACAGGAGGTGGAGGGAAGTGGGGCTGGTCAAGGTGAGGGATCTGTATTTGGAGGGAGGGTTTGCCAGTCTGGAGGAGCTAACGGAGAGGGTAGAGGTGCTGAGGGGGTGAGAGTTCAGGTATCTGCAGGTTAAGGACTTTGCATGAAAGATCTGGTAGGGTTCCCTAGATTACGGGGATACATCCTGCTGGAGCAACTGCTGCTTCCGGATGTGAAAGGGGAGGGAAGAATTGGGGATATATATAAGTGGCTGGGGGAGCAGGGAGGTGAGCGGGTGCTGAAGATCAATGAGAAATGGGAAGCAGAGTTGGGAGGGGAGATCAATTGGGGAGTATGGAATGAGCGCACTGCGTAGGGTAAACGGGACCTCCTCTTGTGCAAGGGTGAGCCTGATACAGTTTAAGGTGGTGCACAGGGTGCATATGAATCGGGAATGAATGAGTGGGTTCTTTCAGGGGGTAGCAGATGAGTGTGAGAAGTGTGAGTGGGGCCAGCGAATCACACGCACATGTTTTGGGGTTGTGAAAAATTGAGAAGATTCTGGGCGGGTGTGTTCGCGGTCTTAGCCAGGATGTGGAGATGCCGGCGTTGGATTGGGGTCAGCACAGTAAGAAGTCTTCCAACACCAGGTTAAAGTCCAATATGTTTGTTTCAAACACTAGCTTTCGGAGCACTGCTCCTTCCTCTGAAGGTTCACCTGAACAGGGTTGTTGTGATGGGAGACTTTAACTTCCCCAATATTGACTGGGACTCACTTAGAGTTAGGGGCTTGCATGGGGCAGAGTTTGTAAGGAGCATCCAGGAGGGCTTCTTAAAACAACATGTAGATAGTCCAACTAGGGAAGATGCTGTACTGGACCTGATATTGGGGAATGAGCCCGGCCAGGTGGTAGAAGTTTCAGTAGGGGAGCATTTTTGGACCAGTGACCACAATTTAGTAAGTTTTAAAGTGCTGGTGGACAAGGATATGAGTGATCCTAGGGTGAATTTGCTAAACCGGGGGAAGGCTAATTATAACAATATTAGGCGGGAACTGAAGAACATAGATTGGGGGCGGATGTTTGAGGGTAAATCAACATCTGACATGTGGGAGGCTTTCAAATGTCAGTTGAAAGGAATTCAGGACCGGCATGTTCCTATGAGGAAGAAGAGTAAATACGGCAAATTTCGGGAACCTTGGATAACACGAGATATTGTAGGCCTCGTCAAAAAGAAAAAGGAGGCATTTGTCAGGGCTAGAAGGCTGGGAACAGACGAAGTCTGTGTGGAATATAAGGAAAGTAGGAAGGAACTTAAGCAAGGAGTCAGGAGGGCTAAAAGGGGTCACGAAAGTCATTGGCAAATATAGTTAAGGAAAATCCCAAGGCTTTTTACACGTACATAAAAAGCAAGAGGGTAGCCAGGGAAAGGATTGGCCCACTGAAGGACAGGGGAGGGAATCTATGTGTGGAGCCAGAGGAAATGTGAGAGGTACAAAATGAATACTTTGCATTAGTATTCACCAAAGAGAAGGAATTGATGGATGTTGAGTCTGGCGAAGTGGGTGTAGATAGCCTGGGTCACACTGAGATCCAAAAAGACGAGGGGCGGAATTCTGCACCTATAGGGGCCAAGCCCTCACATTGAAGGGCTAGGCCCGCGCCGGAGTGGTTCCCACTCCGCCGGCTGCCGTGAATGGCCTTTGGCGCCATGCCAGCCGGGGCCGAAAGGGGCAGGGTGTCCTGGCATGTCGGAGTGGCGTGAACCACTCCGGCGTCGGGCCGCCCCAAAGGTGCGGAGAATTCCGCACCTTTGGGGCGGCCCAACGCCGGAGTGGTTCACGTCACTCCGACACGCCAGGACACCCCGCCCCGCCGGGTAGGGGAGAATCCCGGCCGAGGTGTTGGGCGTCTTGAAAAATATTATGGCGGATAAGTCCCCAGGGCCTGATGGGGTCTACCCCAGAATACTGAAGGAGGCTAGAGAGGAAATTGCTGAGGCCTTGACAGAAATCTTTGGATCCTCACTGTCTTCAGATGATGTCCCGGAGGACTGGAGAATAGCCAATGTTGTTCCTTTGTTTGAGAAGGGTAGCAAGGGTAATCCAGGGAACTACTGGCCGGTGAGCCTTACGTCAGTGGTAGGAAACTTACTGGAGAGAATTCTTCGAGCCAGGATCTACTCCCATTTGGAAGCAAGTGGTCATACTAGCGAGAGGCTGCACGGTTTTGTGAAGGGAGGTCGTGTCTCACTAACTTGATAAAGTTTTTCGAGGAGGTCACAAAGACGATTGATGCAGGTAGGGCAGTGGATGTTTTCTATAGGGACTTCAGTAAGGCCTTTGACAAGATCCCTCATGGCAGACTGGTACAAAAGATGAAGTCACAGGGGATCAGAGGTGAGCTGGCAAGATGGATATAGAACTGGCTAGGTCATAGAAGGCAGAGAGTAGCAATGGAAGGGTGCTTTTCTGATTGGAGGGCTGTGACTAGTGGTGTTCTGCAGGGAACGGGGACCTTTGTTGTTCATAGTATATATGTATGATTTGGAGGAAAATGTAACTGGTCTGATTAGTAAGTTTGCAGATGACACAAAGGTTGGTGGAATTGCGGATAGCGATGAGGACTGTCAGAGGATACAGCAGGATTTAGATTGTTTGGACACTCGGGCGGCAAGATAGCAGATGGAGTTTAATCCGCACAAATGTGAGGTAATGCATTTTGGTCTAATACAAGTAGAGAATATACAGTGAATGGTAGAACCCTCAAGAGTATTGACAGTCAGAGAGATCTTGGTGTACAGGTCCACAGGTCACTGAAAGGGGCAACACAGGTGGAGAAGGTAGTCAAGAAGGCATATGGCATGCTTGCCTTCATTGGCCGGGGCATTCAGTATAAGAATTGGCAAGTCATGTTGCAGCTGTATAGAACCTTATTTAGGCCACACTTGGAGTATAGTTTTCAATTCTGGTCGCCACACTACCAGAAGGATGTGGAGGCTTTCGAGAAGGCGCAGAAGAGATTTACCAGGATGTTGCCTGGTATGGAGGGCATTAGCTATAAGGAGAGGTTGAATAAACTTGGTTTGTTTTCACTGGAACGAAGGAGGTTGAGGGGCGACCTGATAGAGGTCTACAAAATTATGAAGGGCATAGACAAAGTGGATAGTCAGAGACTTTTTCCCAGGGTAGAGGGGTCAATTACTAGGGGGAATAGGTTTAAGGTGCGAGGGGCAAGGTTTAGAAGAGATATACGAGGTACGTTTTTTTTACAGAGGGTAGTGGGTGCCTGGAACTCGCTGCCGGAGGTGGTGGTGGAAGCAGGGACGATAGTGACATTCAAGGGGCATCCTGACAAATACATGAATAGGATAGGAATAGAGGGATACGGACCCCGGAAGTGTAGAGGATTTTACTTTAGAGGGCAACATGGTCGGCGCAGGCTTGGAGGGCCGAAGAGCCTGTTCCTGTGCTGTACTTTTCTTTGTTCTTGTTCTAGTATCCAATAAAGGTTTGTTTGACTCAGTGGTTTGCTTAACCACATGTTCAGTGGTTAATGTTAATAATAATCTTTTTTTTTAAACTTAGAGTACTCAATTCATTTTTTCCAATTAAGGGGAAATATAGTGTGGCCAATTCACCAACCCTGCACGTCTTTGGGTTGTGGGGGTGAAACCCACGCAGACACTGGGAGAATGTGCAAACTCCACACGGACAATGACCCAGAGCCCGGATCGAACCTGGGACCTCGGCGCCGTGAGGCAGCAATGCTAACCATTGCGCCACCATGCTGCCCATGTTAATAATAATCATGAAGCCAAAAATTTAACTCCATGGTTAGAAAATATATGCCCTTTTATTTAAAACAGAGCTTCACTGGCTGGAACCCAGCCAAACTGTTCTCAAGATCCTACACATATTTGGCTCGAACTAAACACGAATGGGCTGGGCTGATGTTACCTCCACAGAACAATGAGACTGGAAACTTGTCTATTGCAGAAATCTATGATTTAGGTTTTAAAACTTAACGGTTCCCTTTAAAATAAAAACACTTAGGGACGCCTTGGCCCCAGATCACTGCAGTCATTTCATGCAATATTTGAACTCACATTAGAAAGTTGCCAATGTTTGGTTAAACATTAAATTACAGCAATCAACACAATCTTTGCATTTAATTTTATAAAGACATTTACTGAATTTTTGAGTATTATTTTTCACGGCTGAATTTAAAATTTTTCTGCAATAGCTCTGAAAAAAATATTTATTTGTTTTTTAAATTTAGAGTACCCAAATCATTTTCTCCAATTAAGGGGCAGTTTAGTGTGGCCAATCCACCTAGCTTGCACAATTTTGGGTTGTGGGGGCGAAACCCACGCAAACACGGGGAGAATGTGCAAACTCCACACGGACAGTGACCCAGAGCCGGGATCGAACCTGGGACCTCGGCGCCGTAAGGCCGCTGTGCTAACCCACTGCGCCACCGTGCTGCCCCCCGAAAATATATATTTTTTTTAATTTAGAGTACCCAATTATTATTTTTTATTCCAATTAAGGGATAATTTAGCGTGGCCAATCCACCTACCCTGCACATCTTTGGGTTGCGGGGGTGAAACCCACGCAGACACGGGGTGAATGTGCAATCTCCACACGGACAGTGACCCGGGGCCGGGATTCGAACCTGGGACCTCAGCGCCGTGAGGCAACATTGCTAACCACTGTGCCATCAGGCCACCATATAGCTCTGAAAATATAATTGTGAGACCAGTCAAAAACATTTGAACCAAGAGTGCAGAATGACTTTGCAGTATCTGTCCCAAGCATCTCTATCCCTGAACTACTTATTCTTGCAGAGAACGCTCAAAGTTTACTTACCTTTTAACTATAGTAAAAACAACTCATTATTCCCACATTTATTTCAAATCAAAGAGGTTAACAGTCGAGTTGTTACTGTTAAAGTTGGTCTTTTTAAAAGGTTTTGCACTGATGAATTCCTATCTTCTTACTCTTGTCCATTTCATCCATTACTTTTTAATGTTTAATGGAATAGCTTTCTTTTACTATTTGGTGTCCACATTCCTCCTGCTCTCCGGCTGGGATGGGTTATTCTCTTCAATAGATCCAAAAATGCATCTCTCAAGTCAATCAAAACCGTTTATAGCTCAGACCCTGATTACGATCCATTTAATCTGTGCTCTCCATGCATGACAATGCTACATTACCACCCCCAGCCCGCACCCACCCCCCATCGCTAATGAAGGTGAATCAGAACCCAATTTTTAACCCCTAGTCTACCAATCCATCACAATACAATCCAAATGGCTGTTCAAACTGGAAATTCCCACTTTTAATTTCCAAAACTATATGGTGAGGTATTCCAAGGTAACAGTCATCTAGAATAGTTGCAACCACACATCATTTAGGCGAGAGAAAACTGAAACATGTTAATTATTTACAAGTTGCTGCTCTGGAGGATGCATTCCAAATTACTTGTTGCAATGCCTGAAACGTTTACTTTGACCCTTAAGGCATAGGAGCAGAAACAGGCCAGTCGGCCCATTGAGTCTGATCCACCATTCAATGAGATTATGACTGATCTAATATGATAATTCTCATGAAAAATGAAATGAAAATCACTTATTGTCACAAGTAGGCTTCAAATGGAGTTACTGTGAAAAGCCCCTAGCTGCATTTTCCGGCCTTATACCAATAACTCCTGATTCACTTACTGATTAAAAAATCTGCCCACCTCAGCCTTGAACATACGTAATGACCCAGCCTCAACGGTAAAGAATTCTACAGGTTCACTACCCTCTGAAGTAATAAATTCCTCCTCATCACTGTCTTAAATGGGTGACCCTTTACCGTGAGATTATGCCCAACATAAGAACTAAGAGCAGGAGTAGGCTATCTGGCCCCTCGAGCCTGCTCCGCCATTCAATGAGATCATGGCTGATCTTTTGAGGACTAAGCTCCACTTTCCGGCCCGAACACCATAACCCTTATTCCCTTTATTCTTCAAAAAACTATCAATCTTGACCTTAAAAACATTTAATGAAGGAGCCTCTACTGCTTCACTGGGCAAGGAATTCCATAGATTCACAACCCTTTGGGTGACGAAGTTCCTCCTAAACTCAGTCCTAAATCTATTTCCCCTTATTTTGTGGTTATGCCCCCTAGTTCTGCTTTCACCCGCCAGTGGAAGCAACCTGCCCGCATCTATCCTATCTATTCCCTTCATAATTTTATATGTTTCTATAAGATCCCCCCTCATCCTTCTAAATTCCAACGAGTACAGTCCCTGTCTACTCAACCTCACCTCGTAATCCAACCCCTTCAGCTCTGGGATTAACCTAGTGAATCTCCTCTGCACACCCTCCAGTGCCAGTACATCCTTTCTCAAGTAAGGAGACCAAAACTGAACACAATACTCCAGGTGAGGCCTCACTAACACCTTATACAATTGCAGCATAACCTCCCTAGTCTTAAACTCCATCCCTCTAGCAATGAAGGACAAATTCCATTTGCTTTCTTAATCACCTGTTGCACCTGTAAAACAACTTTTTGCGACTCATGCACTAGCACACCCAGGTCTCTCTGCACAGCAGCATGTTTTAATATTTTATCATTTAAATAATAATCCCGTTTGCTGTTATTCCTACCAAAATGGATAACCTCACATTTGTCAACATTGTATTCCATCTGCCAGACCCTAGCCCATTCACTTGACCTATCCAAATCCCTCTGCAGACTTCCAGTATCCTCTGCACTTTTCGCTTTTCCACTCATCTTAGTGTCGTCTGCAAACTTGGACACATTGCCCTTGGTCCCCAACTCCAAATCATCTATGTAAATTGTGAACAATTGTGGGCCCAACACTGATCCCTGAGGGACACCACTAGCTACCAACCAGAGAAACACCCATTAATCCCCACTCTTTGCTTTCTATTAGTTAACCAATCCTCTATCCATGTTACTACTTTACCCTTAATGCCAGGCAGCTTTATCTTATTCAGCAACCTTTTGTGTGGCACCTTGTCAAAGGCTTTCTAGAAATCCAGATATACCACATCCATTGGCTCCCCGTTATCTACTGCACTGGTAATGTCCTCAAAAAATTCCACTAAATTAGTTAGGCACGACCTGCCCTTTATGAACCCATGCTGCGTCTGCCCAATTGGACAATTTCTATCCAGATGCCTCGCTATTTCTTCCCTACTACCGAAGTTAAGCTCAGTGGCCTATAATTACCCACTCTCTGCCTACCTCCTTTTTTAAACAGTGGTCTCACATTTGCCCTCTTGCTATCTTACATCTAAACATTGTTCACAAAGTTGGGTAAATGGTAGAAACCAATTCTTCAAGTGTAAAGAATAGTGTACATAACAGCACAATAAGCCTTCCCTATTGATTCAGACTCCTATGGTATAAAAATATATAGCCTCTTGTGATTAGTCTTCCATACAGCTACATTTTGTAGATTAACAATGAACTATATAGCCAACTTGGAGGCTAAAAAGAGACGAAAATGTGTCAAGGTTGTTTTCCCATTTTAGGGATGGAGATTCCACAGGTAGGCAACTCATCTTTCTCTTTTAATTTATAGTTGCAGCATGTTCAAAGGATACTTTTCTTACTGACAATTGATAGCAATGGGGAACACACACCACCAAACATATTGCAAGTCCTTTTTTGAATGCAGCCAATTAAGGTCCTGGTTCATAAGAAACAAAAGTAATGGTCTCGTTTTGCAAAGTATTTGCTTCTCTGAATGCAGGCAGCTATAGTCTACAGGAAATATGTGTGCCATTTCAAAGTACAAAGTGAAACAGACGAGGGAACAACTACTCGAGATAAGATTGAGAAAACAAAAATCAAGTTAAAAAAAAGCAGGCACCCAAATGTATATATACCTCCCCAGTCCCCC
Source organism: Scyliorhinus canicula (assembly GCF_902713615.1). Lineage (NCBI taxonomy): Eukaryota > Metazoa > Chordata > Chondrichthyes > Carcharhiniformes > Scyliorhinidae > Scyliorhinus > Scyliorhinus canicula. The sequence continues at coordinate 29,750,838 of NC_052157.1, forward strand.
CCCCCCCCCCCCCCCCCCAATAAAAAACATTTATTAAAAAAAAGTTTTAAAAAGCCAATTGATCTGGTATGATGCCTCCAGTCTTGCGCCCGAAAATATAAATATGCAATTTTTGGCCTGGGAGGTGGTGGAGGTTCCCTCTGCTCTATGTAGGGGGAGGTCATGATTTGGTTTCTTGTTCTGCCTTTCTAGCATATTAATATAAAAGGTTAAAAGTGAAAGTACGTACAGCAATCCGCAATATGTCACAATGTGATAAAGTCTAGGGGCAGAATTCTCCCAAGCCCTTGCCAGTACAATGGCGGGGGATCCAGAAATCCATCCGGTGTTAATTTTTCAACTAGGGGCCACTATGGTACATCGGGAAACCCCCTGGAGGGCAGCCTGAAACACATTAATGGGATACAGATGAAGGCCCGGCCAGCGTCAGTGCCAGCGGGAAACCACACCAGTGCGAAATATGTCTGGAATAACGTGACGCGCAGATGTCGAGACTCACCGGAAAAATGCCTGGGGCTGCCTCCAAAGTGCAGGATGGAGACCGACAGCAACCGTGGACCTCAGAACTGCACTGCAATATGACACCCGGATAGAATGGCAGACTACACATCATCAGGTCTGCCCCGCCACGGATAGGAGACTTCCGTCCTAGTTAATCAGTTTTAGTCATGTAGTTTGAGAGTTAAAATATTAGCTACGAAACCAAGGATAAATCCTCAGTTCCTTCTTTTTAATAGTACCACAAGATCATTCACATCCATCTGGGAGGGCAGGGAGGACCTTAATTTAACCTCTTAGCCGAGGTGGAGGGCTAGATTCTCCTGCTCAAGTCTCTGGAGATGACATGGGTAGATGTCATCTCCAGAGGGGTCAGTGCAGACTTGATGGGCCGAATGATTTTATTCTGTTCTGTAGGGATTCTATGAAACCAGCCAATGGATTTAAGAGTCAATTAGGCATGATATAGTTGCTCGCTTACGGTGGCAAGGAAATTTCCACAGTTGATGCGAAGCATAGACATTTCAAGAGCACATTACACCTGGATGTGCTTGTTCTGTCAGAAAGTGAAGAGGGGTTGGAAAATTGCATCCTTCATCTCAAGCAGTATAAACGTTTTGGCTAAGATCAAGCGTAGGACCAAGCCCAAGATCAGATGTAATGTCTGAATCTCGTCAGATTGGATCTTGTTTGTCTCTCTTGTGGGGACCACAAATTGGACTCAATTTGAATTTGAATTGTTTTTTGCAGCAAGCAAGGAGATGGATTAAGGGCTTGCCCCATCCACTCTGCACATTGGCTTTGAAAATGGAATAAGATTGTTTTAAAAAAGAAAACATGGAGGGTATTGAAATTATTGAAACTACCCTTGCACAATTGTATTTTCCTGAATCCATCCAGTATAGCAATGTATTTATATCTTATATCTTTCAAGTGGCATAAATAATGTGGTGGTGAACTGACTCTTCTGACTTGTCAACGATGTACCTGAACATCCATCTCAGAACAACAATCTGTATGAGCCGTTTCTTGTTAAAAAGACAAACTTTAAATATAAATATGTATTAATTACCAAGATTTATTCACATCTTGTTATCGCCGAGGGGAATATGTGGTGGCCTAATCACACCATACAGCGACAAGGTCAAATGATATGTCAATTATTAAGAATTAATTAAAGCAATTCAAACACAAATGTGCCCACAGGTCATATTTATCCTAAATTAAAGAATGATTGAGTGTCAGAATACAATAAAAATTGCACATCGAGTGAATGGGCATTAGAATTATCCTTTTAAATTTGGAATATGAAGCAAATTAAGTGTGCAGTCCTGAAGCATTAGGCAGCATGCCTTAGAGTCAGTTCATCTTCCAAGAACAAGAAAACATTCCACGATCTGAAGGTCAAGTCAGTTGTTAGGATTTGAATGTTCGCATTTATTTCCTTTCTTACATAAACTGATTAGCTCTCCTCTGAGTTTATTTATTCGGTTTCGCCACTGCATAACGACTGTGCCGGTAAACGCTCGAGGGACCCGAGTCAGCGAAAATAGAACAAAGCTTAAACCAGGCAGAGCTAATGACATTTTATTTTCTGTCCGGACTAGTGGGACCTCATTTCCACACTCTAATTTAGCTGCCTCCAACACCTGGTATCGCTGGCGGCGCAGGTGCAGAGTAATCAGTGTGGATCTCATCGGAGAGAAATCAGTGATGAGGACGCTGATCTTCCCTTTACTTCACCGTTGCCGTGGTACATCCTTACATCTCACAGCAACAAGAATACAAGAGTGTGATGGTGGACCTTTTTCATATTAATAAATGGATGTTTACAAGATGACGGGGGTGGGGGGGGGCGTTTGGCAGGGGGAGAAGGGTAAGCCTCCCGCCACGTGCAAGGGAGTGATATGTTGTGCAAGTGAGATAGTAAGCACGGGTGGAGAGGGAGGGAATAAACAAAAACATGGGACAGTTAGAAGAGAGATGGAAGATGTGAAGAGATGACGTCCGGGCCAGTAATGGGCAGCAAGACGTGACGAGTAGTGTACACAAAACAAAAACGATTTCATTCGTATATCAAACAGGATAAGACCGTTGCAGATTAATGCGATTAGACAATGATTTCATGTTCTCTGCAAGAAAATTATCAATTCAGATGTTGCTTCACCATCAGATGTTGCTCAGTCGCATACAGCTGAATATAAAGATTAGACGAATATTGAAAGGTATTCTCCCAACTAATGTAAAATAGTTTGTAACCAGAAACCTCCCTGTTAAGTTTCTTGGGCTGTTGCACTACAGCTTATGCAAATATTTCTCACGCTTATGTGACTTTGTACATGAATTGGCTCCCGATTTTGCTTACAAAATGACAATATTAACTCAGACAGTGAAGCACTTTGAAATGCCCTGCCGAGTTGAATAGAATTTCATCAATGCATGCATTTCCTTTCTTTAACCGGCTGCATATTCTGGGCAGGGCTCTACACAATGCACTGCATGAATCATAAGCCCTTCAGTACTAAGCCGATTAGATTTCATGCACTTATTGTGTATTTTACATACCCTATTTATTATACAAGTAATTTCCTTCTGACAGCGCTGTTAAACTACTGAAAATTATTCTCAGCAGCAGAAGTATGCTGACGGTACGGCCGAAACTGAGGCAGCTACAACAGAAAAAAAGTGTACGTTTACGAGATGCTTACCAGCTTGGAGGTTCAGAAGTAGCAACTGTGGGTCAGAAACTCGTGGGCTATAAGCTGAACAGCTCCATCTCCAACCCATGCTCGTCCCCAGTCAGACTCTGACACTGGAACAGAGCCTCACAAAATAACTCTATTTCTCCTTAATTTTATCTATTTTGTGTCACCTGTAAACAGTCATTTAATGCATGGGAAAACTTTAAACCAAACAGTTTTTTCATGCTTTTGTATCTCCATTTACTTTGGGATATTGCACATCTGCACGAGCTGGGCCTCAGCTGAAAAGCTTATTTCACCCCCCCAGCATTTGGAATGATCGAGGCAAGTAGCAAGATGTATTTAAGGAAACACTTGATAAGTACACGAGGGAGAAAATAAACATGTTGACTGGGCGAGATGGATTAAGGTGGGCGGAGGCTCATGTGGGGCGCACACACCAGCAGAGACGTGTTGGGTGTTTCTCACAGGAACAGGCTAAGTAAATTCTATTATAATTGATCAGCCAATGCCTAACATTGGGCAGCAGGGTAGCATGGTGGTTAGCATCAATGCTTCACAGCTCCAGGGTCCCAGGTTCGATTCCCGGCTGGGTCACTGTCTGTGTGGAGTCTGCACGTCCTCCCCCTGTGTGCGTGGGTTTCCTCCGGGTGCTCCGGTTTCCTCCCACAGTCCAAAGATGTGCGGGTTAGGTGGATTGGCCATGCTAAATTGCCCGTAGTGTCCTAATTAAAGTAAGGTTAAGGGGGGGGTTGTTGGGTTACGGGTATAGGGTGGATATGTGGGTTTGAGTAGGGTGATCATGGCTCGGCACAACATTGAGGGCCGAAGGGCCTGTTCTGTGCTGTACTGTTCTATGTTCTATTTATTAACTGCTGGGCTTCACAGTACAGATTATCAGGAAGTATGCCCGTGGGGATCAACATTTAAGTTTTTTCATCAACATATTAGCATATCAAAATACCCAGTCTCCTCAATTTCAATGGGTCCCATCTCGACAAGCTGGCCCCGAGTTCACATGTTGTTTTCCAATCAGGTGAAATTCCATTTTAAAACTCATTTAGCTTGAAATGCTGTAGAGTCAAATATAAATCCACTCCGAGCCTAAGGAAAAAGCCGATGAGCATTGCCGCGAACAAGAAAATGTTGAGACATCTAATTTCAACATAGAATGCATATTTGAATCATGAATCTCAACAATGGGCAGCACGGTGGCACAGTGGTTAGCATTGCTGTCTACGGCGCTGAGGACCTGGGTTCGAATCCCAGCCTGGGTCACTGGCCGTGTGGAGTTTGCACATTCTCCCCGTGTCTGTGTGGGTTTCGCCCCCACAATCCAAAGATGTGCAGGGTAGGTGGATTGGCCACGCTAAATTGCCCCTTAATTGGAAAAAATAATTGGGTACTCCAAATTTTTTTTTTTTAAATGAATCTCAACAATGAGGAAGCAATCATTTTGGATGGAATGATGGCATTAGAAAGAAATAGGTAATGAAAAATATAATCTCGGGCGGCACGGTGGCGCAGTGGTTAGCACTGCTGCCTCACAGCGCTGAGGATCCAGGTTCAATCACGGCTCCGGGTCACTGCCTGTGTGGAGTTTGCACATTCTCCCCGTGTCTGCGTGGGTTTCACCCCCGTAACCCAAAGATGTGCAGGGTAGGTGGACTGGCCACGCTAAATTGCCCCTTAATTGGAACAAAAAGAATTGGGTACACTCAATTTTCTGAAAAAAAGAAAAGTATAATTTCACATAAGGGAAGGTGCAAAATAATCTTCAAATTACAATCTAATACAATCCACTATTAAAGAAATTGTTATTTTTCTAAGGCAAAAGCATCAACTCAACATGTGAAGTCAGAAGAAATGGAAAGCCCTTTCCATAATTTCCCAATTTAAAACCGATCAGCGATGGGGGTTATAAAGGACTCGTTTAATCATTTGCCAGAAAGATCAAATGACAAAAACATGATGTAAAATTCTGTAACTCATGCATACTTTTCCCCCCTAAGATTTGGCTACTAATCAAGGGAAAGAACAGTTCTTAAATGATGCATGAAATCAGTTGGATAGATGTTGGCTTCACTTGATTATTAAAAAAAAACACCAACCCATTTGGCCATTCTGTATGAGTGAATAAATTGTTTTGCCTTTGGTATTTCAAAACAATATTATACAGGAACAAAAAGCTCCAGTGCTGTGCTCTAAGAAGTAATTCAGTCTTACGACATATTAAATGGGTGCAATTAGTTGGTATTTTTGGCTTTGGGGCTTCTATCTGTAGAAACGTCCCTGCACAAAAAGCAGTCAGTGAAAATGGAGATTGCTCGTAGACTGTAATGGAGCTAAATGTTTGGCTATCAAGTCTCTGTTACATCACTTGTAGACTGGACAAGCTGAAAGGGATACTGCATCAATGACAGCGATTCTCTTCGGCAATTCACTGCAGTTTACACCAGCTTTATTCAAACATTTATGTAACCTATTATTACTAGAGGACTTAAAACTACACCCAAGATAGTTAGCACTTATAAACCAAAAAGGCTACTGATCCCGAACCTGAGGAGTCTGATTCCACTCTCACACTATTTTACTCTGCTGCAAGTAAAGAACTGGTTCCAGGATAACGCAGTGCCGAGCAGCTTGAGCCACGCTCCACAATGATGTAACCTTGCACAATGATGCCAACTGAAGAGCGCGGAGCAGACTGAGGATACAGAGGCCCATTTTATTCTCCACACGCCTGCAGAAAAACAATGCTATTTGGAATTTCCATACCGAGAGTATGAAGGGTGACAAAACCAAGTGGTACGGATAGAGTTAAGGTACAGTTCAGTCATGATCCAACTGGATGAGTTGAACGGCCCACTCCCGTTTCCACGCGAGTATTTGAATCAAGCAGCTTTCGATAGTTACGCGAATTCATTGGGGGAGAATTGGAGCTGGTGAATTTGGTTACATCTCACTAGGCCGTCAGCAAGTCGCTTGGAAGAAAGTCATTTATATAGTATTAATGAGTGAGGCCACTAGCAGTAAATCTGGGTTGCTTCTGGCTGCTCTGGCAGTCAAATAATTCTTAAAGTAATTCTTAAAGTCATTCACTGACACTGCCTGCTGCAAAATATATCATGAATTACAAACATTTTTATAATTGGCAATTCTGCACATATCCCAAATACACACACAGTGCAACTATAAGCTTCACTGCATAATTCATAAAGGAGGGGATCAATCTAATCGGTAGCATTCTAGACCTCTAATGCAACATTAACGCCCTGAAAATGAGACAGCGTTTGGAGGAAATGCTGTCCCAATGATTTACTTTTGTCTACATTTCACTCTTTGCTGGCTTGTCTTTATAATTATACCTTGTGTGAAACAAATTCTCATACTGCAGATTGGAGAACAACTCCAACAGACCACATCCAATCTGTTACTGTAACTGACTTGGTTACCTGTTCTCTGTCTCTACTGATGCGATCTGTTAGGAGGTCTGAATTGCTTCTCTCCTCGTCCAGTTCCATCACCATCTCTGCCAATTTATCCTGCAAACATAAATCAGGTTGAGGTGGATAGTGGCTCGGAAAGAACAACCTCTGTCCTCATAAAACTGCTTTCACCTACTGTACAGGTATGATGCATTAAACATAGATACATAGAAGATAGAAGCAGGAGGAAGCCTTTTGGCTCTTGACGATCATGGCTGATCATCCAATTCAATAGCCTAATCCTGCTTTCTCCCCATAGCCTTTGATCCCACTCTCCCCAAGCGCTATGTCTCGCCACCTCGTGAATATATTCAATGTTTTATCATCAACTACTTCCTGTGGTAATGAATTTCACAGGCTCACCACTCTTTGGGTGAAGAAATGTCTCCTTATATTTGTCCGATATGCTTCAACAATGTCTGTTAGTGTACAAATGTGCTAGGTATAAAATTCTTTAGAACAGAGATGCAAATTAACTGAACCAACACTGCATTGTTCAGATCTCTGGTTTTTCAAAGATGAAGCAGATGTTTTTAATCGATTAATGGAAGTCCTTTTTCATAACATGCTCCTAATGATATAAAGGTCACATTGCACGAAATGTTTAAGATTTACATTTTTTTTTTAAATTTAGAGTACCCACATTTTTTTTCCCCAATGAAGGGGCAATTTAGCTTGGCCAATCCACCTGCGCTACACATCTTTTTGGGTTGTGGGGGTGAGAGCCAAGCAGACACGGGGAGAATTTGCAAACTCCACACGGACAGTGACCCGGGTCTGGGACTGAACCTGGGACCTCAACGCCGTGAGGCTAACCATTGGGCCACCGTGCCGTCCTAAGATGTACATTTGATCGCTCATTTTCATTCACCTCCATTTGCTTGATCTGCCGCATTCGATCATCCTTTAAGTGCATTTTACTTTCGAGGTCAAGCTCTAGGTCATTTACTTTCTGCTTCAGTTGCTGACTCTTCAGAGCTGCTTCATCTCGCTCACGGCAACAGTTTTCCAACTCCTCTCTCACTTGCCGCATCTGATCCAAAATACATCAGGCCGTATAAACAGGTTATTAAAATAGAAACTGTGAATGCTGAAAATCTGTAAAAAGCCAGAAATTTCTGGTCGCCACAACAATGCTAATTTTTGTAAAATCAAATACGGTAAGTATTTAAAGCATTTTATACTTTGAATGCAGATTATTTTAATTCCAGTTAATTTGGTGATTATCACCATAATGACAGGGGGTCATCAGGGCACTGGAGAGCCTCACGCAGCTCCAGCTGCCGATACAGACGCCAGCACTGCCGGTGCGGGTCTGCGCATGCACGTGGGTTACCTTCTCCGCGCCGGCCCCCCGGGGAACATGGCAGAGCCCTACAGGGCCCGGCGCAGAGGAACATAAGCCCCCCCCCCCCCAGGATAAGCCGCCCGCCGATTAGAGGCCCCCGCCCCGAGTCGGATCCCTCCCCCACCACACCAGGACGGCCACTGAAGCACGAATGCCGAGGTCCCGCCAGGTAGGGCGACACGCAAATGACGCGACGCGACTCGGCGGGCACTCCGCCTGTCGTGCGCGGAGAATCACCGGCGCGGCCCCCAATCGGCGCCGTGGCGACTGCACAGGCGCCATTGGTGCCGCTTCTCCAGTCACCAGAGAATCGACGGTCTGGCGTCGGAACGGCGATGCGGGATTCGCGCCTTCCACCCCCCCCCCCCCCCCCCCCACCGATTCACCGACCCACCGCGGGGTCAGGGAATCCCACCACATGTCTTTCCTGACCAGTTTAAGAATCATTGAATCCTCCCAGGTACCAAATTGATCCTCTCTGAACTGCTGGACCCCTATTTGTACACTTCAATGAGTCTAATGTTGGTTTCAGATGGTTGTCAAAGACACCCGAGGCGCTGTTACCAATATGGCAGCCACTGCTTGTGCAGGAAGTTTAATGATAAAATTGTCATGTGGGTTGTTCATTTAGCATTCAAAAATGGGATGAAAGGGAATCGAATTTCCACCCAAACAGGTCTTGAGATCTTACATTGGTAAATAAAATATTCTTACTGTATAAAAAATACTGGGGCTTTACCTCAAAATTGTTTCTGCTGTTTTACAGTTTCCTTACACCAAATGGTGCCAAACAAGCAAGCTCAGGCAGATGTGAGATACCCAGTAGCAGGCACAGAACAGCAGTAGCGGAGAGGCCGGTTTGCAAACTGGTTACCTACTCAATTTCATTAACAGTAGGGGCACGGGCACACAAAAACTCGAGTTTTGAAAAAGGACACACATCACAGGATACCACCTGTGACCAAAAGATGGCAGTAACATGACAAACCTTCGCTGGAACCTGATCCAATATTAACCAGCACAATGAGCAATTTTATTCAACATCACAGCTTCACGATCCCCCTGCAATTACAGTATTTCTGATTAAACCCATAGTACTCATTAGAATATACTGGAATACAGAAATTTACTCAAAAAAAAAGACTGAATTTGAAGCAACCACATATTTTGTCTATTACGCTCAAATTCCATTCTATGACTTTAGTGCATTGTGTGTGGGAGCGAAAGATGAGCGATAAAATCTGATTCATAGGAGGAGGCAAATAAATAGCAGTTTGGTTACACAATCTTGGCCAGTGGAACTAAATTAGTTATGATAACATCTGCACACAAGAGGATTTGGGGAGGGGGACATCAGTGCCAATTTGATTAAGGGCTGGTTTAGCTCAGTGGGCTTGACAGCTGGTTTGTGATGCAGAACAAGGCCAGCAGCACGGGTTCAATTCGCGTGCCAGCTGAGAATTCTGAATTCTCCCTCTGTACCCGAACAGGCGCTGGAATGTGGCGACTGGGGGCTTTTCGCAGTAACTTCATTGCAGTGTTAATGTAAGCCTATTTGTGACAATAAAGGTTACTTATTTATTTATTCATGACAATCATTTTAATAGAAAAAAGAATTTATGAATATTTTAATTTTATAATATGTGTATTATAATACTTTTTTTTGTTATGAATAACAATTCCAAGGTTTGCAGAGGGGAAGAAACACAAAAGTAAGGGTTTCTGCGATATCCTGCCAGTTTCGCCTGCACTGCATTAGATTTTTTAAAAAATTCATTTTGAGTACTCGATTCTTTTATTCTAATTAAGGGCCAATTTAGCATGGCCAATCCCCCAACGTTGCACATCTTTGGGTTATGATGGGGGTGAGACCCACACAGACACGGGGAGAACGTGCAAACTCCACACGGACAGTGACCCGGGCCGGGATCAAACCTGGGTCCTCATCGCCGTGAGGTAACCATGCTAACCACTGCGCCACCCTACCACCCCTGCGCTGCATTAGCTAATGCAGGTTGGATTTTTTAAGGAATCATGCGTTAAAAAATAGATCCCATTTTCCCCAAGTCACATCCAAGAATGACCTTCATTGTAGCGGTTACATAATTGATTATTTTTGAGTGTCTAATACCTTATTAGCACTAGCAGAGCAAGACAATAGACCTCTCCTCATTATTCAAAATCATTATTTTGTATTTATCAACTACACTGGACAAGTTGGATCAATACCCAGTTATTCAGATTCAACCATCTGCAGCCAGTTGTAGGTGTTTTTCTATGGGGTGCCACTGTAATTTGATGCTGTGATATTTTTTCTTGCTAGTCAAAAACAAAGCGAACAGCAAAACAGACCCAGTTGTCAGTTTCCTGCAACACTGAGATAATAGCTCCACAGACAATCGGGGAATTGTGCTCAACATGATTTGGCAACTACCAAAACCCCCGCCTCCCCTTTATCTGAAACAGGATGGAAACTTTGCGGAAAATAAAAATATCAATCATGAAAACTGCCTTTTGTACATTGGCTTCAGATCATTTCAAAGTGCTTTAGATGTTTTATCCAGATCAGGACATGCAGCAAACAATTTCCAATTTAGGGGCAACGTTAGTGTGGCCAATCCACCTAGCTTGCACATCTTTGGGTTGTGGGGGTGAGACCCACGCAGACATGTGGAGAATGTGCAAACTCCACATGGACAGTGACCCGGGGCCGGAATCGAACCCGGATACTCGGCGGCGTGAGGCAGCAGTGCTAACCACTGCGCCGCCGTGATGTCCACTGCATAATTCTAACAGAAACTATATCCTGTTCAATGTGGATCAAGCGAAGTGATGTGAAAATTCCTAAAATACCTCAACGTTTCCAAGATTAATAATTGAGTTCATGATGCTACAATCTCCCTGAACTAAGTTTTGGAATTTTGGACATACTTATCACAGTTTGTAACAATGTATTTGCTTTCCTGCAGAACCTATATAATTGCATCTGACACGCACTGGAATTAACTAGTTAATTAGAAATATAAAGATACCATAGGAAGTTTTCTGAGCTGGTGGGCCGGGTCTTGGCGAGGGTTTTCAATGAGGCAAGGGACAGAGGGACCCTGCCGCCGACAATGTCGCAAGCCACTATATCACTGATATTGAAGCGGGGTAAAGACCCGGAGGCGTGTGGGTCCTACAGGCCAATCTCCCTGATTAATGTTGACGCCAAGCTCCTGGCAAAGGTACTGGCGGTTAGAATGGAGGACTGCGGACCGGAGGTGATTGGGGAGGACCAAACTGGGTTCGTGAAAGGTAGGCAGCTGGTGGCCAACCTGAGAAGATTACTTAATGTGATAATGATGCCCCCGGTGGGTAGGGAGGTGGAGGTAGTGGTGGCGATGGACGCCGAGAAGGCCTTTGACCGGGTGGAGTGGGACTATCTATGGGAGGTGCTCGGACGGTTTGGGTTCGGGGAGGGATTGGTGGATTGGATCAAATTATTATATCAGGCACCGAGGGCCAGTGTCAGGACTAACAGAGAAGTGTCGGAGTACTGTAGGTTGTACCGAGGGACCAGACAGGGCTGCCCGCTCTCCCCGCTGCTGTTTGCGCTGGCCATAGAGCCGCTGGCGATTGCGCTGAGAGCCGCAGAGGGATGGAAGGGGATGGTGAGGGGCGGGGTAGAACATAGGGTCTCTCTTTACACAGACGACCTGCTCCTGTACGTGTCGGACCCAGAGGCCGGGATGGGAAGTATACTGGGAATGCTGAGGAAGTTCGGCCAGTTCTCAGGATACAAATTAAATACGGCCAAGAGTGAAATGTTTGTGGTACAGGCAAGGGGCCAGGAGAACAGATTGAGAGGGCTACCGTTTAGGCTGGTTGAGGAAAATTTCCGGTATTTGGGAATCCAGGTGGCACGAGACTGGGGCAGGCTGCACAAGTTAAATTTGGCCAGGGTGGTGGAGCAAATGAAGGGAGAGTTTTGGAGATGGGATGCACTCCCACTGTCGCTGGCAGGGAGGGTGCAGACTGTAAAGATGACAATCCTCCCGAGATTTCTGTTTGTTTTTCAGTGCATCCCGATCTTTGTCCCACAGTCCTTCTTCAAAAGAGTTAACAGGATGATCATGAGCTTTGTCTGGGCGGGAAAATCCCCGCGGGTGAAGATGGCGATGTTGGAGAGGAACCGCAGCGAGGGAGGGCTAGCTTTGCCTAGTCTGATTAATTATTACTGGGCGGCCAACATCGCTATGATAAGGAAGTGGATGGTGGGTACGGGGTCTATCTGGGAGCGGGTGGAGGCGGCTTCGTGCAGGGGCTCCAGCTTGGCAGCCCTGGTCACGGCTCCTCTACCGCTGCCGCCGGCCAAGTACACCACCAGCCCGGTAGTGGTGGCGACCCTGCGAATATGGAGCCAGTGGAGGAGGCATGTAGGGGAGACGAGGGCGTCGGTTTGGGCGCCAATCTGCGACAACCATCGGTTTGCCCCCGGGAGTATGGATGGGGGGTTCCGAGTATGGCGGCGGGCGGGGGTGGGAAGGGTGGGTGATATGTTCCTGGAAGGGAGCTTTGCGAGTTTGAGGGGCTTGGAGGAGAAATTTGGGCTGGTAAGGGGAAATGATTTTAGGTACCTACAGTTGCAGGACTTTGTTCGTAGACAGGTCCCATCTTTTCCACGCCTCCCGCCAATGGGGATCCAAGAGAGAATAGTCTCTAGGGGGGAAGAAGGGGAGGGTAGAGTCTCAGGTATTTATAAGGTGCTCATGAGGGAGGAAGGGTCCCAGACAGAGGAACTGAAACTTAAATGGGAGGAGGAGCTAGGCGGGGAAATGGAGGACGGGCTGTGGGCAGAGGCCCTGAGTAGGGTAAATTTGACCGCGACATGTGCTAGGCTCGGGCTGATTCAATTTAAGGTCGTTCACCGGGCCCATATGACGGTGGCTCGGATGAACAAATTCTTTGGGATAGAGGACAAATGCGCTAGGTGCGCGGGAGGACCAGCGAACCACGTTCACATGTTTTGGGCATGCCCAAAGCTGAGGGGGTATTGGGAGGGATTTGCGGGGATCATGTCCCGGGTGCTAAAAACAAGGGTGGTGATGAGTCCAGGGGTGGCAATTTTTGGGGTTTCGGAAGACCCGGGAGTCCAGGGGGAGAAAGAGGCCGATGTTTTGGCCTTTGCTTCCCTAATAGCCCGGCGACGAATACTATTGGCGTGGAGGGACTCAAAGCCCCCGAAGACTGAGTTGTGGCTTGCGGACATGTCGAGTTTCCTGGGTATGGAAAAAATTAAGTTCGCCTTGAAGGGATCTGTACAGGGGTTCGCCCGGAGGTGGCACCCATTTATTGACTTCTTTGCGGGAGAGTGAGCGTCAGCAGGGGGTGGGGGGTAGAGTAGTGTAGAATAGGATGGAAAAAATGGCGGGTAGTACCGGTGGGAGAGGAGCAGGCTTGTGCAGTATGTTACGATTGAAGTATTGAAAGTACATGGAGGTTTGCACATTTTTGCCTTTTTTGCTTTCTTTCTGTTGATGTCTGTAACTGTTTACAAAGCCAAAAACTACCTCAATAAAATTGTTTATTAAAAAAAACAGAAATATAAAAATGCCACAAAATGCACCACCTGCCACATGTACGCATTCCTGGCTTGTGATCGTGAGATTCTTGTAAAAGTATTGGCGACTAGAACTGAACTGCCAGCTCCCAAACTAGTCAAATCCAGATTAGACAAAAAGTGTTTTTTTTTTGCCATGAATATTAGCAGACATAACAGGGTGGAACTAGAAGCAACTTAATAACACGATATCTTACAAATTTGACATGGTAACTGTGGAGAGGGGAGGATTGAGAAATTATACAACATGTTCCTGCAATCCTGGTTTGGCTAGCAACAGTCAGTTCTATATTTAAACAACAGAACTCCAGGTATAGCATTATCTGGGAGAGCATTCCCCCAGCAGAAACATGGTGCCTTGTCACTTGTGTTCTTTATACTGCTATTCAGTTTAGCAGGTTAACAGTTATGTCAAAAGAAAAGAAGGGAAACAAAATGTATTTGCAAAGCACCTTTCACAATCTCCGTGTATCACAATGTCCTTCCCTGCTAATTAAGTACTCTTGTAACAATGTCACTGTAGGGAAATGCAGCAGTCAATTCAAGATCCATTCAATAGCATTGTTGGCCAGGACACCGGAACACTCTCCCAATGGGGCACCCTTTCAAAAGGGCCATGGGATCTGACCAGGCCCTCAGGCTTCACTTTAATGACTCATCCAAAAACTATCACCCCTGACTGTACAGCACTCCCTCAGTACTGTACTGAAATAGCCATCTACATGAGGTGCTCAAATTTCTATATTGGAGCTGAATCAGAGCCAAGAATCCCACCACCGAGTCAACCTGACACTGAAAGAGCTTGGGCGGGATTCTCCAGGAATCGGCGGGGCGGGCAGAAACGGCGCAGTGGAGTGGCGGGAACCACTCCGGCGTCGGGACACCCCAAAGGTGCGGAATCCTCTGCGCCTTCAGGGGCTAGGCCGGCGCTGGAGTGGTTTGCGCCCCGCCGGCCGGCGTGGAAGGCCTTTGGCGCTGCACCAGCCGGGACCGAAGGGGCTCCGCCAGCCGGCGCGGGTCCGCGCATGCACGGGAGCGTCAGCGGCTGATGTCATCCCCGCGCATGCGCGGGGGGGGGGGGGGTCACCTTCGCGCAGACCATCGCGGAGGCTGACACAGGACACAGCCAGCGCGTAGAAATAGAGTACCCCCACGGCACAGGCCCGCCCGCGGATTGATGAGCCCCGATCACGGGCCAGGTGACCATGGGGGCACCCCCTGGGGCTAGTTCCCCCCCCCCCCCCCCCCGGCCCCCTCGAGGACCCCTGGAGCCCACCCGCGCTGCCAGGTCCCGCCGGTTAAGGGACCAACTCCAATTTACGCCGGCGGGACCTGCATAGGACGGGCGGGACTTCGGCCCATTGCGGGCCGGAGAATCGCCGGGGGGGGAGCCTGCTGACCGGCACGGGGCGCTTCCCGCTCCCGCCAAATCTCCAGCGCCAGAGAATTCGGCAGGAGGCGGGGGCTCAGGGAATCCCGCCCCAGCTTTTCAGTGAAAATGGAAGTTCTAGACACATCAGGGCTATTTTGTAACCTATAGGAAACACCAAGAGAATTAGCTCATTTTCATGTCACAAGATTGTGAATTCAGAACGCCACAAAGCAACCAGTTTGTTCTGAAGCTAATTGAGGACAACAGGAAATTTTACAGAAACAAAAGAAACCTGAAGTTCTCAAGAGTGATTTTTATAATCCTTTAACCATTAGTCAGAATTTCCATTGTTTTCAAAGGGAAATCACTGGACTATTTTGGGATTCATTCTTTTTTAAAAATCTACAGTACCCAATTCCTTTTTTTCCCAATTAAAGGCAATTTAAAGTGGCCAATCCACCTCCCTGTACATCTTTTTTTGGGTTGGGGGCTCAGACCCACGCAGACACGGGGAGAATTTGCAAACTCCACACTGAGAGTGACCCAGGGCCAGGGTCAAACCGGTCCTTGGTGCCGTGAGGCAGCAGTGCTAACCATTGTGCCACCGTGCTGAACCCTTGGGATTCATTCTACTGAAAAATGCATGAGACGATGTTCTTTTTTTTAATGAATTCAGAGTACCCAATTCATTTGTTCCAATTAAGGGGCAATTTAGCGTGGCCAATCCACCTAGCCGGCACATCATTGGGTTGTGGGGGCGAGACCCACGCAAGCACGGGGAGAACGTGCAAACTCCACACGGACAGTGACCCAGAGCCGGGATCGAATCTGGGACCTCGCACCGTGAGGCAGCAGGGCTAAATGTTCTTTAAAGTAAATGGGAGAGAAAACTAAGTGTGCTGCGTCAATATGATTGGCATCTTCAGGCACTACAATAGCTTTGAGGACAAAATTTACATTGTGTCAGGTGGATGTATCTTTAAGAAATGGGTGTTTATCAAATGGCTGCAGTGATGTCAGAGTGTGGGTGGAGCTGGCTGTCTGTCTGTCTTTCACTTTCGTTTTGAGCTAGCTGCTGCAGTGGTTTCGTTTTCAGAGGTGGATAGCTGCATTCAAAGCAAGCAGCTGTACAATGATCTCTCTTTCTCTACAAGCTAAAGAATGTCTCCAGATCATTGATGATTTCAAAGTAATACCTGTTTCTGTAGAGCATTTAAACCTTTATTTTATAAAGGATTTAACTTATGGATGATGTTTGGGAACTTATTGAGGGTTATCTAGAGTATTGTATCTGTGGAGTTACGTGTGTTGGTAGTTGAGAAACTGTTTACTGTGCGTTTATAAAATATTAACTGGATACATAGAATAAACATTGTTTTGTTTTCAACATACTTTAGCTCTCTGTTGCACCACACCTCTAAAGTGGGCTCTTGTGCTCCCCATAACCAAAATCTTTTAAAAGTTGTGGGTCAGGTGAACTCCATGATATACTTTGGGGTTCTCTAAACCCTGGCCCATAATAATGGGCTTAAGGTGGAGTTAAGATTGATCAACAGACAAAATTGATATAAACAGGTGGAGAACCAATGGTTCTTTCAAATGATTGCTTGTAAACCTTTTGCTGAAAAGTTTCCCTCTGTCAATTAGGATTGTAGTGTGGGAACAAGTTTATTGTTTGAAAGTTTATTATAGGGCAGCACGGCAGCGCAGTGGGTTAGCCCTGCGGTCTCACAGCGCCGAGGTCCCAGGTTCGATGCTGGCTCTGGGTCACTTTCCGTGTGGAGTTTGCACATTCTCCCCGTGTTTGCGTGGGTGTCGTCTCCACAGCCCAAAAGATGTGCAGCGTAGATGGATTGGCCACGCTAAATTGCCCCTTAATTGGAAAAAAATGAATTGGGTACTCTAAATTTTTTTTTAAAGTTTATTTTAGCCAGTGCCTTCTGTCCCCATCATAAACTCCATTCCCTAGCCAATGACTTAATCCCTCGTGCTGGAAAATGTCTGACTCCATACCAGACTGTTTGCAACATTGGCCCCGAGATAAGCTTGGGACCATATTCATAGAATTTACAGTGCAGAAGGAGGCCATTCGGCCCATCGAGTCTGCACCGGCTCTTGCAAAGAGCACCCTACCCAAGGTCAACACCTCCACCCTATCCCCATAACCCAGTAACCCCACCCAACACTAAGGGCAATTTTGGACACTAAGGGCAATTTATCATGGCCAATCCACCTAACCTGCACGTCTTTGGGCTGTGGGAGGAAACCGGAGCACCCGGAGGAAACCCACGCACACACGGGGAGGATGTGCAGACTCCGCACAGACAGTGACCCAAGCCGGAATCGAACCTGGGACCCTGGAGCTGCGAAGCAATTGTGCTATCCACAATGCTACCATGCCGCCCATATATCTGCACCATCACTAAGACCACCTATTTCCACTTACATAGCGCTACTCAACTCCATCCCTGCCTCAGCTCATGTGCTGTTGAAACCCTAATCCATGCCTTTGCTGCCGCTTGACTTCACTCTTGCAACACACTCCCGCACAGCTTCTCATCTTGTGCCCTTTATAACCCTGAGAGCATTCAAAACGCTGTTGCACTTGCCCCAAATTGCATCCAATCACAATCACTCGCGCACATTGGCTCCCAGTTAAGCAGCACCTTGTGTTTAAAATTTTCATCATTCTTTTGAAATCCTTCGTGGCCTTACCCTTTCCCATATCTGTAATCTCCTTCATCCCCACAATCTGCCTCTTTAGTATTCCTGTTTTTAATCACTTTTCATTGGCGGCTGCCCCTTTAGCTAAACTCTGGAATTGCCTCTCTAAGCCTCTGGATCGTCATATCATCCTTTAATTAGCTCTTGTAAACCATCTCTCTGCCCTATTTATTGACCCTAATATCTCTTACGTGGCTGGAAGTCAGACTTTGTTTGATAACACACCTGCAAAGTGCCGTGGGACACTTTACACCTTAACGGCACGATATAAATGCAAGTTGTTGCCATTAACCAAAAGTTCACAAATGTACTTGCCTACAAATGACCAATTCCTGAATGACCAGGGTTTGGTCTTGAAGATATGCTTTCTTTCTCTTACAGAGAGCAGCAAACTCAGAATCCATTACAAGCAATCACGACAGGAATCGGCAAATCTTGAAATACGGTCAAAATGAATCTTTTGATTGAAGTACAACAAATGAATGAGTTTTTAAACGGGTAAAGGATCAGAGGGTTAGCTGGGAAAGCTAATAATTGTTTTGTTGCAGTTAATTATATTGAAAGCTCATTTCATGAAAATGGCAACGAAGACGCAGATGCTTTATCTGCAAAGATATTGAGGAAGCCCAGGATTTCACTACTTATCGCACACTTCTACAAGGTTCAGAATAATGTAAATAGCCAATATACTTTCCCACCATTGTTACTCTACAAAATAAACAATCCTAACATTTAATTTCGCTAATGCAATAAGTTTTCTGTGTTGTGTTAAGTTAAGAATGTGATCAACTTTCCACTGGATTCAACTTTCTTTAGAAGCCTTTGGTCAAAGGTTATTGGTCAAAGGTTAAACAAACACAGCTATCTTGCATTACCTCATCCTGCAGTTTCTTGGTTACTAGTTGAAATTTGTCAGCCTCCAGGGCCTTCGTTTTCAGCTGTTGCTGCAGGACACTCAGCTGACTGCGGTTCTTTTCCTTGTACTCATCAAGCTCCTTCCGCAGCTCCAGGTTTGACCTTTGGGCATCCTGACTCATCTCAGCCATCTGCGTACGGTAGCAGCAGTAAAATTAAACGGTGGTGGGGGAGGAGGGGGAGAAGGCGGGAGATAAAGAAGAGATAAAGAAGCATTTATTTAAATTAAGGTCCAAAGAAGAAAAAAAGCTTGAATCAGAATCATAGCCTTTGTGTGCAAAAGGAGCCCACTGGATCCATCATGCCTATATCTGGTCTTTGAAACAGATATTCAATTAGCTCCACTTAGTCAATTGTTTCCTTTTTAAACATTTATCCAATTCTCCTTGGAAAATTACTACTGAACTTAATTCCACTGCTCTTTCAAAGTTACGGCAACTCAGTGTTAAAAAAAAATCTTTCTCTTCTCCTCCTGGCTTTAATGCCAGCATCGAGTGACGCACCTTCCTACCAATCTAAGTGCCTCCTTATTGAAATCCCATATAATTTGAAACACCTCTCTTAGACCTCCCTTTAACATTCACTGCTCCAGGGAGAACAATCGCAGCTTCTCGAGTTGCTTCACATAAATTCTAAGATGCATATAAAACAGGATATTGCTTCTTCCCACAGAATGGCACAGGCACATTTTCACACCATGCTCTTCGCCAACTCCTCCCTCTCTAGGCGAGATACAGGCAGGCAAGATGGTGGTGACTGTGCCAGTGCTGTAATGTGACCCTGTGCCGGCGCTGTAGTGCTGCCGCTGGGAGGTGAAAGAAAGCAGCCGATGGGTTTTGATTTTACCTCCCGTCTTTCAAAGAAGCCACCCAAATCTCTGACCCAAGCCCAAATTGTTTGGGATGTTATCCAAAGCACCATAAATATTCCAGCCTGATTAAACCGCCTGCAACACTAAGCTGCCAGGTTTCCTTTCAGAATCTGAAACATTACTGTGCATGTTCAGGCACATGTATTTTACACGATATGCCCCCCTTCCCACCCTCTAAGCAAGCAATCTGGGGACATCCCAAAACAAAAGCGTAGAACTAATAAAAATGCACTTTCATTACTTACTCTGGACAGTAATCCAGAGACCCGTAGTAATTCAAATCCCGCCACTGCGGATGGCGAAAAGTGAATTCAATAGGAATCTGGAATGAAGCCAAATGAAGGTCAATGAAACCCCATCTGGTTCGATAATATCCTTCAGGGAGGAAATCTGCCATCCTTACCTGGTCTGGTCTATATGTGACTCCAGATCCACAGCAATGTGGTTGGCTCATAAATGCCTCCTGTAATGGTCTAGCAAGCTCAAGGGCAATCAGAGATAGGGGAGCCAGCAACGCCCGCATCCCATGAATTAATTTTAAAAAATACTACTGCATTTAGCAGATTTGCTCTGTAACTTCATTATTTGAAAGCCTTTGGATAAGCAAAATTTGAGATTTAACTTCATTTGGCATTTTATTATTTTAAATTTATTTTGAAGGACTGTAGCTAACTTGAGGAATACAGCTATGTCACACTTAAATTGACCCATTATTTAATGATTATTATTTTAGCAGGCTCCACCCACCACTAATTATTGAAGAGTAATATTCAGTAGATACAAGCTTAAAATGCCCGCACTGTT
Organism: Scyliorhinus canicula; assembly: GCF_902713615.1. Classification (NCBI taxonomy): domain Eukaryota; kingdom Metazoa; phylum Chordata; class Chondrichthyes; order Carcharhiniformes; family Scyliorhinidae; genus Scyliorhinus; species Scyliorhinus canicula. Next base: position 29,771,162 of record NC_052157.1, read on the forward strand.
TAGAAGTGTTGACATGAAGAATCCAACCTCTTTCTCAAGCTTGTCAACCATCTTCTCCAATTGCCTTCTCTCGGCCTCCATCTCACTCTTTGTTTTCTTTAAAAGATCTCTCTGAACTGTTTCGGTTTTAAGCCTTTCATTTAATTCCTGGTGCTCCTGCGATCGCTTGTTGAGGCTTCTCTGCAGAATGAGAAAGATAACATGTAGCTAAAACTATTCATTATGTCGAGGGGTAACTTCATAGACAAGTTAAGTGCTGTTGTGGAGTAATTGTTTATGCTTTAACTAAGGCTGGGTTAGGGGTTACCTATACGTCAGAAAGAAATGGCTTGTAGGTATTAGTGCTTTTTAGAGACATCGCCATAAGTTCTGTTTTAGCAACGTTCAGCCAAATAAACTTGTCTTGTGCAACATTGTGCATTCATGTTGCGAAATAAAGTAGATATAACACACCTCACTAAAATCAGACATTGAACCGCAGAGGAGCATGCAAAAAAGCATGCAGTGAGGCAGAATCGCATATGAAGGTCTTATTCTCTCATCAACACAGGATTCAGCATTCTTTAATGCAACCTGAGAAGACTGGAGTAAGAGAGGGCGGCACGGTGGCGCAGTAGTTAGCACTGCTGCCTCATGGCGCTGAGGAACAGGGTTCGACCCCGGCCCCGGATCACGGTCCGTGTGGAGTTTGCACATTCTCCCTGTGTCTGCGTGGGTCTCACCCTCACAACCCAAAGATGTGCAGGGTAGGTAGATTGGCCACACTCAATTGCCCCTTAATTGGAAACCTAAAAATAATTGGGTATTCTAAATTTATTAAAAAAAGAAGACTGAAGCAAGGAACAATGAGAAGTAGGAGAGATCCAAATATATCACGGAAAATCAGGGGAAACTATCTGGATTCCTCAAACTAATCATTTAGCTGAAACAGGAGTATGATATCGGAACCTGAAAGGAGGTGTGATGTGGAGATGCCTCAGCAGAGAGAATTTCTCACAGATATGTGAAATAAATGGACCAGACCCAGGTGCACATTTACACCTTAACACTGCACTCCTTGCAGCAGTTCAAATGACCACAGTTTTGATTCATTTGTTTATGGATGCGTGCATAGCTGGAAACACTAGCATTTATTCCCCATCCCTAACTGTCCTCAGTACAGTGCTGGTGAACCACCTTTTTGAATGGCTGCACCCACAGTACTATGAAGGAGGCATTTCCAGTATTTTGACCCAGTAATAATGAAGAAACAGTGATATAATTCCCAGTCAGGATAGTGCGCAACTTGTAGGGCATTAGGAAAACTAAGGTAATTGTAAGGGATTTATATTTGTATTGGTGAACATTAGAAATAAGGTAGAGCTTTAAGTGCCTGGAAGGGTAAAATCTATAGTTAAATACATGCTGGACAAAGGTTTTTGCATGTGTGGGGGTTGGTCAAGTTCCAACCGTGTTTCTATTGTGCTTAGAGAGGGCTATGGCATGAAGAATAAGTAAAAAGGCAAGCATGTGGAGGCTTCTTAGCAACAGGAGGCCATTGATTTAAAACAACTTTTAAGTTTTAGTTTTAGACGATTTTGTGGACAGTTGGAGGCAGGACCTTGGGGAGTGAACAAAGGGCTGGTTTAGCTCAGTGGGCTAGACACCTAGTTTGTAATGCAGAAACAGGCCAGCAGCGCAGGTTCAATTCCTGTACCAGTTGAGAATTCTGAATTCTCCCTCTGTGTACCCGAACAGGTGCCGGAATGTGGCGCCTAGGGGCTTTTCACGGTAACTTCATTGCAGTGTTAATGTAAGCCCACTTGTGATAATAAAAAGATTATTATTATCTCTCAACACTGCCAGGAGACTGGCCAGGACAGGAGCTGCAAAGAAGGATGATTCCTGACGTACAAGTTACGGACCAGAAAACCAGGGAATTGGAACAGAAGGAATGTTTAAAACGACTGGAGTTAAGTAAACAGAAACCAAGGTATTGTCCAGCAGAATTCAAGGAAAAGTAAACAACATGTTCCGAGTTAAAGAGACAATTGCAGTAACCAGATTTTAAGTGGGACAGCAACCTTCAAAGGTAAAACAAAAGTCTGATGCCATTTTAATACAGTCTGGGAATTGAAAGTTAAAATAACAGTGAGCAGTTTGGACAATAGACAAGACAAAGAAATCCTAAAGGGGTTGGTGTGAAATCCTGGGCTCGATTCGTTGTTAAAAGTGGAGCAGAAACGTTGATTGAAAGCATCATTTGGAAAAACTGGTCTGGATTTTAGAATGCAAACTGCTGAGGGAAGGCATACTTAATTTAAAAGATTTTAAAGTGTGATCTTGGAAGTGAAACCCTCACATGGCAATCATCTGGGGGAAATTCTGAGGAGACATCCACAGGCATTAACTGGGGTTCCAAGCAGAGTGTGGGTGTGTATTTGACCACAGTCACCTTCTGTTAATGGGATGATTGTAGCTTAAGATATACTTTGCAATGCATATTAACCTTTAGATCTACCTGTATTTGTTAAGCTAAGGGGGAGGAGTAAGGGAGTATTGTATAATAATCTGACTTTTCTTGTTTAATAAATTATTTTTTCTTGTTAAAACCAATTGGCGATCCTGTGATTCTGTTCCTCCACGTTTATTAAAAAAAATTAAAGTTACGGTCTTTTGAGCCAGGGTTCCATTCTGGGATCTTCCTGTCGAATTCTAATATCAACTGGGATTGTAACAAGGGTAACTTGTAAGTGATGGTGTTCCCATATCCCTGCTGCCGTTGTCCTTCAAGGTGGTAGAGATTGGGGTTTGGAAGATGCTGTTGAAAGAGACTTCATAAGTTGTGGCAGTGCATTTTGTGGATCATACACACTGCTGCCACTGTGCATCAGCAGTGGGCAGAGTGAATATGTAAGGTGGTGGATGGAGTGCCAATCAAACAGGTTGCTTTCTCCTGGATGGCGTTAAACTACTTGAACATTGTTGGAGCTGCACTTATCCAGGCAAGTGGTCAGTATTCCAGCTCCTGACTTGAGCCTTGTAGATGGTGGACAGTCTTTGGGAAGTCAGGAGGTGAGTTACACGGTGCAAAACCACTTGCCTCTGACCTGCTCTTGTAGCCACAGTATTTATATGATTGGTCAAGTTCAGTTTCTGATCAATGGTAATCGGCAGGATGTTGATATTGGGGGATTCAGCAATGGGAATGCCATTGAATGTCATGGGAAGATGGTTGGACTCTCTCATTGCCTGGCACTTATATGGCACAAATGTTACTTGCCACTTATCAGCTCAAGCCTGAATGCTATCCAAGCCTTGCTGCAAATGAACATTGACTGCTTCAGTTTCTGAGTCGAGAATAGTGCTGAGCATTATGGTATCATCAGTGAACATCCCCATTTTTAAAAAATTGTTGGGGCAGCACGGTGGCCTAGTGGTTAGCACAACCGCCTCACGGCGCTGAGGTCCCAGGTTCGATCCCGGCTCTGGGTCACTGTCCGTGTGGAGTTTGCACATTCTCCCCGTGTCTGCGTGGGTTTCGCCCCCACAACCCAAAAACGTGCAAGCTAGGTGGATTGACAACGCTGAATTGCCCCCTTAATTGGAAAAATGATTGGGTACACTAAATTTATTTTTTTTAAAAAAATTGTTTTTCCAATTAAGGGGCAATTTTTAGCATGGCCAATCCACCTAACCAGCACATCTTTGGGTTGTGGGGGTGAAACCCACGCAGACACGGGGAGAATGTGCAAACTCCACACGGACAGTGACCCAGGGCCGGCATTCAAACCTGGGTCCTCAGTGCTATAGTCCAAGTGCCAACCACTACACCATCATGCTGCCCTGAACGTCCCCATTTCTGACCTTATGATGGAACGAAGGCAAATGATGAAGTCGATAAAGATGGCTGAGCTTAGGGCACTACCATGAAGGATCCCTTCGGTGACCTCTCAAGACTGAGATGACTGACCACCAACACCACAACCATCTTCCTTTTTGTCAGTTATGATTCCAACCATTGGATAGTTTTCCCCGTTGACTACAATTTTGTTAGGGCTCCTTGATGCCAGTCAGTCAAATGGTGGTTTGATGTAAAGGGCAGTCACTCGAGTTCAGCTCTTTGGTCCGTGTTTGAATCACGGCTGTAATGAGGTCAGGAGCTGAGTGGCCCTGGCGGAACCCAAACTGAACAGGTTAATGCCAAATAAGTGCCACATGTTACCACTGTTGATGACCCCTCCCATTACTTAACGGATTATCGAAAGTAGACAGATAGGGCGATAATTGTTCAGGTTGGACTTGTCCTACTTCTTGTGTACAAGATATAACGTGGCAATTTTCCACATTGCCGATAGATGCCATTGTTGTAGCTGTATTGGAACAGCTTGGCTTGGGCTGAGGCTAGTCCTGAAGCACAAGTCTTCAGTACAATTGTCGGAATGTTGTCAGGGCCCTTGGTCTTTGCAATGGGGAAAGGTCGCTGGCTAAGGCCTTTCACAGCCCTCTGTGCACTGAGGGGAGGGGAATTATATGGAATCCCTCGGGCCAAATGACTCACATTGAATGTATGCAGTGCCTACTTCATGTATCACAATTATATTGAAGTACTTCAAGGGTGCAACATGATCTATGTAGGTGCCTTAAATATCATTGCACTTTCTGTAACAAACACTTTGAAATGTCTGTCATGTTCTGAAATATCGGTCATGATTGTATTGGAGCATCTCAGAGGGAACATGATCTATGTATAAAAACTGAATATCATTGCACACTGTGGTGACCATTTTGAAATGTTCTTTCAGACATTTTATGAATAAACTGTACTTTTGCAATAAAGAAATACCTGGACTTCCTCTAACCGGCTTTCCAATGCTCTTTTTGCCAGTGAAACGTCCTGTTCTTGGTCTCCGACTTCTCTCAAAGCAGCTTCCAGTTGCTTCTTCTCTTGCTGAAAAAGTGATAGTGGAACAGTTTTTAGGTTTATCTCTGAATCAAAGCTTAAAGAGACAAAAATGTTACTTTACTGTCTGAGTAGCAATATTGGAACGTGGACACTCAACTCAAGACACACAAGGTTACATATGTTGCAGGTCGCACTTAAACTTGTGTTTCTCCGGTTGCTAGGAAAGGAACTCCATTGCCTAATGAAAAAAATCTTTGCCAATTACGTCTCCTGAACCAAGGAGTGATCGCAATTCAATCCGATATGGAAATATTGGCAAATTGCTCTCTTAACATTGAACGGTACCAATGCGAGTGGAAACATCAGTGAAAAGGTAAATTTGAACTAAAATCAGGGGCGGGATTCTTTCAGCCCGGAGAATCATAGACCGCCGCGAATCGCGCCACGCCGCCGGCACGCGTGGCTGGCGCGGCGCCGGTTGGGGGCCGCTCTACCCGGCCAGACCGCCAATTCTTGACCCGGGTTGGGCCGAGCGGCCGTTGTGAAAACGCAGAGTCCCGCCGGCGCCGTCCACACCTGCTCTCAGCCAGTGGGAACTCGGCATGGAAGGGTCGGGGGACGGCCTGTGCAGGGAGGGGGGGCCTCCGAAGTGGCCTTCCCGCGATCGGGGCCCGCCAATCGGCGGGGCAGCCTCTTTGGCTGGGGGCCTTGTTTCCTCGGCGCCGGTCCCTGTGGCCCTGCGCCATGTTGCGTCGGGACCGGCACGCTGATGGAAGACAGTGCGCATGCACGCGTTGGCGCCGGTGCCACTGCGCATGTGCGGATCCCGCGGTGCCCAGTTCACGCCGGGATCAGCAGCTGTAGCGGCAGTGCCGTGCTGGCCCCTTTGCGGGCCAGAATTAGTCGCGGCATTGGCCCGTTCATGCCGTCATAAAACCCGACCGCGTTTACGACGGCATGGACACACTACTGCGGGATTAGAGAATCCCGCCCCAGATCTTTTTATAATAGAAATGAGAAAAAAGGTGATGCAATGCATTTGGTTCAGTAATATTTCTATCCCCAAGATCTAATCGTTCAATTGAGTGATAATGGCCTCCCAGCTCACTCCCAAATCTCAGCGCCTCCCCATCCCCAAAAGAAAACTCCTTCACATTCCGGCTCTACAATTCTTTCACATAACAGCCGACGAAAGTAGGTTTCCCGAGATGTATTTATCCTGCTGCTTGTTTGGTTACAACTCTGGGAGCAGGCACCAAATCTGGTTTCTTGCCCCGTTACAAAACTTCAGACCCTCACGGCGCTGAGGTCCCAGGTTCGATCCCTGCTCTGGGTCACTGTCCGTGTGGAGTTTGCACATTCTCCCCATGTCTGCGTGGGTTTCGCCCCCACAACCCAAAAATATGCAGAGTAGGTGGATTGGCCATACTAAATTGCCCCTTAATTGGAAAAAATAATTGGGTACTCTAAATTTAAAAAAAAAAACAAAACTTCAGACCCAGCTTGTTGGTTTGGAGTTTTGCAGTTGGATAAAGGAGTCAGATTTCATGTAAGTTCAGGGCACCAACCCAGATAAATGCTGGTCGATAAACAGACAGCGTACAATGGATCAGATATATACGTATATAGACCAGTCGCAGGTTTTAACAGACATTTCTATCAATATACTTTCTTGCATAAATCAAATGTTCACCTCTATTCTCCATACTTCATATAACAGCAAGAAAGAAAAGAGGAAAATATGTCTAGTGCAAATGATATGCATGAAATAATATTTAATTTGTTTTTACCCTTTCAACATTTGAAGAAAAAAATGTAAAGAAGAATTACATAAAAAAGAAATACTGGAACAGTAAGATTTATGGATCTGAAGAAAATGGTCCCAGGCTGTAGCCCTGATCATTGATCAGAGCACTTCCAGCTATCCCTGATTGGCCATGAATGCTCCTTAAGGTGTCTTAGCCCATGGTCTGAGTGATCACTGTAAGGGCCTCTAATGCCAACTGATGCTAATTATGAGGAATCTTTCATGATGGCATGTCTCAGAACAGTCTGATTTCATAGCTTCCTGACTGTTCACCATCCCTATGGGCGAATGGAGGGGGGCCCGGACCTTCAAACTCCTCCAGCAATAATTGCCTCTTTCTGAGGACCACCAATGGCACCACTTCTGTGGTGCACATTTTGGTACCTTTTTTGCCTTCTCAATGCATTGTTTAACAGCAATAAGGCACTGAGCTTCTTCTGCAACATGCAGACTTTGTGTCAAAAGGGTTACTGCCATAACAAAGCCACTGGAACTTTATGCTACATAAGATTAACACACTGAACCTTCAGATAAAGGAGTAAAGCAGGGGTTGTAAATATACACAGTGTCTCTGTGGCCGCATTACCTCCAGACGTGCAACTTTATCCTTCAACCTGTTCTCTTCCATCTTCATGTTAGAAATTATTTGATTGAGTTCACTAATTTCACCCTGCAATTCTCGAACTTTTCTCTTCAGGGTCTCGTTTTCATCCGTGAGATGTTTCACATGAGTCTCTGCCGTATTCTTCCCTTGCTTGGCTACAACCTTTTCTTGCTCCAGTGCACGTTTGCTCTGTTAGAATAATAGAGTAAGATAAACTGAGAGATTTTAACATTACAATAAGACTTCTACAGTAACAAACTGGTTTCTTGCTCAAGACGAAATACACACACACACACACACACACACACACACACACACACACACACACACACACACACACACACACACACACACACACACACACAATCTGTCCCGCGGAGCACAGTATAACACAACATAGAACATAGAACAGTACAGCACAGAACAGGCCCTCCGGCCCTCGATGTTGTGCCGAGCAATGCTCACCCTATTCAAACCCACGCATCCACCCTATACCCGTACCCCAACAACCCCCCCTTAACCTTACTTTTTAGGACACTACGGGCAATTTAGCATGGCCAATCCACCTAACCCGCACATCTTTGGACTGTGGGAGGAAACCGGAGCACCCGGAGGAAGCCCACGCACAAACGGGGAGGACGTGCAGACTCCGCACAGACAGTGACCCAGCCGGGAATCGAACCTGGGACCCTGGGGCTGTGAAGCATTTATGCTAACCACCATGCTACCGTGCTGCCCTCATATCTCCTCCAATTTGGTAAGTGAGCGAATGCATAGTTAAACCAATAAATCAAATCAAACCATATAAGTCAAGGTGGTCTCATTTAACCTTGATGAACTGCAGTTCAGTTGGAGGTAAAAAGCAAGGTGCTGAGTTTTCAAAAAGAAACACATCAGTAAAGGTAGAGAGTAGTCTTGGAGCTTTCCCACAGAAACAACAGCCCTAGGGCAGCACGGTGGTGCTATGGTTAGCACTGCTGCCTCACGTCGCCAAGGTCCCAGGTTCGATCCCGGCTCTGGATCACTGTCCGTGTGGAGTTTGCACAACCTCCACGTGTTTGCGTGTGTTACTCTCTCACAACCCTAAAGACATGCCTGCTAGGTGGTTTGGCCACACCAAATTGCCCCTTAATTGGCAAAAATGAATTGGGTATCCTAAATTTAAAAAAAGTTAATTAAGTTTTTAAAAAAATAGAAACAACAGCCCTGAAATTCCTAAGAGTTGGTGGGGCATAACTGGGGTAGGAGGGCAAATATGGCTCATCCACAGGTGAGGATTTGGGTCCGAACGTGGATGCGCTGGACTTCCTCTACTCACATGCTGTAACCCAATTTCCATTTGGGAGAGGGGAGTGAGCCAGCTTTCTCAAGGGGCTGGTTAAGCACAGTGGGCTAAACAGCTGACTTGTAATGCAGAACAAGACCAGCAGCGCGGGTTCAATTCAGTTACCAGCCTCCCCAAACAGGCGCTGGAATGTGGCGACTATGGGCTTCACAGTAACTTCATTGAAGCCTACTTGTGACAATAAGCGATTATTATTATCAGGGCAGCACGGTGGCGCAGTGGTTAGCATTAGTTATTAGCATTAGTGGTCAGTGGTTAGCATTAGTGGTCAGCGCTTAGCATTAGTGGTCAGCGCTGAGGTCCCAGGTTCGACCCCGGCTCTGGGTCACTGTCCGTGTGGAGTTTGCACATTCTCCCTGTGTTTGCGTGGGTTTCGCCCCCACAACCCAAAGATGTGCAGGGTAGGTGGATTGACCACTCTAAATTTTCCCTTAATTGGAAAAAAAATGAATTGGGTACTCTAAATTTATGAAAGAAAAAAAAATTATCATCATCAAGTCTGGGGAAAGCACTGGGGTAGGGTAGTTTTCAAAAATCCCAGCCTGCCCCATCACCTGATGGAAGCAATGGGAGCTGCACCTGCTGAGAGTAAAGTGGTCTCCCTGTCGGCCATGTAACAACCTCAAACAGCTGAGGAAGTGATGGTAATCAATCACACAGGGGATCGATTACCTAATATGGTCACAACTGGGGGAGATTTCTTTAAAATCTCCATGATTCAGCGCTGTCAAGAGAGGGTTAAAACAAAAATACATTAGTGGGCAGAAAACAGTCACTAGGGTTAACCTGGGAGGGGCTGGTTCCTGAAAATGTGCTTGAGTTCCTTGCCAACATACCGTATCAAATTTCAATCCGCTCCATCGCCTCCCCATGATAAATTCACCTCAATAATCCCCCCCCCCCCCCCCCCCTTCCATGTTAGAAACTTTACTCCCACTTTTTATTCTGCTGGGAAGTAGAATTTTATGATTCCTTGGAAAGGTGGATGTTGTGTATTGCACTGAGAAAAGACTCAGCATGCGGATTGAGAGCAAGCAGCCCATGCTGAACTAACTTCACTTCAACCTCCAACAGGGAGGGCATCAGATTTGCTCAGATTTCGCAATATACGACAGGGGAGATCACAGAAAATGTGGGAAATGTGAAAAATTAAGTAACAAAAAGAGATTATTATGTACTTTCACACTTGTAGATCACATAGGAATATCCACATAGGAACAAGTGCTGTGTTTATATTGAAGCCTTGCCGGTGACAGCCAGATCCAGTGAATGAATAAAAAAACCTGACCCTAAAAGGTGAAATTGCTACTTTGTCACTGTTGGCACTTTGCCTTTGGCAATGCAAGAACCACCACATGACCCTAGGTCGCGGTGCAGTCTAAGGCACTAACATTGCTTCACTGCAGAGCTGCCATCGGTGACTATTAATCAGTACAAATACAGCACTACCCAAACATATAGTTCAATGGAAATAGGGCTTATGTCTTGATTCTGTTACAACAGGTGTATCTCAAGGAAGACTAAAGGTACTTTATATTTAGCGCTTTTTGTGGGAGAGTGTTGTCAATACAAATGAAAGTGCGCACCTTCGTCTCTGTTCATTGGGATAAGGGGCTTTTGAAAACGTTAAAAATGAGTTGACAAAATATCCATTCCTCCAAAGAAAGACTGGAATGTAGAAATGCCTCAGATCATTGAATGTTTGCAGACCACGCAGGACCAAAATAAAAACACCTGCCACTGGAATAAATGGGGACCCATTGTTTCCAATGGAAAGCAGACACATAGACAATAGCACCATGCCTGTATCTAGTAAATGCTGTTATTCAAAACAATAAAGGGGAAGGGGCCATGGAGGTACGTTTGCTGTAAGAATGCCATCAGGGTTCCTACTTTTCAAAGATGTTAGTGATTATTAGCTAAGCAGTATCAGTAACCAAGTGATAGTGTGGTGTCATCCGTTCACTTGTAAAATCAAAGATATTGGACTGGCCAAAAGCACAATTTACAATCATCTAATCTGGAAGTACAGGAATCCCTCTGAAGTTGTTGTTTGAGTCTTGTGAACCAGCGCATGTGAAGGGCCAGTGTGTCCATGCAATGCGCACGCCAATATAACTTTCTTTTCGCTGCAATTATTATTACGGTCAATTTCTTTTTTTTTTTTTTAAATAATTTTTATTGAAGAAATTTTTCAAAATACAAACATTTTAACCCCCCCTACATTTACATTTAAATTATAACAAAACAAAGTCAAACCCCCCTACTTAACAAGAAAAAGAAAAAAGTCCCCCCCCCCCCCCTACTCGCGCGTCCCCCCCACCCCCCCCCCCCCCCCCCCCCCCACCGGCGAACCGACAGTCAGACCAACTTATCATTTCTGGCAGTGTCCTCGGGCAGGCCTTGCCCGTGCCACCACCGCTACCGTACTTCCTTCGTCTTTGTCCCCCCCCCCCCCCCCCCCCTCCTCCCCCCTCCCTCCCGCCCTCCCCTCCCCTCCCGGGTTGCTGCTGTCACGACCTCAGTTTCTATCTCTGATCTAAGAGGTCCAGGAAGGGTTGCCATCGCCTGAAAAACCCCTGCACCGACCCTCTCAGGGCGAATTTGATCCTTTCCAATTGGATGAAGTTTGCCATGTCGTTTAACCAGGTGTTAACACTCGGAGGCCTTTCGTCCCTCCACTGAATCAGGATCCTCCTCCGAGCCACCAAGGACGCAAAGGCTAATATTCCAGCCTCCCTCGCCTCCTGTACCCCCGGTTCCACCCCAACCCCGAAGATCGCAAGTCCCCATCCTGGCTTGACCCTGGACCCCACCACTCTCGACACCGTCCCTGCCACCCCCTTCCAGAACTCCTCCAGTGCCGGACATGCCCAAAACATATGTGCATGATTCGCAGGGCTTCCCGAACATCTAATACACCTGTCTTCACCCCCGAAAAACCGACTCATCCTTGTCCCCGTCATGTGGGCTCTATGCAGTACCTTAAATTGAATGAGACTTAGTCTCGCACATGACGACGACGAGTTGACCCTCTCCAGGGCGTCTGCCCATGTCCCGTCCTCTATCTGTTCCCCCAGCTCTAACTCCCACTTATCTTTCAGCTCCTCTACTGGTACCTCCTCCACCTCCTGCATAATCTTATAGATGTCCGAGATCTTCCCCTCCCCGACCCAGACCCCTGATAGCACCCTATCACTCACCCCCCTGTCGGGGAGCGCGGGGAACCCCGCTACCTGTCGTCTGGCAAATGCCTTCACTTGGAGGTACCTGAACGTGTTCCCCGGGGGGAGCCCAAATTTCTCCTCCAGCTCTCCCAGGCTCGCAAACCTCCCCTCTATAAACAAGTCCCTCAGTTGTCTAATACCCGCCCTCTGCCAGCTCTGGAATCCCCCTCCTGTGTTTCCCGGCGCAAATCTGTGGTTCCCTCTTAGTGGTGCCCCTATCAGACCTCCCACTTCCCCCCTGTGTCGCCTCCACTACCCCCAGATCTTGAGGGTGGCCGCCACCACCGGGCTCGTGGTATACCTCGTGGGAGGGAGCGGCCATGGTGCCGTTACCAGTGCCCCTAAGCTTATGTTGCCGCAGGACGCCCTCTCCATACGCTTCCAGGCTGCCCCCTCCCCTTCCATCATCCACTTTCGTACCATCGATGTATTTGCCGCCCAGTAATATCCTGAAAGGTTGGGTAACGCCAGCCCTCCACTATCCCTACTCCGCTCCAAAAAGACCCTTCTAACTCTCGGGGTGCCATGTGCCCACACATACCCCATGATACTACTCGTTACCTTCTTGAAAAAGGCCCTGGGGAGGAAGATGGGCAGACACTGGAACAAAAACAAGAACCTCGGGAGGACCGTCATTTTAACTGACTGCACCCTCCCTGCCAGCGACAGCGGCACCATGTCCCACCTCTTAAACTCCTCCTCCATCTGTTCCACCAGTCTGGAAAAGTTCAACTTGTGGAGGGTCCCCCAGTTCTTTGCCACCTGCGCCCCCAAATACCTAAAACTTTTAACTGCTCTTTTGAAGGGGAGCCTCCCAATTCCCTCCCCTTGGTCTCCCGGGTGTATTACAAAGACCTCACTTTTCCCCAGATTTAATTTATATCCCGAAAAGTCCCCGAACTCCGCTAGTATCCCCATTACCTCCGGCATTCCCCCCTCCGGGTCTGCCACATACAACAACAAATCATCCGCATAGAGCGAGACCCGATGTTCCTCCCCTCCCCTTGTCAGTCCTCTCCACCCCCCTGAACCCCTCAGTGCCATCGCCAACGGCTCAATCGCTAATGCAAAGAGTAAGGGAGATAGGGGACATCCCTGCCTAGTACCTCGATGGAGCCCAAAATATTCTGACCTCCTCCCGTTTGTTACCACACTTGCCATTGGAGCTGAATAGAGCAGTTTTACCCACTTGATAAATCCCTCCCCAAACCCAAACCTTTCCAACGTCTCCCACAAATATTCCCACTCCACCCTGTCAAATGCCTTCTCCGCGTCCAGCGCTACCACTATCTCCGCCTCCCCTTCCACTGCTGGCATCATAATCACATTTAACAATCTCCGGACATTTGTGTTAAGTTGGCGTCCCTTCACGAACCCCGTCTGGTCTTCATGGACTACCCCTGGCACACAGTCCTCTATCCTGGTTGCCAGGACCTTTGCTAACAGCTTGGCGTCAACATTCAGGAGGGAGATGGGCCTGTAGGACCCGCACTGGACCGGGTCCTTGTCCCGCTTCAAAATCAAGGAGATCAGGGCCTGCGACATTGTTGGGGGCAGAACCCCCCCCTCGCGCGCCTCATTAAAGGCTTGCACCAGCACTGGACCCACCAAGTCCACAAATTTCCTGTAAAACTCCACCGGGAACCCATCCGGCCCCGGCGCCTTCCCCGCCTGCATCTGGCCTATCCCTTTAATTAGCTCCTGCAGCTCTATCGGCGCCCCCAACCCTTCCACCAGCTCCTCCTGTACCTTTGGGAACCCCAATTTGTCGAGAAAGTTCTTCATTCCCCCTCTCCTCTTCGGCGGTTCAGACCTATACAATTCCCTATAGAAGTCCCTAAAGACCCTATTCACCTCTTGCCCCTTCTGCACTACGTCCCCACCCCTCTCTCTCACTCCCCCAATCTCTCTGGCTGCATCTCGCTTACGAAGCTGGTGTGCCAGCATCCTGCTCGCCTTTTCCCCGTACTCATACGCCGCACCCTGCGCCCTTCTCCACTGCATTTCCGCCTTCCTAGTGGTCAGTAGGTCGAACCTGGCCTGCAAGCTACGCCGCTCCCTTAATAGCCCCTCCTCTGGTGCCGCCGCATATTTCCTATCTACTTCTAGGAGCTCCCCCACCAGCCTCTCCCTTTCCTGCCTCTCCTTCCTCTCTCTGTGTGCCCTTATGGAGATCAGCTCTCCTCTAATCACTGCTTTCAAGGCCTCCCAAACCGTCCCCACCTGCACCTCACCTGTGTCATTCGTACCCAGATAGTTCTCAATGCCCGTTCTCACCCTTCTGCACACCTCTTCGTCCGCCAACAGCCCTACATCCAGGCGCCACAACGGGCGTTGGTCCCGCGCCTCCCCCATGTCCACGTCCACCCAATGTGGTGCATGGTCCGATATCGCAATGGCCGAGTACTCCGTGTCCTGCACTCTCGGTATCAGCCCCCTGTTCAATACAAAAAAATCGATCCTAGAGTACACTCTGTGGACGTGGGAGAAAAAAGAATACTCCCTCGCCCTAGGCCTACCAAATCTCCATGGGTCTACCCCTCCCATCTGCTCCATGAACCCCCTTAACACCTCTGCCGCTGCCGGCCTCCTATTCGTCCTGGAACTCGATCTATCCAGCCCAGGGTCTAACACCGTATTAAAGTCCCCTCCCATGATCAGGCCCCCTGCCTCCAGTCCCGGGATGAGGCCCAGCAGGCGCCTCATAAAACCCGCGTCGTCCCAGTTCGGGGCATACACATTTACCAGTACCACATTCTCTCCCTGCAGCCTACCCCTCACCATCACGTACCTGCCCTCCTTGTCTGCCACCACCTCTGCCGCCACAAACGACACCCTCTTTCCCACCAAAATCGCCACCCCCCGGTTCTTGATATCCAAGCCTGAGTGGAACACCTGTCCCACCCACCCCCTTCTCAGGCGGACCTGATCTGCTACCCTCAAATGAGTCTCCTGCAGCATTGCTACATCAGCCTTCAGTCCCTTCAGGTGTGAGAAGACCCTTGATCTTTTGACCGGCCCATTCAGCCCCCTTACGTTCCACGTGATCAATCGGGTCGCAGAGCGACCCGTCCCTACTCCCTGTCGATTAGCCATGTCTTGTCCCTTGCTCGCCCCGGGTCATCCCTTCTTTTCTGACCCGCTTCCCATAGCGATGGCCCCCCCACCCCCCACCCCCCCGGCTCTCCCCTTCTCGTCCCTGGTCTTTCCAGCAGCAACCCGGTGTCCCCCCCCAGCCCCCCCCCCCCCCCTCCCCCCCCCCCCCGGCTAGGACCCCTCCTAGCCGCGATGTACCCCACATCGTACTCCCGAGAGTCAGCTGGTCTCCGCTGACCCGGCTGCTCCTGCCACATTCCGACTCCTCCCGGTTCACCCCATCTGCGCCCGTGAAAGATCCCCTTAAAACCCCCGAGAAAGACCCGCATAATCAACCCGCTCCCCCCCGCCCCGTCTCCCCAACTTAACGATATAAATACCCAATGGCAACTAAATACATAAATACTTAACTACATACTTAAATAACAAAATAATTAACTAGCTATCAACTAACAGTGTGCCCAACCATCACCCTCCATCAAACAGTATAAATAACCGCAGATAACCATAACCCGAAAAGAAAAAAAAAAAAGAACAAAAAAAACCCCCCCAAGCACCCAAAGAAAAAGGGTAAGAGGGGTAAATAACTAAGGGAAATTGGAAACGGGAAGAAACACCCCATAAGAAGCCAACGACCCACAATAGAGATTTCAACAGTACAAATATACAGAAACACCCAACAACTCGAAACCTTCAAAATATTCAGAAAAGTCAACCGTTCGAGAAAAAACACCCCAAACAATCCACGAAACTGTTACCCAGTTCCGACCTGGCCTGAAAAAGAAAAGGGCCACTTGCTCAATCAAGAGTCCCCCGGCGGCTACGACCGCCGGTGCTCCCAGGTTTTAGTTCGTGTCCAACTTTTCCTCTTGTACAAAGGTCCAGGCCTCCTCTGGGGACTCGAAATAATGATGTTGGTCCTTGTAGGTGACCCACAAGCGCGCCGGTTGCAGCATTCCAAATTTGATCTTTTTCGCGTGTAGCACCGCCTTTGTCCGGTTGTACCGGGCCCGCCGCTTTGCCACCTCCGCACTCCAGTCCTGGTACACCCTTACCGTCGAGTTCTGCCACTTGCTGCTTTTCTCCCTTTTTGCCCACCTCAGGACTTTCTCTCGATCACTTAGCCGCTGGAACCGCACCAGCACCGCCCTCGGGGGCTCGTTTGCCCTAGGCCTCCTGGCCATGACCCGGTATGCCTCTTCCAATTCCAGGGGCGCCGGACCGGCCCCTTCCCCCATCAGGGAGCTCAACATCTCCGCCACATATCCCGGGAGATCCGACCCCTCCAGGCCTTCTTCCAGGCCCAGGATCCTCAAATTTTTCCTCCTCATCCGAGTGTCCAGCTCCTCGAAGCGGCTCTGCCACTTCATGTGGAGTGCCTCGTGCACCTCCACCTTTGCCCCGATGACTGTGGCCTCCTCCTCCCTCGCGGTCATCTCCTGCTGCAGATCTTTAATCGACGCCTCTTGGATCGCCTGGGCTCCCACCAACCTGGTGGCCGTCGCGTTCATGGACTCTAGGAGCTCCACTTTCATCTCCGTGAAAAAACGGAGGAGAGCGGCCTGCTGCTCCTCCGCCCATTTCTTCCACTCCTCCGATGCACCGCCGGCCGCCATTTTGATTTTCTTCCCCCGCTTTTTTTGGGGAGCTGCTGCCGTTTTTCTTGCCGCTCCACTCCGGGTACCGACCATAAAATCGGTCTAGTTCTCCTCAGGGGACCTTCCCCCACCGGGATTCGTTTTTTCAGCGCCGTTGGGGCCCTCCAATTGGCCCAAAAACACCTTTGTTGCAGGAGCTTCCAAATGTGCGGCTTAGCTAGCCATAGCCGCAACCGGAAGTCATTACGGTCAATTTCTGAATGGAAGCCAAAATATAGCGCATTTTTACAAATGTTCTGTATAATTTAAAGGTGCACAAAGCCATGTTGAGCAAATAGGTACCAGTGGCATTGACTCCGAAACAAGCTCACTACAACCCTAAAACTTCACCTACAGTGGGGGGGGGGGTCTTTATATTAAAGTGTATCATCAACAGTGGGAGTACCATCCCAGTTACTGACAGCACGCTCTCAATGTAAGAGTACCTATAGAGATTTTGCAATGTCAAATACACAGAACCCGTCTGCCCATAATTCTGCTTTCACAGAGTATGTTTTCCCATAATCTTTTATAGGCCCCTATAGTTTTCCTCAGTGGAGCACATCTCAGATCACTTTACAGAGAAGTGGATGCAAAGCAAGAGGAGAAGAGGATAGAGAGAAAAGCAAGGGTTCCGGAGGGGAAGTGAAAGCACTGTAGAAGAGGGAAGGTTTATGGAAGCTCTTTTCTTTTATTCGTTCATGGGACATGGGCGTCGCCGGCTCTGCCAGCATTTATTAGCCATCCCGAATTGCCCTTGAGGGGCAATTAAAAGTCAACCACATTGATTTGGGTCTGGAGTCACATGTAAGCCAGACTAGGTAAGGATGGCAGATTTCCTTCCCACATTAGGGTTTTTACGACAATCGACAGTGGTTTCATGGTCATCATTAGACTTTTAATACCAGATTTTTACTGAATTCATATTTCACCATCTGCAGTGGTGGGATTTGAACTTGGATCCCCAGAGCATTCCTTTGGTTTACTAGTCCAGTGGCAATAGCACTACGCCACCACCTTCTTTTGAAAGCATTGAGGGGTGGAGGGAATTCAGTGAGTTCCATCGCATTTGAAGCAATGGTATTATAGGATACAGGAAGCAAGATATAAACCCAGGCTTAGAGTGGAGTGACGATGTTAGGGCATGTAGTTGGCAGAGATCACAGAAAAAGGGTTGGGCGAGACCATGGACGAATTTGAACAAGATGATGAACATCTTTTAATAGGTGCATTTGGTGTACAGGAAAATTACAGAGCTGCTTGACAATTTAAGGGGTGTAATAGGGGGTGAAAGCTTTGTACAAGGCTGACATGCCCAACAAAGTTGTACAAACATATAGGCTAGCACAAAGAACATTTGAGAATTCTGGCTTTAAAATATTGAAGGCATGAGCTATGGCTTTTTAGCGATGAGAGGAGGAAGAAGAAAGCAACGTTTCAGAGGTTGAAGAATATGGGCCTGGATTGTCCATCTGTGTGATCCCCCACTTCGCCGGCAGCGCATTCCGTCCGAGGATTTCCTGACGGTGTGGGGGTGCCCACAATGGGAAACCCCATTGGCCGGCTGCCGGGCTGGAAAAATCCCGCTGCCAGCGAGGGAGCGCCGCACCAGAAAACGGGTGCGGCAGGATGGAGAATCCCACCCCTGGTCTTTAATATTGGACAGTAAGAAGTCTTACAACACCAGGTTAAAGTCCAACAGGTTTGTTTCAAACACGAGCTTTCGGAGCACGGCTCCTTCTTCAGGTGAATGGAAAGGCTTGTTCCAGAAATGTTTATATAGACACAGTCAGAGATGCCCCGGATTTAATATTGGATACAGGGAAAACTTGAGGCAAGCAGGGTGCTGAGCCTGCACAGCTTCAGACTCGGCTTGGGCTGGCAATCGAGAAGGCTGGTGTTGGCCATTGTGGCACTGATCCAAAGGTGGCGGTTTGGGTTTTGCGAGCATTAAGGTGGAGGGGAATTATGAGTCATTTCAGAGCCCAGGCTGCCAGTGAGAAAGAATGGCAGCAGCTAGGGAATCAAAGTCAGAGATGGAGAGGCAAAACAATGCATCTCGGAAAACACTGAGCAGCTAACTCAAAGTTCTCAGAGTGACAGCAATTTAGTGAAGAGGAATTCCTGGGGCCCAGTAAAAACAAGCAGATGAGGACAGGTAGAAAAAATGTTGGGGGAAGGTGTAGCGGTTTCATTATGATGTCTGAGACTGGAGCTGGAAGAAACAAGTCAGAGTGGGGGAGGGAGATTGAAAGTGAATGGATAGTAAAAGATGATGATAAGGATATACAATGGGACATGGTCAAAGTCTCAGAGAACAGTATTTTGCAGCTTAGACTTGGATAACGTTAGTGCTGTGGATGAGTGAAATGCGGAATTGAAGAGATGTGAATAAAATGATGATGGTAGTTTTCAAGAAGGAGGGTACAAAACCAGAAAAGAGGAAAGGATTAATGGGATCAGCCGGCAAGAAGCCGAGGAAGGAAAGGGGATCAACAAGGTTCTAGGAAGCAATTATATAATAATATAATAATAATAATCGCTTATTGTCACAAGTAGGCTTCAATGAAGTTACTGTGAAAAGCCCCTAGTCGCCATATTCCGACGCTGTTCGGGAAGGCCGGTACGGGAATTGAACCCGCGCTGCTGGCCTTGTTCTGCATTACAAGCCAGCTGTTTAACCCACTGTGCTAAACCAGCCCAATTAGCGCAGTTCAAAGGACATAATTTTGATGAACGCTTAAAAGGAAGCTGCAGGGAAACATATGACACGCAGAGAGTAGTGTTTTACTGGGAGGAGGGTGTTCTTTAAAGAAATGCATTCATTCTACAGGCTGCTGTGTTATTGTGAACCTCGGTAAGACATGAAAGGTGATTAGTGCACAAGAGCACAAGAGATGAGAGAAACCCCGAGAGAGAAGAACAAGGCAACTTGATGTTTGGTGGAATCGTATAAATGCAGCAATGAAATCCCACCTCTACAATCACAATACCTTAAACATTACTGTTTGTTTTTAGTTTGATCAAGGAACAGAAATCAGAATGAATGACTTGGACCTCACATACAAATGTGTCAAATGGAGTTTAGTGTTGCGAACCTCAATAGAGATTTGGTTTATTCCCAGTGCAACGCGCTCTCTCAAAACCAGCTAATTTGTCAATTGATTATCAAAATGAATGATGCTGGGCACTTTTAAACCAAACAGTTAAAAGTGGCTACAAGCTGAAAAGCAAACAACAATCAATGAATTCATACTCCTTTCCGAGAGGGAGAGGTTCTGTTTAAAACCAGTATCTGGAGGACTGAAGATTTTTACTCCATACTAGATTACTGTACCAGTTGCTATTCTAGCCGTTTATGCTTAGCGCAGCATTACACCTGAGCCATTAGAAATTAGTATAAACAGGCTCTCTTAGAAATAGCTTCTTCAAGTGAACATTCCTTGGCGAGATTCCACATTTTAACATTCCACACCCACAGTTCTATACCTCTTCTACAACATGTCCCCACCCAAAGCTGTTGCCAAAAGTAGTGCTCTGATATTCCAGAAAATCCCTCAAGAGAATATTTAATCAGTAACAGGGAGATATGATGTCAGGCCTCCAAAGAGAATGCAGGATCCATCCGACTTATAATAGTCTTCTGTATTGATGAAAAGAATGCCTCAAACTCCCATTCACTGGCAAATAGTCAGTTTATCAAACAGAAGAGATGGTAACTGAACCTTAAGTGTACCCTTAAAACTGACTGAAGCTCACAGTCAACCACTTCTTCACACATTAACCATTCTGAATCAGAAAGGTGATGAGATATTAGTCTGTTACTAAGATTTTCAGCTGAAGATTATCAACTCTGAAGAAAGCAACAAATCCAAACTATTGACCAGTTGTTCTGTCAGAAACTGAATTAGCACCTTGTATTTCTAGCTTTTCCTTTATAAATTTCCAACAATTGCAGTACTCTATTCTTTGACAGATCCAATGAAAACTAGTTAACATTTGAGCTAATATTTCAATGCAAATCATAGGAATATTCTTGACAAGTGAACCTTTTTTAAAAATATGATTGCCAGGCTGAACTCAGATCACACTATTCAGCACTGTCTGAAGAGATGCGAAAGGGTGCCTGAAATAGCTCACAGATATCAATTATTTGATCTGAGTTACTAAAACAGTATGTACAAATTTAATAAGTTTGAATATTTGGAGGATAAACATGAGGCTTCCTCCAGCAAAAGCCAGGCAATAAATTAAAAATTGAAGAAACCTTTCATTGCAATGCGTGGAAACATACAAGTGTATGCAGCTTGATGATCTAATTTAAGTAAGAAGCAAGACCCAATTTTGATCAGGTCTCTGGCTGATCCATTCAAAATTCTACACCTTCTCCGGTGGGTCAGGGTGGTTTTGACTGCAATCGGAGGGTGAGGGTCAATGAATAATAATAATCTTAATCTTTATTATTCTCATAAATAGGCTTACATTAACACTGCAAAGAAGTTACTGTGACAATCTCCCAGCCGCCACACTCCTGTTCACAACACACACACGCCTGTTCGGGTACATTGAGGGATAATTCAGAATAACCAAATTACCTAACAGCACGTCTTTCGGGACTTATGGGAGAGAACTGGAGCACCCGGAGGAAACCTACGCAGACACGGGGAGAATCTGCAGACTCCGCACAGGAGGAAACCGCAGCACCTGGAGGAACCCCACGCAGACACTGGGAAAATGTGCAGACTCTGCAGAGACAGTGACCCAAGCCGGAATCAAACCCGGGACCCTGGCGCTGTGAAGCAACAGCGCTAGCCACTGTGCTACCGTGGATGAGTGACTGGGACTGGCACAGGAAGCCTGGCAATGGTCTTCTGTGTAGCCACCAGGAACAGTACAGGAGGGCAGACCAATGATAAATGTTTTGCAAACAGTGAGCTGGCCACCTGGCCCAGATGTGGACCCCGACACTATAATCCAGCCAATATGGCGGACATACATTCTACGTGCCAACGAATGTCCAGGCTGTTGCGTTTTGCTTTGTTTTTCTGCTCACTGAAAGCAACCTCCGATTTTAACTCAAGTCACAGCCGGGGACGGATGGGGCCAACTGTGAAATACTACGCTCGATATCCCAACACTTGTCAGGTTACTAATACCGCATTTTGTTCACAATGCAAAGATCAGGAAAACTTAGTACAGTCCTAGCAAAGCATGTGTGATAAATACATAAATCACAAAAAACACAAAAAAATAAACCAACAGGATTGAATGAGACCACTTTAAAATGTTAACTAGAAAACTGAATCGCCTCTTGAGAATCCAAACTAAATTGCTGTCACAACTGTTTGATAAGTTCAAGCAGCTTTAGAAAATAGGAGAAAGCACAGTTTTGTTCCCTCAACTTCCCCGTCAGACTCTGGGCAACCCACCAAATCTGTTTCATGAAGCTACCTAGTGTTAACTTAATGCACCAGTGCTATATTCTTACTCAAGGAGCAGAAGGGCATTATTATGGTTTATTTATTTATTTCGGTTGCAAAACCCAAGCTCTTAATTTGTAACAAAAAAGAATGTTCAACATGCATGACTGCCTTTGGCCTCTCTCATGAGATGCTAAACCCAAAGTCCATCTGCCCTTGTATGTAGAAGTAGAAGAACCCCATGCCTGTTATTTAAAGAACAGGGAAGCTCACTTGTTGACCAGGTCAAGATTTATCCCTCACTACCATTAAAATGGATCTTTTGTTTAATCCGTTCTTGTTTGTAGAACATTGCTCCCCACAAATTGCTGCCGTATTTGTCTAATAGTGTAAACACTTCCAAAGTAATTATTTATCTGGGGGATAGGCTATATAAATGCAATTTGTTTCTTCACTTTCTTCCTGAAAGGATATCTGCTTCATTGGGTACAGTAATCGATCCAATGCTTCTGTTTACAAATCTCTTGCATACTTTTCACACCCGTGACTTTATCTCAACAGGAGTAATTCCAGTTCACAATGATGACTTGACGAGCATGAAATTCAAACCAGCACTCCAGGAATGCACGAGAGACTGGTTTAGCAGGCTTCACAGAGTTCATTTACCCTGAAGGAAATGCTGCCCCTTTCAACAGAGCTTCAATGTCTCCAGTGACATTTATAAATTAAGTGTATAGTAGAAACTTACCCTATCATTTTGGAAAGAGAAAAGTCTTACATTTATATCACATTTGTCACAACCACCGACTGTCAAGCATTTACAGCCACTGAAGTACTTTTTGAACTGTAGTCACTGCCATGTAGGAGATGTGAGCCAATTTGTGCACAGCAAGCTCCCACAAATAGCAATGTGGTAAATAACCTGGTGATATATTTTGATATTGGTTGAGGGATAATTTTTAGCCAGGACACTGGAGATGACTTACCTGCTCTTCCAAATAGGGCTATCCAGCTTTTTTTGATTTGATTTATTATTGTCACATGTATTAGTATACAGTGAAAAGTATTGTTTCTTGCATGCTGTACAAACAATGCATACCGTACATAGGGAAGGAAGGAGAGACTGCAGAATATAATGTTACAGTTATAGCAAGGTGTAGAGGGAAGATCAACTTAATACGAGGTAGGTCAATTCAAAAGTCTGTTGGCAGTAGGGAAGAAACTGTTCTTGATACGGTTGGTATGTGACCTCAAACTTTGGTATCTCTTTCCTGACGGAAGAAGGTGAAAGAGAGTATGTCCGGGGTGCGTGGGGTCCTTAATTATGCTGGCTGCCTTTTTGAGGAAGCGGGAATTACAAATAGAGTCAATGGATGGGAGGCTGGTTTGCATGATGGACTGGGCTACATTCATGACCTTTTGTAGTTTCCTGCGGTCTTGGGCAGAGCAGGCTCCATACCAAGCTGTGATACAACCAGAAAGAATGCTTTCTATGGTGCATCTGTAGAAGTTGGTGAGGGTCGTAGCTGACATGCCAAATTTCCTTAGTCTTCTGAGAAAGTAGAGTTGTTGGTGGGCTTTCTTAACTACAGTGTCTGCATGGGGGGAACCAGGACAGGCTGTTGGTGATCTGTACACCTAAAAGCTTGAAGCTCTCAACCTTTTCTACTTCGTTCCCTGCACTGGAAGCAGCTTAGAGAAGGTTCACCCAACTGTTCCCTGGGATGAAGAGGTTAAATATCTGATGAGGAAAGGTTGGGAAAGTTGGACCTGAGTGAAGAAGGTGAGGTTGAATCTTGTTGAATCAAAAGATTCGGAGGGGGCTTGACAGGGTAGATGCTGAGAGGGTGTTACCCCTATAGTAGAAATTTAGCACCAGAGGCAAACGTTTTAAAGCAAGGGATCTCCTATTAACGGTGGAGATGAGGGATTTCTTCTTTCAGAGGTAGCAGTTGGAAGCTTGCTCATTGAATATATTCAAGGCTGAGCGAGATAGATTTTCGATTCTCAAGTAAGTCAAGGGTTATAGTGGCAGACAATGAAGTAAAGGTATGGTGACAATCAGATCAGTCATGATCTTATTGAATGGCAGAGCAGGCTCAAGGGGCTGAATGGCCTACCCCTGACCCATTTCTTACGTTTTGAGGGGACAGGCAAAAGGTGACACCTCTGCCAATATGGCACTCCCTCAGTACTGCATTAGAGCTAGGTGTCTGAGAGGAACCTGACACCAGGACCTTGTGACTCAGAGGTGAGAGTGCCACCAACTGACACCGGTAAATTCAAATGCTGCGTGGGATCTAATACTTGAAAAAAAAGCAACCAGTGAACAACCCTTTTCCAATGTGGTCATTCCTGACGGTGTCAGTCTCCTCCATGTCAGAAGTTTCGAGACCTGGCAATAAATGTCACACGAGAAGATACTTAGTGCAAAGCTCTCAGGCATATATTGATTTCAATGCACTTCAATGGTAGATTTCATGCAATTTATGAGGCATTTATTTTACAGGACCCTGCCAGCTGAGATTTTAACAAGCACGCTGCAAGACTAGAGCAGCAGCATCAGTAGTGCCTCTGGCAATGACATAAAGAGCATATCCCTCCTCAGCACAGAGGCAGAAGCATCAAGGTAGTTGTGACAACAGCCTGCATTTATCCAGTACCTTCACAAAAAGATCCGGAGGTCCTTTCACAGTGACGCATTAAAAATGGGCAACGAGATATTATTTATTTATTCTTTCAGTGTACCCAATTTTTTTTTTCAATTAAGAGGCAATTTAGCGTGACCAATCCACCTACCCTGCACATCTTTGGGTTGTGGGGGTGAGACCCATGCAGACACGGAGAGAATGTGCAAATTCCACTCGGACAGTGACCCAGGGCCAGGATCAAACCTGGGTCCTCGGCACCATGAGGCAGCAGTGCTAACCACTGTGCCGTCCAACAATGATATGAATGAACCGATGCATACAAGAGCTAGCATTCTAACTAGGGCTGCTTTTCATTTGCAAAGTTGGTGTTGGGAGCACAGGATAACCGTATTGCTCCCCTCCATATTTACCTTTATTATGTGTAGTTGATCTTCCTGTAAACGTGGCGTGCTGTTACCTCTAGATGGCGGTATTCCACACCTACACTGTTTGATCACGATGGCGTCATGGAAGCATCTACGCCGTGTTACTACATCATCACAGAATTAAAAATGGTGTACCCTCGCCAAGTTTTGCTACCACTCGGGGAGCCGCAGAAAAATATTCTCTTAATTCTCTCATAGAACGTGAAGGGGGCTGGCTGGGCCAACGTTTGTCCCTATTTATCCTCAAACTCAGTGGCCTTGCTCGGTTCAGAGGCCAGTTAAGAGTCAACCACATCGCTGAGAGTCTGCAGTCACAGGTCGGCGCAACATCAAGGGCCGAAGGGCCTGTGCTGTGCTGTAATGTTCTATTGTAGGCCAGTCCACTAAGGATGGCAGATTTCCTTCCCTAAATGATACCACTGAACCAGATGGGGTTTTTGCAAAAATAGTGGTCGCCACTGCTGCCTCTAGCATCCAATTCAAGCTTTATTAATGAGCTGAATTAATTAATTAATTGCATTTAGAATTCCACCTGATTCAATGCCGAGAACTGAACCTTTTCTCAGAGAATCAGCCTCGAATACTAGTCCAATGACATTACCATTTCATCACCATCTTCCCTACAGGCAGAAAGATTGAGTAGGACCAGGGGCGGAATTCTCCCGTACCTGACGGGGCGGGGGGTCCCGGCGGGATGGAGTGGCGTGAACCAGTCCGCCGTCGGCCCACCCCAAAGGTGCGGAATCCTCCTTTGCACCTTCAGGGACTAGGCCAGCGCTGAAGAGGTTTGCGCCCCGCCGGCAGGCGTGGAAGGCCCTTAGCGCCACGCCAGCCGGGGCCAAAGGGACTCCGCCGGCCAGCGCGCGTCCGCGCATGCGCGGGAGCGTCAGCGGTTGCTGACGTCATCCCCGCGCATGCACAAGGGGGGGTTCACCTACGCGTCGGCCATCGTGGAGGCTGACAGGGCCGGCGCGTAGGAAAAGAGTGCCCCCACGGCACAGGCCAGCCCACGGATCGGTGGGCCCCATTTGCGGGCCAAGCCGCCGTGGGGGCACCCACGGGGCCAGATCACCCTACCCTGCCAGGACCCCGGAGCCCGCCCGCGCTGCCCAGTCCCGCCGGTAAGGGGCCTAGTCTAATCTATACCGGTGGGACTGGCAAGAACCAGCGGGGCTTCAGCCCATCGCGGGCCGGAGAATTGCCCGGGGGGGGGGGGGTGGGGGGGCGCAGCGAGCGGCCACGGACCAGCACGGCGCGATTCCCGCCCCCGCCGAATCTCCGGTGGGGGGTTGGAGAATCCCACCCCAGGTATTCCTGACACTCTGTCCTAAAAATCCAGTAGCTTTATTTTTATATTGCTGTCAGTCGTGCAAGGCCCGTGCTATGAAACGGATGATTTAAAAAAATAATAAATTTAGAGTACCCAATTTGCTTTTTCCAATTAAGGAATTTTAGTGTGGCCAATCCACCTACCCTGCGCATCTTTGGGTTGTGGGGGTCAGACCCACCACACACGGGGAGAAATGTGCAAACTCCATATGAACAGTGACCCGGGGTCGTGATCGATCGGGGGCCCTCAGCGCCGTGAGGCAGCAGTGCTCAGTGCCATGAGGCAGTAGTGCGTGGAGCAGATGATTGAACAACATCAAAACAATAGGTCAACTTTGGCCTATTCAAGATAATGTGGAGTTCCAGTGCTATTATTATTCAACAGGAAAGCACTGAAATGAGATTGAGAGGAAAATATTGCAACCTGGGCTAATGTGAGTCAGCTGCACTTACACACTGAAAGAGGCTGACTAATATCTACAAAACTGCCGTTACTGCTTCACAATTGTACCTACCAGCGGCTGGTCAAAACAAGGCACATAGAAAGCTGACGCAAAATCGATTATGGTGCCAAGCTATTGAGACAATTCAATGTGTATGTTTGTAATTCCATATTCAATACTAATTGAAACAGTTGCAACGGAGTAATGGAACCCAGGTTCAAAACCCTTCACTGGCAAATCCCCATTCCTAACCGCATTGTTCAGTGGAGGTGGGGATGCTGAATGGAGGCCTAAAGGGAGACCAGATATAATCACAGGCAGTTTTGTTTCCAAGTAAATTCGGCACTGGCCATGGGCCATGGAAAGAAAGTCAGATTTTAATTTCTGGTTTGAAGTTTAAGTAAGACTGTTGAATCATCGCTTTTTCCATTGTTTGCATTTGAAAGGTGCTGATTAAATACTTAATGAATAATGCATAGAATGTCCATTTTTTTTTGGAAAGAAAAGGATATCTAACCCTGACAGCAGATAGCAGTGAAGTATTTTAAGGAACTAAAACAGGACGCTTTTAGAGATAGAGATAGAGAAATACAGCACAGAACAGGCCCTTCGGCCCACGATGTTGTGCCGAACTTTTGTCCTAGGTTAATCATAGAATTTTGGACACTAAGGGCAATTTATCATGACCAACCCACCCAACCTGCACATCTTTGGACTGTGGGAGGAAACCGGAGTACCCGGAGGAAATCCACGCACACACGGGGAGGATGTGCAGACCCCACACAGACAGTGACCCAAGTCGAAATCGAACTTGGGACCCAGGAGCTGTGAAGCAATTGTGCTATCCACAATGCTACAATGCTGCCCTTAAGAAGAAATTAACCTACACTCCATTATTCTACTCTAATCCATGTACCTATCCAATAGCCGCTTGAAGGTCGCTAACGTTTCCGACTCAACTACTTCCACAGGCAGTGCGTTTTGTACACTGCTAATTTCAAAGCAACTGATGGGATGAAAATAACTTATTTGTAGTTAATTTTAAGGCTCAGGAATTTATTGAGATTAAAAGTTTTTTTAAAAAATAAATTTAGAGTACCCAATTATTTTTTCCAATTAAGGGGCAATTTAGCGTGGCCAATTCACCTAACCTGCACATCTTTGGGTTGTGGGGGCGAAACCCACGCAGACACGGGGAGAATGTGCAAACTCCACACGGACAGTGACCCAGGGCCGGGATTCGAACCCGGGTCCTCAGCGCCGTAGGCAGCAATGCTAACCACTGTGCCACCGTGCTGCCCGTTGAGATTAAAAGTTAGCATTCAAACAGAAAATTAGCATAGGCTTCTAAGATATCTTATATTTATATAAAAATGCTGAAAGAGGTGGTTAGCTCTGCTGCCTCATGATGCTGAGGTCCCAGGTTCGATCCCGGCTCTGGGCCACTGTCCGTGTGGAGTTTGCACATTCTCCCCGTGTTTGGGTGGGTTTTGCCCCCACAACCCAAAGATATGCAGGGTGGGTAGATTGGAAAAGCTACATTTTTTTAAAAATAAATAAATGTTAGAGTACCCAATTCATTTTTTCCAATTAAGGGGCAATTTAGTGTGGCCAATCCACCACCTAGCCTGCACATCATTGGGGTGTGGGGGCGAGACCCACGCAAACACGGAGAGAATGCACAAACTCCACATGGACAGTTACCCAGAGCTGGGATCGACCCTGGGATGGAGAAGCTAAATTGCCCCTTAATTAGAATAAATGAACTGGGTACTCTAAATTTTTTTTTTAAAGTGGTGAAAGAGAAGCCATTAAAGACAAAGACCAAACAATCTGCCTCACAGGCAGTTTCGGCATGAAATATATATTCATACATAAATCTGAATGTACTTTGGCTTCATAAAATAAAGATTTGTATGTAATTGCGTTGAAAAATTAATTTCATAAGGAGAAGACAAATGCGTACAAAATCCTTCATGCTAATTGCAAGAAAAGCCAAATTATCTCTGCCATTCCCAGCGAAGGCACACCAGGTTAACAGCAAATTTAACATAGGCAATTTGGCATTGGTCCAATAAACGCACATCTCCATTTCTCCACGTGTACAAACAATATATCAATGGAGATATGATCCATGCTTGTTCCATGTACAGGGTGGGTGGATTTTTTTCATAGAATTTACAGTGCAGGAGGCCATTCGGCCCATCGAGTCTGCACCGGCTCATGCAAAGAGCACCCTACCCAAGGTCAACACCTCCATCCTATCCCCATAACCCAGTAACCCCATCCAACACTAAGGGCAATTTTGGATACTAAGGGCAATTTATCATGGCCAATCCACCTAACCTGCACATCTTTGTGACTGTGGGAGGAAACCGGAGCACCCGGAGGAAACCCACGCACACACGGGGAGGATGTGCAGACTCTGCACAGACAGTGACCCAAGCCGGAATCAAACCTGGGACCCTGGAGCTGTGAAGTGATTGTGCTATCCACAATGCTACCGTGCTGCTAAATTTAAAAAAAACTTTTTAAGAGTACCTAATTCATTTTTTCCAATTCAGGGGCAATTTAGCATGACCAATCCACCTACCCTGCACATCTTTGGGGTGTGGGGGTGAGACCCATGCAGGCTCGGGGAAAATATGCAAACTCCGCATAGACAGTGACCCAGGGCTGGTATCGAACCTGGGTCCTCAGCGCCGTGGTGCTAACCACTGCACCACCGTGACACCCTAACGTATCACAAGTTAACTCAACGTCGCGCGCACACACACACACAAAAATTGGATACAAATAAAGATTGTAAACATTTACAGATCACGGTCAATTCAGTTTCTGATTTATAATTTCCAGTCTGCCACTTGGCAGACCTGTGGTTTCTTGAATGAATTAGATGATTTAAAGTTGGAATTAAGGTCCTGTAAAGCGAAGGGTTTACAAAAGGCTGTGAGACTTCATGTAGCAGAAAACTAGGAAGTTGAGTCTCAGGTGAAACTGGAACTGGCTAACTATTTTGGTTGCTTGATGACTTACAATTGGTTTCAGAATCTGGGGCAGGATTCTCCGACCCCCCGCCGGGTCGGAGAATCGCCGGGGGCCGGTGTCAATCCCGCCCCCGCCGTGTCCCGAATTCTCCGCCACCAGAGATTCGGCGGGGGCGGCAATCGTGCCAAGCTGGTCGGCGCCCCCCCCCCCCGCCGATTCTCCGGCCCGCCATGGACGGAAGTCCCGCCGCTGCCAAGCCTCTCCCGCCGGCGGGAATCAAACCACCAACCTGACCGGCGGGAGCAGGCGGCACGAGCGGGCTCCGGGGTCCTGGGGGGGCGCCCACAGTAGCCTGGCCCGCGATCGGGGCCCACCGATCGGCGGGCGGGCCTGTGCCGTGGGGGCACTTTTTTCCTTCCGCCTTCGCCATAGTCTTCACCATGGCGGAGGTGGAAGTGACGCCCTCCCCTGCACATGCGCGGGGATGACGTCAGCAGCCACTGATGCTCCGGCGCATGCGCGGACTTAAGCCGGCCGCCAAAGGCCGTCCACGCCAGCCGGCGGAGCGCCAACCACTCCGGCGCGGGCTAGCCCCTCAAGGTGAGGGCTTGGCCCAGTCTCCGCACCTTTGGGGTGGCCCGATGCCGGAGTGGCTCACGCCACTCCATCACGCCGGGATCCCCCGCCCCGCCGGGTAGGGGAGAATCCCAGCCCTGGTTCTCAGACTGACTGATGGCTTACGGTTCCAAAAAAACAAAGATGGCCAAATGCTCTGCAGCTGTTATCTTGTTGGTGTTCTGCAGTCTGCCCCGATGTCACTGAATCCTTGAATACAATTTACTAGCTCAAGTTGGTTTTCACTTGACCGCTATTTATTTGTTTTTAAAGGTATTTTTAGTCAACAAATATTCAATCATTTTACACTAGAAAACCGCCCAGCCCACCCAAACAAGACCCACTGTGAGCAGTGAGCCGAAGGCTAAAACATCTGCCACCTTCAGATCTGGCCGGTCCGTCATCCCGAATATGGCTTTTAGGGGAACGGACTCCACGTCCACATGTGGAACCCCGAAATGGTGCTAAGCACCGTCCTCCAAAACCTTTCCAGCTTTGGGCAGGGCCAAAACAGATACACATGGTTTGCAGGGGCCCTCCCACATCGTTCACAGACATCCTCCATCCCCTCGAATAGCCAGCTTATCCTAGACTTTGTGAGCTGCGCCCTGTACACGACCTTCAGCTTTATCAGCCCCAGGCTCACGCACAAAGTTGAGGCATTTACCCCCCGCAGCCACTCACATCACAAGCCCCCCTCCAGCACCACCCCCAACTCTTCCTCCCACTTTGCCTTAACCCCCCCTTAATGGACACCCCGTACTCCTCCCATTCTCCTCCAAGATCCTCCCATAAACCGCTGAAGCAACCCCCCACCTCCTCTCCAAAGGCCCCGCGGGGAAGGTCGGGAAGACCTTCCTCATAAAGTCCCACACCTGCTTATACCTGAATCTTTCACCCCGCGCCAGCCCAAAAGTTTCACCAAACTCCTTCACACTGGCAAATCGCCCTCCCAGAAACAAATCCTTCATTTCATTAATCCCCCTCTCTTCCCAACTCGAAAACCTTGCATCCATCCTCCCCGGCTAAAACCCATGATTCCCCCTGATCAGCATCACCCCTGACCCAGCTCCCAACCTGAAGTGCTGTCTAAACTGCCTCCAGATCATCAACGTGGCCACCACCACCGTACTCACCTTTTACTTCCCTGGGGCCCCGTTGCCAGTGCCTGGAACCCCGACCATTTGCAAGAACCCGTCTCCATCCTCACCCACATGTCTGTCAGGTTAATACTTCTGAGGCCCATCCAGTCTAGTTTGGATGGGGGAGGCCATCGTGATACAATGGCAAGCTGTAGTTTCGAGTTTCATAGTGGTTAGCACAATTGCTTCACAGCTCCAGGGTCCCAGGTTCGATTCCCGGCTTGGGTCACTCTGTGTGGAGTCTGCACGTTCTCCCCGTGTGTGCATGGGTTTCCTCCGGGTGCTCCGGTTTCCTCCCACAGTGCAGGTTAGGTGGTTTGGCCATGCTAAATTGCCCTTAGTGTCCAAAATTACCCTTAGTGTTGAGTGGGGTTACTGGGTTATGGGGATAGGGTGGAGGTGTGGGCTTTGGTAGGATGCTCTTTCTAAGAGCCGATGCAGGCGCGGTGGGCCTTCTGCACTGTAAATTCTATGACTCCCTTTTGTCCAGGATGAAACATGGAGACGAGCAGTCTGAAAACTCCATAGTCCTTAGGTGACGGCCCATTCTTAAACAATGAGATGTAAATTCCATAGAAGGCTGTGAGGTACTCTCCCCAATGTCCATATTTAATTAGGTATTCTAAGGAGGCTTGATGCTGCCTGGAACACAAATGCCAAAAGTCACACGGTTTGCAGCAGCCATCTTGACAGCTTGTTTGTGTCCCAATGACTGAAAGTTCCTAATTTGACATGCCTGTACTGGGCATGACAGTGCTCCATATAATTATTACAGGTGGCTAAATTGAGCATTAATGAATTGAACACAAACTGAGAACTCCAGCATATTACACACTGAAAGTAAAGTTTCTCAGATTGTCACCTTAATTAGAAATTCAGATCAGGAATGCTCAATGGTAAAAAATGTGTACTTCTGTCCAGTCAAGGTCATTGCTTCTATTCATCATCAACAGTCATGGGGTAAATCATTAACAAAAGTGATCTTTGTTTGAACAGCTTGTTTTACAGGTTCTTTCCCCTTCTGCACAGTAGAAATTCCATAGGGATCACTGGTATCCATCCTGGCATTATGCATTCGTTAAAATGTGCACAAACACGTGGGTGTGACCTCCTTGAAAACTGCTTGTTCCCATGTAAAAGGAATCACGAGAGAACAATGAAAATTGTCAAACCACTTGAAAGTCATCAGGGGCACCAGCAGTACACAGACAGATATCTGCACTGTTTGGGGGGTTTTCTGACAGTACAGCTCACATCACTTACCATTTAGAGTACATCTACTTCAAAGTAGCAGCTCTCTGCCATTCTCTGCTATCAATAAATATTGGTTTAAGGGCTGAACAGTACAAACATTGACCTTTAGGACTAAGCCACGGACATCTCTTTGTTGTTACAAGATTTTTCAGCCAACAAACAAGCACACTGTAACTTACTACCTATTGTCATTGAAAAGCCATCCCTTCTCTACATGTTTGTTTTGTTATGTCCGAACTTTGTAGCGCTCATTTTGAACCAAAAGCCCCTGCAAAACGGTGATCACCTAATTTTGGATTTAAGGCTGGTATCTATGAGCTGGATGCCTGTGTTTTTATAATGGTGAATTGAGGGCAGCACGGTGGCGCAGTGGTAGCACTGCTGCCTCACGGCGCCGAGGTCCCAGGTTCAATCCCGGCTCTAGGTCGATGTGTGTGGAGTTTGCACATTCTCCCCGTGTTTGCATGGGTTTCGCCCCCACAACCCAAAGATGTGCAAGGTAGGTGGATTGAATACGCTAAATTGCCCCTTAATTGGAAAAAATTAATTGGGTACTCTAAATTTATTTTTAAAAAATTTTTTTTAAATAATGGTGAATTGAGTTACTTTATTCCAGGATAGAAGTTTAGCAATTCTGTTCCTAGAACGGACTTTGTTGCATAAATGAAGGCAGCTAGATAATTACCGTGGGTCTCCCATAATTCGATGAGCTCAAATATAAAGGTGCTTCTATAAATAGCCCATATAACCTGCCACTGTATCTACTTCAGGGGTGGGCAAACTTTTCCGTGCAAGGGCCACATTCAGAAATTCACAATTTTAAAGGGCCGCATAGTATATTAAGTAAAATAATTACTTCACCCGGTTATGATTCTGGGCGCCTCATATAGAACACAGAACATAGAACAGTACAGCACAGAACAGGCCCTTCGGCCCTCGATGTTGTGCCGAGCAATGATCACCCTACTCAAGTCAACGTATCCACCCTATACCAGTAAGTAACCCAACAGCCCCCATTAACCTTAAAAAATTTTTTTAAAATAAAAACAAAATTAAAAAAATTTTTTTTTTTTAATGACTTGGTGGGCCGCATAAAGACCTTTGGCGGGCCGCATGCGGCCCGCGGGCCGTAGTTTGCCCACCCCTGATCTACTTACTGCTACAAGTCACACCTATGCCAGTAGGTAGATACAGGGTATCATGATAGTATCGTACATGTTGGATTTCTAGGGCACTGCATTGTCTCTAGCTGTGAAAGCAGAGCTAAGACAAGGTACTTTTATCTTACAACTGAGCTTTTACTTGGTTTTGGCAAAGCAATGCTATGCCAGCCACTGTGAGCAGACTGCAGAATGGAAGTCTGGCACTCTACAAAGGGTCGACACAGTTAGTGATCTGAAGTGGAATCAGCAAATGTCGCAACAGTTTGCAAGGCCCAGAAAACAGTCTGGGTCTCTGTTACTATCAATGAAATGAAAATGAAATGAAAATCGTTTATTGTCGCAAGTAGGCTTCAAATGAAATTACTGTGAAAAGCCCCTAGTCGCCACATTCCGGCGCCTGTTCGGGAAGGCTGGTACAGGAATTGAACCGTGCAGCTGGCCTGCCTGGTTCTGCTTTAAAAGCCAGCTATTTAGCCCTGTGCTAAACCAGCCCCTAATGAAAATTGCTTATTGTCACAAGTAGGCTTCAAATGAACTTCCTGTGAAAAGCCCCTGATTGCCTGCAGGTTCAGTCGGCAGTTAGGAAAGCAAATGCAATGTTAGCATTCATGTCGAGATGGCTAGAATACAAGACCAGGGATGTACTTCGGAGGCTGTATAAGGCTCTGGTCAGACCCCATTTGGAGTATTGTGAGCAGTTTTGGGCCTCGTATCTAAGGAAGGATGTACTGGCCTTGGAAAGGATCCAGAGGAAGTTCACAAGAATGATCCCTGGAATGAGGAGCCTGTTGTGTGAGGAACGGGTTGAGGATTCTGGGTCTGTACTCGTTGGGAGTTTAGAAAGATGAGGGGGATCTTATTGAAACTTACAGGATACTGCGAGGCCTGGATAGAGTGGACGTGGAGAGGCTGTTTCCACTTGCAGGAACACTAGGAGTGGAGGACACAATCTCAGACTAAAGGGATGATCCTTTAAAACAGAGATGAGGAGGAATTTCTTCATCCAGAGGGTGGTGAATCTGTGGAACTCTTTCCCGCAGAAAGCTGTGGAGGACAAATCACTGAGTGTCTTTAAGACAGAGATAGATAGGTTCTTGATTAATAATAATAAGAGTAATAATCGCTTATTGTCACAAGTAGGCTTCAATTAAGTTACCGTTAATAAAGGGATCAGCTGCCATTCCGTAGGGCAGGGACTCACTTTAGGTATCTGAGGGGCAGGTTGCCCGGGAATGGGAGGGGCTCCGCAGGTACAACATATGGATGATAATGGGATAGTGTAGGTTAGATAGCCTTTAGTTTTTGACTTCCCATGTCGGTGCAACATCGTGGGCCGAAGGGCCTGTACTGCGCTGTATCGTTCTATGTTCTATTTCTAGTTTGGTGTGGAGAGTGAAAGCCGATCTGCCAAGGTGGGATGGTCTCCCTCTGTCACTGGCGTGTCGGGTACAGGCGGTTAAAATGAACGTGCTGCCGCGATTTCTGTTTATTTTTCAATGCCCGCCGATTTTCCTGCCAAAGGCTTTTTTCAGAGAGATTGAGGGAAGGATTATTTTGTTCATATGGGGAGGGAAGGTGGCCAGAGTTAGAAAGGTGCTGCTACAGAGGGGAAGGCAGGCAGGGGGTTTGGGTCTCCCGAACCTGATGTACTACTACTGGGCGGCGAATGTGGAGAAGATGCGGAGCTGGGTTAGAGGGGTTGATTCCCAGTGGGTCAGAATGGAGGAGAGGTTGTGCAAGGGGTCGGGATTGAAAGCACTGGCAACAGCACCGCTCCCGATAGCCCAGGGGAAGTAGTCAGGGAGTCCGGTATTAATAGCTTAATTGAAAATTTGGAGGCAATTGAAATGAAATGAAAATCGCTTATTGTCACGAGTAGGCTTCAATGAAGTTACTGTGAAAAGCCCCTAGTCGCCACATTCCGGCGCCTGTCCGGGTAGGTTGGTACGGGAATCGAACCGTGCTGCTGGCCTGCTTGGTCTGCTTTAAAGGCCAGCGATTTAGCCTGGTGAGCTAAACCAGCCCCAATTTCGCCAACACTTCGGGTTGCGGGCAGGGTCAAGGGAAATGCAAATTTGGGGGAACCACAGATTTGAGCCAGGGATGGAAATTTTCGGAAATGGGAGGAGAAGGAGATTAAGACACTAAAAGATTTGTTTCTTAGGGGTCGGTTTGCAGGGCTGAAGGAGCTGGAAGCGAAGTATGGGCTGGAGCAGGGGGAAATGTTTAGATACATGCAGGTTCGAGATTTTGCCAGAAAGGAGATACAGAGCTTCCCAGTGGAGCCAGCCTCCACATTGTTGGACAAGGTGCTGACGACAGGGGGACTGGAGAAGGGGGTAGTGTCAGCGGTTTATGGAGCTATTTTGGAAGAGGAGAAGGCACCACTGGAAGGGATCAAAGCAAAGTGGGAGGAAGAGTTGGGAGAGGATATGGAGGAGGGGTTCTGGTGTGAGGTGCTCTGGAGAGTAAATGCTTCAACTTTGTGCGCGATGTTGGGGCTAATACAGCTGAAGGTGGTACACAGAGCACACCTCACGAGGGCGAGGATGAGCCGATTATTTGAAGGAGCAGATGTGTGTGGTGCTCGTGAAACTGGACCTGGGCCCTCGGGTGGCCATATTTGGGGTGTTGGACCAGCCAGGGTTGGAAACGGGTGCGGAGGCAGATGTTGTAGCCTTCGCCTCGTTGATCGCCCAAAGGCGGATCCTGATGGGATGGAGAGCAACCTCTCCACCCTGTGCCCTGGCGTGGTGGGGGAACTTGTTGGAATACTTGACTCTTGAGGAGGTTAACTTTGAACTGAGAGAAAGGGTGGAGGGGTTCTACAATTCATGGGCATTATTCATTATGCACTTTCAAGAACTGGAGAACATCGAACATTAGTTGGGGGGTGGGTGGGAGGTGTGTGTTGATGGTGACTACGGGTGATTGCTGATTCCTTTTTGTCATTTGTTTGTGTGAACATGCGGGCTAATGTTTGGGGTTTGGTGGAAGGATGGGATTGTTGTTATTGATATGGGGATTGACATATTTGTTACTGATTATTGTTTGTTGTTGGTGGGTGTAAATTTGGGAGAAAATGTGAAAAAGGAGAATAAAACATATTCCAAAAAAAATAAACAAAGGGATCAGGGGTTATAGGGAGAAGGTAGGAGAATGGGGATGAGAAAAATATCAGCCATGATTGAATGGCGGAGCATACCCAATGGGCCGAGTGGCCTAATTCTGCTCCTGTGTCTTATGGTCTTACGGTAGACTGTTTAGGACAGCGATGAGGAGAAATTTCTTCACCCAGAGAGTGGTCAGCTTGTAGAACTCGTTACCACAGAAAGTAGTTGAGGCCAAAACACTGCATGTTTTCAAGAAGCAGTTGGATATAGCACCTGGGCGAAAAGTATCAACGGATATTGAGGAGGAAGAAAAGAGGCAGGATCAGAATATTGAGTTGGATGATCAGCCATGATCATAATGAATGGTGGAGCAGACTCGAAGGGCTGAATGGCCTCAGAGTGTTAAAGTCCTGCCAATTAACTCAACAACAATTCAGAAAATGCAGTGCAGCTGAAGTAGCACACAATTCAATCACAAAATATTTGTTACAATATTCAATTATGGTCGTAAATTAGTGAGAAAAATGTACCATGAGTAAAGATGCAAACATGCATGTAAATACAAAGTAAAAACATTGAATTCATACTAAACCATTCTGATGTCACCAATATGATCATCTGCATAACATAGTCCAACGCAGAATTTCCTCATTTTACAAAGAAACATTTGATAATAGCATTGTGAATTCTGTGCTTCCATTATTTACAATCTATTTCTTTGACTTATTTATGACCCCAACTATAATACTTGTTATTAACCAGAGGAGCCACTCAGGTGAAACAGGAACATTAACACCAATTGAATATAAGGGAATCAAATAAAGACTTCTACAGTTTGGCCTATCCCAGCTCTGAGAATGAGAAGAGCATGTCCTTTCTGGCATCTGTTATCAATTCTAGAAGGCAATGCCAAATATTATCTTAATTAGTTCATTTTGCATCGGACAATCTACTGCATCACATTCTCACTTAGCACATACAGCACAGTTTCTGCAGCCTACCTAACTGAACTGAGTTGTATGCGCCCACGTGAAAGATGTACTAATCGTGGTGCTTCAAGGTTGTTTCAATTTGAGACACATTATTGAGTAGTTTATCTCCCAACCATTACCTCCTGCAAGTGAACCTTGTTTGCTCCGATTCAGAAACAGCACAGGAGATTTTATGACTACTGCCAACGGGAGGCCCGCTCCAGCCAACGGGAGGCCCGCTCCAGCCAACGGGAGGCCCGCTCCAGCCAACGGGAGGCCCGCTCCAGCCAACGGGAGGCCCGCTCCAGCCAACGGGAGGCCCGCTCCAGCCAACGGGAGGCCCACTCCTGCCAACTGGAGGCCCAGTCGATTTTGAGGGCTGAGTCTTATTAGTGCTGCCGACGAGTCACATAATCCAAATAAGCTGATACGCACGGGCTCTAGGCTGACATAGTACTTACCTTCCCAGAGGATGACATGGCTGGTTGAAATGTAGGTGTCGGGAAGGGGTGGGGGGGACAAAGCCCCAGGGTAATCAAGGTCGATATTATTCCTGTGAAGTCCAGACAAGCAGTGCTGCTCCTACCGCACCCCCAAATACTTTTAACATGGGTGGGGGGGGGGGGGGGGGGGGGGGAGAGTGTAAGTTAACAACGTGAATTTTAAGTCTGTTACTGCACCATTTCCGCAACTCAGGGGAAATTATTCTTTCCATATAAAATCTCAATTGGAAATTCAAACTGGTGGGTCTGGTTTGAAGGGACCGAGAGCAGGTCACCAAGCTCCTCCACATGCCCCAGTTCCACTCTGCTCTGACATCAGTGGGGTCACGTCTGTGCCTCCTGCAGCTAACAAAGACCACCTGGGTTTCTGACCTTACCGGTGGTGCAGTAAGATGCAATGTTTTTACTTTTCACGTCTCACCAGCTGATCTTTCGGCAAGTTGTTGGAATACTGTGCGATCCCCGGACAGTGTTGGGGATAGCGGTAAACCCTGCAATGGCGAAAAAGCTAACAGATCCTGAAATTCTAATATTTCTAGAAAACAAATATGTTACCTTATGGTCCGTAAGGCAAGGTTCAATGCCCTGGCATATTGCACAATGCAAAAACACAACATTGTGTCAAAAACACGAAGTCACAAATTTGCAATTTCACCCATTATTTGAAGCTACCAATTAATGTGCGGATAATGTGGTAACTATTAATTATTTTTATATAAGTTGATGCTTTCAACAATTTGCAACACCATATAAAAAAAAGTAACAAACATTACATTCATTTAACATAAACTCAGTTCCCTGGAATGTAACTGACTGCTAATCATTTGAGAGTCCAAACTGCACCTAACCAGTATACGTATGCAAACACAGTTGCAACATTGAAGAGTAAATATGGAAAGCCCACATTATCAAATAAATTCCCATCCTGGAGTTAAACTATTTTTGTCAATTCAGTACATTTCAAGCAATCTGCCTCCCTTCCATAAAATGCAATCCTTTCAAACATAAAACAGGAAACTTTGCAAATTCAAAGTTAGGGTTTCATTTAATCAATTGCTGCAACAGTACCAACTGCTTGTGGACAGAGGTCTCTGGTGAAGTGACTGGTGACGCTACAAAGACAAATGACTCGACTGAAAAAAACACTTTTTTTAAATTGCTGTACCAGAGTTAGGAAGTCTGCTGTAGTTAACTTTGCAATAAAATAGAATCTGCTTAAACACTCCCAAAAAAGGGCAGTGATCTCCCATTAGCATTGCAAACATGACCTCAGCAGTTTGATTAGATACACACTGCTCGATGATGAAACCTTGCGCCATGCACATGACAGATCCAAAGAATTATTGCAGTGGAAACACCAAATAAAAGTGCGTATTCAGAAAAAGTGATCACAAGAAAAAATCCATTCTCTATTTTCACTTGACATATATTGTCATTTAAAACACCACTTGATCCAGTACCGGCTCTGCATTTCAACTTGCACTTACAAGGCAGGGAGTTCCAGATTTGAATGTTTTTTTAAAAATTTAGATTACCCAATTATTTTTTCCAATTAAGGGGCAATTTAGCGTGGCCAATCCACCTACTCTGCACATTTTGAATGTTTTTTTAAAGAATTGTGTTCCACAGACAGGAAGAGTGAAGACAATAGAGAATTGCAGAGTAATGAGCCATGAAGTAGAAAGGATACAGTGTACTTTATTCCATATATGATTTGGATCAGGATTTGCGGCATAATATTTGCTCTTAGTATTGGTGTCACACACGAGCTTATTGTTCAACCCCAGCTGAAGGGGTGTTTTTCTATGTGCCGATTGTGTTATACCAAATTGATCACAGGGCGCTAGAGATGGCGAAGGGTTAACTACATGATATATGACTGGGGTCATTTACTCTGTACATTGGTCAATTTGTGGAGTCTATTTCCTTTTTGACAATTTAGCAGCTTCTAATGGATGTATTTTTTTGCTGCTGGTCCACAATGACCAGATTTATTGAATCAAACTTCACAACTTGTCATGTTGGGTTCTGAGTCCCAGTTTATTTCATAGAATTTACAGTGCAGAAGGAGGCCATTCGGCCCATCGAGTCCGCACCGGCTCTTGGAAAGAGCACCTACCCAAGGTCAACACCCCCACCCTATCCCTATAACCCAGTAACCCAACCCAACACTAAGGGCAATTTTGGACACTAAGGGCAATTTATCATGGCCAATCCACCTAACCTGCACATCTTTGGACTGGGGGAGGAAACCGGAGCACCCGGAGGAAACCCACGCACACACGGGGAGGATGTGCAGACTCCGCACAGACAGTGACCCAAGCCGGAATCGAACCTGGGACCCTGGAGCTGTGAAGCAATTGTGCTATCCACAATGCTACCGTGCTGCCATCCAATAAACCCAATGTGGCACACAATCAAATCATAACAAACAGTGTGCTAACTGCAGTACACAGTGGAATCAGGGAATTAATCGAATGGCTACACCGCAGGAGGTTGCCATTTGCCCAGTGATGTCTTTGCTGATTCTCAGAAAGAGCAATTCACCTCGTGCCGCTCCCAGTAGCCCTGTAAATCTTTCCTTTTCAGGTAATAATGCAATTCCCGCTCGAATGCCTCAAGTCGAAACTCCCTCCACCACACTCTCAGCCAACACATTCCAGATCTTAACCATGCATTGTATAAATAAAGCTTTTCCTCATGTCACTTTTGCTTCTTTTGTCAATTGCCTTAAATCTGTGCCCCTTCATTCTCAGTCCTTGTACTGATGGGAAGTTTCTCTCTCTTTATTCTGTCGAGGTTCTTCATGACTTTGAATATCTCTATCAAATCTCCTTTAAAATTTCTCTTCTCCAAGGAGAACAGTCCCAACATCTCCCAATCTTTCAATGCGACTGAAGTTCCTCATCCCTGCAACCATCCTCGTGAGTCTTTTCTGCATCCTCTTTAATCCTTTCCCACCCTTCCGAAAACATCATGTCCCAAACTAGGTGCAATGCTCTAGTTGATACTGAACCAGTGTTTTGTACAAGTTTAACATAACTTCCTTGCTTTTGTACTCTATGCTCCTATTGATGAAGCCTAGGATGCCGTATGCTTTGTTAACCACTATCGCAACCTGTCCAACCACCTTCAAATGAAATGAAATTAAATGAAAATCGCTTATTGTCACAAGTAGGCTTCAAACGAAGTTACTGTGAAAAGCCC
Organism: Scyliorhinus canicula; assembly: GCF_902713615.1. Taxonomy (NCBI): domain Eukaryota; kingdom Metazoa; phylum Chordata; class Chondrichthyes; order Carcharhiniformes; family Scyliorhinidae; genus Scyliorhinus; species Scyliorhinus canicula. The sequence continues at coordinate 29,812,987 of NC_052157.1, forward strand.
CTAGTCGTCACATTCCGGCGCCTGTTCGGGAAGGCTGGTACGGGAATTGAACCGTGCTGCTGGCCTGCCTTGGTCTGCTTTCAAAGCCAGCGATTTAGCCGTGTGCTAAACCAGCACAAGGTTAGGTGGGGTTATTGGGTTACGGAGATAGGGTGGAGGTGTGGGCTTAAGTAGGGTGCTCTTTCCAAGAGCCAGTGCAGACTTGATGGGCCAAATGGCCTCCTTCTGCACTGTCAATTATATTCAAAAATTCTATACACCCAGGTCCCTCTGCATATGTATGTATGCCCTTTAAAAATGTACTCTTTATTTCTTATTGTCTCTCTAGACTCTTCCTACAAAAATGAATCACTTCACTTCTCTATGCAAAATTACATCCATCATTTATCCATCTATTCCATCAACCTGTTTTTTTGAGAACTTTTAAAGTTCTCAATACTTTCAAGTTTCGTTTCATTCACAAATATTGAAATTGTGCCTGTACGTAAGACTCTAAGTCATTAATATATAGTAGGAAGCGCTGGGGTGCTAACATTGATCCTAAGGGAACTCCACTATATACCTTCCTCCAGTCCGATGAACAACTGTTCACTCAAACAATTTTCTATCCATGTCACTATTGTCCCATGAGCTCTAACTATGCTCACAAGTCTGTTGCATTTTATCAAATAACTTTAAGACCATGTTCAACGTATCAACACCATTACTCTCATCAACCCTCTCTGCTACCTTGTTAAAAAAAATCAAATTGCTTAAATACAATTTGCCTCTTAACAAACCTGTGCTGGTGTTCCTTAATTAACTGCATTTGCCCAAGTGGTCAACTCTGTCATTTCTATAAGTTTCTCAACGACCAAAATTAAACCGACACCACTGAAACAAAACTACAAAACTGAAAACCTGAGTACTACAACCCCAATGTTACAGCAGCCAAACCTTTTCAGCGTTTGCAAAGATCAAGGAGCAGAAAACAAATGCTCTTCGTCCCCGACCCTCCAAAAGGCCCCACAATCACCAGCAGCATTGCTGCGAAAGTCTAAAAAGGAGAAAATGATATTTGGAGATTGAGCAACTCCACTTGTTCGGAATAATTAACTGCAATCAAATCCAGAACTTGCCTGACAGTGAGCAGTGTGATCATCTTGAAACTGTAACTCCGAAATAAATTACTTTCCGATGACATGGCCAAGAGGGTGGCTTAGCAATTAGTTTTAAACTTGAAATTTACTCTGTTGTGGACTGAAGAAAATGTCTCTACTTTCAAAGGAACTTAAGTAATTAACCTTGAAACTTAATTGTACAAACACAGGAACAATAAAAATGCCAGAGAGAGAAAAGAACTATTCTATTTATAACCCCCATCCTTCAGCCACATTGACCTACTTCTGGGGCACTTTTCAGGCCAAATGTAGCACATAACAAATATATCTTTCATCTTGTCACTTACAATTACAGTGCTTTCTTCGAAAGTGAATTGCTTCAGAACATCACTCATTAAGAGAATGTCCTATTTGCACAATTAATAGGATAGGGAGATTTCACTGCACTCATTTCCGCCATGATGTGTGTGACAAACATTGGAAAATGCAACTATGAGGCAAGTGGCAAAGTTGACAGGCAGAGATGCACAGCATGTGGTATTATCTGCACCAACACCCATGTAATGTCTAAAATATGACATGAAACAGATGTTTGCAAGCAAATCACTAGTCAATGCTTCCCCACAATGGAGTATCATTCCACAATATGGTAAACTCGATCTTGTGGAGAGCAAAGCCAGCATTATTTCAAATGTTAAAGTGCCCAATTCTTTTTTTTTTCCAAATGAGGGCGGCAATTTAGCGAGGCCAATCCACCTACCCTGCACATCTTTGGGTTGTGGGGGCAAGACCCACACAGACACGGGAGGAATGTGCAAACGCCACACGGACGGTGACCCGGGTCCAGGATCGAGCCCAAGTCCTCAGCACGCGAGGCAGCAGTGCTAACCACTGCGCCACCGTGTCGCAGTGCCCAGTATTATTACCTTTTTAAAAAGAAAACACCTGCAACCCATGAAAATATTCTATTTAAAATATGACAAGACATTCATGGCTTGCAAACTGAAATTTGCAACCCATTTAGTGAGCAGCAGAGCTGCCGTACACAGGCATATTTTGGAGTTTGCAGCTGCCAGTGACATTGCAGAATACATGGGTTTTTGATTTGTACAGTACATTCCAAAAATGGAAGAGAAATTGAAAGGGATTTTACCCCCATTTGCTCCATGGGCACATCAAAACTATCGCCAAAAAATAATTTTGGGTCAACTCACCTGCACCAGATTGTCAATGGTGTTCTGCAGTCTCTGTTTCGCTGTTTCATGCTGTTCTTTAAGCTCTTCACTTTCCTGATCATGGTTCGACACCTCCTCCTTCAGAACACCTCGAAGTGCTGTCAGCTCTCTTTCCCTTCGCTTCAACAATTCCTGCTGGTCTTCTTTAGCTAACAGCACCTCTTCCAACTGCTGCTTTGCCTGTATCATTTCCTGGAACCACACACAGCATTAAAACACATCCCCAATAACATAGATTACTACAGAATTCCTACAGAGCAGTAGGAGGCCATTTGGCCCATCAAATCTGCACCAACCCTCTAAAAGAATACCCATACCGAGGCCCAATCCCCCACCCTAACGCCGTAACCCCACCTAACCTACACATCTTTGGACAATGAGAGGCAATTTAGCATAGCCAATCCACCTAACCTGCACTTCTTTGGACCGTAGGAGGAAACCCACGCAGATACGGGGAGAATGTGCAAACTCCGCACAGACATTGACCCAAGCTGTGAATCGAACCTGGGACCCTGGCGCTGTGACCACTGCACTAACCACTATGCTACCGTGCTGCCCATATTTCGTAGTGTGTCCCCGGAAGACATTTGGATAAGGTATTGGAGAGAATATGCCGAAAAATGCAAAGAAATCCAGCGATAAAGAGGCGCAGTCAGATTGGACAGGGGTGGATCCGGCTTTTCAATATGGCGACTTGATCTCCGAGTGGTCACTCCACCCGCCGTTCTTGGAGGCGCTGAAAACGATGACTGCAAACATTATCTGATAAATAGATCAGAGACTTGGCTTGCTGAGGTAAAATTTGAGTGCTCATGAGGCCGAGCTGCAGAATACTAATAAGAGGTTTGATGAAACAGGATATGATCCTGAGCCACGAAAATGTCACTTCCTCAGAAAAGCTTGTATTCAATCCTTGGAAAGCCAACTATGCGGTTGTTACATGAGGGAGATATTGGGAACTTGGGTCCATAAATGATTTAGAAGGCAATTTAGGGTTTAAACAAGCTGAGGAAAAAACTGCTAGCACAGAGTCAGAGGGATACGCCCACACCTGGCCTGAGTTACATTGTCCCATGCAGACTTAAATTTGTTAATGGGAATATGCAGAGTGCCCTTGTTCAGCAAGAAGTGTTACAACACCAGGTTAAAGTCCAACAGGTTTGTTTCGAACACGAGCTTTCGGAGCACTGCTCCTTCCTTCCAGTGCTCCAAAAGCTCGTGTTCGAAACAAACCTGTTGGACTTTAACCTGGTGTTGTAAGACTTCTTACTGTTCTCACCCCAGCCCAACGCCGGCATCTCCACATCTTGTTCAGCAAGGGTGAGTCATGTGTGATCCATTGTCCTTCGAGACAATCCTGTCTGACCAGTCATTAGCCCATTACAGAGTCTGATGGCCTCTTTGTCCGTCAATGGGAGGTTAGCTGCTTATCAATAGCATGGTTCTGTTCTTTTGTAAAAACATGAGTGGGAAATCAAGCAGCCAAGATAACGATGATGGGTTCATGCCTGGGCATCCCAGGAGAGAACTTTTGTTTGAGGGGCTGGGTGGAGCTCAGAGAGAGAGAGAAAGAATCCTTTTTTGAATAGGTGAACAGAAGGATTGGAAAAGCCACCGAGAGATGCCATGAAAAACTGTCCCAGAGGCAGGCTTTCGAAAAAGATTCTAAAGGAACATGCCAATAGCAGAAAATTGCTTCTTAAATGCAAGTATCATCTTTGCCTTCCTATGTAAGTGGAATTAGAGCTGTATGTTCATTTGATGTTTATTTATTTATTTTAAATTTAACGTACCCAATTTTCCAATTAAGGTGCAATCCACCTAGCCTGCACATTATTGGGTTCTGGGGGCGAAACCCACGCAAACACAGGGAGAATGTGTAAACTCCACACGGACAGTGACCCAGAGCTGGGATCGAACCTGGGACCTTGGCGCCATGGGGCAACATGAGGCTAACCCACTGCACCACCGTGCTGCCCTGTTCATTTGATGTTTAATGGAAACTCGTGTGTCAAAGTTAAGAAACCACCTGTAAGCTTTTATTGTTAAAAAAGTTTCAATATTGTCTTTCTTTTGTTTTACTGAAGCTCATTTATAAAATAACCAAGCCTTATTTCTTATGATATAACTTCTGGAAGGAATAGATTTTTCTGCATTGCCTTGGTCCAGTCTCTTAGCCACTGTTGAGAGCTGACCAGGCATCCGTAACAGTGGTATGTTAGAAATCCTGGAAGATTTGGAGAACCGAGGTCAGAGAAAGAATATCCAGGTTGTTGGTCTGCCAGAAGGAGTGGAGGGTAAAGCTCCTGTTAAGTTCTTTGTGAACTGCTGCCACATTTTATAAACTAGATGAAGGCTTGGTGTTTCAAAATTCGAAAGGGCACACCGTACCCTGTCTGAGACCAAAGGACAATCAACATCCCAGACCCAGAATAATTCGGTTCCGCAATTTTAAACATTGCCAGAGGGTCCTGGAGATGGTGAGGCATGGCAGGATCTGGCTCCATGAAAGGGTGCGGATCTCCTTTTACCAGAACCTGTCAGCTGTGGCGCAGCTGAAGCATTGAGGCTTCGATGAAATCCAAAAGTAACTCAAGGCAGTTGGAATGAATTATATGTTATGCATTATCCTGCGACCCTGAGAGTGATATCCGATGACTCCGTTAAGTTTTTCGATGATCCAATCAGTGCCTTGGCGTTCATCAAGTCCATGGAAGGCAAGGAATTGGACTGATAATCTGCAGCTCAGAAAAGGTGAACTCCAGACTTTCTCCCTATCATGTTGTATTTGTCTGATTGCATTGTCATATATCCTGATTAGTTGTGTTAACATTTGAGCGCGGTAATGAATGTCCAAGTGTTTCGGGGACTCATTATTATTCATGGTACCTATGCCACATGCTAATTATCCATTGTCTTTTCTTATTTTCTGTGTCTTTATGATGATTATACTGATTGTTTGACATCCTCTCTAATCATGGTAGAACCGAGTGGTGTCACTGCGGGAGGTGGATGCAGGGTGCAGGGTTTCATGGGTGGGCTTAAAATGCAAGAGAGGCATCCCATTCCCCTGTTGGCCTTTTTCTCCTCCTCCCTGTTGAGGAGGATGTTTCCCGATGGTGATGACAGTATAGCTAAAGGGTTAGTCCTATGGGTCTTCACGCTTGTTGAAGAACGCCCCTTTTGAACCACTGTGGTCGTGATTCTTTTGTATTTTGGTTATGTTGAGGTTTCTATGTTGTTGACTATATCCTGCATTGCTAGAAACTAGAGGGGATCATGTTAGGGATATTCTGGTGCCTCTGGTGTAACTTGAAGTGGGGGAGGGGTGTCATGGCGCATGCTGAATGTGGCCCGAAAAATCACGGCTGACTTTTTTTCTGGTGGTCTATGCAACGGCAGTGGCTAATTTTAACTTTGTTCTTGGAAAGAATGGGAAATTCATCATCCTACCAAAAATAAAAAGATCTTTATTTTCTTAAGGAGCAAATGGAACTAACCCTGCCACAGGCAACTCACCTGGATGACAGGCAGCACTTAAAAGTTAAAGCAAGAACGGGTGGAGCAGGTCTTCTAGCTTCTTTCTCAACGAGCAGCACAGGTGTGGCAATTTTGGTCAACAGGAATGTCCCCTTCAAGGTGGAGAATTGTATTAAGGATAAAGGAGGCAGGTGAGTGATGGTGAAGGGGTTGTTAGCACACAGTGAAACTGCCTCAATAATCAATGTGTACGGCCTGCCGAACTACTCCCCAGGGTTTGTCATTGAAGCTTTTCTGGACTTTGTGGAGGTGGCCGTGGCTGTGGCTAATTCTTTTATGTCCTCAGAACCCCTTGATGGACAGGCTCTCAATTACTAGAAATCCCCCCGCCCTGCAGGTAAGAGTGCTGGCCTTGGCTTGTGAGGAAGTAGGTTGCCTGGACGTGTGGAGGACTTTGTATCCCAGAGATGGAGATTTCACTACTGAGCCCCTCATCAGCGTCACACTAGAATCAACTTTTTTTTGGGTGTGTGTTTTACAGGAATTTAAGAATCTAATAGTAGAGCCATTCTTTGGTATGTACTGTTACTCCTTTGAGGCAGGTCTGTTGCCACTAACACACTGGGAGGCGACTATCTTCCTTATTTTGCAGACAGGCAAGGATCCAGAGGAATATGCCTCCTACCAGCCAGTCTTGCTTCAGAAAGTTAATTTGAAGTTCATAGACTCATAGAATTTACAGTGCAGAAGGAGGCCATCCGGCCTGCACTGGCCCTGGGAAAGAGAACCCTACTCAAGCCCACGCCGCCACCCTATCCCTCAACCCAGTAACCCCACTTAATCTTTTGTATTTGGACACTAAGGGCAATTTAGCATGGCCAATCCACCTGACCTGCACATCTTTGGACTGTGGGAGGAAACCGGAGCATCCGGAGGAAACCCACGCACACACGGGGAGAACGTGCAGATTCCACACGGACAGTGACCCAAGCCGGGAATCGAACCTGGGACCCTGGAGCTGTGAAGCTACAGTGCTAACCACTGTGCTACCCCCAAGTTGTTTAAGATATTGGCGGGCCGATTAGCGAGAATCCTTCCAATGATTGTTGGGAAGATCAGACTGGGTTTATAAAGGGTAGGTTTGTCCAGTAACAATATGAGAAGATTGTTGAATGTGATCCAGGCTGTCCAGAGGCGGGGTGTTGGACGGGCTGGTGGTCCCCTTGGATGTAGAGAAAGCCTTTGATTGGGTGCAATGGAATTATCTGGTGTACATGCTACAGAGATTTGGGTGGGGTGAGGAATATATTAAATGGATTCAGTTGCCAAACCACAGAACCTTGGCAGCAGTGTTCATATGTGGTTTTAGGTCTGAGAGCATTGGTCTGGAGGGAGGGACCAGGCAGGTCTGTCCCCTATCCCCTTTGCCATATGCATTGGCTATAGGGTCACTTACGGATGTATTAGGCAGGAGCCCCAGATATCCGGGCTGGGTTGTGGGGAGAAGCAGCTATATGTGGATGACAGTCTGCTGTTTGTGTTGAAGCCGGAGGTCTGGGTTCCAGATGTTATTTATGTGGTGGATAAATTTAGTGCCTTCTTCAGTTATACGATTAATTTTGCAAAATCGGAGGCAATGCCACTGGGAGAGTTGAGGGGCACACCCCCTCAATCCCCTCCCCCTGTCATGCCACGAGGCCTCGTTGGGGTTCCAGTACCTGGAAGTTACAATTACCCCTTCTTTCAGGCAGTTAAAGGGGGCTAATTTCCCTCAGTTAATAACAATAATCTTCCTTAGTGTCACAAGTAGGCTTACATTAACACTGCAATGAAGTGACTGTGAAAATCCCCCAGTCGCCACACTCCGACGCCTGTTTGGGTACACGGAGGGAGAATTCAGAATGTCCAATTGACCTAACAAGCACGTCTTTCGGGACTTGTGGGAGGAAACCGGAGCATCCGGAGGAAACCCACGCAGTCACGGGGAGAACGTGCAGACTCCACACAGACAGTGACCCAAGCCGGGAAGAAAACCTGGGCCCCTCGCGCTGTTAAGCAACTGTGCTAACCACTGTGCTAATGTGTTGATTGCTTCCATCAGATGGGATTTGGCTTGTTCGTCTTCCCAGCCGCTCTCATGGCTGGGCAGGATTGTCTTGATTAAAATGAATGTGTTGCCCATGTTGCGATATCCCTTGCAGATGTTGACAATTTAATTGTCAGCTAGAGTCTTAAAAGAGATTAATGGAATAATCAGTTTGTTTATTATAAATAAAAAGCCGCATCTAAAGGTTGCCAAGCTTCAGCTCCCAGGTTCCAAGGAGGGTTTGGGTGTCCCGAATATTAGACTATGCCAAGTGGCCTCTCGTCTTAGAGTCACAAGGGATTGGGTTAGAGAGGACCCTGCCTCCATTTAGCTTGATATTGAAGCAGGCCAATCACTTTACTCTCTGCAAGTCTTGTTATTTTATGAGGACAGGTTCTGCTAGATGCAAAAATCCTATTATTATTCATACTCAACAGCGAATAGTCCGCCAACCAGAAGGGAGATCTAAACCCACTTCTGCTCTTTCTCCCATCCCGTCCTGGGTAGCCCGGACTTCCCGTTGAGTCTCATCGACTATGGATTCAATATTTGGAGAGATGGAGGTATTTGTAGGGTGGGAGGCATTTTCAGCAATGCTTCCTCGCCATCCTGTGAGCAGCTATGCCAACAATTTGACATTCCAAGAAACTAATTTTTTTAAGTATTTGCAACTCAAGAGACTTTATCCTGAATGAGACAACCTTGCAAATTAACTCTATCCCCCGGTGTAAACAATCCTCACTTCCGTGGAGCCTAAACAATGAATTAGTAAGTTTTACTAAACTTTGTGTTCTGGACCCTGTGGTAGCGTGTTAGGTACCTTGCAAGCTTGGGGAAAAATTGGGCATTAATATAGATGAGTCGACATGGGGCAGTACATGGGGTTATGCCAGTGGAATTTTAGTTTGCAATAGAATGAAGGAGAACCAGTTTAAGACACTACACCATCTGGATATCATGCCTAGTCTGAGACACTGGTTTAATCCTGCTATATCTCCACCGTGCCTAAAGTGCCTGGTGACTGAGGGTGATTATATACGCCGCGTATGGGCCTGTGTCAAGGTTGAATCCTATTGGACTGATGTAGTTAGGGAGCTGGAGAGGATATTAACCCTTTGTTCCTAATTCTGGGTCTTCCAGATGGAAGAATTACTGACGTTAATGAAAAAAGCTGTACAACATCCTAACTTTTGAAGCTTGTAAAAATATCCTCTGCACCTGGATCAGCAACAAATATCCTTCAATTCAAAATTGGCATAAATTAGCCGTGGAATGTATTCATATGGAATTCCTGACTTCAGTGATCTGTTCCAAGTCTGATGCATTCCGTAAAGTGAGGACCCCATCTTAGTAGGCTTTGCCTTGTTTGACCTACTCCTGTTAGGTTTCCCTTGAGTGATATTGTAAATCTTGATCTCGCAATACATATAACGGTGTGTGGCCAGAGATGTTATCCTATTTTATTTATAGGGCTCCTTCCCCTCCTAACTGGTGTTTTTGACTGATTGATCCAGACTTAAATCCAGAGGCACTAGTTCCTTAAATGTTGTTCGAAATTCACCCCGTCTTGTTTGTTCCCATGTTTGCAATAATTCCTGTTCCGTACTGTACCTGTTTTGCAATAATATTCTTTTTGTTGCATTATTTGGAACAAAAAAATTGAAAAATCTAATTAAAATGTATACATTTGTAAATCTCCACGCAAAGGGAGAGGATCCATTGCAAAATTTGAGAGACTGGAGCAAACTCAAATCTGAGTGTGCTTTTCCAGTGAATAAAACTGGTGAAATCATTCTCCCAGCTCAGAAATTTGTATTCCCAGATTGTAGAGTAGCCTCATTGTTTAGGCAGCTTTCAAATGCTGAGTGGCCCAACAGAGAGGAAGTTTCATGTTGGCAAGAAAAGAAAAGTTATTTGAAGCGTCACTATCATTTTCTTTTATGAAAGGAAAGAGCCTGTTTGGGGGGGGGGGGGGGGGGGGGGGGGGTTAATGGGAATAAATCTATTCTTCCCTCCCCACTTTAAAGCTGTAACATTTAATAAAATAAAAACGGGAGCAACTGATGGCTCCGAAGGAGAAAAGGACTGATTACTGCTTTTGAATCTACTTACCATTATCAAAGTCTCTTTCTCATCTTCGTTGTCAGCGCTGTTTTTTGCATGATCAAGCTCATCGTGCATTTCCGAGAGCTGATCCTGCAAGTCCCTAATTTCACTCTGGTATTGCTCTCGTTCCATCTTCACTTGCACCAACCTGACAGGGAAAAAAATCAATCAATCAGGCCAAAACGCAAACAAAAAGATCCACTGGACATTTGGATTACATGCCGTATTCCAATTCCAACCATTAAGAGAATTCGGATAGCATCATTCGGTACCACTCAGATGAATTTGTGGCTTGTAACCATCTTTCATTCAGCTAGTATTCCCTGTATCTAAAATGATATTACATGTTTCAAAAAGACAAGATATTATAATGAACATTATTTCAACATTATACTCTCTTGTACCATATATATGTTGTACCTTTTCAACATCCTGCCCAAGTATCCTTTCTTCACTACAGAAAAGATATAATTGCACTAGACCGGGTGCAGGGAAGATTTCCAAGGATGGTGCCAGCTCTGGAAAATTGCAGCTATGAGGAAAGATTGGATAGGCTGGGATTGTTCTCCTTGGAACAAAGGAGGCCGAGGGAAGATTATATGGAGATGTACAAAATTGTGAGGGGCCCGAATAGAATGAATCTATTCACTTTAGCAGAGGGGGTCAGTGACTAAGGGTCAGAGATTCAATGTGATTAGTAGAAATATTAGAGGGGGGGAATGAGGAAAACCTTTTCCACCCAGAGGATTGTGGGGGTGTGGAACCCACTCCCTGAAAGGGCGGTACAGGCAGAAACCCTCAATTCATTTACAGTTGCAATCACCTGCAGGGCTATGAACCAAATGCTGGAAAGCGGGAGGAATTAGGCTGGGTGGCTCATTTTTTGGTCGGTGCCAAGTGGCCTCTTCCTGTGCCATAAATTTCCTGTGATTGTATGTCTGAAAGAACAGTCTGTTTTGGCAAATTATTCAATAATGCTTAACATTAAAGCCAAGTCTTCACAGGCGCCCGCATGCTTCCTGTATAACTCAATGGTTAAACATTAATTAGGAAACTTGGTCAGTCCCACTTTCCAGCACTTGGTCTTTAGCTTTGTGAGCTAAAGTGCTCATCTGAATACTTCTTAAATGTTGTGAGGGTTCCCGCCTCTACCACCCTCTCAGGCACCGAGTTCCAGACTCCCACCACCTTCTGGGTGAAAAGGTTTTCCCTCACATCCCCTCTTAACCTCCTGCCCCACACGTTAAATCTATGTCCCTTGGTTATTCATCCCTCTATTCTCTGCTCAAAGGAAAACAACCCCAGCCTAACCAGCTTCTCTTCATAGTTGAAACGCTCCAGAACAGGAAACATCCTGGTGAATCTCCTCTGCACCCTTTCTAGTGCAATCACATCCTTTCTATTGTATGGCGACCAGAACTGCACACAATACTCTAGTTGTGGCCTAATCAGTGTGTTATACAGCTTATCTTAACCTCCCTGGCTCTTACAGTCAATGCCTCCGCTAATAATGGCAAGTATCCTATTTGCCTTCTTTTTTTTAAATAAATTTAGAGTACCCAATAATTTTTTCCAATTAAGGGGCAATTTAGAATGGCCAATCTACCTATCCTGCACATCTTTTGGGTTGTGGGGTTGAAACCCACGCAGACACAGGGAGAATGTGCAAACTCCACACGGACAGTGACCCAGGGCCGGGATTCGAACCCGGGTCCTCAGCGCCGTAGGCAGCAATGCTAACCACTGTGCCACCGTGCTGCCCCTATTTGCCTTCTTAACCATCTTCTATACCTGTCCTACTGCCTTTAGGGATCTTTGGATGTAAACCCCATGGTCCCTCTGACTCCCTAGTGCCCTACCGTTCATTGTGCATTCCCTTACCCCGTTAATCCTCCCAAAATGTATCTCTCGGAAAAATCTTCCGGTTTCAAAGATTGTTGGAAAATCAAACCCGTCCACTTACTCTTCAAGTTGGTTTCGAAGCTCTTTATCGGTTTTTGCCAGCTGCTCCCTTAAACGATGGTTTTCTTCCAAAATGTTTTCCATTTCCTGCTGCAGACTTTTCAGGTCAGCTTTGGTCCTGTCCTTTTGTTCTGCGGTGGTCTGCTGCTTCTGAAACACAAGTGTGAGTTGTCAATGTCCATGGCACCTCAGACAATGCAACAATGATCCCCAAGTTGCTGACCGTACCAGTCTTTCTTCATCCAGTTTTTTTTGCAGTTGATCGGTTTTCTTTCCCATTTCGGCAGCCTTCTTTTCAAGCTTGTTTTTCTGCTCCAACAGTGCTCTGTATTCAGATGCAATGTCATCCTGAAAGTCAAGCATTAACGAACATAAGTGGAATTGTTCAGTTTGCAAAAAGTAAATTCCTGCTAACTACACTTTTATTAGAATATCTATTCACAGATCTGTCAATTAGTAACAATGAATAAAAAACACGAAGACTGCTTTGAAAAAAATCGCCACAACCTGACAAATATTAACATGAATCCAACAGCACACGCTTAACAGTGAGGGATTCCTTCCACACACACATCCTCCTCCTCCTCCTCCCCCCCCCCCCCCCCCCCCCAACACCACCCCGATGGCATTGAAGTGCAAATAAAGCCTGTGGGGAATATAGGTGTGCTTCATGCTAGATAGACAGGCAAGGGCTTCATCCAGCAAAGATCCCGGATCAAACTGTGAGTTTGATAACGTGGCAGAAAAGAGGAACGCTACAAGGAAGATGATGGCCTAAAATAAACGACTTACTGAATACCCTGAAGGGAGGAAGTCAACTCCATCATAGGAATGCCTCTTCGCCAAACCCCTCGTTTATGAACCTCGATTAACCAGTTTGTGGTGAGTAAGCTTGGTATGCGACATTGCATGCAAACGTCACAAACATAAAAGCTGCCTTATACAAGTCTTTCCACCACACAGGATAACTGCTGCTGAAAGGTATTATCTGGAGGCCTGGTATTAGTCCCAAGTTCTCCCTCCCTCCTCTGTCTCACTTTTCTCCTTTAAGACACTTTGTGAAACCAATCTCTTTGTCCAAGCTTGTAGTCATCTGATCTAATATCTCCTTGTGTTGTGCGGTGTTATATTTTGCTTATTAATGTTCCTGTGAAGCGCCTTGGCATGCTTCAAAATTCGTGGACTTTCACGACAGAAAAACTGTTGCCACACCTGGACCCATTCCGCTACCATTAAGGGGCTAGCACTGGTGCTGCGTGGAACACTATCGATTCCAATACAAAATGGTGCCGGATTCGCCGGGTCGTGTTTGGCACTCGGGAGGCTGACAAGCTGCAGCCGCACATACACATTACACCCCCCCACACACACTTATACCAGCCAATAAGATGACACTGGTTGTGCTGGACTGCGCCCATACAGCTGACGGGTCGACTGGGGCCAGGGTGCACCTAGAGGGGGATGCCCGGGGGGGGGGGGGGGGGGGGGGGGGGGGGGGGGGGGCACACACAGACCCGTGGCGCTAAGTTCAAAGTGGGCTCTTAGCGGTGTGTGCAGCTGCATGGCTGCCTTGCAGGATGCGGCAATGATGTTCATCCACCCGCAGCCCACCTCCTGGCAGCCCACCTCCTGGCCCCTGGCCCCTGCCCCCCCCCCCCCCCCCCCCCCCCCCCCCCCCCCCCCCCCCCCCCCCGGCCCAAGCCGTCCGGCCAGCAGCACAACTGTCAGCACACTATGGCGATGTTGGACACTTTCCGCATCCCCTCTCTCTCCCTCAGCAGCCACGCCGGTTTCACCATTTTTAAAAGTACAAGTGAACCGTGCTGTCGGGAACTCAGACCAGAACATCGCAGAGGCCCCGGAGAATATTGGGCCGGGCCTGCTAATAATATGCAAATGGTGTTTACTGTACATGCGTTCCATTATGCATTGATTCTGCTGTCGAGGGACTGGAGCGTTAAATCAGTGCCTGTCACGATTTTGGAGTCGGAACCAATGCTCCGCCCAATCGCCTTTCCCGATTACGTCGTCAGCTAACGGAGAATCCCGCCCACTATCTAACAAAGAGTCATCCAGACTCAACATTTGCTCCCTTCCCCCTCTCCACAGACATTGTTAAACCTGCTGAGATGAACCAGCTGCTCAGAATACAGGAGGGAGATAGAGAATCTAGTGGAGTGGTGCAGCAACAACAATCTCTCCCTCAATACCAGCAAAACTAAAGAGCTGGTCATCGACTTCAGGAAGCAAAGTACAGTACACACCCCTGTCAGCATCAACGGGGCCGAGGTGGAGATGGTTAGCAATTTCAAATCCCATGGGGTGCAAACTCCAAAAATCTGTCCTGGTCCACTCACGTCGACGCTACCACAAAGAAAGCACAACAGCGCCTATACTTCCTCAGGAAACTAAGGAAATTCGGTTTGTCCACATTAACCCTTACCAACTTTTACAGATGCACCATAGAAAGCATCCTATCGGGCTGCATCACAGCCTGGTATGGCAACTGCTCGGCCCAGGACCGCCAGAAACTTCAGAGAGTCGTGAACACCGCCCAGTCCATCACACGAACCTGCCTCCCATCCATTGACTCCATCTACACCTCCCGCTGCCTGGGGAAAGCGTGCAGCATATTCAAAGACCCCTCCCACCCGGCTTACTCACTCTTCCAACTTCTTCCATCGGGCAGGAGATACAGAAGTCTGAGAACAGGCACGAACAGACTCAAAAACAGCTTCTTCCCCACTGTCACCAGATTCCTAAATGACCCTCTTATGGACTGACCTCATTAACACTACACCCTGTATGCTTCATCCGTGCCGATGCTTATGTAGTTACATTGTATATCTTGTGTTGTCCTATTATGTATTTTCTTTTATTCCCTTTTCTTCCCATGTACTTAATGATCTGTTGAGCTGCTCGCAGAAAAATACTTTTCGCTGTACCCCGGTACACGTGACAATAAACAAATCCAATGAGATAGTCAAGTATTTTCTGTTTTTGTTTTCTATCTAAATATAAGTTGTTGGAGGCTGTCCAGGGCAGTGCTGAGAGACCCCCACTGGCTGCCGTTGAAGATCTGCCCCTTAAATAAATGGAACCACAGCTCGATGGATGATGTCATGCACATGTTGTGACCAGAAGGATAGTGGAAAAGCGTTCCCATATTCTGTCACTCATGAGGAACTTGAGGTATCTGCTGCCCACTTGCTCAAAACTGAAATCTACAGTGACTAATTATTCTCCTTTCTGGCAAGTGAGAGGGCAAGATGACGGTAAGGGCCTTTTTGAGTCGAGGTGACTTGATGGTGGCATGTCTCACATCAATAGCTTTCTATAACAGACTCGGTAATCTGATAACAGAGGCAGCCTACATGTCTACAGTACTCGGACTCTCAGTGCTTGGCTCACAAATAGAACCAGGGGGAGCAGGCACATCTCTAGAAGCTGGAGTTATTCCCACCCGCCTGCAGATAGCCTTAGAAGCAATGTGTAGGGTGGCTCTGATTAGATAAGGTGGGCGGCTTATCAGTGCTGCCTGCTGATAAACTGCATAGTTGAACTCCCTTATGCAAATTTAGACATTCTTGATCTTTGGCTCTGCTAACTTGCATCCAAGATAAAGGTATATCCTCAGGGATATGCACTCCAGATCAAGGAAAGAGAAATTCTGCCTCTGTATGTTTCACAGTGGATATGTTTTGAGGCTCACATATGGTAAATAGATTTTCACATCTCTCATACCCAGGGGACAAAAAACAATTCCTGGGTGGTCAGGGAGAGGGTGACAAGACTAAGGCGGTATGGTGGTGCAGTGGTTAGCACTACTGCCTCACGGCGCTGTGGACCCAGGGTCGATCCCGGCCCCGGGTCACTTTCCATGTGGAGTTTGCACATTCTCCCCGCGTCTGTGCGGGTCTCACCCCCACAACCCAAAGATGTGCAGGGTAGGTGGATGGGCCACACTAAACTGCCCCTCAATTGGAAAAAAAGGAGCAACGAATCAACATTTTATGTTAGATTGTTTTGTCTTCCGTGTCCATAAGAAAATCTAGAGCTGGAAGGTTCAACATGCTTTGGAATGAAAATGCTTTGGAACAGGTCTGTGTACTAATTGAAGGAAGGATTCCAGGAGCCACTTTGAAACAGCCAGAGGTAAATCAGGATGGCAGTTCTGAATTACCACTCTCCCCCACCAACGCCCCCCCCCCCCCCCCCCACCCCAATCAGAAGAAATTCAAATGCACACAAAGTTCCAATTCATGCATTTGACTACCTTTGTTAAGTCCCAAACTGTGCAACAACAAATCAAAAAACAACGCAGCAAACTGACTTAAACAGAAGCTAAATATTGTGGATGCTGAAACTTTGAAAATTCAGGCGCACGGTCACTGGCCTGAAGTGTCAACTATGTTTCTCTCTCCACAGATGCTGCCAGACCTCCTCAAGCATTTTCTATTTCTTTTTTCAGCAATTTGACTTGCATTAGGTTTGTTCGAAGTTCAGCTGGAATACTAGCTGATTCCATGAATGGACTCCAAAACCTTTAGTGCAATTAACAAAGGCAAATTGTATTTCCATTGTAGGTTACTTTCTGACAGGAGACTTCCATAACACACTTACGACACACAGCTGAAGTGTAAAAAAAAGTCCCTCTAATTCAGTATCATGATTGTGGTGGAAATATCTTAAACTTTGTTCACACGTCGCTTTAAGTTGGGTGCTCTTTCCAAGGGCTGGTGCAGACTTGATGGGCTGAATGGCCCGCTTCAGCACTGTAGGGATTCTATGATTCTTTCAGATTTAATATGGCATGCTGGGTTAGCTAACCTTAGCTGGGTGGCAGTACAGGTGTGATAACTGGCACGGATCTCATGTTGATCAGTATTCAATGACCCATGAGGTAAAGTGGTGCCCCTTGTGGATTTTGGGCAGGGATAGAATCAGAACTGCCTTTGATACGCCCACTCCCCACTATGAACCCAACCCTCTGCTGCCAATGCCATGCCCCTCCACCCCACCCTCCCTGCAAACCCCCCATCTTGCCCTCCCAATATTTACTGTCTAGGTTCATATATAAAAAGTGTATGTTTGAGCAAGGCATGAGAGGATAACAGGCATACATGGAGTCAACACCATTAGGAGAGGAAGAGGAAAAGGAAAGGGCATAAAAATAGAAATCAAAACCAGTGCATACAATAATATGTTAATCCCAAGAAAAATTATTTTAATCCTTCAGAAATCTAATATGAGGCATGAACAGGTGACAGGTGTATGCTTTGATGTTTGTTTTTACCTTGCACAATTTGGCATGGGAATGGAACTCGATTTTAAGAAATGCTCTTGACCTAGAATCAAAAGAATTGGATAGCATAGAAGGAGGCCACTCAGCCCATCAGCTTTATACCAGCACTTTTGAAAAACAATCCAGTTTAGTCCCGCTCTTTCCCCAGATCCTGGCAATTTTTTCCTCTTCGAGCATTTATCTTATTCTCTATTCAATTTGAAGCCATCACTTCATCAGGCAGTGCAATCTAAACAATAGCACACCTTATCGAAAGAAACAAAATTTATTGTTGGTTGCACTGCCAATCTGTCGAGTAAATTCTGCTTCTAACAAGAAAGCAAGTCTTCCTAATGAGAGACCAAAGCAAAGAAAACCTCATTAACACACACTCACAACTAAGGATCTCCTCGAAACTCCAATTTATCAAACTCCAAAGGCCATGAAAGTCTCTACAGAAGTTTTTCTTTCTTAGTAAAATGTTCCTGTCTTGTATAAT